>NC_090922.1:775561014-776186014 GCF_040938575.1 Ambystoma mexicanum
CTGTGAAAGGCCAACCTATATTCCATACATAAGAGTGGATTGAGGTGGTTGTGGTGGAGGTATTGCTTTTCTACATTCATTATCCGTGTGCACATGTAACAGGTGGTTGATCAGATCATTGTTCACTAAAAATGAACTGTATGCAAAAATGAAAGTAGAGGTTTTTTTTGTTTTTTTTGGTGTGGTAGATATCTTGTCTATGGAATCTCCAGTGTCCTGATTGGTCATAGGTACTGTTTCAATTCCTGTAACTGTTTTGTTTCCCATGTTCTCCAAGTTTACTTATCCTACCCCATTCACTCTATGGTAATTCCTTGGCATAATGTCTTTTGTTTGTTCTCACTCAGTTTATATGTGTATGTTTATTGATTATAGTAACAGTTTTGATACTGTTATAGTACTCCTATTGTGTTAGTGAATTAGCGATGGCAATATACATTATGTTTGGAGAGAGTCATTTCTCAATGGGATAGTGTGGCATCCCCTGGAGGAAGCCAATTGTGAGATAGGCAGCACATTAATCTCATAACTGAAACATTGGGAAAACATTGTGTTTAAAGTACTACTGTTTCTTCCTGTGTGATTTTTTTCTATCAATTGTTCTCCAAGTTCACTTATTCTAGCATATTCTATCTTGTTCTAATTCCAAACAAATGTTGGTACACAACATTGGAATGAAGTGAATGAAGACATCTGGCAGAGGCATTGGCATTAGAAACAAAATATCCTGGGAAGGCCTCTCGATCATCCAAGTGGTATTGCTGGAGATGGGAGCAGCACATCTGTAGATACTTCATGAACAGCCTCCTTTCTAAAGCTCTCTAGCATTGCTGATTAGTCTTCAAATGTAGTGCTACACTGCTGCAGGTGTTTCAAGACTTTGGCTGTTGGTGGCAGCACCTTTAATGTGTGGAGGTTGATTTGGCTCAACCACCGCTCACAGCTCCAGTGAAGAGGGAAGACCGCGTGTAAGTCAGAAAAGACTGCAGCCCAGTATGGGGCAGCCCATCCAGAAGTATGTTTTTTTGTAATCCAAGTTGGATTTGTTTTCCCAATGGCCGCGGCTACCCAACACTGACTCGCTGCGTGGCAATGCTACCCATGGCTAAAAGTGCCACCCTGTGCAGCCACAGCTATTTAGCAGCAAATGGTATGCCGAAAGTGTTTGTGGACGTATGATATCCGCTACCATGAGAGACTTTTTATCAAAGAATCTTATAAACGTGGCTACAAAAACACAGCTATAATAAACACGCGCATCGGCATGTCAACTTATTTTTGACTTTTCATTGGTTCTTGTGGTACATTTTCTATGCAATCATATTTGTATGTGAATGATACAGTCAGAATTTAATTTGTGTTTGTTATTTTATGTGCTTAGGTGTTCCCTTGTTTTATTTGATGTGTTGAAGGTTGTACATATAGCTGCGGCTATAGGTCAAGATTTGCAGCCACGTTGTATTGCTGCGGCTACTAAAGATGATGGGCAGGGTTTTTGTATGTGTTTCGGTGTTTGTAATTGGCTAATGTTAATGTTGTAAATGTGTACTTCTTTGTGATAGGTTGCAGTGAATATGTGTCGCCCATTTTATTAGTCAATATAGTCTTCTTTTTCTACTTTTGATTTTGGAAAGTATAAAACCCACCATTTTGTCTACTTTTCTCATTTAACTGCAGAACTAGCACTGTGTACATGTAACCTTGACAAAATATTATTGGCATTCATCAGTTGTTTGACATTGTTTTATTGATAGTTTAATTTGTTTATATGTTGATAATGGGGCTTTGCGTTTTTTTTGTATTTTACTGTATTTGTTAACAATGAAATGGTACTGATGTATATGTAGAAAATGGTTGGGAAAAATTGTTGGAAGTTGTTTATTAGGATAGAAAATGTATTTTAGTGCAGTGCATGATATAGAATCGCTAAGCATAGATGCTGCACTCAAAATAAAAGTATGATCACAGAGCAGTAGAAATATGATTTTATTTACAATGCTTTTATAATCTCTTATGGTGTTTATTAAAGAGTTGTTTGGGGTAATATGAAAATGTGTATGCTTTAAAAAGTGTGTTACTTTCTGGCTATCTATAAGAGAAAATATATTGTTTTAATTTGTTATTTGTTGTTTTGTGAAACCTATTGTTTAATTTCATGAAAAATATGTTTGATTGGTTTTATTTTTAAAGATACATTCATAAAGAATACAGGAATGGTATTAGTTGTGCAAACTCTAATTAAAAAAAAAGAAATAAATGTATTTTTATTTCTGGAGCAACTTGCCCCAATAAATACTGGCACACTATGGGCTTCAGAAATACATTTTCAATCCACAATTAATATTTGAATTACGGGTTTGTTGTGGTTACTCTTTTCATGAGTTTTGCTCTATTTTTATTTTTGTAAAATAAGGGGATGAAAAAAATTGCCACTGAAAAAAAGTGTATATATTTGTAGTGGCAAAAATTGCATTGATATTCCGAAATAGCTCTTCTGTAAATATGTAGAGTGCAATCTCACACCATGATGCAGTTATCATTTTCTAACACTTTACTTTGCAATTGCGTAGATTGGATATAGGTAGGATGGGAGGAGGTTGGGTGGAGGTGGCTGGAACAGAGGAAGTGATAGAAGTGGAAGAGTGTGAGGCAGATATGCTTTTCTACCCTGTGTGCAGATTATCGGCCATGGGTGTGTTCATTATGATGGAAATTATCCTCCCATTAGGGTCCCTCCACATTTATGTAATGGTATCAGATGAAGTACTTAATCAAATTAGAGGTTCCAAATATTTTAGATGGTTTATTGGAAGCTTCCATCTGCAAAAGTTTACAATAGGAAACACACTGACTGCTACTCTACTGCTACTTGACACAGAAGTACTGCCAGCTGTCAATGATAGTTTTCTGGACACACTGGGGTCGATTCATGGAACAAACGTGCGCCGAAAATCCCAGCGCAAGCAGGCGCAAGGTGGCGCAAGCTTGAGAAATCAAGCGCACGCGCACGCGTGCGATACAAGGAAGGCACTGAGCCAGTTTCCCGCTGGTCGTGCGCCAAATCCATGCACACGGGCACGCACGTCATCAAACGGCGTGCGCTACGCGCACAGCAAAAGCGTACATAGTGCGGCGCACACAACAAAAGTGGGTGGAACAGTGGGCGTAACACGCGGAATGGGGAACAACGTGTGAAAAAGAAGGCGTAACTGGGGAAGAACTGCAGGGAACTACACGGAACGCCCACATGCACGCAAACAACCCGTATTCATGGATTTGAATACGGGAAACCCGCGCACGGCAAAAGACGCACACAGGCGTCAACGTGTCCGCCACACGAAGGCAGGCGGAAGCGTCCCCGCGCACAGTATAAAAGTGTGCGCAAACATCAAACACGAATATACAGCTACGATGAATGCCCCATTTATCGCAGCACTGATCGTGGGACAGCGCAGGAGGAGGAGAATAGCCAGGGCACGCATTTTCTCACCACGGACAAGCCTTTTTGGGATGCCTGACGACCAGGTCTACGGCAGGTATAGGTTTCCACCCCATATCATCCTAGACCTGGTCAGGGAGTGGGAAGATGACCTTACACCCCCAACCCTTTGCTCCCAAGCATTGAGCCCCTTGGAGAAGGAGCATTTTTTGGCCACTGGGTCATTTCAGCGGACCACTGCCATAGTGAGGGGGGTCTCACAGGCCACGCAGTCACGCTGCCTACACCAGGTCTTGGCAATCATGACAGCGCGCCCCTCAGTCCGCAGGCACATATACATGCCCAGAACACCCGCAGAAAAGCATGCCGTTGTCCTGGATTTTTACAGGGTGGCACACTTCCCCAAAGTGCTAGGTGCCATAGATTGCACCCATGTGGCCCTACGTCCACCTAGGGCCACTGAGCACATCTACCGAAACCGCAAGCACTGGCATTCCATCAACGTACAGGTGGTATGCGATGCAAATGGAATCATCACCTCTGTCTATGCAAACTACCCTGGCTCCACCCATGACAGTTTCATATACAGAATGTCCACCCTGAGCCGGGCCCTGGAAGCTGGGCAGCATGGCGACACATGGCTCCTAGGTGAGTACAAATGCCCTTGCATATGCATGCATGTCACACACACACACACAAATACACAAACCCCAATAATCACAACCATTTTCACCTCCCCAGGGGACAGTGCCTACCCTCTGAGCAACCACATGATGACGCCAATTCGAACCCCACCACACCACCCCAGGTAAGATACAACGCGGCCCATATTGCAACCAGGGCCATAGTGGAGCGCACATTCGGAGTTCTCAAGTCACGCTTCCGCTCCCTTGACCGCTCTGGCGGGCAGCTACTCTATGCACCCCCAGTAGTGTGCAGGATCATTGTGGCAGCATGTGTCCTGCACAATGTTGCAACACGGCAGGGCGTAACGGTGGACATGGTGGTGCCCCCACATCCCCAACCACAGGCACAGGCGCTGCCCATGGGAGGGGACAGGGCACATGGCGAGGAAGGCCGGACCCAGCTTGTGGCCACATTTTTCACCTAAACTCCCACCCCTGCGGAGTGCACACAGGCCTGGCACATACCAGGTGACAATCGATGATGACAAAGAGACAGTCAACTGTCACAACACTACCACCCTGAGATTGTTGCCATGGAAGTGCCACATTGTGTGCATCCCTAGCTACTTAAACACAAGCTATCCTGTGTGACCAAAAGGCACACATATGATATATGATATGATATGGCATTTGTAACGCGCCTATACAAAAGTGTTTCAAGGCGCGATGAGGCAGGGAGGGGGGAACAAGGGAAGACAGACAACTATCCTACTAGGCCAGGTGTCATTTAGATCGGGCAAGTGCAGGGGTAGGGGGAAGGGAAAAGTGCAAGGGGAAGGGGAGGGGGGGAGTGCAGTACAGGGTAAGTAGAATAAAAAATAAATAAATAGGCCAGCCGGTGGCAAGTGCAAAGGTAAGTGCAGAAAAGTGCTGGGAAGGGGGGGCTGTAGGGATACAGAGACAGTCCTGCAGTGCAGGGGTTGCCAGGGAGGCAGTGCAAGTGGAGAGTGGCTGGGCCAGGGACCGAGGTCGGTGAGAGTGGCCCAGTTGCAGATTCAGTGCAGTTTCAGTGAAGAAATTAGCAAGGGAGAGGGAGAGAGAAAGCAGAAGCAAAGAGGAAAGTGTTGAGGTGCTTCCGGAACCGGAGATGGTTCTCCTCAAGTTTCAGGGAGGCAGGAAGGCTGTTCCAGAGGGAGGCCCCTGCCGCGGAGAGAGATATACCCCCAGCTCGTTGCTTCGAGAAGCGGCTGACCCTGACATGCAAGGTGTGAATCACACACACCTGCAAAACAGGCCATGACCATCACTGCTATGTCACTCAAACCCTCCCAAACCACAACATGACATGGCAAGCAATAACCATATACCCACACAGTACCAATAAGGTACACATTGCCATGTGAAAAATGTAAATTGGCATCATACAATGATGCCTGACATGAAATCAGATGAAATGACTGACCAACAACCTCCCACCCAAAATAAGTCATTCCCAAATGCATCACAAAAGTAGTAGCCGCAATATAACAATGAAAGCCTGTCTACATGCACATTGTGCATTGCAAAATCAACACTGCAGCTTCTGTGTGCTGTGTCCAACTCCTGCAACACACTGCTCAGCGCACAGCACAGTGAACAGCCATTGTGTGTGATGCACACCCTGAGCATCACATCTAAGCGACAAACCACATCAAAAAGCAAATTAGGCATGTACAGGATCCATAATTGGTCACAGAACATGTGCTGCAGGGACACAGTGGGCAGCAGAAGGCAAACAGAGTGTGCACGTGGATATCGAAGGGTGGTTGTACATGTAGTGCATCATAGTGCGAGTGTGCGGGTCAGTAAGGACATGCACTCAACATATGCAGGGGCAATCAAGTGACCATCAGTGTCCTCTACACATCACATGTGAACATTCACCATGTGTACATCCCAGCATGTCAAACCACAACTATCCCCTCACACCTGAAAGGTAAACACAACACATGAACATGCATTGATCAGCAGAACACATCATGTACATAGGATACCACAATTACAATGTCAGGGTTCTCATCACACTGCAGGGCAAGGCAACTATCAACAACAAAACACCCCCCTCCCTCACAAATGACCATGACCCACTGAACAACTGCACCTGGGTCATGGAGCCTTCAACCCTCAATTTCACCTGGCCACAGGATCACCCTTCCCCTTCGTCACCATCTCCCACCTTGTGTGTAAAAAGTTGCCTGCACCCTCAGAGTCCACCTTCATTTGCAAAGACACAAAATCCAAGGCAGCAAAACGAACCAGAACAGCCTCCAGTAGATGACTTGAAGTAGCAGTACCTCACAAAGGCCAAGTACTACCACAATGATGTAACAACCAAGGTAGCACAGTAAAACAATGTCACAACAGGATGTGAACCATGTGTGGTACATAACATAGAATGATGCACCAAGAACAGATGTGTACTGTCACAGCTCCCGTGTACAGGCGCAGGAGTGGCACGAACCAACCACCCCCACCGTGGCCTGGGTGCCTGCAAGGTCAAACTCACACAGGTCTCTGAGACCCTGTTGGGGAAGGAGGGTCAGGGATATGCAGTCGGGACAGGCGTTGGCATACTGGATAACTGGAATGAGGGGCAGGAGAGGGGAGTAGGAATGACACGTGAAAGTAGGGAATGCACTAAAATGTAGTACTTGCATTAACACATACACAATCATAACAAACTTGTACATCATTGTCAGGGCCTTCCGGAGTCCAGGCGCAGGAGTGGAACGAACCAACCACCCCCTCTAGGGTTTTGGCGCCTGCAAGCTTGGGACTTACACAGGCATCCGCAACCCCAGCGGGGAAAGAGGGTTAGGGAACAATGTTTGGATAGGTATGGGAAGCAGGAACACCGGGTAGAGGGTACAGGGTTTAGAATTGGATAGAATTGTGGCTGGAAGGATGCACATGTTCCTGACATGTGGGGGTGGGCCCATCAGACGACTGGGTCTGCACTGTATGTTTTCATTTGCATTTAGCTGTGCAGCATCACTGTGTGTTTGCCATCAGTGTGGTTGGGGTTGGAGGGAAGTTGGCTTACTGTGGAGGTGTTCCATGGTTCCATTAAGGGCACTTTTGTCATTGCTGTGTTAAACACATTTCATGCAGACATGCCCATCAGGATGTGCTGTCACACAGTGCCGTCTCTCATGTGTTGCTGCACCTCGGACACTGGAATGCAGGAGTGAGTCATGTTTGCCCTTTCAGAGTGGCAGCACAATTCTCTGGTCTGTGACTCATGCACTATCTGAATGCCCTTCCATCACCTATGCATTGCCCTGTCATGTTTTTGTTCTCTGGCAGGTAATTTGCCACCCTTTCCACCCAGGTCACTGATGCTCAGACGGTGACGCGCCTGGCCATTGTTTGTGGATATTTCATATTTATTAGTAGGTTTATTTCTGTCATGGACACACATTCAGTTAGTGTGCTTTGATGCCTTGGCAATGGGCAATGGCCAACATGCACATGCAACTTGCAATTGCATTCACTTGTCGCATGTGTATGGGGTGGGCTGGTTAAGATCTTGAAGGGTGTGTCAGCAGATGCTCCAGTCCGGGATGGACCTCAGTGCTTCCTGTTGATCATGTTTGCGGTGGACATATTGGTGTTCCACTTTATGCTGCTGGCAGGGCATGGAGGTTCAGGTAGACTGCAGTCATGAATTGCTCTAATATTGTGGGAGACTGCCATGAGGGGGGTGCGAGGGTGGTATCCAGACTGGAGGGGGCTGCCTGGGGGTGTCACAGTTGAGGTGGGTTGGGGGTGGTGTCCAGACTGGAGGTGGCTGGGGGTGGTGTCCAGTCTGGAGGGGGATGCCTGGGGGTTTCACAGGTGAGGAGGGTTGGGGGTGGTGTCCAGACTGGAGGGGATACCTGGGGGTAGTGTCCAGTCTGGAGGGGGATACCTCGGGGCTTCACAGGTGAGGAGGTCTGGGGGCATGTCCAGACTGGAGGGGGCTGGGGCTGGTGTCCAGTCTGGAGGGGGATGCCTGGGGGGGTGGTCACAAGTAAAATGGGCTACAGGATGGTGTCCAGACTGGAGGGGGGTGGTGTCCAGTCTGGAGGGGGCTGCCTGGGTGGGTGTCAGACTGGAGGGGCCTTGGGGGTGGTGGCCAGTCTGGAAGGGGCTGCCTGGGGAGTGTCACAGGTGAGGGGGTCTGGGGTGTGGTGTCCAGACTGGAGGGAGCTCTGCCTGGGAGGATGGTGTAACAGGTGAGGGGGGCTGGGGCATGGGGTTGTCCAGACTGGAGGGGGTTGGGGGATGATGCCCAGTCTGGAGGGGGCTGCCTGGGTGGGTGTCATAAGTGAGGGGGGTTGGGGTGGTGTTCTGTCTGGAGGGGGCTGCCTGGGTGGTGTCACAGGTTAGGGGGGCTGGGGGTGTTGTCCGGACTGGAGGGGGATGGACGGGTGGTGTCCAGTCTGGAGGGGGCTGCCTGGGGGGGTCAGGGGTGAGGGGGCTGGGGGCGGTGTCCAGACTGGAGGGGGATGGGAGGTGGTGTCCAGTCTGGAGGAGGCTGCCTGGGGGGTGTCACAGGTGAGGGAGATGGGGGAGTTGTGTCCAGACTGGAGAGGAATGGGGGTGGTGTCCAGTCTGGAGGAGGCTGCCTGAGGGGGTTTCACAGGTGAGGGGGGCTGGAGGGTGGTGTCCAGACTGAAGGTGGCTGAGGGGGTGGTGTCCAGTCTGGAGGGGGGACCCTGAGCTTGCGATGGAGGGCCTAGGTTTTCACTGGGGGGCAGCCTGGGCTTGCAACAGAGGGCCTTGTTTTTGCTGGGGTGCAGCTTGGGCTTGCGAGATGAGGCAAGCGATTTCTTTGGGGTACAGCCTGGGCTTGTGAGGGAGGGCCCATGTTTTCGCTGGGGTGCAATCTGGCTTTGCGAGGGAGGGTCTGCATTTTCGCAAGGGTGCAGCCTGGGCGTGCAAGGGAAGGCACGCATTTTCGATGGGTTGTGGGCTGACTTTGTGAGGTGAGGCATGCGAGTTCTCTGGGGTGCAGTGTGGCTTTGTGATGGAAAGCCTGTGGTTTTGCTGTGGTGCAGCCTGGCTTTGCGAGGGCGGGCCTGCGATTTTGCAGGGGTGCAGCCTGCAATATCCTGCAGCTTGTGAGGGAGGTTGTGCCTTCCCAGAGGGGTGCAGCATGGGCTTGCGAGATGAGAGACGCAATTTCACTGGGGTTCAGTCTTGCTTTGCGAGGGAGGGCCTACGATTTTGCAGGGGTGCAGCCTGGGTTTGTGAGGTGAGGCGTGCGATTTTGCTGGGGTGCTGTCTGACTTTGCGAGGGAGGGCCTGTGTTTTCGCAGGGGTGCAGCCTAGGCTTGCGAGGGAGGGACTGCATATTCGCTGGGGTGCAGCATGGGCTTGCAAGGTGAGGCATGCAATTTTGGCTTTGCAAGGGAGGACCCGCGTTTTCGCTGGGGTGCAGTCTGACTTTGCGAGGGTGGGCCCGCGATTCTGCAGGGGTGCAGCCTGGACTTGCGAGGAAGGAACCGCGATTTTACAGAGGGGTGTTTCAGGTTTGGATGTAGAGGATTGTGCTTGGTTTGGCCTTCAGCTGCTTTGTGGTGTGCGTGGGGGCTTGTTGTGGGTGTTCTTTGCGTAGCTTGTTTTTACTTACGCGACGCCTAGTAATGCGCCTTTGAATCCATAAATACGTGGGAGTGCACAATTATTTCGGTGCCTCGGCTCACGCAGCGTCCTTCTCTGCGCGCGGCTCTTGCACCATTTCTGCACCTGATTCCATGGATCGGGCCCTTAGTGAGCAAGGTATAATGTAGCAGCAAGAGCAAATATATGATGCTCTGAGCATTTCCAGATAGACTCTAGTGCAGATCTGGGTGAATCTGGGCCATAGTGTATTACCCCAGTGTCTGATTATCTGCACAAATACTTTTACTATTTCAAACACGTGCAGGGGCAATAACGATTGTCTCATTTGAATGGGGTCATGCATCAATGCAAATAGAGAACACATGTTTTTATGCACATCTGCAGAAAATGCAGATTTCTCAGGAACAATGAAAAAGGAGGAGTACATATTCACAGCAGGTCAATTCATATGATAAAAGAGAGAGAGAGAGAGAGGGAGAGAGAGAGAGAGCGCGAGCGCGAGAGAGCAAGAACGTGCGTGTGAGGCTGAGAAAGAGACTGAGAGAGAAAGACAGATAGAGAGAGAGAGAGAAAGAGAAAGAGAGAGAGGGAGAGAGAAAGAGAGAGAGAGTGAGAGACAAAGAGAGAGAGAGAGAGAGAGAGAGAGAGAGAGAGAGAGAGAGAGAGAGAGAGAGAGAAAACAAACGCATATAACTAGACGAATGGGCACTGGCAGTCTTACCCATGAACACGTCAGGCGCAACTAAGCGGTTATGCCAAATTCGATCAGAAGTGTCAACATTTCCCCTAGCCTTATAAGTGTCTCTTTCCATAGTTGCCAGGGAGTTTCCTTTCGTAAGATGTTCGCCTTGCCTTTCAGCATGGATTTTTGTAAACACTGCTTATGCAGTCTATTCAGTGCAAGTAAAGGTGCAGGTGCTAAGTGGAGATGGCATCAGGGCAATGCCCAGCACTCGGTAAACCCTGTTAAAGACCACTCCCGACCGCCCAGTGAGACGGGGGCATATCAAGAACATGTGTAGACTTTGGAGTCCAGCCCACTTGCAGCAGTTTGGCATGTATGCAACGCTATGAGCAAGAACCCTGTGCTGCCTGAAGCAGTTCTGTTGGATCATTCGGTATTCCAAATCTACAATCTGTCCTTTTCTGTAATACCATATGAGTTGCCTGCAAGGGAAATGATCAAAGAGCCGTTTGAGCAGGGGCTGCTCATTAGGAATCTGCTCTACGGAGTGTTTTCAGTGGAACGTGGTATTAGAACGAATCATCCTAAATATTATGACCACAAGAGATAGTCGAGAGGTACGACACAGTATGCATGTATTCACCTTCTTCATTCAGGTGCCTCTCAGTCTGCCAAATACAATTTCTTTGTATTAAGGGCGATCCGATCAGTTTTAAAGCAGTAGCCAACAGAAATGTCTGCTTAATGAATGTTTTTGTACACAAGACCTTTAGATTTTCCTCATGTGCATATCTTCTTTGTCCTTTTCAAAAAATGCATGCAGCTCAATGGATTGCAATACCCTGTTGTCCCAACACACACCTTTATCAACTACTCATTCATTGTGAGAAGGAAGTTTTATGTAGTGGTATGTGTGGGGTTATGAGTGTGTGCGTGTATATATTCAGTGAAAAAACATTGCTAAAGGGACGTTATGGTTAAGTTGCACTAATAAAAACCTATGCAATTCAATGAAAAAGTGATGTTAAATGGATGTTATGCTGACAAGTAAAACTCAAAAACCTCAGAAATTCGCCAGTTATGGTAAGCTAAGCAACCATAACTCGCGCCACCACCCTGCACTGCTAAGACTAACACCCAGTACTTCAAAGAGGACATCACAAATGGAAGCAGCCACTGGTGTATCATGTGAAGTGTAGCTGTGGCTATACATTTGGAATGTCTTTCCTTTATTGATTACACTTTTTTAAAAACATTAATTAATAGTTATTTTAATTCTGTTAATGAATCCATGATTCCTTTTGCCGGTAGTTCTTGTAGTGCTTCTTCTATAATTCTTTGTGATAATTGAATGACTTCGTCATTTGCTTGAAAATATTTGCTTGTTATTCGTTGCTGTTAAAGTTCTATTTGTATAGCTCTTTGTGATAGGTTGTGGGGAAAATGTGTAATCCATTTTAATAGTTGCATTACTATATAGTCCTCTTTTTTGGTATTCATTTTGAAATGTATAAAAGCCACAATTTTCTGCAGTGTTATCCTTTTGATTCCAGAACTCTCACTGTGCACATGGCAGGAGTGTGGCTGATGTAAAAGTAAGTGTTAATACATATTTAGATATTTGAAGGTTTATTTGCAGTGTTGTGTGTGTTAGTTATATTAACCGCTGCTATCAGATGGTGTTCATTATTTTTTTATCTGCTCTGATTGTGTGGCAAATATCTTTTAATGTATTTTATAACTTTTACTACCATGGACCTACACAATTAGATTTGTCAATCAGTGGTATATATGTGCAGGCATTTAGTTTTTGTATTCATGTTAGTGAGGTTGAAGGTTTATTTTATTGTATTTGTTGTAATTATAACGCAGCTATAAAGCTACTAGTGCCATTGGTGTATTGAGAATCATGACTAGCAATAGCAACGAGTGGGGTGTTTAACCACAGCTATCAATTTTTCCTGCTCCCTCCCCCCCAGCAGGCAGCATTGCTACCCATGGGCAAAAGTGGCACCCTCTACAGCCACAGCTATGTACCAGCAAATGGCACATCAAGTGTTTGTGGGTGTGTGGTAGCCGTGGCTATGAGAGATGCTATGCAGGGATAAAAATGAGTTCAGTGTGTTTCATTGTTTGTGATTGGTTGTTATTATTTGTGTAGCTGTTGTGGTGAAATTGTGTCATCAATTTTAGTAGTTTTATTAGTATATAGTCTTCTTTTTGTGGTATTCAATTTTGAAAGTATAAAATCCACCATTGTCTGCAATGTTCTCCTTTTGATTTCAGAACTTACAGTGTGCACATGTCAAGAGTGTGGCTGATGTGAAAGTCAGTGTTAATAAATGAAAACATATTTGAAGGTTTATTTGCAGTGTTGTGTGTGGCAGTTATATTAACCACTGCGATCAAATGGTATTAATTATGTTTTTTGCATCCGCTCTGATTGTGTGGCAAGTATTTTTAAATGTATTTTAATGTAAATTTCACTAACACGGTCCTACAAAATTATATTTGTCAATGACATTTATATGCAGGAATTTCGTTTTTTAATTCATGTTAGTAAGGTTGAAGGTTTATTTGATTGCATTTGTTGTAATTTTAGTGCACTTTCACTATGCAGTACGTTTAGCTGTTTTCAGTTTTCTGTAGAATTGATGGTGTTTTTTTGCACGTTTATTTTTGTCATTTTTGTATTTTTGTATTTTCTTGTAGCTGCATCATTCTCATAATTCCCAATAGACTTGCACCAGATGCTGTACAGTTAACTCCTGTGAAAGGCCAACCTATATTCCATACATAAGAGTGGATTGAGGTGGTTGTGGTGGAGGTATTGCTTTTCTACATTCATTATCCGTGTGCACTTGTAACAGGTGGTTGATCAGATCATTGTTCACTAAAAATGAACTGTATGCAAAAATGAAAGTAGAGTTTTTTTTTGTTTTTTTTGGTGTGGTAGATATCTTGTCTATGGAATCTCCAGTGTCCTGATTGGTCATAGGTACTGTTTCAATTCCTGTAACTGTTTTGTTTCCCATGTTCTCCAAGTTTACTTATCCTACCCCATTCACTCTATGGTAATTCCTTGGCATAATGTCTTTTGTTTGTTCTCACTCAGTTTATATGTGTATGTTTATTGATTATAGTAACAGTTTTGATACTGTTATAGTACTCCTATTGTGTTAGTGAATTAGCGATGGCAATATACATTATGTTTGGAGAGAGTCATTTCTCAATGGGATAGTGTGGCATCCCCTGGAGGAAGCCAATTGTGAGATAGGCAGCACATTAATCTCATAACTGAAACATTGGGAAAACATTGTGTTTAAAGTACTACTGTTTCTTCCTGTGTGATTTTTTTCTATCAATTGTTCTCCAAGTTCACTTATTCTAGCATATTCTATCTTGTTCTAATTCCAAACAAATGTTGGTACACAACATTGGAATGAAGTGAATGAAGACTTCTGGCAGAGGCATTGGCATTAGAAACAAAATATCCTGGGAAGGCCTCTCGATCATCCAAGTGGTATTGCTGGAGATGGGAGCAGCACATCTGTAGATACTTCATGAACAGCCTCCTTTCTAAAGCTCTCTAGCATTGCTGATTAGTCTTCAAATGTAGTGCTACACTGCTGCAGGTGTTTCAAGACTTTGGCTGTTGGTGGCAGCACCTTTAATGTGTGGAGGTTGATTTGGCTCAACCACCGCTCACAGCTCCAGTGAAGAGGGAAGACCGCGTGTAAGTCAGAAAAGACTGCAGCCCAGTATGGGGCAGCCCATCCAGAAGTATGTTTTTTTGTAATCCAAGTTGGATTTGTTTTCCCAATGGCCGCGGCTACCCAACACTGACTCGCTGCGTGGCAATGCTACCCATGGCTAAAAGTGCCACCCTGTGCAGCCACAGCTATTTAGCAGCAAATGGTATGCCGAAAGTGTTTGTGGACGTATGATATCCGCTACCATGAGAGACTTTTTTTATCAAAGAATCTTATAAACGTGGCTACAAAAACACAGCTATAATAAACACGCGCATCGGCATGTCAACTTATTTTTGACTTTTCATTGGTTCTTGTGGTACATTTTCTATGCAATCATATTTGTATGTGAATGATACAGTCAGAATTTAATTTGTGTTTGTTATTTTATGTGCTTAGGTGTTCCCTTGTTTTATTTGATGTGTTGAAGGTTGTACATATAGCTGCGGCTATAGGTCAAGATTTGCAGCCACGTTGTATTGCTGCGGCTACTAAAGATGATGGGCAGGGTTTTTGTATGTGTTTCGGTGTTTGTAATTGGCTAATGTTAATGTTGTAAATGTGTACTTCTTTGTGATAGGTTGCAGTGAATATGTGTCGCCCATTTTATTAGTCAATATAGTCTTCTTTTTCTACTTTTGATTTTGGAAAGTATAAAACCCACCATTTTGTCTACTTTTCTCATTTAACTGCAGAACTAGCACTGTGTACATGTAACCTTGACAAAATATTATTGGCATTCATCAGTTGTTTGACATTGTTTTATTGATAGTTTAATTTGTTTATATGTTGATAATGGGGCTTTGCGTTTTTTTTGTATTTTACTGTATTTGTTAACAATGAAATGGTACTGATGTATATGTAGAAAATGGTTGAGAAAAATTGTTGGAAGTTGTTTATTAGGATAGAAAATGTATTTTAGTGCAGTGCATGATATAGAATCGCTAAGCATAGATGCTGCACTCAAAATAAAAGTATGATCACAGAGCAGTAGAAATATGATTTTATTTACAATGCTTTTATAATCTCTTATGGTGTTTATTAAAGAGTTGTTTGGGGTAATATGAAAATGTGTATGCTTTAAAAAGTGTGTTACTTTCTGGCTATCTATAAGAGAAAATATATTGTTTTAATTTGTTATTTGTTGTTTTGTGAAACCTATTGTTTAATTTCATGAAAAATATGTTTGATTGGTTTTATTTTTAAAGATACATTCATAAAGAATACAGGAATGGTATTAGTTGTGCAAACTCTAATTAAAAAAAAAGAAATAAATGTATTTTTATTTCTGGAGCAACTTGCCCCAATAAATACTGGCACACTATGGGCTTCAGAAATACATTTTCAATCCACAATTAATATTTGAATTACGGGTTTGTTGTGGTTACTCTTTTCATGAGTTTTGCTCTATTTTTATTTTTGTAAAATAAGGGGATGAAAAAAATTGCCACTGAAAAAAAGTGTATATATTTGTAGTGGCAAAAATTGCATTGATATTCCGAAATAGCTCTTCTGTAAATATGTAGAGTGCAATCTCACACCATGATGCAGTTATCATTTTCTAACACTTTACTTTGCAATTGCGTAGATTGGATATAGGTAGGATGGGAGGAGGTTGGGTGGAGGTGGCTGGAACAGAGGAAGTGATAGAAGTGGAAGAGTGTGAGGCAGATATGCTTTTCTACCCTGTGTGCAGATTATCGGCCATGGGTGTGTTCATTATGATGGAAATTATCCTCCCATTAGGGTCCCTCCACATTTATGTAATGGTATCAGATGAAGTACTTAATCAAATTAGAGGTTCCAAATATTTTAGATGGTTTATTGGAAGCTTCCATCTGCAAAAGTTTACAATAGGAAACACACTGACTGCTACTCTACTGCTACTTGACACAGAAGTACTGCCAG
The DNA here is from genome assembly GCF_040938575.1 of Ambystoma mexicanum. Classification (NCBI taxonomy): domain Eukaryota; kingdom Metazoa; phylum Chordata; class Amphibia; order Caudata; family Ambystomatidae; genus Ambystoma; species Ambystoma mexicanum. Next base: position 775,577,074 of record NC_090922.1, read on the forward strand.
CTGTCAATGATAGTTTTCTGGACACACTGGGGTCGATTCATGGAACAAACGTGCGCCGAAAATCCCAGCGCAAGCAGGCGCAAGGTGGCGCAAGCTTGAGAAATCAAGCGCACGCGCACGCGTGCGATACAAGGAAGGCACTGAGCCAGTTTCCCGCTGGTCGTGCGCCAAATCCATGCACACGGGCACACACGTCATCAAACGGCGTGCGCTACGCGCACAGCAAAAGCGTACATAGTGCGGCGCACACAACAAAAGTGGGTGGAACAGTGGGCGTAACACGCGGAATGGGGAACAACGTGTGAAAAAGAAGGCGTAACTGGGGAAGAACTGCAGGGAACTACACGGAACGCCCACATGCACGCAAACAACCCGTATTCATGGATTTGAATACGGGAAACCCGCGCACGGCAAAAGACGCACACAGGCGTCAACGCGTCCGCCACACGAAGGCAGGCGGAAGCGTCCCCGCGCACAGTATAAAAGTGTGCGCAAACATCAAACACGAATATACAGCTACGATGAATGCCCCATTTATCGCAGCACTGATCGTGGGACACCGCAGGAGGAGGAGAATAGCCAGGGCACGCATTTTCTCACCACGGACAAGCCTTTTTGGGATGCCTGACGACCAGGTCTACGGCAGGTATAGGTTTCCACCCCATATCATCCTAGACCTGGTCAGGGAGTGGGAAGATGACCTTACACCCCCAACCCTTTGCTCCCAAGCATTGAGCCCCTTGGAGAAGGAGCATTTTTTGGCCACTGGGTCATTTCAGCGGACCACTGCCATAGTGAGGGGGGTCTCACAGGCCACGCAGTCACGCTGCCTACACCAGGTCTTGGCAATCATGACAGCGCGCCCCTCAGTCCGCAGGCACATATACATGCCCAGAACACCCGCAGAAAAGCAGGCCGTTGTCCTGGATTTTTACAGGGTGGCACACTTCCCCAAAGTGCTAGGTGCCATAGATTGCACCCATGTGGCCCTACGTCCACCTAGGGCCACTGAGCACATCTACCGAAACCGCAAGCACTGGCATTCCATCAACGTACAGGTGGTATGCGATGCAAATGGAATCATCACCTCTGTCTATGCAAACTACCCTGGCTCCACCCATGACAGTTTCATATACAGAATGTCCGCCCTGAGCCGGGCCCTGGAAGCTGGGCAGCATGGCGACACATGGCTCCTAGGTGAGTACAAATGCCCTTGCATATGCATGCATGTCACACACACACACACAAATACACAAACCCCAATAATCACAACCATTTTCACCTCCCCAGGGGACAGTGCCTACCCTCTGAGCAACCACATGATGACGCCAATTCGAACCCCACCACACCGCCCCAGGTAAGATACAACGCGGCCCATATTGCAACCAGGGCCATAGTGGAGCGCACATTCGGAGTTCTCAAGTCACGCTTCCGCTCCCTTGACCGCTCTGGCGGGCAGCTACTCTATGCACCCCCAGTAGTGTGCAGGATCATTGTGGCAGCATGTGTCCTGCACAATTTTGCAACACGGCAGGGCGTAACGGTGGACATGGTGGTGCCCCCACATCCCCAACCACAGGCACAGGCGCTGCCCATGGGAGGGGACAGGGCACATGGCGAGGAAGGCCGGACCCAGCTTGTGGCCACATTTTTCACCTAAACTCCCACCCCTGCGGAGTGCACACAGGCCTGGCACATACCAGGTGACAATCGATGATGACAAAGAGACAGTCAACTGTCACAACACTACCACCCTGAGATTGTTGCCATGGAAGTGCCACATTGTGTGCATCCCTAGCTACTTAAACACAAGCTATCCTGTGTGACCAAAAGGCACACATATGATATATGATATGATATGGCATTTGTAACGCGCCTATACAAAAGTGTTTCAAGGCGCGATGAGGCAGGGAGGGGGGAACAAGGGAAGACAGACAACTATCCTACTAGGCCAGGTGTCATTTAGATCGGGCAAGTGCAGGGGTAGGGGGAAGGGAAAAGTGCAAGGGGAAGGGGAGGGGGGGAGTGCAGTACAGGGTAAGTAGAATAAAAAATAAATAAATAGGCCAGCCGGTGGCAAGTGCAAAGGTAAGTGCAGAAAAGTGCTGGGAAGGGGGGGCTGTAGGGATACAGAGACAGTCCTGCAGTGCAGGGGTTGCCAGGGAGGCAGTGCAAGTGGAGAGTGGCTGGGCCAGGGACCGAGGTCGGTGAGAGTGGCCCAGTTGCAGATTCAGTGCAGTTTCAGTGAAGAAATTAGCAAGGGAGAGGGAGAGAGAAAGCAGAAGCAAAGAGGAAAGTGTTGAGGTGCTTCCGGAACCGGAGATGGTTCTCCTCAAGTTTCAGGGAGGCAGGAAGGCTGTTCCAGAGGAAGGCCCCTGCCGCGGAGAGAGATATACCCCCAGCTCGTTGCTTCGAGAAGCGGCTGACCCTGACATGCAAGGTGTGAATCACACACACCTGCAAAACAGGCCATGACCATCACTGCTATGTCACTCAAACCCTCCCAAACCACAACATGACATGGCAAGCAATAACCATATACCCACACAGTACCAATAAGGTACACATTGCCATGTGAAAAATGTAAATTGGCATCATACAATGATGCCTGACATGAAATCAGATGAAATGACTGACCAACAACCTCCCACCCAAAATAAGTCATTCCCAAATGCATCACAAAAGTAGTAGCCGCAATATAACAATGAAAGCCTGTCTACATGCACATTGTGCATTGCAAAATCAACACTGCAGCTTCTGTGTGCTGTGTCCAACTCCTGCAACACACTGCTCAGCGCACAGCACAGTGAACAGCCATTGTGTGTGATGCACACCCTGAGCATCACATCTAAGCGACAAACCACATCAAAAAGCAAATTAGGCATGTACAGGATCCATAATTGGTCACAGAACATGTGCTGCAGGGACACAGTGGGCAGCAGAAGGCAAACAGAGTGTGCACGTGGATATCGAAGGGTGGTTGTACATGTAGTGCATCATAGTGCGAGTGTGCGGGTCAGTAAGGACATGCACTCAACATATGCAGGGGCAATCAAGTGACCATCAGTGTCCTCTACACATCACATGTGAACATTCACCATGTGTACATCCCAGCATGTCAAACCACAACTATCCCCTCACACCTGAAAGGTAAACACAACACATGAACATGCATTGATCAGCAGAACACATCATGTACATAGGATACCACAATTACAATGTCAGGGTTCTCATCACACTGCAGGGCAAGGCAACTATCAACAACAAAACACCCCCCTCCCTCACAAATGACCATGACCCACTGAACAACTGCACCTGGGTCATGGAGCCTTCAACCCTCAATTTCACCTGGCCACAGGATCACCCTTCCCCTTCGTCACCATCTCCCACCTTGTGTGTAAAAAGTTGCCTGCACCCTCAGAGTCCACCTTCATTTGCAAAGACACAAAATCCAAGGCAGCAAAACGAACCAGAACAGCCTCCAGTAGATGACTTGAAGTATTGAAGTAGCAGTACCTCACAAAGGCCAAGTACTACCAAAATGATGTAACAACCAAGGTAGCACAGTAAAACAATGTCACAACAGGATGTGAACCATGTGTGGTACATAACATAGAATGATGCACCAAGAACAGATGTGTACTGTCACAGCTCCCGTGTACAGGCGCAGGAGTGGCACGAACCAACCACCCCCACCGTGGCCTGGGTGCCTGCAAGGTCAAACTCACACAGGCCTCTGAGACCCTGTTGGGGAAGGAGGGTCAGGGATATGCAGTCGGGACAGGCGTTGGCATACTGGATAACTGGAATGAGGGGCAGGAGAGGGGAGTAGGAATGACACGTGAAAGTAGGGAATGCACTAAAATGTAGTACTTGCATTAACACATACACAATCATAACAAACTTGTACATCATTGTCAGGGTCTTCCGGAGTCCAGGCGCAGGAGTGGAACGAACCAACCACCCCCTCTAGGGTTTTGGCGCCTGCAAGCTTGGGACTTACACAGGCATCCGCAACCCCAGCGGGGAAAGAGGGTTAGGGAACAATGGTTGGATAGGTATGGGAAGCAGGAACACCGGGTAGAGGGTACAGGGTTTAGAATTGGATAGGACTCGGGGTGATTAGCGAAAAAAAAACATACCAAATTGAATTACACATTCATCCATGCATCAGTGCACCCCCCAGCAAGCCTATGTAGAGCAGTTTGAAAGAAAAACAACAAGACACTCAGCTCTGGTTTTGAGTGCTGGCTTCCTGCCTGCGCACTCTCAGGTCCGGTTACAGGAGCACTTCAATGCTGCAAAGAGAGCCACAGTTTATAATCTGTGCGTGCCCATAACACACAAACACACCAACAAATATGCCCCATAGCAACAAACTACTCTACAAACAGACAATCTGGTGTGGATGCTTCGTACCTATAGGTACCATTCCACCTGTGATGGTTCATACACAGTCAATGCAGTAAGTCAGGCGCCGGTGGATGCGTGGCAAATGCAACACCAATGTGTCACGATTCACACAACATGCAATGTTCCCTGGGTAAGCAGACAGACGCATATAGCAAGATATGACTTCAGAAAAAGTTGTGTCCCGCCATGACCGAAAAAAATAGGCAGTGCATGTTTCAAAATGTACATGGAAATGAAATGCACTGCACCCGAGTCTGTCCCTTGCTGTATGTCCCTGTGAGCTGCTCCTTTCCATGTCTCGGAAGGCTACATGGGTGATACAAGTGCCTCAATGGCGCATGGTGGACCGGAAGGTATGTGCCACTGCCCCTGCAGGTGCCCCAGACAACCTTACAATCAACTAGCCATCAGTCCACCAACACATCTGAGCTGTATTGTGCGCTTCAACACCAATATTCGTCCAAGCTCACCGTTAGTGCTGCTACTAAGCCTGCATGTGCAACTGGCCTGGTGGAAGCTTTGCTGTGTTGTGGCCCCCCTGTGCTGCTCACCTTGCCTGGAGTCCCTTGAAACACGTCAGCAGTTCTAGGATGTATGTCTGCAATCCCTGTGCCTCTCCTTGCGCACACATGTGCATGTGGGCACCAACAAACGTGTCCAGAATCCAGACGTCCAATGGGCCATGTCTGCTGGCAAAGGTGGCCTGGAGGCTCATCCCCCTGCAGAAAGGGCATGAAACACATGATTAATGCTTTAGAGTCATCTGTGTGTGTCTCTTCAGGCATCTCATTACTGGACCATGTCAGAGACGTACATCAGAAATCACACCATCAGTCCGTCTTTCACATCCAAAATGTGGAACACACTATCTACGGCATGAATTGCAACAAGCACGTGTACAGTAAAGATAAGAAACATACTACACAATGAATAGCAATGAATGTACACATTAATCATGAAACACCCCATCTAGCAAAAGCAGAACAGTGGTCAATAACACCGCAATCATCCCCACTAGGAGTGTTAACACAAGTTACACAGCACCAGACATGCCACAGATATGACAGTCCAAAGCCCTTGTGTAATAGGCTGTTACACCGAACCATCCTTGCGAGCCCATGGATAAGGGAAGCAGGAGTGGCATATGTGAGTCAAGGACCCCAAGCAGCAAACACATACACAAGACAAGCCTGAAGGGCCCAGCTGGAACAGACAGTGGATGCTTTCAAAAGCCACAAAGCACCGCACCGTCACATGAAAGCACAATAGACAAGCAATTTTAAACTATATTAACTAATTACACTATGAAAAACCTACATTACCTAATTAAACTAACTATCAAACAGAAACTTAACTAACTAAACTAAAAGAAAAATCAAAAATGGCCACATACGACCCGGGGGGGGCACCCAGGAGGGGGGAGGTACAGGGTGCTGCTCAACACCCACATGCGATGGTGCTGAGCCAAAAAAAAAACTCCATGGGCTCAACGCCTGCACAGCCCGACCTATGTGGGAGATAGATGGACGTCCGAGTCTGGCTCATCCTGGAAAGGAGGACGTGGCACAGTAGCCTGGCCACGCCTATCCGCAGCTTGCCCCTCGACGGCAGCAAGTCTGCCGGACGGGTGAGCCTGGTTCTGTGTGGCGATGTGACGTAGGTCTGCATGCAGAACCTCACGTGATACACGTGCTTCCTCTTGCAAGGTAGCACGTGTAACATGGAGTTCCTCCTGCAAGGCCTGACTGGACAACCGCTGCACCTCCAGGCAAGCCTGTAGTTCTGCCGAGATGGTACGCTCAAGCTGTGCAAACCTCTCCTCTGCCCGCTGGCTCTGGGACATCAGAAGGACACCCAGAGTGGATTTGAGGGAAGCATACTCCTCCCTCAGGGCCTCCATGTCCGCCTCTGCGTGAGCAGCAATTGCTTGACGCAGAGACGTCATTTGAGCCCGGCGTGCCCTGTCTGAGGCTGCCATGCTCATCTTGAGCGAGCGGGCCGTGGACCGTGCCGCCTGCTGCTGAAGAAGCACCTGCCTAGCAGGGGGGAGCACAGATCGGGCCACACGCTCCATGCTCCCAGCGATGTTCTCCATTGCTGCCCCCTGCCGTTCTGACTTGGCAGTCATGTCTTGCTCCCACTCAGTATACTGCGGTTGTGTGCGGCGACTGCGTTGCTGGGCTTGACCCCTGTGGGACCCAAGGACCGGGTGCCCTCGCTGTGTTGGCATCGCCCACGGCTGCACGACTACATGCGCCCGTCGACGTGATGTCCCAGGCACATCAGTGACTGGTGTGGAGGGTGACCCTGCGTCCCGATCCACCACGGGCGGAGGTACCAAGACTGTCTGACCCCTCAGTGCAGGTGTCGCGGACAGAGGAGTGTCCACATCAGAATCACTCATCCCTGACACATGGACTTGATGCTCATCCAACTCGACATGGACGTCAGAGTCGTCATCAGGGCTGGACTCATAGGCAGCCAGAGACAAGATGGCCTGTAGCACTTGGGGGTTTTCGTGGCCTACCAACCCACGACCCCCACTTGTGCCGGGTTGATGTAGTGGTAACAACCCTGTGTCTGGCATGACAACACCATCCTCCCGCTCCATTGCGTCATCATCTGAAAAATATAGAGAAAAAAGGTCACTACACATGTCAGAAGCACACAACACACACACACACCGACAACAAACACATCAGGCAGACATGTGACACACAAAATAGAACCTGGCATGCATGCTGGGTCAACTTTGAATTGCTTCTGTGATCAGACATGTTGAAAGGTGGTAGAAGTGGGTCTATGCAGTGCAGCAAATGTGTATGTCACTCACTACCTACATGTACAAGGACTTCATGGTGTGTGTCAGGAAATGTGAAGGCAGTGGAAGGTCAAATTCAGGCATCACATGCAATGTGCATTCAATGGGTAGCATATCTACAAGAAAAGCAGCCCTCCACCCAAGTGCAAAAGCATGGATGCCTAGCATGGTATCAAAAGCCTGACCATAGACCTGTGTATTGACAGGCAGTGTTGACTGGCATCAACAGCTTAATGTGATTCAAGTGACAACACTGCAAATGATGATGGGACAGTAAGCAGGACACATGATGAAAACTCTGGAGGCCACCCACGTGTGAGGAAGACACTACAACAGTCGGACAGAGTCATTGGCCATTAAACAGGCTGAGGCTTGTGACCCACACAGATTGTCAGACCCTAAACATGTTTGCAACGCAGTACTGAGCCACAGTTGACATGGGAAGGCTGATGAGATGCCATGCAATGTATGTCACCCAGGACTTGTATTACAGTGATCATCCAGTCAAGGACACATAGGGGCATGCGTGCAATGCACATGGAGCATGAATGGGCACTCATGTCCTTGCGGGGCATCTAACCTATGCACAGTACACGTGAGATACCCTGCATCAAGTACTAAGGCTGTACCACACAGCATATGTCTGGCAGATTGTCTGCTGGAAGTTAGCATGTACACAGGACGCATGAACAGGAAAGTACCCAATGGCAAGATTGAAGCAGAATAGCGGAAAGGTGGAACTCGGGTGCAGAGTGGCGGAGGAGGGGCAAGGGAGCATGCCTACATGGAGTACCTGCACGTAGGCAGTGGACACATGCACGTCAGTCATGCTATGACATTGTGCCTGGGCTGAGAGGAAGGTCACCCCACGCCACATGCAGAAGGGCCAGTGAGCTGGAACATGGACCGGAGGGGTATACTGGTAACCAGCATGTGAGTAGGGTGCAATAGTGGTGATGCGGACAGTCCCCGTCTGCTCCACATGTCCACCATCCAGCAGAGCAGACATGCATCACGGAAGCTTTGCATTACTTGGACATCAGAACCATGTACACGTCACATGTAGTGGCAATCATGCACAACACATCCCAAAAGTAAAACACACATGTCCTCAACAAACACGCATCAACACTCACTTTACTGGGCATCAAAGTCCAGCATCTATCCCACTCCTTCGACCAATTCAGATGGTATGAAATCTGCAACAAGTGACTCATGCGGAGTGAGCTCTTCCTCCTCTGGTGCCGGCCCACCGCCAGTCACCAGAGTCAAGTTGTAATTTGAGGCACGCTTAGCCTTAGCTCTGCGTTTGAGGTCATTCCAACGCTTTTTGCACTCTTGCGCTGTGCGCACCTCATGGCCGAATGAACTGACATGTTCCGCAACTTGCTTCCAGTGGGTGTCACGGTGGGCAGCCATAGTCTGACTATTGGCACCCACTAGCATGTCACGGCTGTGGCCCCGCACGTAGTCCACGAGGAAGTCCAGTTCCTGCTTGCAGAAAGGCTTCTTCCTCGACGTGCAGGAGGTCGTGGCTGTGTGTGGGGTCCCAGCCTGTGCTGCAGGTGCAACCTGTCATGATGCCTACCCCCGGAGCACCAGGCCAGGCCCAGCACCCCCGGGAGCAGGCATCATGCCCCCGGGTAAAAGCCCAGCGGCCCCTTATAGGGGCTCTTTGGACTCTGTCCTGGCGCCGTTGGCGCCAGGCTCATGTTGGACATCAGTCCTGGCGCCTTAGGCGCCAGGCTCATATAGGAAAGTGTTTTGTGCACTTACCTGATGCAGACCATGCTGCAAGATTCAGGCCTCCCTGAGACCTGAAACAGACTATTTTTTCATCAGGACTATTTTGCCACTCGGGCGTTGCCGGGGAAGGATACTTACCTGGAACTACTTTGGGGGCTATTTAAGCCACGCCCAGACAGTAGCTCACGCTTCGCGTTGTTCTGCATCCAAGCAGCTGAACGCTCACCGTGTCTGCTCCTGCATCTGGTCTCCAGCCACGCCCGCCTCGATCCTGGAACATCTGTAAGGAAAGAAGAGAAGAGAAAGGTGAAAACCAAGAATTTTATCAAACTTCTTACCTGCATCCGGAACCTTCACGCCAACGTTCCTGAGAAAAGACTTTCATTTAAAAGCACCGCGTTGCTTGCTGCAGCGCCGCGCTTCACTTATCAGTCCTCTGGAGTTCTTCTGGCTCCACCGCGACTGTCTGCACCGATCGCCACATCTCTGCGCCTAGGGGAGAGAAGAAGAGACAAAAGGTGAGCAGAAGGAACATGTGAGGAAAGCCTAATTTTCCGCCATAACACTTACCGGTCTTCTGTTGGTGGACCATTCCTCATTTCGGGTCGGCGCCGCTTCGATGGCAGGTACCGCACCCCGGCCCCTATGGGGAAAGGACAAAAGACATTACTGGAGGAATTTAAAGACATTAAGAGGGATCGCCCCCATCGCTAACTCATCTGAGTTTACCATCGGCAATTCAATCCCTCAACACATCGCCTTCATTCTGCACCTGAAATAAAGGACAGATCACAGGTTATGAAGGCAACAGAAAAGGAGGCTCAACACTTGAACTTTTGTAATCTTCATACTTACGGTATTCCGCTCGGAAAAGTCAAGTGGATTTTGCCAGCGCCATTCTGAAAACCAGTGAAGTAACTGGACAAACACGCGCCCCTGCACCAGAAGCAGGATGGAGAGTTCATCCTTTCAAACCATAAGGTGAGCTTCAACTGGGGATTTTGGAGGAAGTTAGAGAAGAACGAAGGGGGCAAGGGGGGAGCAAGCACACTATTCTGCAGACTGTTAATCCCCTTTCTCATCTGCAGAAGGATATTCCTACTGGCCAGACAAGCAAGATTTGAGGGTCCTGTTCAGTCGGTGCTCCGAGTTCTGCGCATCACGCTCGAAGAGGCCACAGCAACCCAGACTAGACCAGCGCCTCCGTGGGAGTCAGGTGAGCGTTACACAACCTTCCTCCTCTTGGACTGTGGCACAGACCCTGGCTGGCTAATGCCGCCCTGACCAGTATGGCCAGTGGGTTCGGTGGATTGAGCCAAGGGAGTGGCAGTTGGAGGGACGATCAAAGGCCTGACTTGTGTCAGTGGCATCTGGGTGCCCTCTAATGGACCCTGCGCAGCAACATCTGCTGTGGCAGGGTCATTGACCGCAACGGTCCTGGTTGGCAGACTCACAACCGGGGTGTTGTTGGGTGCATCTGCCCCTGCACTTGCCAACACCCGGCTGTTCAGGGCAGCAGATGACATAACTGCCCCAGGGACACGTGTCTTGGTCAGAGCAGCCCTGCATGCCCCTACGGTTTCCCTCCTGGCCTGTTGGAAATCTTCCAAGGGCTCCTCAAGTGCCAACGCAGCCTGAGCCTGGGTGGCGGTGTCCACAGCTGCACCTGCAGCTACCCCTACCCTTGGGCCGGTGGCAGTCGATGGAATGGACTGCTGGGTCACACGGGGGCCAGTGCCAGATGCAGAAGCTGCATCTCCCGGAACCACAGGGGGTGGTGGCATGACTGCACCGACACATGGCACAACATTGTGCTCAAGTGGTGCACCCCTGCCTCTTCCCCCTCTGTGGCCGCCGTGGACACCCTGGAGTCCCACTACCCCCTGGTCACCACGGCCACGTCCCCGACCACGCCTGCCACGAGGAGTACGCCCAGCTGAGGCACCCCTCACCTTTGCTGGCCTCCCAACCATGGGACAGATGTAGTAGTGCCGGCACAGGTGGAGTAGTGCCAATGGGAGGTGTACACCACAATTGACCAGGGCAATTGGGGTGAAGGGGATGGGAAGTAAGATGTTAACAGCCCCCCTGCACCTGAAAGGCTGTATGTTACCCCAGTGATGTAGTGACGGGTTACGCAACGCTCAGGCACCCCAAAACTGCAGTAAAACCATGCACGCAACCCTGCAGCCTACGTGCGTGGCACCCAGTAACATGAATAACGCGTACGTGTGGGACAAGCAGGCTACTATGACCTCACGTCGGTCTCCACGAAAGGCACGTACGGCGAACTGCTGCCACCGCTCACCTTTAACCCGTGCTGAGGGAAATGCCCGCGCGCGCCACGTCACTTACGCGCATGGGCCCTTTCCTCGGATTACATGCATTCACACGCAGACGTGCAGTTTTTTCACACGCGTGCACGCCCGCGCACGTCACGTCACAGAGGCGCTTACGCTTGAAGGGCCTTTGGTCCAATGAAAGCGTGTACGAGTGCTGATGCGCTTACGCGCTAGGGGCCTTTCTTCGATTCACACGCTGACGTGCACATTTTTCATGTGCCAAATCACTCCGTATCAAGCTGGCCATGCGAAAACACACGGAAGACCCCGCTCCTGCTCAAAAGGCCGAATCACTGCCCCCCAGAGCCCCGAGCACGCTCCCACCTGCTATCTGCTTCTGCCTGACTGCCTGCTGCCCACGTGCCCTGCTATTTGCTGCCTGCACATCAGCCAGGGGTGCAGTTGCTGTGACCACCCCTGCTGGAACTTGAAGACTCCCGACTGGGATATCATCGCTCCACAGCCCAGCCCCAGGACCCAGTTGCCCACCCACACCTGCCTCTGGGGTTGCCATGTCGGGCACTACACCATCTGGCACCACTGGCAACCCCCAGCCAGAGAGGCAGAGGGCCACCAGCTTCACTGCCACCGAAGTTGGTGTCCTGGTGGAGCAAGTCCTGGGGCAGTATGATGCCCTCTTTGGAACAAGATGCGCCAACAAGGAAGGACGGACTCGGATCTGGACGGACATCGTGACTGCCATCAACGCGGAGGGGGTGGCAGTCTGCGACTTCCAACATGTCAAGAAGCGCTGGGAGGACTTCAGGTCCAGGACCCTCAACAAGGCCCGGCGCCTCTTGAAGGCAGCGGATGCTAAGGGGCACCAGGGCCACCTGTCGGAACATCAGATGAGGGTCCTAGAACGCATATGCCCAGCGCTCTACGTCCAGGTCCTTGAGAGGCAGACCTGTCTGGAGTTGAGCGGTAAGTATACATGCATACTGATTGGAAGCTGTGCATGTGGTGGTGTGTCAGTAGTGTGCAGGTTGTACATGTGGTTTTCTAGGGCCATGTATGGATGTGTATGTACAGGGCTGTGAGGCTGACACATGCAAGTCCTTTCATGTGTGAGACACATGGATGGTGTATGTGTAGGTAAGCATGCAAGCCAAATGCAGATGTGTGAGCACACATGTTTGGATTACTGTGTATGTCAGTTGGCATGGTTGTGGTGTCACACATGGATGTTGGTTCCAGCTGCATGTATCTGCACTGTGTACATGTGCATGTGTGTGTATTTGACAAGGGTGCAACAGTGATGCAACATGGATGCATGTGACACTGATATGTGGAAGACTGATTGGCAGATGTGACATGGATGCCGATCTCAATACTGCGACAGTTGGCGGAGGTGTACACATGCATGTAAGTGTGGTTGTGTGTGTGCATGTGTAGTGCACTCCCTGTGTTTCATGTGATATCTGGCTCACCTTTGGCTGCTCATGCTGTTGTATGTGTATGGATGGTGCTGGCTGTTGCGATATGGCTGTGGAATAGCTCATGTGTGTGAGTCGAAATGACATGTGTGTTGGGGATTGTGATGCCATGTCTGAAGTTTGACAATGCCACTCATGGACAACTGTCATGTGTGTATGAGTCCATTGTACAGTGCCCTGATGCCTGTGTTTTATTTCTCGCTGTCTGCAGCGTCAACTGATGAAGAGGGCGGAGAAGGTGCTGTGGAGCACAGCGGCAGGGATCGCACCGCCAGCCGGAGACGCAAGGCCCGGCTCCCCTCCCAGGTTGTCATCTCGTTGGGGAGTGAGGAGTCCGGTGCCGCGTCCCAGGCCACAGCTGCCGAGGGGAGGTCCAAGAGGCAGAGGTCGGAGTTGGACTCCTCGGCAGCAGAAGGGGCAGCTGAGACCCCACAGGGCCCAACAGAGGAAGATGGCATGGAGTCATCCAGGTTGGTGGGGGGTTTGGTGGAGGAGGAGGCCGTGCAAGGGACAGAGACGAGGTCTGGAGGTGGGGATTCCACTGGTGCTAGTGGTGCAGTGCAGGACCAAGGACAGATGGCAGCACAGGCCGCCGCAGAGGTGCCTGTGTGCAATCCTGTCCCTGATCTTGTCACTGCATCATCTTGCACCAGCAGGGATGCCTACGTCCAGACCCGTTCTCAGGCAGGGGATTGGCTTACACCAACTGGCCTTCCTCTCCCTGCGGATGTGGCTATCCGGCACCGGGTTGAGCCTGTCCTGGGTGGGGTGGCGTTGCGTCAACGTGCCATGCGAGGTGACCTGCAGTCTTTTCATGAGGAGACTGCACGTCTTCTCGCATGGCTCGTTGATCGCAGTGACCCACTGGGACAGCTCACCAGGGCCGGATTCCTCCGTTTCCTGGACCTTGTTCCGACCCCCTCCTCAACTGAACCCCCTATGCCCCAGTCGTCCTCCATGCCATCTTCCCACCCATGTATCACCTGGGTGCCCTGTGGAGCTGCCTCTGACCCTGGGCCAGGCTGGTGGACAACAGATCCCTGCCACAGTCGGACGTCCAGCAGGGGTGGCCACCTCAAAACCTGCACCCCAGCTGGAGGAGGATGTGCAGGCAGCAGGAGCCAGGGCACAGGCAGCGGCACAGCAGCAGCAGCAACAAAGTGGGAGCCATGATGGCTCGGGGCCTTCATCATCGGAGGGGCAGGCATCCGCCAGAGGGCAGGAGGACCCTGGACGGGAAGTGTCTTCCGTGTGGCAGCGGTTGGGCCATGCGATAAATGCAGAGCGGCAGCGGGCGGAAGAGGCACGGCTCACGATGGTCAGGGCGGAGAACTCCATGCGTAGGGCCCTGAGGCGGGCCGAGTGCCTCGAGGCCATTCGCAGGGACCTGGAGATCCAGATGTCATCGTCCCTGCGAACACTCGGGGCCATGGAAGAGGACCGCCTCCGGGACATCGAGCAGGAGTTCGATGATGCCCTGGCCCGGGACATCAACATGTGAGCCGTTGGACTTGCCCGCTGCCCTTGTAAATAGTTGGATAGTGTTAGGTTTCCTTTGATTTTTTCTTTATTTTGGACCTTTTGGACAACGGACCACATTTTTGTACATGTTTTTTTATTAGGTAGGAGTTTTTGATAGGTTTCATTTCTTCAGTTTGGATCATGGACCCTGGATTGTTCCTCTGTATATAGTTAACTGTTGGATTCTCCTTTTTTGTTTGGATTTCCCCAAGGAGCAATGGTTTTTCCTTGGATTTCATTTTTGGAACTGTGACTTTGGACACCTTTCCTTTGGATTATGATTTGTTGTTTTTCATTATTTTAGAGACATGCAGATTTTCTTTTTTAATTTCCATTGTCGTTTGTTTGATTATAATTCCATTCATGTTGCTTTTAATACATTTTTTTCTTCAAACTTCGATGTGTGGTATTATCTCTTTGGTTTCATGCATGTCATGATATGGGTTTTGACATTCACTTGCACCCATTGTGTGTGTGTGACGGACATGTGTTCATTTACATACTTGCCATTGGGGTTGTATCATGTAATTGGCATTTCTATGTGGGTGGATGCAATACTTGGGTGGGTCTTTGGCATGTGGAGGCTGCTCATAAGGGCCATGGATCTAGATTGTGATGACGTGTTGGCTGGGGACATGTGTCGGGGCCTGCTGGCAGGTGCCCCGCTCTGCTGGGGAGTGGGGGTGCAAGGGGACATGAGTGGGGGCATGTTGGCAGGTGCCCCGCAATGCTGGGGGGTGGGGGTGCAAGGGGACATTAGTGGGACATGATTGGGTGCCTGATAGCAGGTGCCCCGCACTGCTGGGGGGTGGGTGTGCAAGGGGACATGAGTGGGGGCCTGCTGGCAGGTGCCCGTCAGTGCTGGGGGTGGGGGTGCAAGGGGACATGAGTGGGGGCCTGCTGGCAGGTGCCCCTCAGTGCTGGGCGTGCAAGGGGACATGAGTGGGGGACTGTTGGCAGGTGCCCCACACTGCTGGGGGGTGGGTGTGCAAGGGGACATGAGTGGGGGCCTGCTGGCAGGTGCCCTGCACTGCTGGGGGGTGGGGGTGCTGGGGGACATGAGTGGGACATGAGTGGGGACCTGCTGGCAAATGCCCCACACTGCTGGGGGGTGGGGGTGCAAGGGGACATGAGTGGGGGCCTGCAGGCAGGTGCCCCTGACTGCTGGGGGGTGGGGTGCTGGGGGACATGAGTGGGGGCCTGCAGGCAGGTGCCCTGCACAGCTGGGGGTGGGGGTGCAAGGGGGTAATGCGTTGGTGATCACTAGTGCAAGGTGACATGTGGCTTGGCTGGGGGGGCATGCACATGGTGAATGGGCTGCCTGCGGGACATGCCCAGGGGTGCAGTGTAGTCCCCTGTGGTGTGGTCTGCCTGCAGGGGCCGTGGAGGGTGTAGAGGGAACACCTGGGAGGACCCACACTGCCAATTCATGTGTAGGAATCCCCTGCACCCCTGAAATACACGTACCCCACTCGCACAGGGCCTATCGCGTGTGGAACTTCCCGCGCACCCCAATAATACACGTACCCTGCTGAAATTGCGTGTTGAACTTCCCCGCACCCCAGAAATACATGTACTCTGCTGAAATCACGTGTGGAACTTCCCGCGCACCCCAGTAATACACATACCGTGCTGAAATCGCGTGTTAAACTTTCCCGCACCCCAGTAATACACGTACCCTGCTGAAATCATGTGTGGAACTTCCTGCGCACCCCAGAAATACACGTACCCTGCTGAGATCTCGTGTTAAACTTCCCCGCACCCCAAGAATACACGTACCCTGCTGAAATCGCGTGTTAAACTTGCCCGCACCCCAGAAATACATGTACTCTGCTGAAATCACGTGTGGAACTTCCCGCGCACCCAAGAAATACACATACCCTGCTGAAATTGCGTGTTAAACTTTCCCGCACCCCAGTAATACACGTAGCCTGCTGAAATCGCGTGTTAAACTTGCCCGCACCCCAGAAATACACGTACCCTGCTGAAATCGCGTGTGGAACTTCCCGCGCACCCCAGAAATACATGTACCCTGCTGAAATTGTGTGTTAAACTTCCCCGCACCCTAGAAATACACGTACCCTGCTGAAAATGCGTGTTAGACTTCCCCGCACCCCAGGAATACACGTACCCTGCTGAAATCGCGGGTGAAACTTCCCACAAACCCCAGTAATACACGTTCCCCGCTTGCCGTGTGCTGTGTGGCGGCCCTGTATACTGGGTAGGGTTAGCGCAGCCCTTTGCGCTGGATTGGGGATTTTTATGGCTTTTCCTTGCACGAGGGGCGTTCTTGGGGGCGTTACTGGCGCTGCTGCAGGGTCGCTGCGCCACTCTGCGCCGCGGCTGCTTTTGGTTGCTAAGATCCATGAATATGCTGTGCGCCGAAATGGATTTTGGCACATGCGGCTGGCGCAGAATATCGCACGCGCACACTGTGCGCCAGCCGCGTGCGCCACTTGTGCGCTTAATTCTATGAATTACCCACACTGTTTTTTCCATGGAGTTTAGGCAAATATTTAGCATACACATGCACATCGTCTTATCTTTCGTTCATTTAGTTTTCTTGTCTGTGCTGGGCAGGTTTCCTGTAAGGTCTGAGCAAGTGATTTGCAAATTCTCCAAGAAAGTTGCACTGTCCAATGAAAGCTGTTTTGGAAGGCATGGTATTTTGCAAACTCCTATTATGTCAGACAGAAATAGATTGTTTTTTCTGGTGCAAATTGCCCCAATAAATACAAGCTCACTATGGGATTCAGCAATGCAATTTCAGCCCACAATTAATATTTGAAGTATGGGTTTGTGGGTCTACTCTTTTCATTCGTTTTTTCTGTATTCCGGTTTCCTAGAAGGTCGGAGCAAGTGATTCACAAGTGCACCAAGAAAATGACAATGTCTAATGCAACTTATCTTTGCAGTTTATTTTATTCATATATCGAAATAAACATGTCAGAAGGATGAGTAGTCAAAAAAGCTAGTGATTTATATAAAAATCAGACAAAACAGAAAGCATAGCAAATTATTATTTTTCACCAAACTGGTGTTTCTTAAATTGGGGATGGACCAAGTCTGAAAGAATGAATACAAATACATTTTTTAATGGTTTTCCTTGATGAACGGTTTGCCAAATAATTTGCCTTTGGCAGTTGCTGCCTTCGATGTTGATAGCTAGCTCAGTTTAGGGTTAATTTATAATAGGATGGACCTTTTCCTTTCCCTTGTGATTGTTTGTACTGTTGGCATTATGCAGTTGGCATATGGCTTTCAGGGCACATCTCATCAGAACTGAAGGGTTTATGCTTCCCCCTTTTTTCTTTCAGTTTATCAGCCAGGTGGAGTATCTTTATAATTGGTCCCAACACAGCCAGTAATTTATCTTGGCATGATTTCCAAGATGTACCAAGCCAGTGATTGATGTGTTTAGTATACGTGTCCATGCAGGTGAGCATTATTTTGTCTATTTTAGGTGTTTCAGCAATTTCTGGCAGATGTGGTCTGGGACACTCAGTCTGTAGTTTGTTTCTGGATTTTTTGGCCAGTGGTGCCAGCTCCCATTCTGATAAGCAGGGATGAATGAGAGTGTCTGGGTCAAAGTCGTCTCCATTCTCCTTCTGATTCTACCCGGTCTTTCCTTTCTTGAGAGCTCTTTTGTCTTTATCTTCACTAGAAGATGATAGTGTTTCTGTCTCCTCTTCACTTGACTGCTCCTGCAAGCTGTAGTTTTCCTCGACCAAGCTGGGTGAGGATATTTTATGCCACCTGTCTTCAAATCTTGACCTCAGTGCTTTTCTCCTGCCACCTTGCTCTTTCTGCCGTGTACCCGGAGGTGTGTAGCCATCATGTGTCCTCCAGGCTTTCTTTCTTCCTCCATTTTCTCTTCCAGGTTTGCCTGTACTTCTGATCTCATCCATGCCTTGGGACAACTTTGACAAATTCTACATGAGGGATAGATGCTGTGAACTATGTCTCAATGTAGCACCTAATGCTTTCGGTATGGTCTGTCCCATAGTGGGCTTCAGTCTTTTTGGCTTCCATCTGGTCTTACCTCTTCACTGGAGCTGTGAGAGGTGGTTGTGTAGAAATAACCTCCACCCATTAAAGGTGCTGCCAGCAACAGCCAGAGGACCTCATTACAAGTTTGGCAGTGCTTAAATAAGGGAACCGGCAACAACGTACTGGCACTCTTTCTGGACCGCCATACTAAGAATTTGCTGTTAGGGGCACAGAACTCCTGGCAGTCCTGATCTGCCGGGAGTTTGGGCCCCTACTAGCAGTGTTTTCACTGCAGCACTGGCCCCCTTAGCAACGGTGCCAGTGCTTCAATGACCCCCTTCCCATGGCTAGGACTCCACCAGAATGGGGATTTACCATTTTTGCTGCCTGCCATAATATCCCTGTGGCACCGGGAAGTCAGGCGGCGGAAACTGCATTATGGGGTTGCCAGTAACCTGCCACCTACAGCTGGGTTTTACCGGCAACCCTGCAATGAGGCGTAGAGTCTTGAAATACCTGCAACACTCAAGCACTCCATTCGATGAGTCATCAGACATGCTAGAGAGGTTCAGAGAGGAGGCTTTTGATGAAGTGTCTACAGATGTGCTGCTCCTATCTCCAGCAGTACCACTTGAATGAGTGAGAGGCCTTCCCAAGATCTTTTCTTTCTGATGCAATGCATCTGCTGGAAGTCATCAACTTCATCCTGCGGTATTATTTATTCGGTTGCAAGGCACAACAGCAGTTTGCAACTGTAAAAAGAATGAGATATGAATTACATTCACCCTTTTGATGGCGGCCATTTCAAACAGTAAATACATATAGTCTCTTCTCCCTTTCCACTGTGGTCATTGAAAAGATGGAAGAAAAAAAATATCTGCGATGGAAAGGGTGAAGGAAGTACATGTAGTCCCTTCTCTTAGCCACTCGCTGAATGAACACCAAGGGACTTAGTGGTGAGGGATGACTTGGCAG
Source organism: Ambystoma mexicanum (assembly GCF_040938575.1). Taxonomy (NCBI): domain Eukaryota; kingdom Metazoa; phylum Chordata; class Amphibia; order Caudata; family Ambystomatidae; genus Ambystoma; species Ambystoma mexicanum. The sequence continues at coordinate 775,596,318 of NC_090922.1, forward strand.
GCTAGTAAGGACTCAGTGAGGGCCAATCAGACTATTTGTATCAATCCGAGTATCCCTTGTTGGGTACTAATTGTACTTTAAACTGTCTACTTTGATAATATTAGAACAATTCAACCATTCAAGTTATAGTGGAAAAGCAAAAATGTGACATGATCTGATTACCTGTTAAAGACAGGCGTATAGCTGCATCAACGTGCGTTCAAAGTGATTGGGGCTTTCCGCGACGCGGCTACTGTCACGTGCAGGTGCGTCTTTTAATTGATTTACGCAATTATTCAATCATTTAGGTGCAAACACATCATTGGTTTCTCTATATTGCATAACTGCAGTTATACCCCTCTCCCAACACCTCTCTCCTGTTTTCTGTGATTGCTTTTTGTCTCTTGGGGGGTGAACTTCTTTGTAAGCCTTCAGGAACGTTTAAAAGCAGTACCTTGATTTACTCATTCCTCTTTTAACCTTTCTTTTTCCTTTACATTTGTACTTTGTCTTGTGCTTTGTAGTTTGTCATTTTTTGTTGTTTTAGCTTGTTATTTTTAATTTTTTTATGTTTGGTCATATAAAGTGGCAGAGTCCTTATTGTGTTGTGCCTTTTTACAGTATTTATTTTTCCTCAATGGTTCTGCATTTCAAAATTACTACGACCAGCAATGATGATGAGGTGGTGTGGGTGGCTTTAGCTTTACCACTACGGAAGAAGCAATGTGCACAACAAAACTTTTCTGACAGTTGGGAATTTTTCCACCTAAAGGACCAACACAGCAATAAGGATACTGATGAGGTCATGTGCACTTTCTGTGCTACAGTTTTGCGGAGTGGACCTTCACACAACCTGTCGCAAAGTTAATTCAACATCTTGTCCACGTTCATTGGGATGAAGTGGATGATTCATATAGGTAGGCTCATGTGAAACATAAAGTGAAAGCGCATGGAGCATGATCAGCACAGCAGTATTTATCATCTGCGCCGCAGATCTCCAAAATGATTACTAGCTATTTTCCATCAACTAACACACAACCTCTGTCCACCTTGCCTGCAACTGATCTTTCTAACTTTATTGTGATGTACAAAACCTGTCACAGCTTGATCGGGGTGGGAGGTGGGGGGTGGCACCCTAGACACTTTTGGGCGAAGGTCTTTCAGAACATATGGCCAATTGCCAACACTAGGTATATTTTTAAGTGTCAATTCTTGTTTTACCGTATTCTTTAGAACAAAATAAACACAAACAAATGCTCTGAATATAAATGTTTTTTTTTCCTTATCAACCAAAACAATAGACGATCAAAACACATACTGTATATATCGATCAAAGACCTTTAATTGATCCTTTAAATACAGTCTGAGTTTAAAAAATGACATATTCTTATGTATTTCATTACAGCCACCGTTTATCCCATGTGGATGATACAGGTAAAACCCCCAGTCATTGCGGCATTTAGCCGTGCATGCATCCTTGGTACCAGAAGCTATAAAACCATTTAAAAAAAATAAACGTATGCATATATAAATGTGGCCAATAGTCTTGGAAATATTTATTTTAGGACACATTGAGTGTAGTCTTTGTACACAGTTAATTTAAAACTTTAATAACTGTCTATTCATCAACAGTACATATACATGTACACACTTACAAAAGTTAAGTAAATGTGCAAACAAAGTTTTAAAAACAAGTTTATTTGGGGGAATGTAGTTGCACAATTTCTTTTTATTTTACATTCTACACATGATACATCGTTTTCAGAAGCCCAATTGTCTGTAATATTAATGTCAATTCTGTATAGAACAACAACATTCTTGAAATTCAAGGCACACACTTTAGTTGCAGGGACCTTAAAGTGAGCAATACATTGTAAAAAGAATAGAAATTAAAGGAAAAACATTTAGTTGCATGGACGTTAAGGTGAGAACGTAATGCAACTAAACCCCTTAAATTCAGCTAAAGCCACCTTAACCTTGGGACTCATGTTGCTAACACATTAATCATGTTATGTCTAATGCCATTATTGATGTAATATGTTCTATACAATGTAATTAGTGTTGTCACAAGTGATGTCATTTGTGATGCAATTTGTGATGTTATCAGTGTTCTCCTACAACATGTAATTAGTGATGTCATCAGTGATGTGATCTGTGATGTCATTATTCTGGTCATGGGCTGTGCAACCGTGGGTGAAAAGTTTTTTTTTGTATTTTGTATTTATTAAATATTGATATAGCGCTTTATGCCAAAGCACTTTACAAGAGGACCAAAAGAATACAAGAATACATTGTAAAACAACATGTTAATCAAGTAATAGAAAGCAGTACATGCAACAATTTACAACAGTTTACTTGACTGCAGAGGTGTAACATGAGTGGTATACGACTGTAGTGGGAGAGGCAACAAGAAGGAGTTAGGATGGGTGGTGGGATCAAGAGAGAGAGGTAGTAGAATATGTCAAGCTGGAGATTGGTGGGAATGCGATTTTAGAGAAGATCGGAAAGAGGGGTAGGAGGAGATAGAGCGGATAGGGAGAAGGAGCAAGAAGTTGGAAGGAACGGAAGCGGGATGGGGTGCAGGGTGATGGAAGAGGAGCGAATAGGACAAGATCGGCAGATATATATATATATTACATGGCCACGGTAGTGGACATGTAGTTATGGTTAAGTTGCTGTTTCCATAGGAAGAGCACTTTTTGGGCGGCTTTTAACTTCGCTCCCCCTGGACGAATCCTCACCAAACTTTGCAAAAAAAGTATATGGCCCACTCTGAATTTTTTGCCCCCCACCCTCCGCTCATGCCCCGTGTATCCCTCCTGTTGCCCCCCACCCACCGCTCATGCCCCATGTCTCTCTCCTGTTACCCCCACCCCCCTCTCATGCCCCGTGTCTCCCTGCTATTGCCCCCCACCCCCCGCTCATGCCCCGTGTCTCTCTTCTGTTACCCCCACCCCCCTCTCATGCCCCGTGTCTCTCCAGTTACCTGCCACCCCCATCTCATGCCCTGTGTCTCTCTCCTGTTGCCCCCCACCCCCTGGTCATGCCCCGTGTCTCCCTTCTGTTGCCCCCCACCCCCTGGTCATGCACAGTGTCTCCCTGCTGTTGCCCCCCACCCCTGCTCATGCCTGTGTCTCTCTCCTGTTACCCCACACCCCCCTCTCATGCCCCGTGTCTCCCTCGTGTTCCCCCCAACCCCTGCTCATGCCCCATGTCTCCCTGCTGTTACCCCCACCCTCCGCTCATGCCCCGTGTCTCCCTACTGTTGCCCCCCACCACCCCGCTCATTGCCCCGTGTCTGCCTTGTGTTCCCCCACCCCCTGCTCATACCCCATGTCTCCCTCCTGCTGCCCCCCACCCTCTGCTCATGCCCCGTGTCTCCCTGCTGTTGCCTCCCCACCCCCGCTTATGCCCTCTGTCTCCATCCTGTTGCCCCCCACCCCCCGCTCATGCCCCGTGTCTCCCTCCTGTTGCCCCCCACCCCCAGCTCATGCCCCATGTCTCTTTCCTGTTACCCCCACCCCCCGCTCATGCCCCGTGTCTCTCTCCTGTTGCCCCCCACCCCCCGCTCATGCCCCGTGTCTCCCTGCTGTAGCCCCCACCCCCGCTCATGCCCCGTGTCTCTCTCCTGTTACCCGCCACCACCCGCTCATGCCCCGTGTCTCTCTCCCGTTACCCCCCCGCGCCCCTCTCATGCCCCGTGTCTCTCTCGTGTTACCCCCCACCCCCCTCTCATGCCCTGTGTCTCTCTCCTCATGCCCCCAACCCCTGGTCATGCCCCGTGTCTCCCTGCTGTTGCCCCCCACCCCCTGCTCATGCCCCGTGTCTCTCTCCTGTTACTCCCACCATCCTCTCATGCCCTGTGTCTCTCTCATGTTGCCCCACAGCCCCCGGTCATGCCCATTGTCTCCCTGCTGTTGCCCCCCAACCCCCGCTCATGCCCCGTGCCTCTCTCGTGTTACCCCCCGCCCCCCGGTCATGCCCCGTGTCTCCCTGCTTTTGCCCCCCCACCCCCCACTCATGCCCCGTGTCTCTGTCCGGTTACCCCCCACCCCCCTCTCATGCCCCGTGTCTCTCTCCTCTTGCCCCCCACCCCCGGGTCATGCCCCGTGTCTCCCTGTTGTTGCCCCCCACCCGCGCTCATGCCCCGTGTCTCTCTCCTGTAGCCCCCACCCTCCGGTCATGCCCCATGTCTCCCTGCTGTTGCCCCCCACCCCGCTCATGCCCCGTGTCTCTCTCCTGTTCCCCCCACCCCCCGGTCATGCCCCGTGTCTCCCTGCTGTTGCCCCTCACCCCCCGCTCATGCCCCGTGTCTCCCTGCTGTCGCCCCCCAGCCCCTGCTCATGCCCCATGTCTCTCTCCTGTTGCCCCCCACCCCCTGCTCATGCCCAGTTGTTAGGGAGAATTCTCTGTTTAGGCTGAATTTCCTAACCTAGTGAGTCCCCCAGCAGCTTTGCTGGATTTCTGGAGTTTGTTTTTTCCATCCTGCCAAGAGTGGGACTCTTTTCCTCCCACTCTTGGACATGAGTGTGTCTAATTCCTTTGAATGTCAATGTGTTCTATGGGCTATGGGGTCTTTTACTCCATAGGGTCTCATATGTTTTTCTATGTGTGTTACACCGCACCCTACGTGCCGTAACACTGGGGCGTCCTAGCGGACCTCCATCATAGACTCCATACCCGGGGACTGACTACTGTCTCCCCGGGCATGTAAAGTCACCATTGGCTTTACTAGACCTAAATTTACTAACAGAACTAGTACAAACCATCCTATTGTGGACATACTAGTAAGAGTAATTTGATTACTCCTTGATCTGTTATTCGAGGGGGCACTGTCCCGTCCCCCCTCGTCGAGTTTTGGCTGGTGGCAGTGGAAACTACTTGTTATGTTCGACCCCGAACATAACCCTATGGGATTCGTCCCATTGTTGGAGATTGATACTTTTCCTCGTTACTCTCTAACGTACCACCGGTCTACTTATCTTAAATAAGTTTATCGGATGGTATTTTCTGCCAGAACTCGGTTTTTAAAATGGCGTCTGTGTTCGTCTCTGTGACTCCTAAAACCAAAGGTTGAGCCCTTTGTTCCACTTTTGGCGGGCCTCTGTACAGAGACCCTCCAAAGTGGTGCCATTCTGTCTGGGTTACCACAGGGGTTGTTGGAGGGGGTTTAGGCACCCTGGACCGAGTTGCCTTGCCAACTCCGGTCGCACTCTGGTGTGATTGGCCCAAGTGGTGAGCCTCCCCGCTCACCACTTAGCGTGTGTTGATTGACAGCTAGGCTGAATGAATGGGGGTTTTCTGCATAAAAGCAGGGCTTTTGGGACTGGATCTTGAGAAGTCGCCACAGGACCTAAGAATCCGACGAGGGTAACGCTCAGCCGACCTGCACGACGACACCTCCGGTGGAGCCCTGCGGAATTGACTCACCACTTCCCAGCGACAGAGATCTCCCTGCCGGAGAGTCTCTTCCCCTGACTGGTGGGAACAACCAGTCCCCTTTGCTTTTTCTTCGCCTCAGGACGCAGTGGTCGAGTTGCCCGTGCAGAGCACCTCAGCAACCGGATAGCCACTACCCCTGTACCGCGACCAAAAGGTGGTGCCTTGTGACGGAGCACTCCGCGGCTGGTCTCTTCCCTGGTGGTGCACCGGACTTCACTTTTCTTCGACGACGAGATCATCTCTACTCTTGGCAAAGACCCGACGTGCATCCACCACCAGGAACAACGGCCCCCGCCGGAGCTGTCTCTCCACAAACAAGGTACCGTGTCCGCCTGGCTTCCCTTTCGATCGGTTTGAGTGAGGTGTCTTAATCCTCTCCTTTCCGTTGGGTCGCCTCCAAGCTTTCTCACATATTGTTCTGAACTGGTTCAATCTGCCGATAACAATTTGCTACAAAGACTCGAACGCATTTCCACTAAGAGACTTTTTGGGACATATCGCCTTGCCTCTCTCCGAGTGGGCCTGGCCTCTGAACTTTATGATCTATTATGGTTCTTGCCTTCTTGTCTTGCATTTTTCCCGTGAAGTATTGAACTGTGTTGATTTCGTAACCTGCTTATTTTTCTCTCCCGTCCTAACTAATATTAGAGTGCCATCTAGGTTGAGGCATACACCTCTGTCTGTAAATAAGTGATGCTGGTAGAACCTAGACTTGTCGAAATATTGTTAGGGGGATTGATCGTTTCTTCTCCGTAGAGTAATTGTGATTGAAGTGTTTGCCGTGATAGTGCCATAGTGTTTTCCATAGATGTTCCGTTATAAATAAATACCTTAATATCTTTACACTGAGCCTTGTTGCGTGTTTGCTTGTCTTACTGTGAAGAATTGCCCTATATTGTATACTCCACATACTGCTTAACTCTTCTTGAGGGAAGTCTGACTGCTCAGCCACAGCTACCAAGTGAATCTGTGTGGTACAGACTGCTACCAAGTGGGTTTACTGCCAAACACCTGTAGTCCTAAATCTTTTGCAGTGGTCCCAGAGGGAACTGCACAGGTTTCCGCCTAACACTGGTGTACAGCGGTGGGATTTGTATCGAGTATACAGTTTAGAGTGCTTTTCGACACTTTAGGATAACTAACCACAAAGCTTAGCACTAAAAAGCACTAAAGCACTAAAAAGCAACTTTCAAAAACATGTCTACGATGGAAATTTACAGTCAAGAATCCTTGTCAGGTGAAAATACTGAGAGTTTGCGAGTAGGCAAGAGAATCTTTCTGTAAGAGGTAAGAAGTTAGAACTGATAGCGAGATTGCTGGCGAACCAAAATCTGGGTACTGGTTCAGAGGAACCAAGTTCTCCAGCAACTGTAGATAACAGTGATGGTGTTGATCTAAATTGTAATTCTGATGATAGCGATGAAGAGGCTGACGAGGACGGAGAGGCTAACAAAACTGTCTCCCCTGCTCCTCTACCTGCCTTACCAGCTGTGCCTACGGGGCCCATACCAGGTCCCACATGTAACCCTGCTTATTTTGAACTTGAAAAAATGAAGCTCGAATTAGAATACAAACGGTTCTTGGCTCAATCTGAACGAAACCAAGAGCTCGAGTTCAGATGGATGAATGCCCAGGCTGAGCAGAAGCAAGCTGAGTTAAGACTCAGGGAAATAGAACTTAATCACGAGTTAGAGATGAAAAAGTTGTCTATAGAAAATGCTTCTCTCTCCTCTGGTTCCTCTAGGAGCTCCAGTCCCAAAAGACCCTGGATGCCGAAGGAATTAGTGGGTATGTATGAACCGAGATTGGATGTGTTGGATTGGTTAAAACTGTTTGAGAACAATCATGGGCTCCAGGACATCACCGGGAACGATTTGCTTCCCTGGTTGTTCTCTAGGCTCCCTCCTGTTGCGACTGATGTGGTAATGGAGTTGGGGAAGGCGGATAAGACGGATTACGAAAGTGTGAAACTAGCTTTGATAGCTAGATTCGGGAAGACCCCTTCCCAGTATCTTAAGAGGTTTAGAACCCTCAAAAAGCATGATGGTACCCCTTGGGCTACCTGGGTGAGTGAAGGGTTGAAAAACTTAGAGGGATGGATTAAGGGTTACAAAGTGAACACTTATGAGGGTATGAGGAATCTCCTTATGTTGGAGTCTATTTATGATGCCTGTTCTCCTGAGCTCAGACAGCACTTGGCTGATTCGAAGGAATTGGATTCCCGGAAGCTAGCTAAGGCTGCTGACTTGTGGGTTGCCAACAGGGCTACTCATAAGGATTCTGGGGCAACTCCGAAGAAGGATGAGGGAAAACAGCCTAAAAAAGACTCAGAAGAGAATTCGAATAACTCAAATTCCCCAGAGGGCCCCAAACAAAATAACCAGGGTAAACCCCAGGGAAAACCACAACAGAATAGTGTACCTTCTGGCCACAAACCAGAAGGAGGTCAGAACAAGCCACCATTCCAGAGAGCATTTGGAACATGCTATCTCTGTGGGGCAACTGACCATATCAAAGGAGATCCAAAATGTAAGGGTAAACCTACTGGGATCAGCACAGTCTCCTTAGCCTTCACTCCTGAGGAGGAAGTCCAAATGACTAGTGCTCACTTTGAAGTCTTTGCTGAAGAACCTTGGGTTCTTCAAGCAACAGTATCAGTAGAGTCAATGGATCTGGTTAGTAACCAGAATCGGAGTGTGTATGACTCTATACCAGAAAACTCTAAATGTTATTATGTGGACAGTGTTCTTGTCAATGGCCAGGATACTCCTGCCAGGCGAGACTCTGGGGCCAGCAGAACAGTAGTGGATGAAAGCTTTTTCAGGCCTGAGGATGTTGCTAAGGCACCCAAAGGTCCCGCTAAGATGTCTGGAGGCCCTGTCCAAATGGTTCCCATTCTACCAGCCCTCATACAATGTAATGACATGACAGTGTTGATTCCTGTCAATGTGCAGACTGAGGTGCCTGGGAGAGTCCTGTTGGGGAATGATCTAAAAACTCTAGGAGTAGTTTCCAGTACCCAAAGGCCTCCCAGTATGGAGACCCAGAACCAAACCAAATTGGCTAGGGAGGCCACCTTAAGGAACCACTCTAAGCCTGTGGGAACCTCTACTGAGAACCCCACTACAAGCCCTGGTGTTGGTAAGTTGACCTCTAACCCAGGCAAATTTCAGGCTAACATGTTAGGGAAATGGGAGCCTCAACCAAGCTCCATCATTGTTCCCCCAGTTTTAGGGTCTGTGACTCCCCCTGCTTCTGAGGAAGAGGCGGATAGACCAACTGGACCCCTAACTAGGCCTAAGAGAACTGGTAATTCTCAGTGCTGGTGGAAAACCAGAAAAGAAAAGTCTAAGGCCAAAAACCTTCAGACTGTTGGACCTTCCACAGAAGACTCCAACCCAATTTCTAGACTTAAGGGGGAAACTCCTAAAGTAGGTAAGGTAAGATCTCAGAGGAAGGAGAAGCATGTACCTTGCTTATCTCCATCCCCTCCAACCAAGAGGCCTAAAACCCAACCTTCTCTCAACAGAGAGGTAGGGAAGACCTCTGGAGGCCCCTCTAGATCTAAGGAGTTTCTTTATAAGGACTCCTTGAAAAAGCCTATCATAGGTTCAGTAGTTGTATCAACTTCTGAGGGACTGGTCAACCAGATCCCCTATAAACTTAAAAAGACTGATGTTCCTCAAAGGATTTGTAGTTCATATAGCTTACAAAGGAAAACCTTTGATTTCACCATTGAGCACAGGTCAGGGTGTCACCACCAAAATGCTGATGGTCTCTCTAGGTCTCCCCACCCCCTGGTCATGCACAGTGTCTCCCTGCTGTTGCCCCCACCCCTGCTCATGCCTGTGTCTCTCTCCTGTTACCCCACACCCACCTCTCATGCCCCGTGTCTCTCTCCTGTTGCCCCCACCCCTGCTCATGCCCCGTGTCTCTCTCCTGTTACCCCCACCCCCTCTCATGCCCCGTGTCTCCCTGCTGTTGCCCCCACCCCCCGCTCATGCCCCGTGTCTCTCTCCTGTTACCCCCCCACCCACCTCTCATGCCCCGTGTCTCTCTCCTGTTACCTCCCACCCCCCTCTCATGCCCCGTGTCTCTCTCCTGTTGCCCTCCACCCCCGATGACATCACATGTGCATTTACCTTTCATGAAAAGTCTGTACAAGGGATTCTTAGTGTAATGTTAATAAAAAAAAGTGTCAAAGATTATTGGAATAAATATCAAGTGCTAATCAGCACATTAAGCTATGCATTGATATAAATAGCATTCTGTTATTAACTTCAATCCAGTATACTAAGGTACTCATGTAGAAACATAGGCATTGTGTGCAGCATACATGATGGAGGTGCAATATTCATGTTGAATAGTTAAATGATAACTGTTTTCATATTAGAGTTTTGCGTACAGTGAAACTTGTGATAAGTAGGTAATAAACCCACTTACTACATAATTGTATTATTATAGACAAATCAAAAAGAGACAACACCACATACAAATATGAATTTATACAAGGGAATTGAAGTAAGAAAAAAACAGCAATAGTAGCAGAAAGTGTTCATAACCTAACTGATTACCTTTATGCAGAGAAATGATTGCTTTGTTTCAAAGCTGTTACTTACCCTATCTATATATATCACATGATGTGTCTGACCCTAAGAAAATAGTGTGAGTACAACATATAAAAATATGAGCATATACAGGGAAAGTACAGTAATAAAAAAAACATCAAAACTATCAGAAAGTGCTGATAACTCTACTGATAATTTTAATGCACAAAAAGGATTGCTGTCTTTCAAGGTTGTGTCTTCCCCTATTTATATGTTTCATAAGATATGACTGGACCATAAGAGAATTATTGGAAGAACATACTTGAAGGATAAGTCTACAAGTATAGTACATTTACAATTTTTAGTTCCTGACTGTTACTGAAGAAAAGGGGGCGTCAGACATGTGATGTCATCAATGACATTTGTGATGTCATCTTTGATGTCCTAGGTGTTAGGCTTAGCAGTGCACGGTGGTGGCGCGAGTTATGGTTGCTTAGCTTACCATAACTGGCGAATTTGAAGGGTTTTTCGGTTTTACTTGGAACCATAACGTCCCTTTAACAAAGTTTTTTCACTGAATTTCATAGGTTTTTAGTTGCGCAACTTAACCATAATGTCCCTTTAACAAAGTTTTTCACTGAATATATATATATATATATATATATATATATATATATATATATATATATATATATATATATATATATATATGTATATATATATATGCACAAAGAAAAGAGAGGAAAGTAAACCGCACTCCGCGCAGGAAATAATGTCAACAAGTTCCAATACAAAAATGTAAAACCCAGACAATAATTGCACACACGTTTATTTAAATGGTAAAAGTCAGCAACAACAAAACAACAGAGACAGGACACCATGGGGCATGTCGTGGTACCAAGCGTTTCGTGCTTTACATAGCGCTTGTTCATGTATGGGGCACATTGAAATACAGCGAATTAAATAAAGATGAGTAGTCCTTTCATTGTGTTCATTGGTCAGAGAGGCTAGCCTCGAAACTTGTGTCAACCATGGCAGACATATTTGAATGGACAGGTAAGTGAGACAGCATACGGGCACAGCTGAATACACAATACTGCAAACACAATAGTTGCAATGATAAAGACATACAATAAAACCCAAAGTGGGTAACAGATGGCAATGATCTTTGAGCAAAAGCTATTGAGCTGCCAATTAATTCCATAATATACAGTCTAACCATGGGAACAATAAATAGAACACGTCAAGATGAACAACAAAATAGATGTAAAAATACATACAGTAGAGATTAAAAAGCTTGATATTAAAGTGCAGGTGCAGCTAGAGCAAAGTATCACAGATGGGAGGTTGACCAAGGTAGTAAACTCACAGTGCAAGCACAGCAGAATTAAGTTCAAATGCAGTATGAATAATAGCATAGAGAGCCACCCTCAGATGAGACCTTATAAATGCAGGAAACCACTGACAAGTCTAGAGGGAAATGTAACAATCATATTAAGGTGCTATTGGATAAAGTGCAAGTGCAGTGGGCTATGGATAGTGGCAAAGGTAGACATAGGCAATAATTACTCATGGGAAGCACAGTAGAATAAAATGCAAGTGCAGTAGGCCATGAATGGTAGCATAGTTGACCAACCTCGGCAGTGTCACAATTAATCAAATGTTTGATGTCAAATTTGTGTTCAGTAATAGGATGTATGAATGATTTTTGTACAATAGCATGAACATATACTTTACATTTAGACCATTTAGAGAAGCCTGTGCAAATACCAGAAAGCCCCACGTTCTTATTCAAGGGGGGGTAGAAAGCTTGATACCAATCTGTCATGGAGAGATGGCACTCCTTTATAAGTCAATACTGGACGTGTGGACAATAGAGGACAAAAATCCTTGTCCAAAGTAAGAACACGCCAATGTTTTTCAATGATTTTACGGACACTCGAGGAAGCAGTATCAAAGGTGACAATGAGGAGTGGGTCTTCATTAGTGCTGGGTTGGTCTAGCCGGGTACCATGCAAAAGTCTTTCTCTGGATAGGGAGCGTGCCTTGGTATAGGCTGTTTTAATAACTTTTTTACCATACCCTTGTGTGAGAAAATCTGAGGCAGCCAAAGCACAACATCGATCAAATTGTAGAATGTCAGTACAATTACGGCAAACATGGATTAATTCACCATAAGGGATGACGTTTTTGCAGGATGGTAGATGGCAGCTCCTGGCGTGCAAGGGAAGACCAGTATTCAAATGTTTTGTACAGAAAAGTATGAATGCCCCATGGACCAAGTGTAACAGTAACACTAAGGTACAGAATTTCGGTGTAACTATGGCATTCAGTAAAGCTTAAATCGACCAGATTCACATTAATACTCTTGACAAATGATACCAGTCACATTCTGTGCCCTACCAAATTACAAAAGACATCATCGATGTACCGCCACCAAGAAACAACCTGTGTGGGAAATCTCAAAGAAAGTAAATCAGACAGAATAGTAGCTTCCCACCATCCCATTGTTAAGTTGGCATAGGCAGTGGCAAAAGTACTGCCCATTGCAGTCCCCCTGACTTGACTAAAACAAGAACCTTCAAATAAAAACACATTATTAGTCAAAGAAAACACCAACATTTCCAAAATCATAGTGCTGTGACCCAGCAAGTTTAGTGATTGTGTGCCCAAAAGATACTGCCAGGCTGTCATTCCCACATTGTGGTCAATGGATGTATATAGTGAGACCACATCAAGAGTGGCCAGAATAAGACCTTCTTCCCAAGATATGTCATCGATGTGTTGCATATATATTTCATGAAAAATGAATGACCATAATGATGACATCACATATGAGATCATTGATTTCATCATTGATGTTCTGGGTAATAGTCTTAGAAGTACACTGTGGTGGCGTGAGTTATGGTTGATTAGCTTACGATAACTGCCCGATATAGGTAGGGCTTTTTATAACTGGCAAATTTCTAGGGTTTTCGGTTTTACTTGTAACCATTGATAGGTTTTTATTAGTGCAACTTCTCCATAACGTCCCTTAACAATGTTTTTTCATGTATTTCATAGGTTTTGACCAGTGCACCCTTAATTTGCTACAAGTTGCTTATATCATACTCAACTCCAATGTAGCAGCAGTAGAGTCCACGGACAGTACGGCAGTCTGCGGACATCGGGTGGCATTCACTGAGCTCAGAAGCACAAAGAGAACAAACTGTTTTGTACCCTTCAACCAACACATATACATAAAACAACAATTTGTACATGTACTACACCCAAATATACCTTTTTGTATGTAATGATCATTTGAAAAGGTACACATTATTTGTTCATGTAGCACACAATATAATGGAATGCACCAAGCACAAATTATAAATTATAACTTCACACCTTATATTATCACCTCAGTACAACTCAATATACAGACGCACATACACCAGGAGCTTATTCGAAAACAAGCTCTTACTAAATAGTAAGTACACTGTATTTATTTCTGTATTATTACCATTCATTATATAAACATTGCTTATAAGCAAAGCTTATATTTTTACCGAAACGGCAAACACAGTTCAGTGGTTAGAAAAAAGAAATACCAAAAGAAGAAATTAAGGATGATAACATCTCTAAATGTATACAATCAATATTTTAATATACATGAATAATGTAATTTATACATACTGCTTTTATAACAATTCTTTCTTTTTTTCTTATAGAACACCCCAATGTAATTATGCATAATCCCAACAGTCAAAAAGAGAAGCCCTATCCCGAACTGTACATATGGAAATCATGATGTCTCTAAAATTGGATGAAATCAGTAATGACTTTAAAGAACTTTTAAAGTATGTAGAAAATGATGTGATTAAAAAATACTCATTATCACTGTCCTTCTTGCACCTGTCCACCTTGTCACCAGAAATCATACCCATGAAATTCCCAAAATCAAAATGAAAAACTCTTTGATGAAACCTCACTCCCTTTCTCCCATGATCATTACTGTACAGATATTTCTAATTCTCCCATTTATGTTTCCTATTTCCATACCCCACCCCTTTCCTTAATAAATATATCTTTTATACTATAAATGTCTTTGTAAATCGTTCTGTCATTTTTTTTAAAATGCCCAATAATAGTCCTCGGACACCGTGACTGTTCGGGGGCACCTCCATTTTGGGGGCAGCCACCCCTGACTGTCTGGGGTGTCTGCACACAAAATTGAGATGCCCTTGACAGTCACAGTGTCCGGGCATATCTGGTTTCACATGACACATTTTAAATGAGTCCACGGACAGCGTGCCTGTTCTATGGACACCAACGCGCATGCACCCTGCGGGTCCCACCGGATGGCTTTCTGCAGACGGCCTGTAGGGCCGCGGGCGTCCCCGGATATAATCATGTGACTGCAACCGTGCTGCGTGACGGCCTGCCCACAGATGGTGTCTGTGGCTGCGGACAATTTAAAACTGCATTTTTAGCCAATCTCAGCTGTTTCAATTTGAAAGTTTAACCTGCCAGAGCTCCTAGACCCATTCTTGGTTAATCTGGTAACATTTTACAACTTTTCATGGCCTATTTTCTCCACGGTAGCTGTGGACAGTCATGTGATCCGTGGACAGCACCTCTGAAAGAAGCAACACATTCTTTTCAGTTAGAAATGCTGCAATCATCCTACAAAACGGCACCAGCTATGGCCATTACTCCTCCACAGCCACCACCATGCCCACCACCATCACCATCTGGAGGGCCTGGAAAGGGGAACAGGCGCAGACATACAGATAGGGATGAAGAGGAAGACGAAGATGAGGTAGAGGAAGTTCCTGTCTTCAGCACCCTGAGTGAGTCCTGGGTGGGGTAAGATTGTACTCAGTCATGGAAAACCTGGGCTGTACTCCTACAGGACCACCTCCATATGGCGCCACACCAGATCCAACCACCAGGGTGCTTTGTGAAAGGCATTTCCTTTCTAAGCGAGAAGTAAGTTGACACCCTCTACCCCATCTTCTTCAACCGCTTCTGTTACCACAAAGGATACTCTTTTGGGGCAGAGGATCCCAGCGGCTGCTTTACAAGCCATTCAGAACACTGTTGACCCTTACCTTTGGAGGGACACAGTGCTATATTTTTACTGCAAAGCACCAAACTGTAGGGGGAGCAGTTTCAAAGTGTTTTCGAGGCCACTGTCAAGGAGCACGAGAAACACTGCCACCTGCCTGCCTTATATGTAAGACCCACCCATCAATCTTCCTCTGTCCACCTGCCCTTCCGTCTCTGTGGTTGGTGCCCCTTCTCCCCCTCACCTAACCTCGTCTCTCCTAAAAAAAACTCAAAATGCAAAAACCACAAAAAAACACAAAAAAGGTTCCTTTAGGAGCCACCATGAATAGTTAAATGATAGAACTGAAAAAAAACCTCACAGGCCCCTTTGCACAGGCGAGGTTTGGGAGAAGGGAAATAAATAATTTTAATTGTTTTTGCACAGTAATGGTGGCTCTAAAAAGAACCTTTTTTTGTTTTTTTGACTTTTATATATTGTTTTGATTTTTTTATTGTATGCACTAAAGTAACAAAAATTCTACAGAACATTAATATTTCTTTTAACTATTGCAGAAACTGCTTCTATTTTTTTTCTATTTTGCAATTCTGTTGAACACAACTCCTAAAGAATACTTCACTCCATATTTATTTTGTGTTCACAGAAACTGCTTCAATGCATTTTGAATGTTTTCCAGAAAAATCTGATTGCCCACATCAGTTAGATGCACTCCATCTCTTCGAAAAAATGTTGACAATATCAAATTTAGAGGGTAATTCATGGAATAAATGTGCGCCGAAATTTCTGGTGCAAGCTGGCACAAGCGTGAAAAAGCTAACTTCATGGAAGGCCCTGCGTGTGTTTTTCCCCGGATATGCAACAAATCTGCGCTTACCTTACACGTCAATGTGACTTTCCAAACGCGTGCACGACAGGAACGAGGAAAGCACACAACTTCTTGTGCACACACCTAAAAAGGGGGCGGAACACAGGGAATGGGGAACAACGCGTGAAAATGTAGGAGTAACGTGGGAAGTACCGCTGGGAAACACACGCAACACCCACACACTAGTGAACAACACGTATTCATGGAATCGAATAGGGAAAACCTGTGCACGTCAAAACACACGCACATGCACAAATACGTCCACCACACGAAAGCAGGCGGAAGCGCCCCCGTGCATCATAAAAGTGCGCGCAAACAACAAACAAGCATATACAGCTACGATGAATGTCCCATTCCTCGCAGCAGTAATCGTGGGACACCGCAGGAGGAAGAGAATAGCCAGGCCCCACATTTTTTTGCCCAGGACCAGCCTTTTTGGGATGCCTGATGACCAGGTCTATGGCAGGTATAGGTTTCCACCTCGTATTGTCCTAAAGCTGGTCACTGAGTGGGAGGTTGACCTCACATCACCCACCCTGTGCTCCCAAGCATTGAGCTCCTTGGAGAAGGTGCTCAGCTCAATGTACTGCATTTTTTGGCCACTGGGTCATTTCAGCGGACAACTGCCATAGTGGGGGGCATCTCACAGCCCACGCAGTCACGTTTCCTACACCAGGTGTTGGCACTTATCACTGCGCGCCCCTCAGTCCGCAGGCACATATACATGCTCAGAACACCTGCAGAAAGGCAGGCCTTGGTCCAGGACTTCTACAGGTTGGCACACTTCCCACAAAGTGCTTGTTGCCATAGATTGCACCCATGTGGCCCTACGTTTACCTAGGGCCACTGAAAACATCGACCGGAACCGCAAGCACTGGCATTCCATCAACGTGCAGGTTGTATGCGATGCCAGGGGAATCATCATCTCTGTCTATGCAAACTATCCAGGGTCCACCCGTGACAGTTTCATATACAGAAAGTCCGCCATGAGCCGGACCCTGGAAGCTGGGAAGCATGGCGACACATGGCTCATAGGTGAGTACAAATGCCTGTGCATATGCATGCATGTCACATACAGACAAATACACAAGCCCAACTAATGACAACCATTATCACCTCCCCAGGGGACAGTACCTACCCTCTGAGCACCCACATGATTACGCCAATACGGAACCCCACAACACCACCCTAGGTAAGATACAACGCAGCCCATATTGCAACCAGGGCCATAGTGGAGCGCACATTCAGAGTGCTCAAGACACGCTTCCGCTCCCTTGACCGCTCTGGCGGCCAGCTACTATATGCACCCCCAGTAGTGTGCAGGATCATTGTGGAAGCATGTGTCCTGCACAACGTTGCAACATGGCGGGGTGTACCGGTGGACATGGTGGTGCCCCCACATCCCCAACCACACGCACAGCTGCTGCGCATGGGAGGGGAAAGGGCATGTGGCGAGGCAGCCTGTACCCAGCTTGTGGCCCCATTTTTCACCTAAACTCCAAACTCTGCGGAGTGCACACAGGCCTGGCACATACCAGGTGACAATCGATGAAGAGAAAGGGACAATTAACTGTCACAACCTTACCACCCTGTTAATGTGTCCACGGAAGTGCCACAATGTGTGCATCCCTAGCTACTTAAACACAACCAATCCCATGTGACCAAAAGGAACACATGCAAGGTGCATATCCCCCCCTGCAAAATAGGGCATGAAAGTACTGGTATGCCACCCAAACCCTCCCAACACTCCTGAACCCCGTCTGCCACACCATATCATGGTATGCAACGGCAAAACATCAAACCATATGCACAACACATGAGACAATAGTCATGAAGTGCCACGTGAGAAATAGAAATAGGCACCAGACAATTACACCTGACATGGAATCTGAAGAAATGACTGAGAAAAAACCTCACACCCTGAAAACGGTGGCACAAATGCATGCCACCAATGGTGCAAGCAACAAAAGTCAGAATACCTGTTGCCATGCACATTGGACAATAGCAAATTGGCATTACAAGCACTGTGTGCTGCGTGTGTGTCCCCTGCAACACACCGCTCACCGGACAGCACAGTGAGTGTGCATTGCGTTGATGAAACCCCTTGAGCATCATGAAAAATAAGTACAATCAACCAAATAGTACCCTGTCATGCATGCACACAATCAATGAATTGGAAGTGAACATGGATTGTAGGGACACAGCATGCCTGAGAAGGCAATCTGGGTGCACGTGTGTGCATGGTGTCGCCGTAGTTGGTGTGGGGGGGTGTTGCCTAAGTGTGTGTGTCATTGGGGCATGCATCAAATACATGCATGTGAAATAAAGTGAACCTCAGTGTCCTATACACAGCACATGCGAACATTGCACTCAAGGACCCCCCTGTGTGTTAAACCACACCAATCCCCTGACACCTCAAAATAAAACCCAAAATAGGATCAGCCATTGACCAGCAGAACATATCATGTACAGAGTACCCCACATCGACAATGGCAGACAGTGAGCAATCACTGAGTCATTGAAAATCCTTATAGGGCCTTCACACAAAGTGCATCAAAGCACCTCAAGGAGAGAGGGAACAAGGGAGAATAACAGTACATTTCTACAAGTCCTTCAAACAGTCCACAATGTGAAAATGAACTATCGAATCAAAGTACATAGTACAAGTGCTTGGAACAATAAGGGAGAGTCTAGGGAGGGAATGTGGGAAAACAAAACTAGCATCATCATTGCTATGCTTGACAGCAATAGTTGCAGTGCGGAAGTCACATAAGGAGGGGGGTGAGGGAAGAGGAGGAAAGAGGTGAGGAGAGTAACAAAACAAATGACAAACTATGGAAGGTCGATGAAGAATCAAGATAGTGCTGGAGAGCGGGAGAAGAAACACAGAAGGGAAAGGGGGAACAGATGACCTGTAATCAGTGTTGGAGGGACTGATGATAAAAGTAAGTGCCAAAATAAAACTCAAAAAGATGAAGGTGGGGGGTGGATGGACGAGGCAGAGGGTGAAGTGTCTGCAAAGAACAAGCGGCTACGTATCACCATGCTTGACGACAATTGGGGTAGTGCTGGAAAAAGACTGACAGAGGACAAAGAGGAGGGGAAATGGTGGTGGAGAGGGAGAGGGAGGAGAGAAGGAGGAGGGGGCAAAGTATAAAGGCAGGAAGGCGGAGAGGGGGAAAGAAAGCACACACGGGGCAGAGGGAAAGAAGACAGTGTAGAAGGGGAGGGGGTGTGATGGTGGGAGACTGGCAGAGGGCAGGTGGAGACTGGAGGGGGCAAGGGAGACAGGGGGAGGCTGACAGGGGGCAGGTGGAGACAGGCGGGGTACAGGTGGAGACAGGCAGTGGCAGGGAGACAGGGGGACATTCAAAGGATCCAGAAGGGTGGTGGACAGGGGTAGACACTGCCTCCATTGTGGGCCTTTGGTAGTGGTGGCAGGCTCCAGTCAGCTGGTTGGCCGGATTGTCACAAGGGCCAAGTGCAACCAATGGGAGGGGGGAGCAGGTCCAGGCCACAAACATGACAGTCAATGTTAGACCAGAAACAACCCTATAATATGTATAGTATGTTGGCCTGAAACCAATCGCATCATGTGAAAAACATTGCGGTCAGAGAATCGTCAATGTAACCAGAGGGTGTCTATTTTGTGAAAGGTCGGCCATTTGCTTTTTTCCTTTCTGTCAAACTGCTTTGCAATTGTATTCTATGCTTTGAACTCGCACACAGTGCGAGGCCATGGCCTATATGCTGAAATACTAACACAGACAGGAATGTCAAACTACGCAGAAATACATTGTTTTTCTCTCTCACTAAGTTCTTGAAACCGAGCAGAAGCTGCTTCTAATCAGTAGTCCAGGTGCCGGCCTGTTTTGCAAACGCCGTAGTAAAAGGCAGTTAAAACATGAATTATATTCTTTCTAGCGGTGCTCCTTCGCAGAGAGTGGTATTCTGCTTCAGAACTATCTGACCGTTTAGAACATGACCCAAGTCATACCGATAACGTAATAAGGAATGTTTTCCCTGCCGAGAACACAATATCCTTGCTGAGCCAGAAGCTCCATGTTCGCCATAACAGAAAGTTGTCTCTGCTGCCTTTACTAGAATAACTATGTTTAAACTGAATGAAGACTTGTCATAATGTGTCATAATTGTCATGATTGTCAATCACTGAACCCTAGCCTGAATGACATGATTGTGGGCGTATCGAATTGCCTTCGTAAAGATTATATGTAATGTATGTATATATTTCTGCTTGAGCCTTGCTCGCTCTATCTCATCTCACGTGGTCTGGGAACACACCTCGTGAGGAGTTGAGACCCAGTCAGCCGACTGAGAATACTTTGAAATAAACCAGACTTGTTTGGAAAACGAACCTCGTGTCTGACGTGTCACTTGGATATATGATTATTGTGCCTTAGGTTCCGTATGTGGTCTTTATGGCCTAGCATCAAGTCAAAAGCAATGCAGCCATATTTCCAATGGTACAATAAAACACCAGGCAGGGCTGCAAGATGGCCAAAGCAGGGGAAGCAAGTAAATGGGGGTAGTTGAAACGCGTGGTGACAAGGATAACTCAGCGTGCAGCGTTCATGTGGCATATAAAAATCACGGTAGACCAAGTGTCCCAATGCAACATTGTCAGCACACAGACCCCTCCCACCATCAGTGTGTGTTACACAACCAAAGGGTGTATGGTACCGCCTACAGCAGAAAGTGCATGAACATAGACAGTCAATTCATAAAAAAATCATAAGCAACATGATGAAATGCACAGTCAACAGAATACTCAGCAAATTGAACTGCAGAAATGCATTGGAGAAGCTGTCGGGAATACCCACTAGGGGTGTACACACAAGTAGGACTGCTGGCTGACCACAGATATGACGGAAGCCCAATGCCCCTGTGTGAGATGCTTTCACACCGAGTCATCCTTGCGAGCCCATGGAAAGGGGAAGCAGGAGTAGCATATGTGTCAGGACCCCAAGCACAACACATACATGAGACAAGCCTGAATGGGCCCTGCTGGAACACACAGTGGGTGCCTTCAAATGCCACAAAGCACCACACTGTCACATGAATGCAAAATAGACAAAAAAAATATTATAATAATTACTTGCAGGAAGAAAAATGTATAATAAATCAAAAATGGCCACATATGACCCGGGGGGTGGGAGGGCACCCAGGAGGGGGGAGGTACAGGGTGCACCTCTACACCCACATGTGTAGATGTTGAGATTTAAAACAAAAACTCACTGGGCTCAGCGCCTGCACGGCCCGACCTATGTGGGAGATAGGTTGTCATCGTCACCCTCTGGATGGAATTCAGAAGGTGGACGTGGCACAGTTGCCTCACCATGCCTATCTGCGTCTTGCCCCTCAGAGGCTGCAAGCATGCAGGTCTGGTAAACCAGCTCCTGCATGGCAATGACACGTAGGTCTGCATTCATTACCTCACGTGTAACACCTGCTTCCTCCTGCAAGGACTCACGTGTAAGATGAAGTTCAGCCTGCATGGCCTCACATGACAGATGGAGTACCTCCCGGCTTGCATGGAGATCAGCTGAGATGGTTCTTTCAAGCCGCTCCATCCTGTCTTCTACCCGCCTACTGTCGTCCATCATGAGAGCACCCAGAGTAGATCGGAGGGTTTGATGTTCGACCCTCAGGGCCTCATGGTGTGCCTCTGCCTGAGCAGAAATAGCTTGACGCAGAGCCACCATTTTAGCCCGGGGTGCCCTGTCAGAGGATGCCATACCCAGCCTGAGTGAGCAGCACGTGGACCGCGTAGCCTGCTGCTGGAGCTGCACTTTCCTTTCAGGGGGAGAATGGAATGGGCCACACTTTCCATACCTTGAGCCATCATCTCAACTGCTGCCCCGTGTTGCTGTGCTATGGAAATAACGGCATGCTCCCATTCAGTTGACCCCGGTAGTGCATGGCCACCGCGTTGCCGGACACGACACCTGCCGGGCCCAAGGAGCCGTGGTCCTTGCTGGGTTGGTGCCGCCTGTGGCTGCAGGACTGCAGCCCTTCATTGACCTGATGCCCCAGGAACATGGCCAACTGGTGTTGAGTGTGACCGTGCATCCGTAACCACCACAGGCGGACATTCCAATCCTGCCGGGCCCCCTACTGCAGGTGTCGCAGATAGAAGATCATCCAACACAGGATCACTTACCGGCGACGACACATCATGATGCAGATCCGGCTCAACATAGTGGTCAGAGGATACATCAGAGCCTGACTCAGAGTCCGCTCTGGACACGATGGCCTGAAACACCAGTGGGTTCTCGTGGGCTGCCACCCATTGACCACCACTGGTGCCTGGATGGTCATGTGAACTGACCACCGTGTCTGGGATGACATCTTCATCCTCTGCCTCCAGTGCTTCATAACCTGCAACATAAACAAAAGAAACAAGAACACGCATGTCAGTAGCACATAGCACACACATACAGATCACAACATTGACAGCCAAAACATGAAGCAGACATGTCACACACAACTCAAACCCCAACAGGCATCCAGTGGCATTGCAATACAAGGGTATCCCGAAAGCAGAAAAGGATGTGTCCAAAATGTGACGCCAACACATGTTTTGCATGTTGCCCATCACCTGCATCACACACAACCTCTAGCAGGCACATATCCAAGGCAGAAAAGAGAGATGCAACAAAGAGATGGCACGTAGCATAAGTATGTGGGAACACACAAATAGCCACAGCTGGCAATCACACAAAACACACCATGACACATGTAACATGCACGTTCACATGCAGCACTCAACAACAATTGACTATGCAGAGTACGTGTGTCACAGGAGGCACCTACCCTACTGCGTTTAGATACAGTGAAAGGAGGGACATTGGTACATACATGGCAGGTCACTATCACACAGCAGTATTGTGTTGGCATGTTGAAGGGCTGAAATTGGCACAGGAGTGGGTGTGTGCGGTGCAGTGCATGTGTACCCCCTCCAACATCAACACGTATGTAGTGATGTCAACCTCCAAACGTGACGGCAGTGTAAGGGCAATTGCAGCCATCATGTGCAAATGGCATGCGCCATGTAGCATGGATACCGTGAAACACCCACCCTCTGGGCAGTAGCAGGGAGGCACTGCATGGCAATGAAAGGTTCCCCACAGAACTGTGCATTGGCAGACAGTGTTGGCATGCGTCTATTGCATGTCATCAGTCAAATGTCACTTCAGCCGATGAGAAGTGGACATGATGCAGGACAGATGAGGAACCATCAATAGTACACCCATGCATGCAGAAGACACAACACCAGTTGAAAAGAGGCAGTGGGCCTGTAACAGGGGGAGCCATGTGCGCGACACAGATGTGGACACCCTAAAGTCGTGCGTGATGACACACAGACCCACAGTGAGCATGAAATGGCTGTCCAAATAACATGACACTTGGATCATCCTGGAGACATACTCCATGAGCAGGCGGTCAAGGACCCCTAGGGGCATACATGGAATGCACATGGAACATGAATGTGCACACATGTGCACGGGGAGTCACTGCCATCAGCACAGTCAGAGTGAGACACACTGCACCAAGGACAAAGGATGTATATTACATGATATGACATCTCATCAAGATTGCCCTCATACACACGTGGCTCAGAGTGCAACCAAGCAAAGGGTGGGGAACAAGGGAGAAAAGGAAATGAAAACAACGATCATACTGGGCACAGTGACATTGAGAACACGCAAGTGCATGGAGAATCGATAAAGGGTTGAATACCCTGGAAGGGGGAGAAATGGAACGTGCCAAACAGAGGAGACCAAAGAATGAAAATGAAGTCCAATGATAGAATAGGCATTCAAAAGGTGGTAGTGCAGCCAACAAGTGGCAAGTGCAAGATCATTTGTATAGGGCAAATCTGATGAGTGCAGAAGAAAAGTGGGGCACTATATGGGTACACGTGCAGGACCCATTGCAATGGGAGGCCTGGAGGCAGTGCAGCAGGGAGGCAGGCTGATCAGGTACCTGGGCACGAAGGACAGAGGGTGTCCAGGTGCACAGTGCCAAAGAGAGGAAACTGTTCAGCTGGGGCGAAGAGGGGCTAATGCAGGAGCAAATAGGAAGGTCTTAAGGTGCTTCCGGAAGCAGAGATGTTACTCCTCAAGTTTCAATGTGGCAGGTAGACTGTTCCAAAGGGAGGTCCCAGCCGTAGACACAGATCTGCCCCCAGCTTGTTTCTTCAATAAACGACTGACCCGGAGGGAGTGTGAGGTAGAGAAGCGAAGGACTCGAGAGGGGAGGTATTGGCAGAGGGATAGTTGAAGGTATTTTGGATCCAGGCCCCAGAAATGCAGAGGGCCTGAAGTTTTATCCTTGCATCCACTGGTAGCCAATGAAGGGATTTCAGAGCTGGAAATATAGGATCCCAGGGCTTGAGGCCAAGGACAAGTCTCGCAGTCCTGTACTGGATTCGTGGGAGAGGGCAGAGTGTGGAGGCAGGTAGAATTTTGAAAGAGCCTGTCACAGTAGTCCAACCTTGAGGCAACCAGAGCCTGAGAGACTTTGAGCTTGTAGGTGAACGAGAGGAAAGGCACAGTACCCCTGAGGAGGTTAAGCAAGAAGTTAATATCTCTCAAGAAACATCAGAAATGTGTGCGGAAAAGGAATGTGTGGAGTCAAAGGTGACCCCGAGGTTGTTGGCCTTGCAGGTGGGGGTAGGAGGAGGGCCAAGGGGGGCCGGCCAGAGAGTGAGGGGGAAGGATGGTGAAGGTGTACCGATGAGGAGTATGTCAGTCTTGCTGGCATTTAGACAGAGATCATTGGCAGTACACCAATTTCAAATGTCAATGAGGCAATCCGAAATGAGGGAGGGAGAAGAGGTGGCCAAGGGCATCCTGGAAATGAGTTGAATGTCATAAGCATAGCACTGGAAGTTGTAGCAGAAAATGAAAATGCAGTAGGCGAGAGCTCCCAGGTGCTGTTTGGAAAGCCAGGCCGAGAGGTCAGACCCCTGGTGAACACCACAGGTAGAGAGGGAGATTGATGAAAGGAAGGACCCAAGTTGTAGCTGGGAGGGTCACACACACCAAACACACATGTCATTGAGTAACACGCATCAATACAAACCGGACGATGCATCATAATCCATCCTCTCTCCCACTCCACGGATTTGATCTTCCGGGATGAACTCTGCAGCAATCTCCTCATGCTGAGTGAGTTCATCCTCCTCTGGTGGTGGCCCACCGCCAGTCACCAGAGACATGGAATAATTGGAGGCACACTTTTGTTTTGCACTGCGTCAGAGGTCATTCAAAATGCTTGTAGCAGTCCTGAGCCGTGCGCACCTGGAATCCCATGGATGTCACACCATCCGCAACATTCTGCCAGTGGACCCAACGCTGGTGATGCGTTGTATGGCACTGTGGGCCCACAAGCATGTCACGTTGGTGTGCCGACATGTAGTCCACAAGGAAGTTCAGTTCCTGCTTGCCGAAAGTCTTCTTCCTCAACGTGCCGGAGGCCGGATCCGTGTCTGGGGTCTCAGCCTCTTGTGCAGGAGCACGCTTCCTCCTTTTGGGCGGTGGTACTGACTCTGAGTGGCCAATGTGACCCTGATCAGTGGGGGCAGTGGCGCTGGTGGACTGGACCAGGGCAATGGGTGTTGGAATGAGGATGGAAGGTCTGGCTTGGGTCTGACTCACTGCTGGGCTGGTGTTTGCTGCATCTGCCCATGCAGTTACCACCACCTGGCTGCTTGGGGCAGCAGATGTCATAACTGCCCCAGATACGTGTGCCCCAGTCACAGCTACACTCGACACATGTGACCCGCACCTCTGGACAAGAAGGAAATGTTCCTGGGAGTCCTTGTCACACAATGCAACATGCGCTGCCCGAACCTGAGCCTGAGTGATGGTACCCACAGCTGCAGCTACCACCACCGGTGGGCCCATGACAGCAGCTGTAAATTGCTGTTGGGTCATATGGGTGCCAGGTTGTGATGCAACAGCTGCATCACCAGGAGCCACAGGGGGTGGTGTCATGTCTGCACCAGCACGTGGCTGGGCATCCTGCCCCAGTGGGGCACCCCTGCCTCTTCCCCCTCTGTAGCCACCCTGGCCAACCTGGACTCCCTGTCCCCCTGGTCTCTGCGCCCAAGTGCCCAACCACGCACACCCCTGGGAGGATGCCCAGCATTGCCCACCCTACCCTTTGGTGGCCTCCCAACCATGGCACAGATGGTAAATAGCCGATGGGAGGTGCACTCAACAATTGTCCTGGGCAATTGGGTTGAAGGGGGCAGGGTACTGGATGGAATAGGTACCCTTGTGCTTCTGCAAGGCTGTCTGTGACCCCTGGGGAAAAATGACAGGTCACGCAATGCTCACCCCCCCGCCCCAAAATTGAAAAAAAAAATTAAATAATTTAAAAAAATTGACATAAAAAATATTAAAATTACAAAAGAAAAACACGCACGCGACCCCGGTATCCCACATGCATGGATTTGACCTCCAGCAGTACGGTGTGGAACACAGGGACACAAAAACACATACACGTGGAACACGCTGGCTACTATGACCTCGAAAACGGTACGCGATGCACAGGGGGAACCACAGTGGGAAAAATAGCATGCGCGACTCACCGTCTGCCTTGCGTGGAAAAGAAAAAGAAAAGCACACGCGCTTGTGCACGTAGGCAACACCCCGCCAAAAGAAGAGGTATGAACTTCAAACGCTGTGAAATAATCGCGTGTGAATCCAGAAGAGTAAACACACGTGTCGGTCTCCATGAACAGCACGTACAGTGGACTGCTGGCCGTGCTCACCTTTAACCCATGCTGAAGGCCATGCCTGCACGCGTAATGTCACTAGCGCGCTTACGCGCTAAGGCCCTTTCCTCGAAGTACACGCATTCACACGCGGACGTTCTGTTTTTGCATGTGCAGATTCACTATGCACCCGTACAAGGGAAACGCCCGCGAGCATCACGTCACTTACACGCTTATGCGCTAAGGCCCTTTCCTCGAATTACTCGCTGACGTGCTGTTTTTTCACATGCCAATCCATCAAGCTGGCCATGTGACAACACACGGAAGACCATGCTCCTGCCAAGAAGGCCATTTTCCTGCCCCCCAGACCGCCAGGGAGCCTCCTACAAGCCATCTGCTGCTGCCTGCCTGCCTGCTGCCAACAGTGCCCTGCCATTTGGTGCCTGCACATCAGCCATCTACAGGGGTCCAGTTGCTGTGAACACCCCTGCTGGAACAGAAGACTCCCGACTGGTGTTCCATCGCTCTACAGCCCAGCCCCAGGACCCAGTTGCCCACCCACACCTGCCTCGGGGGTTGCCGTGTCTGACACAACACCATCCAACACCAGTGGTAACCCCCCAGCAGAGAGGCAGAGGGCTGCCAGCTTCAGTGAAAATGAAGTTTGCATCTTGGTGGAGCAAGTCCTGGGGCATTATGATGCCCTCTTCACACCATTGCGCGCCGACAAGGAAGGATGGAAGAGGATCTGGAAGGACATAGTGGGTGCCATCAACGTGGAGGGGTGGCACCCCGCTACATCAAACACGTCCAGAAGTGCTGGGAGGACTACAAGTCCAGGACCATCAAGAAGGCCCGCCGCGTCTTGGATGCAGTGGATGCAGTGGGTCGTCGGGTCCACCTTACCACCCAGCAGATGATGGTTCTGGAGTGCATTCACCCAGTGCTTCACCACCAGATCCTCAAGATGCAGGCCCATCTGGAGTAGAGCGGTAAGTATCCTTGCATTCCCGTTTAAAACCGTGCATGTTGCAATGTGGTGGTAGTTAGCTACTTGGCTGTATGTGTGACATGGGTCATGTATGCATGTGTGTGTGCAGGGACATGATGGTGCTGCATTTGAGTCCAGTCAGGCGTGATCCACATGGATGGTGTATGTGTTACAATGCATCATGCGGAGCAGCGTGCGGAATGCACACATGTATGCATGCCTGTGTCTGTACTTGGACATGTTTGGGGTGTGAGAGATGGGTGCTGCTGTCATGGACATGCATGGTGTACATGTCCGTGTGTATGAGTCGTGGGTGAGTGACTGGTAAACGCCATGGATGCATGATACATGTCCGTGACGATGTGTTGATTCACTGATACAGCCTAGTCATCCTTGTATCCACTGTGTCTGGTGGTATACCGGGCCAGATGCATGACCCTCCAGTGATGTGTGTGCATGTGATCAGCATGTCCCATGATGCATGTAAGTTTCAGCCCACCATTGGATGTTTCTACAGTGCCTTAGACATGGATACAAATATTTGTTGCATGTGCCATGCCTGTTCCTGCATGTGTGTTGCCTGAACTGACCCATGTGTTGTGGAGGGACATGATGGAAGTGACGTTTGACAGTGCCACTCATGTGCTATTGCTTTGTATCTGGGGGACTATTGTTAAGTACCATGATGCTTGTGTTCAATGTCTCCCTTTACACAGCGGCGAGTGAAGAAGAGGGCGGAGATGGCGCTGTGGAGGAAAGCGGCAGGGATGCCTCCACCGGCTGGCGATGCAAGGCCCAGTCACCCTCCCAGGAAATTCCATCATCCGGGCGCGAGGGGACTGGTGCCGCGTCCGCCACTTCGGCTGCAGCAGAAGGGGCAGGTGAGCCGCACAGGGGCCGGCGATGGTGGAAGATGGTGCGGAGCCATCTAGGTTGATGATGTGTATGGAGGAGGCCGCTTCAGAGCAACACATGGGGACTGGTGGGGGTGGTACCACTGGTGCAAGTGGTGCAGTCCAGGGGCAGGGGCAGGAGGCAGCACTGGTCACCGCGGAGGGGCCTGTGCATGTCACTGTCCCTGACACTGTGACTGCATCACCATGCACTAGCAGGGATGCCTCGTCCCAGGCCTGTCCGAGGGTAGGGAGGAGGTCTATGACATCTGGCACTCCTCTACCTGCGGACGTGGAGACCCATGACAGGATTGAGTCGGTCCTGATAAGTGTCACGTTGCGCACCCGTGACATTCATGATGACGTGCATGCTTCCTGGGGGGACCACGCACGTTATCACAAAGAGATGCGTGCCAAAGTGGCCTAGTTGGGAGGGCTCATGGTCGGGGATTTCCTCCATGTGTTGCTCTGTCTTGCGGCCCTCTCCTCTGTGCACACTATACGCCAGTCATCCTCTGTGCCGTCTTCCGGCCCAGATGGCACCAGGGCCCCCTGTGGACCTGCCCCAACCAACGCAGCCAGGCTGGTTGAGATCCCATCCCTGTGAAAACAGCAGGTGTCCACAACCTTTGTGGAACACTCCCGTCCCTTGCACACCCTTGTAGTTGAAAACACAACCAAATTCTCTTGTGTAATTTCAAAAATAAAACTTTATAAAGGGATTATTTCGTCATCCATGAATTGTGTGCCCCAAATGGGGTTGGTTTAGACAAATAATAATTCAACGTACAATTTGTCACAGTTTATAATCAACCTATAAAACCTAAAGTAAACTGATTTTTACAATACATGGTATTCATAGGAACTATTTTTCATAGTCCAGACAACCAAACATTAACATTTACAGTTCAAATGACTTATAGTAGACAATTTGTACTTGATTTGAACTCCTAATCCATTGCGTCTTAGTAGGCAGAGTCAAAGTTTTCAAGGTACAGTATGCTTTACGCGTTTCGGGGCGAATAGAACCCCTTCTTTAGAAGATGTCTACTAGATGTGTTTTCTCTTCAATTTATCTGTATCGACAG
Organism: Ambystoma mexicanum; assembly: GCF_040938575.1. NCBI lineage: Eukaryota > Metazoa > Chordata > Amphibia > Caudata > Ambystomatidae > Ambystoma > Ambystoma mexicanum. Next base: position 775,625,917 of record NC_090922.1, read on the forward strand.
TAGAAAGTATATTGTTATTTTAATCATAATGATACATCATAATCCCTGTCTGTCATGACTGGATTTTTCTTAATGTATAATCACCTGTTCATTTCTTAGTGTGGTCTCAATTGGAGATACAAATTCCATCTTGATCGGTATATCTTTGTCAATCCTAAAAAAATATATTTAGAAAAATATAAAAAAGGGGGTTGTAAGTCCCTATCGTTATGACAAGTAAAGATGTAAAATAACTGCAACCATGTTTGCATTCTCAAACATGTCCATTAGAGAAAGGGTATAGATGATTACCTGATCAGTAGGTCGTAGTCAGGATTTTGGGTAATCTCCCGCTTTGTTAAAGCTCTACGCTCCTGTGGTGGATCTTAGCAGCACGATCAATGAAAACGTGGGCCCTGTAAAGCGGAAAGAGGTTTATCAGGGGCTATTTTTATCAGTTACCGAAATCCTATAGGATAATTCTATGTGGTGAGTATAAAGTTCTAACTTAGCTTACCTCAAAAAGGGACGTCTTTGTGCATGTATCCTATGTTGAAATTCATACGAACGGCAATTGAACAAAAATGGCCGTTCTGATGTTTATATAGCGTGATGACGTCAATGCGTGTCAACGTCGTGACGTCACAATGTTTACTTTTGACGCGATACAATGTGTGGTATAAGCAGAACAGGGTAGAGTCTTCAAGGCTAAATTGGAATCTATATTTTGAACATATATGCTGGTGAGTAATGTAGGTCCCTTGTGTTTTGACATGAATCTAGAATAGTATTTAGAATTATCGTCGACTCGTGATTAGAGGAAAAATCCAGCCTGCTCACAGTCTATCTGTTGTTGAAACTGAATGTCTTTCTTTTATGTCAATTGATTACAAACGTGTGGCATTAATGTGGGTGTGTGTATACATTTCATTATTTCAAGACGAAAAAAGGTAAAACAATGAAAATACAAGTCCTATCAAGTATTGGAGGTGTTCAGGACACAAACAATCTAATGGTCTAGATGTATTTGCAACATATAATAATGGGATAATGGACCTTTCAGACTTCCATTTACTATTTTGTACATATTTTCTTTTTCATATCTTCACATGGAGTAATGTTTTTTATGCTTTTCAATTTAGGATTTCGTTCTATGGACTTTGGTGATTGACCACTTTTCTTTTTTCATGTTTTGGATTTTTATTTTTCCTTGGATTTTATTTTATTTTTCAGATTGCAATCATTATTTCTTCATTTGCATGTGTGGTTTTCATTTTGTCATTTGGTTTTCTTTTTAATACATTTCATTGATCTTCATTATTGGTGAAGTCTACTATTATTTATTTTGTGCATGTCTCCATGAGCATTGCCTCAGTCATGTATTGCCACTGTGTGGCTCTGTAGGACATTTGTTGATGGGCATGCTGGTTCTTTTCAGACTATCATGGAATAGGTAATTTACTAGGGAGTGGGTGCAGTGGATTGTTGGGTGTTTGTACTGTGGGGTGGGTGTGTGGGATTTGGGTTGGCATTAGGGCCATGGGTCTGTATAGTTATGACGTGGTGTTTGGGGGGACATTAGTCAGGGCCTGCTGGCAGGTGCCCGTCAATGGGGCAGGGGTTGGGGGGGACATGAGTTGGGGCCTGCTAGCAGGTGCCCATCAATGGGAGGTGGGTGGGGTGACATGAGTCGGGGCCTGCTGGCAGGTGCCTGTCAATTGGGGGTTGGTGGGGGGTACATGAGTCGGGGTTCCCAAGTGCATGGTGCTAAGTGGCCCGGCTGCAGGGCATGGGGAGGATGGATGGGCTGCCTGCAGGGCATGGTCAGGGTGGATGGACTGCCTGCAGGGCATGGGGAGGGTGGATGGGCTGCCTGTGGGGCCTGGTCAGGGCGGATGGGCTGCCTGCGGGGCATGGGGAGTTTGGATGGGATGCCTGCAGGGCATGGGGAGGGTGGATGGGTTGCCTGGGGGGCATGGTCAGGGTGGATGGGCTGCCTGCAGGGCATGGGGCTGCCTGCAGGGCATGTGGAGGGTGGATGGGCTGCCTGCAGGGCATGGGGAGGGATGTAGGGTGGCCCCCTGTGGTGTGGTCTGGCTGCTGCATGAATCTGGGGTTACGGGAGTGAGAATTACATGTGATTTCGCTGGCGTGAGCGGGGTACGTGTATTCCATGGGTTGTGTGGGGGTTTGACACACAATTTCGCTGGTGCGAGCGGGGTACGTGTATTCCGTTAGGCGCGCAGGGAGTTTTACACACGATTTTGCTGGCGCGAGCGGGTATGCATATTCTGAGGGGTGCGCGGGGAGTTTTACACATGATTTTGCTGGCGTGAGCGTGGTACAAGTATTCCAAGGGGTGCGCGGGGAGTTTTACACGCAATTTTGCTGGTGCGAGAGGGGTATGCATATTCCGTGGGGTGTGCAGGGGGTTTTATACACGTTTTCGCTGGCGCGAGTAGGATACACGTATTCCATGGGGTGCGCAGGGAGTTTTACACACGATTTCGCTAGCGTGAGCTGCATACGCGTATTCTGAGGGGTGCGCGGGGGGTTTTACACGTGATTTTATGGCGCATGCGGCCTGAGTGGCGTTTTTAGTGCGTTTTCATGGTTGGGGGGCTGTATGCTGTTCCACTGGCCTTTGCGCCATGTAGGGGATTTGTGCAATGTTTTTGGCGCAGGGTTGAGGGTGTAACTGGTGCTGCTGAAGGGTCACTGCACCACTCTGCGGCACGGCTGGTTATGGATGTAAGTATCCATGAATACGCTGTGTGTGAAAATGGGTTTTGGCACACGCGGCTGGGCACGCTCCCTCACTGCGCCAGCCGTGTGCGATACTTCTGCGTTAAATTCTATGAATTACCCCCTTAATGTTTTCATTATGAAAAGATGTCATGCCAACATCTCGCAAAAAAGCACACAGCGCTTTATTCACATTGCGTCTTGCTTTTTCCATTTGCAGACAAAATAAATTAGAACGCCTCCACGTAGGTCTCTGAGCAATCAGAGAAAAATATGTTTTTAATTTGAAAACAGTTCCATCAACTTTCCAAATGTATCCTTCATTGCAAACTGCAATGAAATTGCAGTAACGTAACCCAAACTATTCCCTCCACAATGAACAACAATAATATCTGGATGTTTCATGTGAACCATATCATTACGAAACAGGAGGAAATCAGCCCACTTCATTCCATGCACTCCATACCATGACACTTCAAATTCATGGAATCTAAGACTTTCAGCCAATTCACAGTACGCAAAATAGACCTTCAGCGAATGAATCCAGGAGTCCCCCAAAATCCATTCACTCTGCCTCCTCAAAGACATAGCCATAGCCATCTTATGTGCTCTCACCAAACAAAACCAAATACAACTCCTGCTACCCTCTCTTCCTGTAAACCACAACCAGGAAACCGGATTGGCTGATCCCAGATGTCGGTGGGCATCCACAACTGTCCGCGGTCTCCACAATCCCCTTTCCATGCCAGGCACCATCAAAAGACCTGGATGTGGCACGTACCATCGGCGGACTACCACGATGTCGGTGGACAGAACGTCCAACTGAAGGGGCTGGGGAGGTTTAAACTCAATGGAAATCATGTATTCTGCAATGGTGGCTCTGAAAAGAACTTTGTGTTTGGGTGTTTTTTTGGGTTTGGTAACACACACTTTTTGTATTACTTTTTTTACTTTTATCTACAGTAGGACTGTAAACTTATCAATGTTCTTACATTAATTGTTTCAATGCATTCCTAACATTGTAAAGAAAAATAATTTCCAAGATCTGTGAAATGAACTCCATCTTCACGAAAAAGATTCACACCATCAGACCTTATTTTGTCATTCTCAAAAGATGACATTCCTGCAGCATATAAAAAAGCATATACAGCTTTAGACACAAGCTACCTCGATACTTCTATTTGTGTACTAAAAAGGTTTGGACATCTCCATGTTTGCCTCTGATTCATTTCAGAAAAAATAAACTTTACAGCCAGAAACAGTTCCATTAGGCTTTTGAAAAATTCCTTCAGGGCAAACTGCAAATACATTGCAGTAACATACCCCAAACTGTTCCCCCCACAATGTACAATTACAATGTCTGTACATTTAAAGTGAGCCATGCTCTCACAGAATGAAACACGTGTGCCCGGATTAACCCACACACTGCATGCCACAAAACTCCTGCTTCTTCCAATGCAATAGTTCCAGAGATGCCAAGATTTTCAGGATAAACCTTCAAATACTGGATCGAAGAACCTCCCAAAATCTTAACACTCTGCTTCCTCAAAACCATTGCCATAGCAATCTTCACTGCACACAAATAAAACTCTTCCTACCCTCTCTTAATGTACCCCACACCCAGGAAACCTGATAGCCTATCCCCACAGTCCCCTTTCCATGCCAGGCATTCTTAAAAAACCTGAATGGCATGCCCAGTGTCTGTCGACGCTGTAACACAGGGAGCTGTTCTATCCTTTCCTCTCTCTTGTTTCTAACTCTCCCTGATTGGCTGCCTTCAAACAGTCATACATCTATCCACTAATCACATCCAAAAGCTCTACACCTAACTCTGTCATCTCAGTTCAACACTTCAGATGTACAGTTCAGATGTACATATCTCCTATGGTTTATAGTCATTAAATCGAAAGCAATAATGTCGAAAGTCAAAAAATAGAAAAAAAAATGTAATAAAAAGTCGAATTTCTTTTTTATTACGTTTTTTATTCGAAATGGGGGGGTTCCCCCTAATCCCCCATTTTTGGATTTTTTTGAAAACTTTTCTTTTTTCATGTTTTGGATTTTTATTTTTCCTTGGATTTTACTTTATTTTTCAGATTGCAATCATTGTTTCTTCATTTGCAAGTGTGGTTTTCATTTTGTCATTTGGTTTTCTTTTTAATACATTTAATTGATCTTCATTATTGGTGTGGTCTACTATTATTTATTTTGTGCATGTCTCCATGAGCATTGCCTCAGTCATGTGTTGCCACTGTGTGGCTCTGTAGGACATTTGTTGATGGGCATGCTGGTTCTTTTCAGACTATCATGGAATGGGTAATTTACAAGGGAGTGGGTGCAGTGCATCGTTGGGTGTTTGTACTGTGGGGTGGGTGTGTGGGATTTGGGTTGGCATTAGGGCCATGGGTCTGTATAGTTATGACGTGGTGTTTGGGGTGACATTAGTCAGGGCCTGCTGGCAGGTGCCCGTCAATGGGGCAGGGGTTGGGGGGGACATGAGCCTGCTAGCAGGTGCCCATCAATGGGAGGTGAGTGGGGGGACATGAGTCGGGGCCTGCTGGCAGGTGCCTGTCAATTGGGGGTGGGTGGGGGATACATGAGCCGGGGTTCCCAAGTGCATGGTGCCATGTGGCCAGCCTGCAGGGCATGGTCAGGGTGGATGGACTGCCTGCAGGGCATGGGGAGGGTGGATGGGCTGCCTGTGGGGCCTGGTCAGGGTGGATGGGCTGCCTGCGGGCATGGGGAGGTTGGATGGGCTGCCGGCGGGGCATGGGGAGGGTGGATGGGTTGCCTGGGGGGCATGGTCAGGGTGGATGGGCTGCCTGCAGGGCATGCGGCTGCCTGTGGGGCATGTGGAGGGTAGATGGGCTGCCTGCAGGGCATGGGGAGGGATGTAGGGTGGCCCCCTGTGGTGTGGTCAGGCTGCAGGAGGTGCATATGGCTTCTCACTACACTGCTGCATGAATCTGGGGTTACGGGAGTGAGAATTACATGTGATTTTGGTGGCTTGAACGGGGTACATGTATTCCGTGGGTTACGTGGGGGGTTTTACACGCAATTTCGCTGGTGCGATCGGGGTATGTGTATTCCGTGAGGTGCGCAGGGAGTTTTACACACGATTTCGCTGGCGGGAGCGGGTATGCATATTCTGAGGGGTGCGCTGGGGGTTTTACACGCGATTTCACTGGCACGAGCAGGGTTTGCATTTTCCGAGGGATGCACGGGGAGTTTTACACACGATTTTGCTGGTGCGAGCGGGGTAAGTGTATTCCACGGGGTGTGCGGGGGGTTTTACACGCGTTTTTGCTGGCGCGAGTAGGATACACGTATTCCATGGGGTGCGCAGGGAGTTTTACACGCGATTTCGCTAGCGTGAGCTTCATACGCGTATTCCGAGGGGTGCGCGGGGGGATTTACACGTGATTTTGCTGGCGCATGTGGGCTGAGTGGCGTTTTTAGTGCGTTTTCATGGTTGGGGGGCTGCATGCTGGTCCACTGGCCTTTGCGCCATGTAGGGGATTTGTGCGATGTTTTTGGTGCATGGGGCAGGGTTGAGGGTGTAACTGGCACTGCTGCAGGGTCGCTGCACCACTCTGCGCCACGGCTGGTTATGGATGTAAGTATCCATGAATACGCTGTGTGTGAAAATGGGTTTTGGCACACGCGGCTGGCGCACGCTCCCTCGCTGCGCCAGCCGTGTGTGCTACTTCTGTGCTAAATTCTATGAATTACCCCCTTAAAGTTTTCATTATGAAAATATGTCATGCCAACATCTCGCACAAAAAAGCACATAGCACTTTATTCACATTGTGCCTTGCTTTTTCCATTTGCAGACAAAATAAATTTGAATGCATCCACGTAGGTCTCTGAGCAATCAGAGAAAAATATGTTTTTAATTTGAAAACAGTTCCATCAACTTTCCAAATGTATCCTTCATTGCAAACTGCAATGAAATTCCAGTAACGTAACCCAAACTATTCCCTCCACACTGAACAACAATAATATCTGGATGTTTCATGTGAACCATATCATTACGAAACGGGAGGAAATCAGCCCACTTCATTCCATGCACTCCATACCATGACACTTCAAATTCATGGAATCTAAGACTTTCAGCCAATTCACAGTACGCAAAATAGACCTTCAGCGAATGAATCCAGGAGTCCCCCAAAATCCATACACTCTGCCTCCTCAAAGACATAGCCATAGCCATCTTATGTGCTCTCACCAAACAAAACCAAATACAACTCCTGCTTCCCTCTCTTCCTGTACACCACAACCAGGAAACCGGATTGGCTGATAAAAGATGTCAGTGGAAATCCACAACTGTCCGCATTCTCCACAATCCCCTTTCCATGCCAGGCACCATCAAAAGACCTGGATGTGGCACCTACCATCGGCGGACTACCACGATGTCGGTGGACAGAACGTCCAACTGAAGGGGCTGGGGAGGTTTAAACTCAATGGAAATCATGTATTCTGCAATGGTGGCTCTGAAAAGAACTTTGTGTTTGGGTGTTTTTTTGGGTTTGGTAACACATACTTTTTGTATTACTTTTTTTACTTTTATCTACAGTAGGACTGTAAACTTATCAATGTTCTTACATTAATTGTTTCAATGCATTCCTAACATTGTAAAGAAAAATCATTTCCAAGATCTGTGAAATGAACTCCATCTTCACGAAAAATATTCACGCCATCAGACCTTATTTTGTCATTCTCAAAAGATGACATTCCTGCAGCATATAAAAAAGCAGATACAGCTTTAGACACAAGCTGCCTCGATTCTTTTATTTGTGTACTAAAAAGGTTTGGACATCTCCATGTTTGCCTCTGATTCATTTCAGAAAAAAGAAACTTTACAGCCAGAAACCCAAACACTGCATGCCACAAAACTCCTGCTTCTTCCAATCCAATAGTTCCAGAGATGCCATGATTTTCAGGATAAACCTTCAAATACTGGATCGAAGAACCTCCCAAAATCTAAACACTCTGCTTCCTCAAAACCATTGCCATAGCCATCTTCACTGCACACAAATAACAAAACTCTTCCTACCCTCTCTTAATGTACCCCACACCCAGGAAACCTGATTGCCTATCCCCACAGTCCCCTTTCCATGCCAGGCATTCTTAAAAAACCTGAATGGCATGCCCAGTGTCTGTAGACGCTGTAACACAGGGAGCCCTTCTATCCTTTCCATTTTCTTGTTTCTAACTCTCCCTGATTGGCTGCCTTCAAACAGTCATACATCTATCCACTAATCACATCCAAAAGCTCTACACCTAACTCTGTCATCTCAGTTCAACACTTCAGATGTACAGTTCAGATGTACATATCTCCTGTGGTTTATAGTCATTAGATCGAATTTCTTTTTTATTACATTTTTTATTCAAAATGGGGGGTTCCCCCTAATCCCCCTTTTTTGTATTTTGTTTTATTTTACCCCTTTTTTTACTTACTAAACCCAAAAAATGCATATGAATAAAAAAAGAAAACATTTGACTTTTTTTTCTCAACATTTTGTTTACAGGGGTTCAATCCCCATAACCAAATTAGTGTATATGCCCAATCTGTAGATACAGAACCCCTGTACTCACCAGAGCATCTATGCTAACCAGACATTAACATCAATTGATTCACCAAAGATGTATCTATGGTGATACTCTTCCTGAGTCACCACTTACCTTGACAATTTGTTATTTGACCATTTGGACACACGCCTTGATAACGACCGGATTGGTCGAAACACGTGTCGGCTGTTTATGACCAAATACATTCTGCACACAAGCACATGACCCTGTTCTACAGTTTGGACTTTCTTGAACATATTTTTCTTGGAACTGCACATTGGGTTTACCTTCACTCCATAGTTTACTGTTCCATGTGTCCTGGTGCTGTTTAGGGGCACCAGAGGAAGGTTTCCAACGCAGCAGAACCACATAGCTTCGATAATTAGTGGTACTAAATAGCGCGCTGCTACCTTACGACCCCTAGTTTGCTCTTTTTTGCTGTTCCTTGAAATATAACTATGCACCATCGGGACTGAGGTGGCAAATCATGGTGGAGACCCATACAATAATACTAGAAGCTCTGTCTACAAGCTATGCAACTGTCAGCGTATTCCTACTTGCTCTACTCCACAGATGTGACAGAAAGCAACATTACAAAGCCTAGAACATTCAGTTGATTAACTGAATTGGCGACTTTATGCCAAAATCTGATCCGAAAAAGGAGAGGTTTCTAAATATCCACCTCAGCCACCACTGAGATCTTTTTTAAGTGGGAGCATTTGTGTCCCTGGCCATCGTGTCAAGTGGGATCTGTTAAAAAGACATTGTCAGTATGCACTAAGTTCTGGCAACCTGGCAGTCCATTTAATTACCAGTGTCCACCCCACATCTCCTTCCAGCTAAGATCCATCATCTCTGCTTCTTCTCACAACCAAAGGTCATACTAAGGCCACATTGTCATACTCCACTGACACACAATGCCATTTTGTTATTGGTGTGCTCGATTGACGCTGATGTACCCACGTCCAGGCGGCGACACTTGTGATGGAATACCCTCCACCCCTGAAGTGCAGATGTGGAGTTTGTGAGTAGACTGGCGTGAAGATTTCAGTGAATGGGCGATCTAAAAAAACGTGCAGCGTCTGTGTAAGGTGTAAATGCGCAAATCCTTCTTATTTGGAAGAAATGTCCTGCCAGTGCTTGGCATTTCCAATCAGACTGCATCCACATCTAAACGGAAAGCGTTCATTTATAATTTAAAATGCATTTCTGTCAATCCTGGCAGCCGAAGGGTCCCAGAACTTTTCTTTAAAATGCTATCAGTGATCTTAAAAACACTGTCATGCAATAAGCACAGAAAATGAAGATCGCATCTATTGCAGGAATTTCAGTAGAGAATTATTGTTAAATTATTAAATAGCCTGCTGTTAAGCTTACATGAGAGAAGCATTCCCGATATATGCATCAGAGAAAAGCAGTTGGAGACCAAGCCATATTCATCACTGATATGCAAAATACTTCTCCAGCTGTCACATCACAATACACATATTCCATTTTGTTTTGGTTCAGTAGAGTACACTGTTCTTCCTCTTGCTTAGAAGGATACAAAATTGCGTCTTAAAATAGACTCTTGGAAATAATGAATTCAAAAAGTATAGTTCTAGAATACGCTCATTAATCACTAACTTGTTTTTCCTTACACATCATAAATAATGATTCCACCTTTATATGATGAAAGTAATTTGACATATGGACAGATTAGGAACCTATCACAAAATGGAGAATGTAGGTTTACTTTTCTCAGCCACATGTTTTTGTCATTATTCGTACAGCTTCAATCACATGTGCAGTGAAATATGCCTAAATATGGAAGTATTTATTATTGTTATTTTTTTTATTTTTGACTTATGTTATTACAATACATTAGAGTGCACTAAAGATATATGTCTTTCTAAATGGAGTGTAGATGCACAACCTGCTTGTAAAATGTGGGCTAAAGTACCCCCAATTGTATGTGCAGAAGGATGCTGCAAATCACCAAGGAGTTGTGTGGCCATAAAGAAGCCCATTGGTGCATACAAAATAGGGCCTAATTCACAGAGTGTTTCCCAACGGGATTGCACCATTATAAAACCTGTCTGCGAATCAGGCACTGTGATTCTGGAAATGCCTTGTGGAGGTAGAGTGCCTCCTCGTCCTTGTCCTACCACTTCTCTGTGTGTGTTTTCTGTATGTTTTCTGACATGAGGGTCCAGTCTGGACTTCTGGCAGTGCAGCTCTTCATTTTTCCTTTTGGTGAACAACACCCCTGGGATACCCTTATGGCACCCATGGGTGGGGTACACTCTTGTATCCCTTATGTGTGTTTTTGGGCACCTGTGTGTTGCCCACAGAGCAAGGTATGGGCTGGTGGCAGCTACATGCTGACTTGACAGTGGCTCTGAGTGTCCTCCATTTTTGGGATACCCATGCCGTGCCATAGGAATAAGTGGATTCCTGGACAAAGGCGAGATGAAAACTGTAGCCTCTTGATTTCTATTGCCTTTACACCTTGTTTCCCCAAGTCCAAGGGAAGCCCTGACTCTCACTCTGTCCCTTTCTCCCTGACCGGCTGTTGGGTGGAAAGACTACATTTGCCTCTGGGGCTGCTTCCTGTCAGACTGACTGGAGCCTTCCCAGGGTTTGTGTGTTGTGGATACACCCTTAGGGTGGAACCTGTATGAATGAAGTCTGAAGTCAACTCATGCTCTGAATTGTTGGTGGCTGGTTTTGGTTTGTGTGACACAATAACTGGGCCAGCGCTGACTGAAACTGTAGTGAATGCAGTGTAGTGTTCTGTAAGTCTAGGTGCTTACTTCAATCCACATTCTGTGTTATGGGTGTCTGGTTTGGGTGAATGGCCTGAATGCCTGTGAGCCTGATTGGCCACCTGCCTGCATGAATCCACTTGTGTATGATTGGCTGACTGAGCCTGGCTCAGCCTAAGTGAATGGGAAACACATGTGTTTAACTAGGGACCCTTCACTCACCAATTTCTTCAGAAGCTGAAGCTGAAGCAAGAAGAAGCTGTTATCTGGAGCCCAGATGGAGGAGGAAGTCTGCTGCTGCATTTCTTCAAGTAATCCGAAATCTGCTGTGTTCTTCCAAGGACTGATCCAAGAGAGGACCTGGTTTGGAAAACCTGTTCCCTAGTTATGAGGGACCATCGTTCACCTGCTACTCATCACCAGAAGTAACCTGGAAGCCAGTGCTGTGTTCTTGCCATCTGGAGAAGGGGTCTTTGTGAATCCAAAAGAGAAGTACTTGGACATCTCGATCTGAAGTAGTCCTGTCATGTCGCTCCAGGTCTGGAAGAGTGTTTATGATTGTTGGAAGCCAGAATGCTGCATATCACCCAGAAGAGGGGGTACCCTGGCATAGTGCTGTTTGACCCCCAGAGCTCCACATGATCAAAGAATCTTCAAAGGGACATGTTTATAATTATAATCATATTGGTTCTTTTATAACATGCTTAATACCAGGGACCAGTTTCTAAGTGCAAAGCTGGAATTCAAACTTATGGTGCAATGCGTTGTCCAAAGCACAAAATCTTCAACTGGTTAAGGATTTAATGATAATTTGACACACAAATCCAACACGTGTTTCGACCTCTATGAGGTCCTGATCAGGGCTTAATACATTGTTGGAAAGTAGCAACTTAGAGACAAGACATAGATGAACAGATGCCCTTTTCGAGTAAAGGTAGCAACTCACAGCACAAGATGACATGTTATGATTGGGAATCCCCTATGATTTCGGGACAAGACCAATTAGTAACAGGTCAGATGAGGTCAAATTAGCCACTTATTGTAATCTCGAATGATGAGTTGTTATGACTGTGCAATCCAATTTAAATCACATGAAAATTTGCATACCTGGATCTTCAGCAGCCATTGGTAAAGTAGGAAGAATCCCCCTGGTCGCCCTATGCCCACCTGTAGTATGTATGCACTATTCAAGTAGCGATTGGGTTTCCAGGGAAGCCCACTGGGGAAGAAAACCCTGTGGTTGGTTCTGACTGGGATGAGTTCTCCAGGCTGGTCTTAGTTGGAGAATAGTTGTGAAGGATGAGCTGCAGACTTGTCATAGTTGTGGAGGCACGTCGCTCCTACCTTCAGGATCTGTCAATACAAGTGGTCTGATTAAACCCAGCTTACCTCATAGAGGTTCTACCTTGATTAGAATTAAGCTGACTGATTGTGTAGGTTTGGGGTGCTAGATGCTTGAAGTAAGGAATTGTCTTTATGAGAAAAGTGAGCAACAGCAAACCTGGAGTGTGCTGTTGAATTTTGAAGGAAAGGTTTAATATAGGAGAAAAAAGGAGCAGAGATCCGTCCCAAACCCCAACTAAAGAAGATTGTTGTCCTACCTTTATCAGGACTAACAGACAGAAAAGGCAATGCAGTGAGAGCGGATGAGGAGAGGTGTCTACAGACTTCCGGGTCTGTGGAACGTGAGTTCCGTTGCCCAGGGAACCACGTGTCTTTGACCTGCTGCAGGATCGTAATACAAACACCAGAATGAATAATGCAAATATGTAATCATGTAGGTCAGGGTTCCCAAAGTCTAGTACTTCCCGCAACTTACTTTAGAAGGGCTAGAGGCTGGACACGCAGCAAATGGATTACGCTCAGCGCGGGCTGTGGAGTCAATGCGGCTACAGACTTCTGGGTCTGCAGTACGCATGTTCGGTTGCCATGGAAACCACTCAGCGTCAGCCAGCCATAGCTACAGATCATAAAGCAAGACAAATGATTATTGCAAGAAAGTGAAAAGCTATGAAAGATTACCTCCTAACTTATACATTTTATGACTTACTCCAGGGGGCTTAGAGTTCAAAAGTGAAACAAAGGAACCAGCGCTCTTGCAAGGAGTCAGATCACCATGTATTGAAGTGAAGGCTAGTGTCGAAAGAGAGAGAGAGATTAGGACAGTGCAGATAGGCAGAGTAGGACTGATGATCGATCACAGGGACTGACAATAACAAGACTCACTGTGCGTAGCGATAGACGGAGGAGCAACACAACGTTCCTGGAACCCAGAGGCAGGGCTAACCCCAGAGCAGAGCCATTGGAGGCTAGAACACCACTCCTTCTCCACAGTGCCATTTTGGGAAAAGTCCAGGAGATCAAACCTATTCACGTCCACCGATGCCACAAGGACCACCTGCGCCCGCGGGACATAAAATGAATTTATCGATGGGATGCCATCCTTTGACTATGTATTAAGGCCTGATGATTACCTTGTGGAGGTCAATCCACAACACAGCGTTATGTGTCAAATTATCATTTAATCCTTAAACAGTTGAAGATTGTGTGGTTTGGACAATTCATTCTTGTGAATGGGAGATCCACGATACAGAACTAGTAACGTTACGTTTGGGACAGTGTTTCTAATTGTTGTAATTGGGAGATAAGGAGCGCATGGAACATAGCTCACCAATTGTATTTTGTTATGTACGGCCTTGGGCTTAGGCCATTCGCTTTAATCCATCATTGCAAGCAGCAACGAACCTAATGTTTTATTCTAATGTGATCAGTTTACATAGAAAAGATTGGGAGGTAGCTCGACCTGACAGCAGCCCTCTTAACTTTCTATTTCTTTTTTATGTACACTCATTCAAAGAACCGATCTGGTCAGGCAGTATGTTTTATTTTCATTAAAAATCCATGTACATATATGCGATGTCATTTCCACCAATTGCCTTTCATTTATGTGTCCCTTTCATCCCCCTCTCTCAATATTTTGTTTGGCGGCAGAATAGCACACTCTTTGCTTGTATTGGCAATGTGTCAAAATCAGAATAACTACGTTGGTTCGTTCATCCTTGTTTCACGATTCCTCTGTCATTTGTTTTGCTCTGGCAAGGGTGATGTACACAATGTATGGCAGTAAAGTGGAGACTCATCCATTCCTTAAATCCATATCCACTAATAAATGCAGTGCTCGTTGGCACTGCATTAAACTTACAAATCCAATCTTCCTGCCCTGAATATTGGAACAGCTGACATGCACACCTTCAACATCTTTGTAACACAAACACCTTTTTGACTGGTAACAAAAAGCATACAAATGATAATCCATGGTTCTGGTACCTGGGAAAAAAACTGAAGACTAACGATATTCATTCAATTTGGCTCTCTGTGAATATAAGATGATCATTATAGGTGTTCAATCGGTTAATTTCTCCAGTAAAATTAACTATGTCCAGTATAAACCTAATGAATTGTATGAGATTATCACCTTCCTGCCAAATCCTGAATGCACTATAAACACCCCTGGCCCTTCCATTCGGGCTGCAAATAATGTTAACAATGTTTTCATGGCAAATAGAGAAGTAATGCGAATTAATATCACTTCCAGTCACAAAGGTTTTCTGTACCCTTTCTAAATGCCATGCATACCTTCATCATTTACGTTTCAGCTGGCCCCTGTATCAGAGGAACTAACTCACTCTCTTATACAGGCCCTAAATCCTACTTGTAAAGAAGAGGATGTATTCTTGCTTATTGCTTGTCAATACACTGATACTCTTGCCTCACCAGTTACTAGGGTAATCCATCTTTCTATTTCTAAAGGAGGAGCCTTTGACCAATTTAAGCAAACAATTGACCCCCTTTATTTAAAGAAAAAAAACTGCTTTAGACCCATGCATTATGTCTAATTATCGACCATTTACTGGCCTGCCTTTGATCTCTAAACATTTGGAAAAAGTAGTCACAATATTACTTTCTTTATGTTGTGGAAGCATCCAGCCTGTTGGATGTCTGTTATTCTGGTTTTCATCCTTTGCATGGGACCGAGACTGCACTCTTGACAATCTGGGGTGACATTTTGCCTGAAACAGTTTGTTATCCATTTTGGTGATGTTTGACCTTTCTGCAGCGTTCGATACAGTTGACCACAACTTTCTTTGAAACCATCTCGTTTCTGGTCAGCCGATCAGACAAATCGCTGGCCTGTTTTAATTCATTTTCATCAAACAGATCCCAAAAAGTATTTCAGATGCCTTTTTTGTTCATCTGTGCAATCTCTACCTTATGGTTCAGATCTCCCATTTGTCCCCCTTATTATTGAATCTATGCATCCAACCTCTTATGACCGTATTAAGGAAAAAATCAGTTTTGTTACCACTCGTACGCAGATGACACACACATACAAGTAACAACCCCTCTGTAAGCTGGGATAATTTAGTCGCATGCCTGGAAGAAGTAAAGCAATGGATGGAGCAAAATGGACTAAAATGTAATCTGTCAAAAACAGAAACAATGTTCCCTCACTCAAAAAAGATCTTTCATTATCTAGACTGTACTTTTTTTGTGGTGTGTTACATTTTTAGGGGGTGCTTTTGAGTTTGCCTGCACCAAGAGTGTTAAAGCTCCAAAAGGGAGTGGGCAGGAATGGGGATGTGGTGAAAACACTTGTGCCCCAGCACCAGGAGGAGGATGTGGTGAGCCTCAGCCCACAGGTGACCCAGAACCTGGATGAGGACATAGTGAAGGCCTACAGGTGACCCAACACCACCAAGGGCCACTAGGGCCAAGAGGGGACACCCTGCAGAGCAGGAAGAACATAAACTCAGTGTCAACCTGGCCTCTGCCTCAGCCACTGAAGTGGGCCAATGGAGGACAAGGAGCTGACTCCATTCAAAGATATCACAAGTTGACTCATCAGCCGTGAGCAGGTGCAAGGCGTGGGAGGCATGGATGCCTATGTGGACACATCTGGTGAGCAGCATTTGTGTGTATCGTATTGTAGACAATTATGCATGACATTATCAAATATGTGTTGAAGTACAGTTGGCAGGCATCCATGGGCATTGAACGTTTGCTACCGGGGACACTTCTGTCACATGACCTGCATTCAGGGAGGTGGTAGTGTGGTTTCTGAGCCTGGTACATCTTGGTGTCACAGTCTTCTGGCTTTCACATGAGAATGGGCTGGGTTACAGTCTGAGCATGCCCAGTCACCAATACAGAAATGTATTCAGTGAATAATGTCTATAGACAGGAACTGATGCCCTACGAGAGACACACAAACAGGAGGGAAAAATGTACAGAAGGATTGTACTTCTAATAAACCTTAGCCTGATGAGTAATGAGCTGATGAAGTGTTCTAAACAAAACTTGTTTCTGATTCATGGCATTTCCTCAGCCACTACCTCCTCATCATTTTGCAATCCTCAGGGGTTATTCCTACAAACTACAGTCTGCATGGTGACACAATAGACCTTGTTGTCCAAATCAAGGTGCAAAGTCATACTGAGGAGCCTTCTGGCAGTGGTTGGCATGTTGGAAAATTGATGCTGAGGGGATGTATTAAATCCATGTTCCAGAGCACTTTCGGGAAGAAAATGACAGTTAATCTTCTCAGGTATGCACCATGTGGAGCTAAAAAGTAATATACATGATACGTTTTTGTGCATGAAATAAAAAGACATTTAAATGAAGAACATTGTTTTGAGCTTTTTATGGGTGGCATGTTAATTCTCTTGGCCGAATTTGTAGATTTAGTCAGCTAAGTAATACTTTGTGCTGGCCTTCACTATGCAAATGTCCCATGTTTATTTCTTATACATGTGGTTTAAGAGCACAAGCTTGTTAAATGAACCATCAGTCTTGAATTGCCCCACACAAAGAGCATGAGCTGGACACTGAGGTGGGGTTTTAGCCGGAGGGTGTGTGTCTCAAGAGCATCTCAGAGGCTGCAATCTCAATATGCGCTCCTTTGTTTGATACAAAGGAATGCTTTACTTTTTTACCATCCATGTACTCAGAGCCATTTTGTAGGAGGCGGTCACACAACAGACCACAATGGAGGCCGGGGTGTCGTGCGCAATGAGAATCCACAGGTGCTGCAGGCACTTCTCTGTCGGGTTTGACTCTTCTGTTTCTTGTATGTGGAGGACAAAGTGAGGGACACAGAGGGTGGCCCGATGGCAGTCCAGATGGGGCCATTGAGTCAGAGGAGGTGAGCCAGAAGTAACCGGTCCGGTCAGTGGTAAGCCCTGTCTCAATGGTGGTTACAGCTGCAAGATTGCCTTCACCTGTCAAGGACAGGGGTCCCACTGTGACAGGCATGGACCCTGGCATCCTACCGCTGTCAGCCCAGCACAAATGTGCATGACAGAGATTTGCAGTGGGCACATCAGATGCTGCGTGAGTCCTTCTGACATGGAGAGAACATGCAGGCGATGGCTGTGGACATCCATCGTCTGGCCGAGGACAGCTTCCCACCAGCTGCCCAGTATGCACAACATCTGGCCTCCCAGGACCATCAGCAGTGACTGATTAACAGCCTGGTGAAGTCACAGCATGCTGGTGTGTGGTCCTTAAGAATCTCCAACAAACTGTGCATTTTTTAAATTCTTTTTTTTTATTTACAGTGCTTTAGTCAACATTTTGACTTTTAACACAAATTACAATCTCAGCTCAAACATAAAACATTCACTTTATACAAAAATTCTGACAAAGAAAAAGAGAAAAAGAAAAAAAATATATAAATGGGATAAAGATAAAAACATTAATCATTAATCCTTAATCATAAAACAATCCAAAAATACATAAAAACGAACTTCAATTTCACAACTTCCCATATTACATTTCTGTATTACCGCCCTGACCTCTTCAGCAGTCAGAAAGATTTCATTTCCTGAAGATAGTCTGTGCCAGAGTTCATTAGTTTTCAGCCAGCGAACATTGTGGACAAATCTCTTAAGTCTAGCTATTCTCAGATCCCACGTACCAGGACAATTGGATAACAAATGCTTAATTGACTGGCATTCTTTCTCATCACATTTGTCACATATGTCATCAAGGTCCCCCGCTTTATCCCTTGAGGCCTTAATCTCGAGGGATGGGAGCAGGTTTAATCTAAACCTCAAAAAGAGCGCTCTTGCTAGTGGGTCAGGTGATTTATTTAAATAGGAAGGCAAGATTGACCTTTGTTTGCCCATTACTGAAAATGTTTCTGATAGCTTAGCCTTCCTCATTGCCTCCCCTGTTCCTATCCAATCCCATCGCTTCAAGCATTCTTTCACTTTAGAGGGGTTCTGGAGAAGGAGATCAGTTGTACAGTCAGCACTAGCTAATATGTCACAGCATTTCATTTTCGACTTCGCAAGAAACCAATTATCTGCACACTGCATTGTAACTTCCACATTCTCATACAGGGAGTTCTTAGGGGGGGTCTAAAATTAACCTAGACAAGGAAATCCACCTCCACTCCAGCCATAATCTTAGGGAGGAGAGGCCCAGTTCATATCTAAGGCAAACTATTGGAACACAGTTAGGTAAATTCAAAGTTTTCTTCCATAGTTTTGCCTCTATTACATCCCATTTCACATCCATCGACATTGGATTTGAGTCCAGACCATAAAGAACAATTGGGACCACCTTACCAATATAGAACTTAACCAGCGGAAGTATTGAAAATTTACAGAATCTAGATCTAATCCTTTTCATTTGAGACCCCAACTTCGTGGCTTTTAGATCGATGGCTGACAGAAAATGGCTTTTCGTTGGAAAAGATTTTAATATAGCTCCCAGATATGTTAACTCAGATACAATTTCTATTGGGCGATGATCTAATCCCCAATTATAGATCTTTACTCCCTTCTTTGGATGTTTGAATATCAGTGCCTTGGACTTATTTGGGTTAGTGGTTAAATTGTTGTTACAAGCATAAACCTCTAATGCGGACGGTAACCGTTGCAACCCAACCTGGGAGTGATCTAGGATCAGGACGTCGTCAGCATATGCCAACCAATTAATTTTCGTATTTCCAATTCATGGTGTTATTAAACCTATTTCGAAGAGCCATCGATACAAATCAACCATAAAAAGAATAAAAAGGAGAGGCGCTATCAAGCAACCCTGACGCACTCCTCTATTAATCTTGATAGGAGTCGACGATGACCCTGATCTGGTTTATCTAACTCGCATCGTTGTATTCAGGTGGAGTTCCATTAGGATGGCAAGTAGGTTAGGAGGGCATCCCAGGCATCCAGTTTCTTCCACAGGAGATTCCTGTCAATAGTGTTGAACGCCTGGGACAAGTCGATCCAAGCCCCACAAAGAGGAGCACCACCCTTGTGGAAGCAGTCTGCACTGAAACAGCTCAGGACTAGGCCACTTAAAGATGTAGATAAGCCCTTCCTGAAGGCTGTTTTTGCTTAGGAATTATTCCTGTAGATTTAGCCCAAGTCTCCATCTCCCCCAGTATTAAGCCCACAAAGATTTTTCTGTCGGCATCCAGGAGTGAGATTGGATGATAATTTGATGGCAATAGTCGATCCCCCTTTTATAGATTGGAATGACCACGGACTGTTTCCATGACTCCAGTAGATTCTTGGATGTGAATATGTTATCAAATAACAATTTTAGAACCCTCAATCACATTACTGGGTTCATTTTTAAATTTGTATTGCTTAGTCCATTTGGTCCCACCGCTCGTTAGGAGGAGGATTTCATTATTAAAGTTTCAATGTCAATATGGTTAAATGCTGGAGACCATTTATCGATCACTTCTGTTACTGGGAGTGATTGTTCTATGGACCCATAGACCCCTGAAAAATGTTCCACCCAGGTCTGCTATTGTATGATGGTTTCCTGTTTATGAGTGGAGGAATCATAACTAGATCCCACAATAGTCCAGACATTTCTGGAATTCCTAAGGCTTAATGCATGGATATTTTTTTCGCTGTCTTGATGTAATATGATATGCCAATAAGACCGAATCCAGTTTCTGTATTTACTATTGATAGTTCTCAAAGCATCCTTGTAGGTTTTTCGTCAAGATTTAATTTTCTTACGGAAGCCCGTTGTTGCCTTACACCCATCTTTTTCTCTAATACTTGGACATTAAAGGTATGTTTATGTAACATATGAGGCTTCTGAACCAGAGAAATAGAAGGATTTAAGTTTAACAAAAGGGTCGGAAAGCTCAATGGGTCACAATAGCCTAGTGGTTGTGATTCAGTGGTTGCTCCACCAGATCACTCATTTTTTTAGTCAATGTTTTCCCCCCTTTTTCAAACTTCCTAATTTTATTACCTGCCCAATAAACGGACAGTTTGTGAGTATAAAGAGAAACAGCTTGGTCACATTCAACAGCCAGAGTTGCTTCTAACATAACATGATCATCAATATTACCCCCCCAATCTGAAATTTTATACAGCTCTCAAAGATTTTTCTGGAAGCAAAAACATAGTCAATGGTTGAGAAGGAGCCAGCCCTTTGCCATGTCTGGGCACTCGGAATGTCCCCCTATACATTTCCATTACACATCCATAGGTCCCAGTCCCTCATGAAGTTAGTCCACACTGTTCTGCTACTAGTTTGAGGTTGATTATTTCCCACACCATGTTAATTTGTGGTAATGCATTGCGAGTTCAAATCTCCCGCTAGTATTATTTCATCTAACGGATATTGGGAAAAGCACTGCACCAAACAGTAAGATAGAGTTTGTAAAACTCATTCAAGGGGAGGGCCTGGGGATTTCAATACAAGTTAACCACAATCCAACTCTGGCCAGATTTGAGTCCTCTTCTCTCAACTCTTACTATCAAGATGTGTTGTTTTTCTTTAGCTAGTAAATTTGAGACATAAAAGGCTTCAATGTTACAGGCAATAAGCAGACCCCCCATTGGTTTACCCCCTTCCGACCCCAATGCCAATTGCTGATATGTAGAAAACCCATCGACCCCCAGGGCGCAGGTGAGCCTTGTTTCCTGAAATAAAATCAGGGGAAAAGTCTGGAATATAAGGGTTTTTCTAAGTTCCTGACAAAAAGAGTTGTAGCCTCTGGTGTTCCACGAGTGTACTCTAATCTGATTGCTTACTAGAGATTTTGCTGATGGATGCCCATTTTAAGAAATACTTGAGAAATTATCTCAGGAACCATTTCCCACACATTCAATGCTGGCGAGGCCTCCCCAACTTTATTCCATGGGACCTTCTTGCAATCCTGGCTCTGATTATTCGATGACTGCGAATATGCTGAGACTGGACACGATCTAGATATCCTCAGCCCTGTTTCATCCCAGGCCACTGCCTCCCCCATAATTGATTCCAGTCCCAGTCTAGATCTTAGCACCACTTCAGCTATATTAGTGTCAGTGCTAAAGGGGAAACTTACCACCTTAATATCAGCAGTGGAAAAGTACATCAGAGCCGGAATTAATTTCATTTCCGACAATATTGTTGTCCCATCTTGTCTGTAGGGAGATTTTCTTGATATAAAAACATTCATGTCCGATGATTGTTTTAGGATGTTGGATTTTTTCAAGGGCTCCTTTGCAAAGTTACTTAGTGGTTGAGGAAGTGCCGACAAATCATTAGCACAGATCCTCTTTGGTGCTGAGACTATAGCCTGCTGAGGCAGCTGGTTTCCATCCCTCTTTGGGTTTACCAAGCCTAGACCGTCTGCCTGAGTGCAATTGCCTATATTTGTTTGCCCTCTTCATTTCCAACCATGGGCATTTTGCCCTGAACTTTGAGGTCTAGGCTTTTGGTGGCTTTTAAGAAAATGGGAGCTATTTTCAACCCAGGAATCATGGACTTGACTTTTCGCTTAGCTAATAGGAAGATTGGAGCAATTTTTCTTGGTGGCTCAGTCAAATCTGTTAGGATTCCAACTGTGGACTTTCCACGGTTGCAGTCAGAATACCTTCTTTGACTTCCTTTATTATAGGGCTCTTCTTCCCTTTTTTCCCTTTTCCGCCACTGCATTCATTATCTCTCACCGCTCTTTCCTCTGGGCCATGGGTTCCCTTTAAGTTTCTCAGGAATCGGTTAGTATTTGCTGTCTGATGTTTCCTCTTTCATTTACCCAAGTTGTTGGCAGCTGGGTTTGGGGCTTCACTGGATTCCTTTGACTTTATTTTCCTCCTCTTTTTCGACTTACCATTAGGTTTCTTGATTTTAGGAACTTCTGTTACCTCACTTCCTGAGGAGACATTTATTGCCGGAACCGGGTCCGCTTCTTTATGAGGGGCCTCTACATCGACCACCTGTGCCATTCGGAGAAATTCTTCCATCACCGAAATTGATAGAGGCGTATCATTTCATGTTTGTTCAGAGCCGGGGCTTGAGGATGCACCCATCATTTAAACCCTCTTTATTTTCAGTTGTGATACCTATCGACTCCACCAAAGACCTTAGCTCAGCCTTTAATTCCCCTAGTTGCTTAGTAAAGGAATCCATTTTTACTGAGTGAACTGTTGTAGCTTTACGAGATTCATCCAGGATCTCTCTCACTGCTTCGTTTACCACTGATTTAATAGCAGTACTGGTGATCTCATTCATCTCAAGTTCCTTCATGATCTCAACCCAAATATATGTATGCTGTTAACTGGGCATTGAAGTCAACACCAAAGGCAGGCAGGCTGATCTGGAGTGACTGCAGGAAAAGCCATGCAGCTAGAGATGTTGGCATCACAGGAATCCAATCACCATGAGATGGTGAGCTTGAGGACTTCACTGCATGATGAACCTTTGGAAACAATGTCCCATCTCCATGAGGAGATGGATGCCTTGTGGCAGACGCATCCCAGCAATCTGATGCGTCAGGAGTGACAGCAAATGCAGACTTTGTGGCAACTCAGGAGGAAGTTCTTTAAGACCATTGGGATGATGATGCATGCATCTGTATCACAGGTGGCCATAGTCAATGAAGACCGGGCTCTGTCACTGCATGGAAATAATGCACCACCACCACCACCACCTGGGCTCCACCACAGGATGGTAGTCCCAGTCCACTCACACCACCTCCACCACCTGTGACCTAATGTCCTTGAGCCCATGTAGGGTTTGTGGGGGGGGGGGTTTGGTGTTGACTCTTTTCTGTTCACTCGTGTGGACTTGGACATTTGTTTCCCCTGTCCAAGATGGACACTTTTTCTTTCTTCCTCCTTGTACAAGATGGGCACATTTTCCTTATTTTTTAGCCATGTCTGGGATGGACACATTTTCCATTTTGTTCACCCCTGTCTGGGGTGGACACAGTTACCTTTTTTCACTCCTGTTTGGGATGGACACATTTTCCTTTTGTTCACCCCTGTCAGGATGGACACATTTTCCTTTTTTTTAATCGCCTATGAGCGAGGTGTCGTTGCCCTCTCGAGGCCTTTACGAGCGAAGGACTGGCCATATATCCATGTGCAGTGGTGTCAACTAGCATGGTTCCATTGACCAAGAGGCCACAGGGGCCATCTTGTTTTCCATCAGGAATCAACTGATCCCAATGGCAGGGCCGGGGTATCCCCAGAATGGAGGATACTCTGCGCACCTGTCAAATTCAGCATGGAGCTATCACCAGCCCATACCCTGCTCTGCGGGCCACCCACAGGTGCCCAAAAACATACACTAGAGGCACAGGGTTGTACCCCCACCCATGGGTGCCATAAGGGTATTCCACGGGTCCGTTCACCAAACCAAAAGAGAGAGAGCTGCACCGCCAGGAGTCCCACATGAACTCCTGCGCGGAAAACACAACAGAACACATGATGAAAAGCAGTAAAGGACAAGGATACAGAGGGTCCCTCCGATGCATTTCCAGCATCACAGTGGCACAGCGTGGGGTGTCATTGGGTGTATGGATGTGTTACCTGCACTGACCTTGTGTTTTTCTTTCTTTTCTGGGATGCCTGCACATGACACCTCTGCAGTGTAGGCTGGTTTGGAAGCCTATGGAGGGTAGCATGGATATATGCTGGAGCAGGCTCGCAAGGAAACGACAGGAGGTGAGATTGGCATCTTTCTTGAACTGAACTTGCAATTTTCTCAGTCTGTATAATAATTTAGATGTAGATGCGTATTGTGAACTAAATTGTTGTCAGGGAATGGTGAAGCCACTCCACCTGCATATTGTTGTGAGACACACATAGGGGGGCCAGGGCAGTCTTCACAAGTGTTAGTTACTGCTAACATTATATGCTCTGCCTTCCAACTTGTGTTCTACTGTGTGCTGTTGGGGGTCTGAGTGCACAATTCTTGGTGGTGAATATGTAACAGTAGTAGGAGATGTCATTGATTGTGTTGTGGGCCTTTGTGTGAGCAACATGTAGCCACTTGTTTCTACTTGCTTGCCTCTCCCAGACACACATTCTCAGGGTGTTGTTATGGGCAAGGTGGATTAGCCTTGATTCATCATTGAAGGTCACCAGGGATGTGGCTTCACTGTGTGTGCTCCACATGGGCTGCTATTGATGTGAAGTAGGTTTGCACAAGCTGATTGCATGCATCCTTCCCCTTTGCATTTGACCCGCCAAGGGCATGTATGGGGCCTGTGGCTGAGGGTGATGTCCCTCCTGCATCTCTACTTGTATGCCATGCCGTGTGGCAACATTGTGTAGGACAAAAGATGGCACAATGATTTTGCATATTACTTCTGGGGCATAAAGCAGTATGCTGCCATAGTGACCAAGATATCGGAAACGTAAATTGAGCACCACGAATATGCGCTCCACTATACCCCTACTGGCTATGTGTGTTGCGTTGTTTCTTGCCTCACTTGGTCTTGCAGGATTCTGGAAAGGTGTGAGCAGGAATGGTGAGAGCGGGTAGGATCTGCCCCCTGCAAATGTGTAAATGGTTGTTGTTAGCATTGATTGTCATGGTCTGTTATTCTGTGTGTCACGTGAATGCTTGTGCATGATAGTTGATACTCACTAATAAGCCAGGTGTTGCCAAAGGTTCCTGATGCAAGGGCCTTGGTATAGTATTGAGCAGTGGTAAATGAAGCTGTCATATGCGCTTCCAGGGACATTTGCAATGAAATGCATTATGACTCCCTTTGGATTGCAGATGACCTGGACATAATTGAATGACAACACTTCTGGTTGCGGTAAAAGTGCTAGGTCACTTCGGGGAGCTGTAGCACAACATGCGTGCAATCAATGGCTCCCAGTACCTGTGAGAAGTGTGCTATGCCATAAAACTCCTGGCACACTCTCTGCCTTGCCTGTGGTGTGCGTGCCATTTATTTGTGCCTACATACACATCATGTGATGCAACACAATACCTGGTGTAGGCCACGGGATTGCGTGGCCTGCAATGTGCTGGAAAGAACCCATGGCTAGGAAATGTATGGCTGTTAGCACCTTCTCCAGGGGTGTCAGGGCATGGGAGCAGATGGTAGGTGATGCAAAGATGTCCTCCTACTCCTAGACTAGATATAGGATGACATGGGGAGGGAATCTGTACCTTGCATACACTTTGTCATCAAGCATCCCAAAAAGCGTTGTACTTGGGTGGAAAATCCTGTTCCTTTACCATCCTCCTCCTTCTTCCATGCACATATACGATTGCTGCCACTACAGCTGGATTCATCCTGGTAGATGGATGTTCAATGGTGTGCATTGTGTGCTTTATATACATTTCCTTTGTATGTTGCAACTTATATCATATTGCGGTAAAATCACAAGGTTTGCATGTACCTTTTCCCGACGTGAAGTTGCACTTTGTAATCCATGAATTGGGTTAGGTTTGCGCTTGAATGGGCATGTAATCCATGTATGTGCCTCATCCCTCAACACGCCAACGTTATTTCTCATTCTTCCTCATTTTGCACAGGAAATGGGGAATAAGCATGTTTCACCCCCATTTGTTTCTTTGCGCTGGCCATTCCTACACTTTTCAAAGGGTCTGGCGCAAACCACACACCACAACGCAAAGTACATGGGAACCAGCGCAAAGTTACACCAAGTCCGATGCATGAATCACAAAGATCAGTTTTGCGTTTCACAAAGTTCACTTTTTATGCACAAAGTGCCTTTGCAGCAGACAAAACATTCCATGAATTAGGCTTTTGGTATCTTACCAAGAAGTGTCAATGCACGCCATGTGAGTCTCACTTTCCTTGATTACATGCAATAACAAATATTTTATATAATGTACTTCTTTTGCAGAGATGTGGTAGAGGCAAGCTATGGGCATCTAAGTATTTAAGTGCTCTCTATCCCTTCAGCAAAAGTCTATTTTTAGGGTAGTTGAAAGTGTGCAATTCTATACATATGTGGGCTACTACTGTGCTAAACTGACTAAGCTGTGAACCTTTTTGACGTTCACACTACAATTTTGAAGCACTGTGCATTTACAGTTCAGCCCATCACACCTTGAGAGCACCATCGAATCCAAACAAGCTGAAAGTTCACACAATTATTCACGCAGTCAATTGCTCATTTAATAAGTCACTAACTCGCATGGTTACTGACTAGTTCTTTCATTTGCTTGTTGATTCATTCTCTGCTTTGATCTCCAACTAATTGAATCACCCACTTATTCACCTGCTCACTTCGGAAGGGGAGTTATGCGGCCCTTACCCCTTGTATATCTGGACTCTTCCACCATGTATTACAGACTTAATTCCCTCCAGATTAATTCACCAGTTAACATTCCCCAGCCTGCCCTCCCCAGTATGAATGGGAGGCAATGCATGTTTTTCAACAAACACACATTTGTAGTCTGTGCGATTCCTCTTTACTTTTGTGTCAAAAAATGGACATGAAAACATCACCAACATTAGATTTCAAATGCCTTGAGAGAAAAATCTGTAGAATTAAACAGTATACAAAATAAATCAAATCAGATAGGTCTACCTGCATGAGCCAACGACAATCAACGCAAGACCTTTTATTTTACTGTGGGAACAAAATAATATGAAAGGACAAGAATTAAGACGGAACCATTGACACCAAATAATACACGTTTAAACAGGGAGAGAAAAACAAAATATAGAGATGAACTCATATTTTTTTAAGCTGTGCATGTACTTGGGAGAGGGAAGCAGCAGGAGGGCTGTGTGTTCTCCATGCCAAGAGTTGGACACAGCTCAGATTGAGATGATAAAAACAGGATTTCATAATATGTTTTTGCAATAAATGGCAAATCGGTGTATTCAAGGAGCGTTCAATTCGTTTGTTTTAATTTCACAATGTACACAATTTTAATGACAATCAGTAAATCCGAGTAGAACGTATCTGCCAATGCAGACTTCGCTTCGCCTCACATGGGCAAACATGATCTTCACTGGTCACATTAAAACAGATTATTTTAGTGTGTGTGTTTCTGGGATGATACTGAAAACAAACGATGCCTGGCAGGGAATGTGGCCCTCTTACAGTCTGTAAACGGCTGGAGCCTATGGGCAAGGGAACGTGGCCTTATTTCCTTAAGATATCTGTGGACGGGCCTCACCAAGCAACATTCCCAAGAGAAGAGCTCTCACTATGCAAACTCCCATGGGAGAGACCCCGATTATTTTTTCAGTCACATTAACTGCTTCTCCCTTTGTTCTGCTTCTTCTGGGCATTTTCAATATGCCATGACACAACCCCCTGGGCACCTGAGATAAGTGTCTACCATCACTTACTAGCATGACAGTTCAGTAATTCCCCCCTTGCTTCCAGCGAATTCACACCTGATCTGACAAATGAATAAAACAAAAAGGAAACCGTTCCAGCATCTTTCTGTCCTATGAGTCTGGAGAAACACATGTTTCATTTTTGTTGACTTCCTCAGTCACTAAATCACAGCAAATCATTGTGATAGTTTCCGTCATGTCTCAAAATAAAATACAGCTTTTTTCTACCATGTTAACATGCTTCATTTTCAGAGGTGTTCTGTCCTAAATAATTATTAACCCTGCTAATAAACAACCTTTCTCATGAGAAATGCATCTGAAGGCCACTTTACATTCCTTTTTTAACAAAGGACCATTGCCTCCATGAATGTGCACATAATTCTTTAGACAAGTAACTACCCACCTTCCAATTGTACCCTCCCTACTTGTATGATGTCACAGACTCATTGGGCATCGCAAAGTCACCCTACTGGCAGTCGCAGCTAAAAAAGAGTCATGTTATGTTAAAGGACAGGTGTACCGCACACTATCACCACCGGAGTGGTCCCCTGCTGCTCTGGCGGATCAGAAAAGCAAAGGGTGAGTTAGTGGGACCAAGTGGGAGAAAGAGCAAGAGAGTTGTGATGTGCTGTTGCCTTCTTCAGTTCTGTTAACTCCATTCAGTGAGCTTAGATGTGCTTTTCGGTTGGTAGCTGTCATGTTTTGTTGTGCAGTGCTATGTGTGATTTGTTTTGTTGTTGCGGTGTAGTGAAGTATATGCGGCTTGGTGTGCTTTAAAGGTGTAGTTGTGTGAGAGTGTGTGGAGAGGAGTGACATTTTGTGCAGGCTTGGGCAGGTTGATTCCATGAATCGACAAATGGGATTGTCACGCAGTTTGGCGTGCAAGTTCCCTATTTCCAGCGCAAATATTTGCATGTATTGGGCCCTATGTATCTAACCCAGAAATCCACAGGACAATCAGAGAGTGGTCAATGTTGCTGCTTTGTGGATTTCTGGCCCACTTTGGACAAGAAACACTTCAGTAGTGAGTGCAAAAGCTTAAGAAAAGGGGGATTTACCCAAACTATTGGGAACTCCACTGAACGTGTTAACCTCTATCGAGAAAACAAATTATATCCAAGTGAATTTGTCATAAGAGGCTTTGTTCGGAATACCTCCTGGCAATGTGTTTGTTTTAATTTAAAAATATATGTTTGCATATCAGATACTGGGTAATATCGTAGCCAGTACATGAACCCTTAATAAAGGGTCTTGGTCGGGTGGAGGGGGGTACCTTCGAAAAATCAGTCAGTGCACCCACAATAACTGGTTTATAATGGAAACAAGAGTTGGAAAACACACTGATATGAGGCACTTCATATTCATTTATATAATGGTATCACAAGAACACAGTGTCTGGGCTTTTTTCCCCTTCATTTACAAATCTGCAATACCACTAGTTAAAACCCATGTTGTATTCGATTGGTTTATTGCTGACCTCCAACTTTTATTACAACCTATTGAACCTTTTTGCTCTAAATTTGGTGGGATAATTTGGAGAAAAGCAGGAGGATTCCTCAGTTGGGGAATGCAAGAGACTGCTCTCATTAGCAGCTTCCAATCCAGACACAAGGCCCCCTGAGGCACCAACTCTTGCAAGAGTGGACTCAGTGACCACTGAGGTAACTATTGTGTTAGCACCAGGTTCAGTGATTTCAGGGTTTCCCACTGGCATGGAAAAGAAACTGTCATGATTCCTGCCCCCAGCCCTCTGAGATATCAGACTGTAGCCATGCCACGATCAAGTATATGGCCCGTAAGGGCCTCTCCACCCTTCCAGCAACCCACTTGGAGTCAGACCTGGCGCCTGTGTCGCCAGGCTCACACACAGCCCTAAGATTCACTTGGCATTGGACTTGCAATGTATTGTGGGCAAGATAGATGCCCCCACATAATCCAGTTCCTTGAACTGAGAATGCACTGATATGAGGCACTTCATATTCATTTATATAATGGTATCACAAGAACACAGTGTATGGGCTTTTTTCCCCTTCATTTACAAATCTGCAATACCACTAGTTAAAACCCATGTTGTATTCGATTGGTTTATTGCTGACCTCCAACTTTTATTACAACCTATTGAACCTTTTTGCTCTAAATTTGGTGGGATAATTTGGAGAAAAGCAGGAGGATTCCTCAGTTGGGGAATGCAAGAGACTGCTCTCCTTAGCAGCTTCCAATCCAGACACAAGGCCCCCTGAGGCACCAACTCTTGCAAGAGTGGACTCAGTGACCACTGAGGTAACTATTGTGTTAGCACCAGGTTCAGTGATTTCAGGGTTTCCCACTGGCATGGAAAAGAAACTGTCATGATTCCTGCCCCCAGCCCTCTGAGATATCAGACTGTAGCCATGCCACGATCAAGTATATGGCCCGTAAGGGCCTCTCCACCCTTCCAGCAACCCACTTGGAGTCAGACCTGGCGCCTGTGTCGCCAGGCTCACACACAGCCCTAAG
This sequence comes from Ambystoma mexicanum, assembly GCF_040938575.1. NCBI lineage: Eukaryota > Metazoa > Chordata > Amphibia > Caudata > Ambystomatidae > Ambystoma > Ambystoma mexicanum. Next base: position 775,656,049 of record NC_090922.1, read on the forward strand.
ATTCACTTGGCATTGGACTTGCAATGTATTGTGGGCAAGATAGATGCCCCCACATAATCCAGTTCCTTGAACTGAGAATGCAGTCTAGCCTTTTGGGTGTGGTTCAACCCAGGGATACCTGGGATACCTGAAGGCTATTTAACCCACGCCCGGGCCAAGAAACATGCTTTGCGTTTCTCTGCACCTGCAGTGTGACACTCACCATGCTCGGATCGGACTTCTGAAGGCCTTCTCCTTTCCTCTGCATCCAGCACACCTGCAAGAACAAGAACAGCATTAGTAATAGACTTACCTTGAAGAGCATCCATCTTCCATCCATCGCTCCTCCAGTCCTGTGGGCAGCTAGGGCGGTATCATCTCCATCTCGGCACGCCACATCCTAGGAAAAGATAAACGAACAGAAGAAAAGACATTAGTGAGCATTCTGCATATTTTAGCATACTCGAAAAAGTCAAACGCTTACCTGAACTTAAGCTGCTCGGGTAACTTTAGCTCCGGAGCATCCGTCGACCTGCAAAGGGAAAAGACATACAAGGTTAGCACGGAAAGCATTAGGAGGCGCCACACATCGTGCCTACTCACCGCACCTCTTCCTCTCAGCTGGCAGCCACGCTGGGATTTTGCGGTACCTGAAAGGGTCACAGAGACGAACATTGGTTAATACAAGGAAGAGTGGGCAGCATTGCACACCGCGTGCTCACTCACCGTTAGTGCTCTACTCATCTCGGCAGCACGACGCCATCTCCGAAAACTCCCCTCGAACACCTAAGGAAGGAAAGACACATTGTAGAAGAGACAAGAGTCAAAGGAACAGTTCATAAGACTCATTCTACTTACCGGTCAGGCTGAAGTTACAGCAAGCCCAGTCCGTCGGGCCCACGCCAGGGAAGCAACTAGGCAGCATCGAGCCCGCATCAGTCGACGCACCCCTACACCGAAGGCAGGACAGAGAGCAGGCTACACAAGAAAACAAGGTGAGGAGTGGCAAAAGGGGAAGGTTTGGTCCTCAAGGAAGAGGGGGTCAAGCAAGCAGAGACAATAGTGAGTAAAACTCTGTCAATCATGTGTTTCAGGCCAGTCTCCAGTCGAACAGATTCCAGGGAAGGTTTCGAGGTCATAGGAGGTCCAAATAGGCTGAGTGGCATCCCAGTGGATACCAGGTGAGCGTTACAGAAACCTGAGATGGGGATAAGGAAGTTTCAGAACGAAATAGCCTACCCGAACTGACTGAGTTATCTTCAGCTGGAATCCCAGGTCAGCGAAATTGCTGGCCTCTTAAAATAAACAGGAACAGGTGCATGGTGAAAGCCTTGACCAATTCACCATCAATGAGCTGAAGAATCCTTGGCCAGGGCAAAGCCATTAGTTGATTGTTCACCCAGGTCTCAGGAGTGTCCCACCGGACTTGGCTCCTGACACCCACGCTGGTAATTAAGATGTGACTGGGACATCTGACAGCTTGTCAAATCCTTTTTACAATCCCTGTGTAGATTTAGAAATGGAAACTATGCACTCTGGCCAGTTTGGCCTAGGCACTGGCACGGCAAGAGAGGCACTCAGACTCACTTAAATCCACTACCTGTGTTCTGATTCTCTTGTGGGATCCCTCTAAGATGGCACTGCTGACAGGGAATCCTATATCCTATCTGTGGCTGTGCAAACACTGCATAACAATTCACAGACCTCTGCCTGCCATGCGCCTTTACAGCGCTGGAAGATGGTTTTTGAGCAGGACATCAGTTCTTGGACAAGCTGATTGTGGGCAGTGAAATAAAAGCCAGACAGGCAGCTGCAAAACTGGAATTGAACGAGATTTAGTGCAGCTAAGCGGAGAGGTTGCTCATTAGCCCATTGCCTGCCATTCACAAGTGGCTGATGTGATCAGAGTAAAACTGAGGCATAGTTGAGAAGAATTATTTTTTTCTATTTAGTTATTTTTGCAGATAAGTATATCTGTTTTTATAGAATATAGATTGGCCATTCCCTTTATTTTGGACTGTTGCACTATAGATGTTTGGGTTGCTACTGAATCATATTCAAACTCCTCTTGAAAGTATAGTCTCCGCTAGGCCTATGGTACCACAAAAGACAAAACCGATATATATATCTTAACTGTGCCAGTGTTACCTTTATGATTGGGATCACTCTGGGTTTGTAGCAGTTGGAGGGCGGAGTAGGCACCTTGGCCACTGCTCACCCATTTGCTCCTGCAGGGCAGAAGTAATTTCGCACAGTGTCTGTGTGCAAGTTAAATGTTGATAAGACAGAGGTTATCCCACTAAATAAATGTTGCCTCAAATCACATCTTGATGCCTCAGCTCTCCTTTGGAAACAACAAGGCCTTAAATATCTGGGCATTCTTTTTTCCAATGCTATCCAACATAATACAGATTAACGTTGAAGCAATTAAATGTAACTTTTTTTTTTTTAGAAACCAATAAAATCTCTATTAGTCCCGTGATTCCATACAGCCTTTCAATGTTCACCCTGGACTGGCCCACAGAGTTCTTTTAAAGTATCAATAAAATGATTCTACATTTTCTGTGGTGCGAGAAACAGTCAAGAATCTTGATTAATAAACTCATCATACACCCTACCCAGGCAGAGTTAGCTTTCCCTATTTCAAAAGGGATCTGGTTGCATTCATGATTACCCAAGGCCGACGATGGTTCTCTAAGAGCATGCACTACACCTCCCCTAGGTGGCTTGAACTGGAAGCAGAATTGGCTCCACCATTCCAAACCTGACATATTCCATATATGAAATTGAAGCTGCCGCCCCATGGAATAAATGCAGTTGCGAATACCCTTAAGGCCCTTATACCTGGGTACTTGGTACAGGGCAGGATGGTGGTTGCACGAGATCACAACCTCTATGGGTAAACAATGACTTACAAGGGGTAGGTAAACTGATTTTCGGGCCTTCTGGTTTTAAATCTGGGTTGTTATATGAGAAACTGATTTGCCCGGATTTTGAGATGATAGCCTTCCAAGACTCGAACTTCTTAAACAGTCTCCCATTAGGTGAGTTCTAGGGATACCTTCAATGGGCTCTGTGTGACTGCAAAACGACTCAGCACTCTGTGTCACTAAATTGCACTGTATCTTGATAACCCACTTCAGCAGTGATGATATACAAAACTTTATCCACAGCCACCAGTACTACCACATCCCTCAAGACTGATCAATCTTGATCTAAAGATTAAAATGCCAATTTCCCAATGTCCTTTGGCCCACCATCTGCAGAAAAGTAAGGCATAACTCATTACAGGTCTCAGCCACCGAGACATTGTTAATGATCAACAATTATAGCCCTTTTCACACCATCGAGATTCATGAAATCTGGCCGTTTGTCCACCTTGTTGTGTTGGTCATGACGGGAGTTGACAGATACACTCAGGCATATGCTGTTGGACTGTACATTTACATGAGTATTTTGGAAGTCCATATGACCATTAATGCTATGCCTCTGTGGAGTCGCCATCCTACTTACACAGTCATGTGTGGTAGTGCCAACGCAGACTTTGTAGCTAATAACAATCAGGGAGATCTTTTTGCCGTATTGATTCCCATTGATCACATTTAATTGGAAAAACTTAGACCTGCTCTCGAAGCAGGGGTGTTGGAATCCAGTTGCAAACGGACAACTGGTGGAAAGTTCTCTTCCTAAGATACGTTCCTGCCCCCTCCGGTCTCCTGGCCCGTGGATTCTGCTGGGGACTTTTTGAGTATTTCTAAATGATATTCGCCTTCAATGTGTCTGTAACCGAAATGGTGTAAATATTACAATGAGTTCTCTCTTATGGCATGGCTTCACCTATTTGTACTGAACATTTTCACTTTAGTATACTGCACTGGAAAGGCACATGGGTAGTTTACCAGACGCCGATTGATCATAATCAGCAAAGCACCAAGGGCCTGCTTTACACGTTTTTCTTCCAATGGGGTTGCGCCATTGTAAAACGCCTTTGTAAATCAGGCGGCATGGCTGGCAGAATTTTACATGATAAATATATGTCCTAATAGGAAGATCACGTTGCAGGTTACATCATATGGTCACATCACGATGCTATTACGTTGTATGGTAGAAATGTTGAGGTTTAAATGCTATATACAATCTCCTGGCTGTTTTTGGTACAGCATTTGCCCGTTACTCTCGTTACTTTCATCATTCATCTTTCTCTTTTTCTCTCTCTCGCCTTTTTTACACCATTGTGGATCTTGTCTCGGGCTTTCATCCCACAGTGCAACTATTCCCCTTTGCTTCCCCTTCCTCGTGTTACACATCCCCTCTTTGCTTGGCAATAGTGTCTGTATTTCTCATCTTTTGCCTCAATCATTGCACTACACAGATAGTATGGAAGCTGCTTGAGCTCCAATTAAAATGTGATTTGCCATTCGTATGAAACTTGAGATGTGAACTGTGAAATCATTTGCCCTAATGCCTAATGTAACATGGACTTTTCCGTTTAGCAGTTACTTGTTATTGCATTGCATCTCTCACTAAAAATGTATCAAACAAGAGAACTACAAATTACTTTCTTTTCCACTGTTGCTTTGAGCATCACATTCTGCTGATGGTTTCTCCCCAGCATGTTCTTCTGAAGCATTGATTGGCGGTGCTGTTCTTCAACAGACCGAGGGGCCTATATCTAGGAAAGGGTTGGAGGATTAATGTCATTTCTGCCCACCCCAGCCCATGATGGGAAGGCTCTTGGCCATGTGCAGATTAAAGTTCCACTGTTATGCATGAAGGTGGAGCGTTCCACTCTTTTCAATACGACCCTGGGATAACGTTGTTGGATCGAAACTAGCGGCTGATGACACTGACTGATGACTTATGACCTCTTGTAGAGTAGCCTTATTTCAGGACAGGATGTTATTGTTGTTCTTCTTCGGCTCAGTTCCTGTTGTCAATTTTTGCAGTAGGATTTTTAAAGTCTGCTTCCAACCATTCCTATTTTCTTTTTTCAGTGGATGGCAGCCTGATAGTTAGGATATCATGAATTGCTTTTGTGACCGGGTCCCGGTATCTCAGTTTGAGATGGATGGGCACCATTTTGACTTGAGCTATTTCAGACATGTATTCTCCTTGCTGTACTTCACTAGTTTTACCCTGATGGTCAATTACTTCACTGTGATGTTGTTGATGGACTGGCATATGTCACATCAATACCGGGTTCTTGAACATGTTTAGGGAATTGATTTGAAAGATTCAGTCATGATTGTGTGCTTCTTTAGGGTTTTGTGGTAACTGTGGAAGGTCCTCTTAACAGGCTTTGGGGCAGTGCATCCTCTTTGGGTGGATCTGAGTACATTCTAAGGCCTTTGGAGTGAGTCAACTTCAGGGATGAGAAATCCCATTTTTGATGTTTTGATTAAATTCTTGCGCTCATAATATCTGGGAGGTTTATAGCTACGGGGAGGTATGGAAAAACAGAGAGGCATTGAAACATCAGTTTCCGCGACCTGCCTTGATACAGAAGACAAGCTGTTCACAAGATAGCTTCAATTATTGGGAAGCACAGACTAAATATCTACATAATAATGTTCACTCTTGACTCACTACCGAAATATTTAAAGTCTGATCCTGACCTTTTTTGACAGACTCTGGAAGCGTTTCTTAATGCTGAGCGACAGCTGCATTGGTGGTTTAATAAGAATGGTAGATACATGGGGTGTCTGACGCCCTCTTGGGTTTGGTAGCTCATTAGGAATCAAAATGTTCAGAAGTCTTGTCCCTTTCATATGTCTCTAATGATGTTCCCATTTTGTCCCAGCCTGTTCCCCTAACTCAACTTATTAAGGGTTGAAAGGCAGGACGTTTTCAATGGGCCTCATTACACGGTAGGCGCTAAGGGATTACCGGCACCGGTAAGGTCACCGGTGCCGGTAATCCCTTAGCGCCCTACTACGAGGTCCCTCAGCGGTTCCCGCCCTTAACGCCAGGTCTGACCAGGCATTATGGACGGGACCCGCTGAGGGACTTCAGAGCTAATGACGGTACCGCAAATTGCGGTACCGTTATTAGCTCCTTACCAATTCCCCTTAAACCCTATGGGGGCTCAAATGGGAATGGGGAACGGTATTTGGAATGGGGACTTACCGGGTCCTCCAGGGTCGGAATAACCCGGTAAATCCCCATACCGCCTACCCGGACCCAGTATGCAGTAAGGCGGCATGGTAACCTCCTACCGTGTAATGAAACCGAATGTGTCCCTTTCTTCTGCTTAGTCAACAGTTTAATTAGGTGCCTTGTGGGTGTTCCCTTGATCAGCCTATGTGTCTGCCCTTTGCACCCTGCATGCTGCATTGAAACAGTCACACCAAGCTGCCCAGGATAGCTAGTTGAGGACAGTTGTGAGAGTGTCAAACTGAACACTAAACATGTTGTTCATGTTCTCTCCTTTTTGTAGCAAGAAATGGTCAATGGAATATTATAGTGACTATGGGCCTCATTACGACCCTGGCGGTCCTGTAATGAACGGTGCCGGTACGGGACCGGCACCGTTCATTACGGGATGCCCTATTACGAGGTTCCCTTGCGGGACCCGCTCAGAATGTCTGGACAGACCAGACGTCCTTAGTGGGTCCCGCAAGGGGATCAGGGAGCTAATAACGGGCCCATTATTAAAGGGCCCGTTATTAGCTCCCTCCCCATTCCCATTGAGCCTATGGGGGCTCAAATGGGAATGGGGATGGGTTTTTTCAATGAGGAATTACCGGGTCCTCCAAGGTTGGAATGGCCCGGTAATTCCTCATTGAAGGAACCCGGAGCTGGAACCCGGTATGGAGGCAGCCATGCCCTTATTAAGGGTGTGTCGTATCAGCTACCTTACAGTGCCTTCAGGGTCCTACGTGTTAGAGTGCTTGAAAGTGGGTTTCCATCATATGTTTTTTTATTGTATAGTTAAATCCAGGATATATATATTTTTTTAAATACTAATAAAAAATGTGACAGGAATGCACGTTCGGCAGAGCCCTGGAAAAGTTCATGAAAAGAATAATAATGTAAAACATAATAACTAACCAAAAATACAATGCATCCATCCTTCATTTTAGCATTGCACAGGTAAAAGAGCAACTAAAATGCCAAATTCTAAAGAAATAACCTCAGGGTTCAAGCAAAAAGTTCAAAAGAAGGATTTTAGTTATTTACTGATGAATACAATTTGGCACTCAAAATAAAAAGAACATAGTTCAAAATACTAACTGCAGCTCCTGAAAAGGAATGCATACAGTTTTTCTTCCACATTTCGAGAACCAGTGACCTTCCTGCTAAATGCTTCTGCTTCTAAGGCTCGTGAGGCTCAGCACAGATCTTCATGTCTGTAAAAAAGGATGAAATGCTCAAGACTTGCTGTAAAAGTTGGATCTGCACATGGAAGGGTAACATATGTAAATGCTTAAGCACAAAGTTAATATGCGCAAAGGTATGTGACCTCGCCAGAAGCCTGGCCATGGCACGGAACACTGCAAACAGGGGGGAACAGGTGAAACAAAGGAAGATGTTAGCATTCCAGCCAACATTAAGTTTGATAAATCAATGCTAAAATGTCCAGGCTTTTCGTCACAGGACAAAGCTCTGATAATGAGATATATTTACACGTAGAATAAATTGGATGCAATGGACATGTGACGACACAATCACCTCTGGACATCAGTATCCATGGACATATGGCAATTAAAAATTACTAAAAATTCTTGATAGAGTGGCCTATTTACAAATCTAGGATTACCTTGAGACAAACCATTTACTATGAACTCGACAATCTGGCTTTCGACCACAACACGGGACAGAAACGGCCCTTGTTGATCTCAAGTGCCAGATAGACGAACTCAAAGATAAAGATAAGACTGCCATTCTCCTTCTCCTCAACTCTCCGCTGCCTTTGACCTGGTCGACCACAAAATCCTGTGCAACCATTTGTCATCGGTAGCACACTTCTCCCACTATGCGGTCACATGGATCCAATCCTTCCTGGACAATAGGACCATGCGGGTCTTCTCACCCCTAGCAGCGGCCAACCCTATTCCCATTACCTGCGGTGTCCCACAAGGATCCTGTGTCTCACCTACTTTGTACAATATATTTACAAAGCCCCTATTTGACAAGTTGGACAATCTGGGTGTCACCTACACGAACTACGCAGATGACACCCAGATACTCCTCACTCTATCCGGTAATTACAACGTGGACGCCAAATGGATCAATGAAGTCTTTTCCATCATTCAGGCATGGATGGCCTCTGGCTGAAGATGATAAGACCAAACTGCTTCTTGTCGGCTCACCCAATACCATCCGGAAACTCTGTCCCAGCTACACCAGCTTTACCATTGACGGTAACACCATACCCATCGCCAAGAGTGTAAAAACCCTCGGTTTCTATTTAGACACGAATACCAACCTAGCCAAACAAATTAATATGCTGCCTCAGCCACTGCCTACACTGGTAAATTAATCAGGGCCTGCAGACCATTGATCTCCCCTAACAACTGCCTCACTTTAGCTAGAGCACTCATTCAATCCAAATTGGACTACTGTAATAGTCTCTATGTAGGTGCCAACAAAACAGTAATCAACAAATTGCAAATCTTACAAAATAACGCACTCCGTGCCGCCCTAAGTATTCCCAGAAGAGAACATATCTCCGCTGCAAGAATCCCATGCAAATAGCTCTCCATCCAACAAAAAATAGACCTAAAAACCTTATGCCTCACTTACAAAGCTCTTAACCACCTAGCCCCGCCCTATCTCACTAACAAATTTACATTAAGACAGAACACCACAACCACCAGATCCTCTAACACATTACAACTGACAGTGCCCAAATACTCCCTCAAAAGAGCTGGTGGATCCAGCTTCCCAGCTCTGGCCTCACAACTTTGGAACACCATTCAACTGGATATCAAATCCACACCCACCTTCCAACCTTTCAGAACTAAGGTCATCACTTGGTTACTCAACAAATAACCAACCATGGGCCTCATTACACGGATGGCGGAGAACCATGGCGCTATTAGCGCCATGGTTCATGCCAGTAAAATACCGGCACCGCCTTGGCGGAAAGGGGAATTACCGCCCCATTCCAAGGTTGGCGGGTGGTAATTCCCCCTTCCACCATTGCCCTTCCCCATTCCCATTTCTGGCCCATAGGGCTCAATGGGAATGGGGAAGGCGCTAATTACGGTACCGCAAATTGCGGTACCGTAATTAGCTCCCTGAGTCCCTTTGCGGGTTGGTTTTTAACGCCTGCAAAAAGCAGGCGTTAAATCCCCCAACCCGCAAAGGGACCTCGTAGTAAGGCGGTAAGGATTTACTGGTACCGGTATTTTACCGGTACCAGTAAAACCTTACCACCATCCGTGTAATGAGGCCCTATGAGTATCTATGCATACCTAATGTACAAATGTTTCTTATTATGTTTGCCTATTATCATCTATGCACTAACTGCCTGCTTGTCAACCTTTACATATGCCTCATTACTGTTGTACTATTGTTCCCTACTGTTGCCTGTAACCTGATGTTCAAAGCGCACATATACCCCTGGGTCAAGAGCGCTATACAAATAAATAAACAAACAAACAAACAAACAAATTAAGCCAACATCTAAAGAGTAGGAGGGGATGACAATGGTCCCATATCATTTCATTGACAGTAATTCATCATCAATAACTTTATTTTGGCACAGGGCCACACAAGTACATCATGACACATATGAAACAGCAAGTAGATAATTACATATACATTCCATCCACATGTCTGTTAGTCCAATTACAGAACTCTAGGGCCCAGCTCTTGCCCATCAAGCCCAGTTCTCAATTGTACAGTGCACAGCCAATGAGTAAATTCATTTGTGAGTGCTTACTTAGTTTCAAAATGATTTGAGGCCAGTTTGAGGATCGTGTTTAGGAAAAGCACCCCTGCCATACATCTCCCTACCTCCTATCTGGCTTTTGTTATCCTGTGCCGGCTGTGGTCTACGAACTCTAGGGAAATCATGGTGGTTGAAGGAGGGTCCCACAAAGCCGACCCTTCTAGCTATCCTACCCTGCATGGGGTTAACACTCAGTGCACAATAAGGCCATCCGTTAGAAATCACCAGAGGTGGGGGTAGTGTGAGGTTCAGGATACTTGGAATGTGGACAAAGGGACCAAGCTATCTTAGGTCCTGAGCCCCTTTAACAGTCAGGGTACTTGTGGAATGCATGGTCTCACTATTTTCACATATGGCTCCTACCTGGCCCTGTTAATGCTGTTAATACCACGCCTGTTGGTACAGGCATCAGGGTTTTGGATGGCTGCATCCTCTGTTAGATTTGAATCCCCCATACTGCCCTCTATTTTGGTTGATGACTCCACCATGGTTCCATGCTTCCGAGGGCTTCGAGAAGGCACTGAAGTAAATTCCTTAATATTGCAACTCAACATTTGCCTCCACTGGGCAGCGATTCCCCCTCCTCAGCTGTGTTAGAGCTATGTTTCATAGATAGGCCAAGGGGAGTTGGAAGGGTAGATGAGCTGGGGGATTGTGATAAAATAGCAAACCACTCTTGACGCACAGTCTGTCCTTTCTTTTTTTGAACCGGGCCCGTATGGTGGGATAACATCAGCCACAACCTCAGTTACAATATCAGTATCAGTACCAAGACATGCAGTATCAACACAGACGTCATATTCGCCCCCCACATTTCCCATCATCTTTAATTTCTCGCTCGTAGCTTTTACTACCCACCTGTGTCACACCCTGCAGTCCACTTTATTGCATGATCGAGGCGGAAAAGCTTGAAATGGCCAACAAGGGTGCTACTTCATCCTTGCCGACACTAGTTGTAAATGTTGAGGTAACTGTAGAAGTGGCTTGAGAATTTGCAGACATGTCAGTGATGACATGTGAGCCCTTGCTGGGGAACAAAACATGTGAGGGAATGGAAGTGGTAATAATGTTGTTCACACGCACTTTGATCTGGATTGCGTCCATCCTGTGCATAGGGTGAACCCCAGGACAAACCCTGACTGAGACCTTGGGCCTCATTACACGGTAGGCAGTAAGGGATTACCGGCACCGGTAAGGGCACCGGTGCCGGTAATCCCTTAGCACCCTACTATGGGGTCCCTTAGCGGGTCCCTTCCCTAACGCCTGGTTTTTACCAGGCATTATGGAAGGGACCTGTTAAGGGACTTCAGAGCTAATAACGGTACCGCAAATTGCAGTACCATTATTAGCTCCATCCCCATTCCCATTCAGCCCTATGGGGGCTCGAATGGGGAATGGTTCCCGGAATGGGGACTTACCGGGTCCGCCAAGGTCGGAATGACACGGTAAGTCCCTATTCCGGGAACACAGACCCGGAATGTGGTAAGAGGGTAGCCATGGTGCTAATAGTGCCATGGCTACCACCTACCATGTAATGAGGCCCCTTGTCTCTGGTGGCTTTAGCTTGGCACTATGGACTGCAGATGGTGGTTCTACTGCTATTTTTTTGGTGGATATACCTGTGTGTGGGGAGGGGAGCGAGTGGGAAAGAGGAGGGGTCTCTGTGAGGATGGGATGAGTGGGGAGGGGGAGAGAGGTGCAGCAGGGGTATGTGGGAAGGAGGATGGGGTGTGTGGGGCAGAGGGTGCTTGGGGAGTGGGAGGAGCCATGGGGTGTTGGTGCATGCATGTTGTTGTTCAGTACACCGTTTTCACTAGAAGCAATGAGTTGTCATAGCGATTTTCTGGCCCACATTGAACAAGAGGGCCCCCAGTACCTGAACCAGCACTCTGGAGAAGGCTGGCTGCGAATTGCCATGGAGCTGGCTCACAGAGTGCTGTAACGTGCCACTGGCCAGGAAGTGCAGGACTGACACTAGCTTCACCAGTGGTTGTATGGCTGTCCTGATGCTGATCCTGCTCCCAATGTCCACCTGGATGTGGGCCAGGAGGTCAGGAATGATCACCCTGTTTAGGTGGTACACAGTAAGTGGCAGGCTGTCTCTGAGGGTCGAGGGTGTGGCTCTTCTGCAACGGATCACGGAATGCCTCTGTCTCACCACCTGGATCTCCAGTATCCCCATCGTCCTCCTCCTTCTATCCCTGGACTCCTGTCGCCACTGCTGCTGCTCTAGCACCAGTAGCTGGACATCAGCATGGAGCACCTACAGGTCCATGTTAGCAGCAATGTGTGGCAGCATTGTTGTGTTCGGAAGTGTTGTCGGGCAAGGAGTGCCCTTAAGTACTGTTCCTGTGTGCATTGAGTGAACCTGGGTGGATTGGGTGCACCTGTGGCTTTATTTCCCTCACCTGTGTCATTTACTGGCTGTTCTCAGGTGATGTTATCTCCGCCTTGGTTTTGCCGGTACTACTGGCACAAATCTGCAGGTACCACCAGCAAATCGATTTTCGGGATGTGCCGGTGATACCATTGTACCAGTATTACCGGCATAGTTTTCTGGAGTTGCCGGTAGTACACCAGTGACGGTCAACCTGGGTGAGTTGGTATCGTGCCAGTTCTTCTGGCAACTGAGTTCCAGCAAACTCATAATTTGCAGCACCAGTAAAAGTGCAGGTAAACGGTAATACCAGCACTTTTAATGTTTACCGGCAAAGATGTAATGAGGGCCTTAGGCTTTTTTGATCGTACCTAAATATGATTTGGTGGCTGTCTAGTGTTGCACATAAAAATATATAAACCAAGCATAGTTTGAAGGAAAAAACAACTTTGCTTCTACCTTTTAGGTGGAAGCAACAATGACTAAATACTCAAAAACATGCAAAAATGTCAGCAGCACTTAAAGTTTCCATTGAAGCCACTTTATATTAAAATTTTATTTAGGAATGGCCACATTATAATAATTCGCTAAAATGTGTTGATTTGCCGATAAGATCATTTAATATAGGAGTCATTTTGTTTCGTTATCATATGCTCATCAGGAAGATTAATGATTTGTCTGCTAAGTTCGGTAACAGTGTCTTTGGCTTGTATGGGTTTGATATTTAAATATTCTGCACGTGAATGTCAAAAGGTATCCTACATTATTTCATAACATTTCAGATTTTTGCTTCCATGTGGATTGAGACCATTTCATTGCTTAGGAGCCATTTATGAAAGTATAGGGTACAGTTTCAGGTGGACCTTCCTCACTGGTTGATAAAAGTCAATGGCTAAAATCTCGCAATTGTCTGTGGCCTTTGTACTGAGGCAGTTGATATCATTTTTGATTTGCACATTTGGGTTCATTCAATTGAGATACTGTGTTTTCGTGTCCATAATCAATGGGATCTTTATGAGATTGCCCTTTCCTTATTTGACCAAGATTGTGTCCTTTCAATTTAATTAGAAAACTATCAATAAATGTAAGTCTGTTAATTGCTATCCCTCTGGAAGTTATTACGCACTGAAACCAATGGAGCTATATAAATCTGCCCCCCCCCTTTTCCGACATGAACACTTTTGCACAACATGAAAACAATGGACTAACACCAGAGCCGTTTACCTGACATGTCCTAATACAAGGGTCAGGCAAAGTCAGGCAATTGACCAGAATCACACACACCTGACAGCCCTTTCCCTTCTCCACATGGATAAAAGGTGGAGCACGAGAGCACAGGTCGAGCAAGGCAGACCGCATGACTTGAGGGCTAACTCAGCACAGCAGTTCAAGGGGAGGAGAGGGTGACAAGGAAAGAAGCCACGTTGCCCTTTCCGATCAAAGCCGGTGAAACCTCTGCAGATGAAAACATAAGACAGAGAACAATAGCCAGCATGTGTTGCAGCAGATGTCAATGTTACAGGAGACCCTGCTCCGCTGTATACCAAGCAGGGGAAAGAAACTTGTCTCGGTGGTACTAACCTTGACTCCAAAGAGTAGGAAAGCCAAGCGGTTCATCTCAGTCGGTGAGTCAAGGGGAGAGTCGATAAGGAACCAAACTGTTTTGAACGAAAAAGTAGCAACCAGTTATTTTGAACTGTGAAAGGCATAAAGAGCTATTGATAGAAAGGGGAAAACCAGCAACCGAGAAGTCTGGCACCACGTGGGTGCTCAAGTAGGAAACTCGAGATGATTATCCGATGGTAGAAACTACCGTAACCAGAAGGCCTTAGGAAAAGGTGAAAGGGGGTCAAAGTGGTCATAAGGGGGTCTTGTAAAATCCTCCGTACATTCGAAAGTCTTTGGCCGACAGATGATTGTGAAGCTAAGGGAAATGAATCCTGTGGGTTAAAATTAGGTCATGAACAGTGCATTGCAAACGTTGGCAAGACTGAACCCGGTGGAGGGATGCTAACAAGAAGGGACAAAGTCTTAAGACCCATCAACAGTGTGTTGACAGGAGTGAGCACAGCGGAGGAATTTGCAGAGTGAATTGTCTGAAAAGACATTAAAATTTTGAGTGCAAGAAGCATTGTAAAACCAGTGGATGTGGATTGTCCCCTTTGGCATTAGGATCTGAAAACGGCAGAGGGAGATCCATGGTGGTGGAAAGCCATCACCCCAATATTAATTTTTAAAGGGACTATTCGTTTGTTTGTTTTGTTGAAAGCATCAGGCCTTCGAAGGCAAGAGACTTTTATTGAAAAGAGACTTCGAAGTACCTGATTGGATGTACAGAACTGCTGTCTCGTGCTGGCAAAGCTCGAGTGTATGCTGTGCTCAGGAGATTCACCTTGTCCCATGCTCAAAACATGGGGAAGGGAGACCCCTGGCAATCACATCCTGGCTTATTATTTGTGAACACTTCTTTCTTTATTGAAAACCCTATCCCAAACTCTTTCTGTAATTAGTTGTAAGTATTTGGCAATAGTTTTTTTTTCAGTATAGGCCTTTTTACTTTGAGGAGACGCCACAAAGACTGCCTTATTTTTCATTTGATGGTCGAAGCTTTCTCCCATGTTAGATTTCGGTTAGGCATTTTTCCACCCTGCATTTACTGTTTAATAAACACCCTTGAACTGTGATCACTTGTGTCTGTCTTTACTGTTGCCACCATGAGTTCATTACAACTCCTCATAGGTTTTTCATACTAAAATGCAGGTAGTTACTAATTATATTCATGAACAATAACTAGTTAAAACTTGGGGAGCTTGTGTTTGGTTGTTTTCATTTTTCTGAAGGTTTGGATGGTTTAGGTAGAGGAGGCTAGGCCCACAAAAATCTTTATTTAATTTGTTCTTGTATTTGCATGCTATGCTTTGTTTGTGTGTGCACAGTACAGTCCATACAAAGCAGAATGGAGTAGGCAGAGTTTCAACATGACAGGGGGTAGGAACGAGGAGACAATGGATGGACAATATGTACCCGGAAACCATTTATTTGCTCATTATGCTAGCAGGTCAGCACATGACAGTTGTTTTCAATTTGGGGGGTGGGGAAGTCTGAGGGGTTTGAAATTAAAGAAGATCATTGATGGGCATAATTAGAAGGTGTGTCACAATTAACATAATAACATATTTGAGTACTCCTCAAGACATTTTAACTATGTAAGAGAAAAAGGTTATACACTTAATGCAAAGCAAAACCCATCACCCTACACATGTCAACTATACCCATATATGTGTGGGTGTATGCGAGAAAGAGAGAGAGAGAGAGAAAGAGAGAGAGAGAGAGAGAGAGAGAGAGAGGGAGAAAGAGAGAGAGAGAGAGAGAGCACAAGAGCATGGGCCTCATTACGATCCTGGCGCTAAGTGTTTAACAGCGCCGTAAAAGGCTGTGGCGCCGTTAAACACTTAGCGCCTTACTACGAGGTCCCTTTGCGGGACCGGACCTGAACGGCTGATCTAGACCAGCCGTTAAAGTAGGGACCCGCAAAGGGACCTTGGTGCTAAGTACGGTACCGCAATTTACGGTACCGTACTTAGCGCCTTCCCCATTCCCATAGAGCCCTATGGGACGAACATGGGAATGGGGAAGGGCTATGGTTCAAGGGGGAATTACCGCCCTGCCAACCTTGGAATGGGGTGGTAATTCCCCATTGAACCATGGCAGACCCGTTACAACACCGGCACCAACCATGGTGCTAATAGCGCCATGGTTTAGCGCTGGTGTTGTAATGAGGGCCCATGTGTGCCTTAATGTAAATAAGCATGGTCTATTGTCAGAATTAAATTATATGATTATATATATTATTTGTGTTTTGCTTATATATGTATTCTTGTTTATACTGCTGTCAATTAATAATATGTTTATTTTTTGTTATATTTTAGTATGCTATTTTGATAACTATTGATATACATATACCTTTTCATTAAATATTCCTATTGTGTTGTTTGTTAATCATTTTTTTAGTCATCTGGTTGTTTAATAGTTAATCTTACTTATTTTCATATATTTTATTGTTCATTATTACTCTGTTATTTTCTTTCATTATACTTGAATACTAATTTTGATTAATATTACATACATTATTTATATTTTGCATTACTACTTTTTATTTGTTTTATAAATGTTTTATTATTTTTCACATCTTGTGTTCTGGTGTAGATGTAGAGAAAATATCACGATGGAGAATGGCAATAGTGAGAAATCAAAAGTGATATAATTCACACATTAACAAAATTGGTGCAATCAGTAATTTGCCCATTTTTGTCTTTCACACAAACACATTCACACACAGTCATGTATGTAATACAAATTTACGAGATGAATATACTGATTTCTTAAAGAACACATGCTAATAATGCATGCATATTTACATTTGTTTCTCTTCCATGCATGTAACCCACTCACTCGAGAATCTATTTTCTGAAGATCCTAACTGGCAAATGGCACCAACAAATACTATTCTAGCATCAAAGTTTTCCAAAATTGCTCTACCACAGCAGTTGCTGTCTGGTGTCCCCTGTGCAAACCACTAGTACCGGTCTAGGTAATAAACCAGGATGAAGCTGCTGAGCCCAGATCTCATATGACTTATATTGTGGGGAAGAGAGGGCCTTTTTTAGTGTTGAGGATATTACATTTGAGGACACTCTTAGGTACAGTCACAGGAGGAAGCACACAAGCTGGAAAAAGGGCAATCAAGTCCACCTGTTATTTCAAAAAACACAATTTCTTCAGATGAAGGAAGAAAAAGTGGAAAAAGTGAAGAAAGGCAGAGGGCAGTCAATCTACACCATCGCCTCTTCCAGGTCATGCTGACAGTGATGCGTAAATGGACCCATGCATTCTATTGTAAAAGGAAGGTGCAAGAATTGATGAGGCACTCTAGTGATGACACCGATAATGGTGCTGCTGTCAGCACTGGACATGTGAGTGTAAGCGTGACTGAGTGAAAGTCAGGATGGACGCCCAAGGACCTGACTGATGAAGAAATAAAAGACTTTGTGAAAGCCAGCATTTATGCACCAGAAGAAACAATGTTTCAAATCCAAGGAAACACAGAAATTATGTGGGAAGATGGATCTATTGCAGTCCAAGTGGACAATGTCAACTTATGACATGGAACAAGGATGAGCACGTAAGAACAGCAAGAAGCTTGAAGGGAGTCATAAAGATATGGACCCCAAAGAGATATTTCTTGAGACCTCTATGTGTGGACCCAGAGGATGAAATAACAATGGAACCAGAGGATAAAGTAAAGGTGGATACAAAGGAAAAAGTGAAAGTGGTTGATGAATCGCCTAGAGGGGGGAGTGTAGAGGAGGTAGCAAACACGATTTGCACTCCAAACGCCCATTTTGAAGTACCAGGAACATTCACAGCAAATTATGTGACGCATGATGAGCAAATAAACCAGCAAAGGGGCTCTGTCCAGTACCTATCAGAATAACAGCACCTATTGAAGTACCGACACTCAAGAAAACCTGGACAGCAAGGTACCCCTTGAGACAACCATATCGACAAGTGAGACAGAATGACGATTGTCAAAATGCAATACCTAAAGAAGCAAAGAAGATACTAAAAGAAGATGAATGGTGACGTCATAAGAAACTGTACTCACTGACATATAGAAGATATAACGACCTGAGAATGATGAAAAGAGATGAAACACCATGGATAAGTGACATCCCGAGCCTAAAGTGAAATAATTGATGTCAAAATGTCAGAAACGTATGCCATGAGCGTGATGAAGATATTTAGCTTGTTAACCATGTACATATGCACAGTAACCGCAAGAAGCACAGAAATCGTGAGGCTTGCTTATGCTTAGTAGTAAAATAGATTGCAGCAAGCACCACCTATACATATTTACCACAAAAGGAGCACTTTATACAAGTATACTTCCACTATGCACAAGAGCAGAATCAACCAAAGGTTACTAAAGGTCTCAAGAGGAGAGCTCCGCAGCAAACAAATCGAGAAATAAAGATGGAGAGAAACTCAGACAGAGATAACCATGCCAAGAAGCCTAGGTCCTATCGGATGAAATACTCCAACAGTGGATACAATAAATGAGAAGAAGAACAGAGTATCCTGTGCAGAAAGGTCAATATAAGCCACAGATGGCAGACGATGGGCAGAATTAAATCAAATACACGAAATTTCATGAAGAATAAGCCGATTTCACGGTGTCGGAATCACGTGACCGAGCAAGCAGAAGAAATGAAACTTTCACACCTACGCATGGACCTTTAATTGACACATGACCACTGATGTGATGATTGATTGTAACAATAATAGGAGGGAAGCTGGAGGTGCAGACAAACTCCCTGCACCTGGCCGGCTATTCTGCACTCTGCTAAGAGCAAGTGGAAAAGTATGAGTGGGGTTGATGCCAACCCAATCATAGAGGACCATGTAATCTAGGGTCCTATAGTTTGTAGCACCAATGAGAACATCGTACTTTTGGTGACGTTTACAGTAACCATTTTTAAGGAAGGTCTTAGTTGCCCCACCTGACATTTTTTATCCAATCCCCTCTCCCCGTTACCATATACAGATATAGTGCCTATATTAAAGTAACCTTCATAGAACCAATCAAGTGCATGCTAAGTTTTGAGAATTTACATGTCAGTGATGACGAGCTTTTGGTATAAATACTATGTTTTTTCTGAAATTAATTGGAGTTGAAGCAAGAAGGAAGATCGAGCGATTGCTGATATTCATGAACTCCCTGTTTTTTGTACTTGTCATTAAACGGACTCCCTTTGCAAAACTATTGAGTTGTCATTATTGATTTGATGCAAGAGTACTAATCTGCATCTCCGTCCATCTCAGGGGTGCTGCTACCCATCTTAAAGTGATGTTTGGGAATCCCCCAGTGTTATGAGTGGCTGGGGACCCTGCTGCACACTGAAGCACAAAACAAAGCAAACAGTGTTTATTGTGCCCTTCATTGGCATTTCTTTGTTGAGGAAAAATAAATTAAGCCACAGTAGGACAATTATTACAACTGACTGGAAGTATAGTAGCAGCGACATATAGTAGTCTAACAATCCTGGAGTCTTCTGCATTCCTCTGTGTCCAATCAATCTGGCAGCACCAGCACGGAATCTGTCACTGACTTTGTCACTGTGCAAAAGTCCACATCGCCAGCCAGGGATGTTTTACCATTAATAAAAAGAATGATCACATTGCCATCTAAACACTCTGCCAAGCATCTGTGTGTCTTTAGGACATTATGCACACATTATGGCACCTGAGGACAGTGGATTCCCTTGGAAAACAATATTCAATGGCGAATTGCGTGCTCATGAGGAAAACACTAAAAGAGGGCCAGCTGAAGGATCACTGCTATTGGTTGAGGAAGATGGTCATGCTTGTGCTGGAGCTGTCAGAACACATCTTCATTCAGATTGTAGAGGACTGCAACACTCATACATCCAGCACCATCCCAGTGGCCCAGCTGTTACCCCAGCACATTTGTGGTATTTACTTAGTGAGTCAGACACCCCTCCACACAGCATACTACCACAGTATCTTAAGCCAGTATCCAGGCTCTTTTCACCAGCTCTACAAAGTACAAAAAAGAAAATACTTTGGTTTGTTTTTACAGTTGCCAGCTGGCCCAAATGTTAGCTGTTCAACTCAGATCCAATTCTTCAGTGGAAACTAAATAATTCCAGACATTTTTAAACAATGTTTGACCAAAATATCAAATAACCAGCTACACCAACTTTATCACAGAGACAGTGTCTGATTTTCACAACACACTTTAATGACAATGATAAAAGCACTGATTTTGTACATCGTTCAAGTAAGAAGACAAGCAGCACTGTTGTGTATACATTTATGTAACAAGGGAAATGTGTACAGGTAGATAGGCAAAAGACTATACGTATATCACAGCAATTTCGGTTATCTTTTACATTGGCGGGGCAGCTAGCACTACAGCCTCCACTTGATACCAAAATGAATGTGGCAGCAACCAACTTTTTAAATGAAGGCACACACAACAGTAAACATCCAGCCAGTAATCAGTGGTTACTTTACAGGATATATTCGATGAAAAGTATTGACATTTGATTTTGTTCTGAGTCAAAATTGTAGCAACATTGGGATTGAAATGGCATATGGCATTTACTACCGTGGTTGTGTTTGGCACATTGCTAGTGTGTGTCCAGCTATTCTGTCAAAGTCCAGATGATGCTGTGAAGTTTGCAAACTGAAAATGGCTTTTACCAACTCAGCATGATATAGGATATTTCCAAATGAGAAAATGTAACCTTATACATGCTTGAACATGCACAAATATATCGAAAAGAAGCTGGGTCGCCCATGTCTTTGAAACCAATGATATAGGTTCTTGTGAAATGGTTTCTTTAATCACCTTTTCAATGAACTAAACAAGCTGATAGCAATACCAACTCTACCATCAGTGATATAATCCCTCAGGTGCATGTGCTAAAACATCAGGTCCTGATGATTGCGGAAGAATTTAGAGATAAATAGGATTTCAAAGCTTTGGGTCTGCCTAATGTCTTAATCAAGCACATGGAAAACAAGGCTAGGATGGAAACAGACAACGTTGGTGATGAGGACTCTGTGACCCTCATTAGGACCCTGGTGTTATGGGGTTAACAGCGCCGTAAAAGGTTGCGGCGCCGTTAACCCTTTAATGCCTTACTACGAGGTCCCTTTGCGGCTCCCGACCTTAACGGCTGGTCTGGACCAGCCGTTAAAGTAGGGACCCGCAAAGGGACTTTGAAGGTAATTATGGTACTGCAATTTGCGGTACCGTAATTACCGCCTTCCCCATTCCCACTGAGCCCTATGGGGCAAAAATGGGAATGGGGAAGGACCAATGGTAAATGGGTAATTACCGATCTGCCAACCTTGGAGTGGGGTGGTAATTCCACATTTAACCATGGCGGAGTCGGTAAGTTACCAGCGTTAACCATGGCGCTAATAGCGCCATTGGTTAATGCCGGGGTCCTAATGAGGGCCCGTGTGTGCCATAATGTTAAATCCCTGCAACAGTTATTGCTTGTCTGATACACAATCTCTTTCAGAGGGTTCTATGAGAAAATCCTAGTTATACATCCTGGACTAGTGGATCCTGCAGCACATGAGAGGGAGAAGTCTCACTTGTAATCTTCTAGGAAAGGAACTGGAGAAATGCCCTCTGATTCTACCTCCCAGTGGTTCCAGAAAAACCCACCACTCCCAATGCGTTCCCAATCCAGTGGAATTCACAAGCCTCTCCAATGTCTCCATCTGTCATCAATAACACAGCAGCACAAGAGTTAAGTATGGCTTTGTTTTCTAATACATGAACTTCCTAACTTGAATCAATAGACCATAACCCAACTTGGAAAGGCTTAAAAACATTTGGAGTCAAGACATCACACACATACCAACTGCCGTATCAAGGAGGGCAGAAGAGGAAATGGTTCAACAGGAGCTCAAAGATTATGTCAAGATATAGTTGGCACGTCGTTGCTTTATTAGAAAAGCAAAAACAGAGCACAGTTAGCACTCAGCAGTCAGTAATTGTGTTTGGCTGCCAGCATCAACTCTTAACATGTTTTTAGTGCCGTGGGGGTGACCAATGAAGAGAGAAGGATGATGCTGAAGAAGAATCAGCACTTTCCACCCTGCACACATACTGCCCCAGATAATGAATATGTGAAGCAAGAAGATCTGGGTGACATAGAAACATCTTCCTGCTCTTGCTGCTGGCTTAGATGATAATGACGGAGAGGATAGGCCCATCAGCCCGCATTTCTCATTTATTCTGCGCTCTGGATTATGGTGGGAATGTCTTTAAACCTATCAATCCCAGATGTGTCAGAAGTTTAATTAAAAAATGTAGATATTAGCACATTCACTTTTCAGAGAAAGATGACTATATTCAAGGATAGACTCACAAAAATTCACTCAAAGGATTCAATGTACAGCAATAGGAAGACAAGTGCTGTAAGGTTCACAGGTTTACTATCTTTGAAATGATAACGAGAACAGGAGGAGAGGGTAGTGTGTGTTTTCTGTTATTTTACAGCCAGCAAAATGGGTCACGCGTTGCAGTGCTATGTGGTGCAGCTGGGCATTGCTATATTTGATTATCCTGATTCCACAAAGTTAACAATACTTACATTATTTGATCTCTTCAGTAGGGCGCTCCATGGTAGAAAATGCCCCCTGGCACAAGGCCTGAACATACACGAACAATAGAAAACTCACAAGGAATCCCATGTCAGAGCCACAGGCTCTCGTAATGCCCTACTGGTGGGCTGAAGAAGTAAGGGTTCAATTACTAAACTATTAGAACAGCATTTCTACACTACTGTTCCTCATGCTTAAAGACCAAAGCTAGAAGAGCAATCTTAACACAGTGTTAGTTTAATGTATATACAGAGATGAGGCAGTGAAGCGCTAAGAAGGGTTTAAAAGATGTCTATGCATTTCGGATATGAACCGTGATCAGGGCCAAACCCTACATTAATCCATGAGCATGAGAATTCACTGTGGCTAAATGTAAATACTGACGCATATGACCGTTATGATTTATTGTGCACTGGTTATCCTCTACTGTATTATTTAATTTCTCATGTGTTGCAGGACCATACGACTGGGCAGTAACAGCAGTTTTGAGAGTGTTATGCCATCGCCAATTTATAAAAATAAGTCTTTCAATGTTGTGAAGGGGCGTCACCTGAAAGACCACTATGACACAGATAGTATGCTTCAGAGGCATTTAGTTCAGGTCTCACAGAAACAAAAAATGGACTTAGCTAGAATCAACAAATGTTTAGGCCCCAAAGGGTCTTTAGGGAATTTGACACTCGATCTGTCCCTCACTCTCTCATCTCCCTTGAGCTACCGCCAACCTAGCCCAGGTATCTGCTTGGTACCCTCCTACTGCCTTTAACGTATGCAAGTGCTGTAGTGTTAAACCTAAGAGGTTGGTTATCTGACTCGCTAGGGATCTTCTAGCTCGCACTTTCCTATGCCCGCTTAGTGTCCTAGAGGGATTTGGGAAATGGTGTGCTTCATACATATTGTTGGAGTCACTCTAAACACACGCACAGCCATCACTGACCCTACTACTCTAGCTTCCCCCTGTAGTCTCCTCCCTGCCATGCTCCTGTCACGCCAATCTTGCACTCTGCCTTCCTACCTCCACCCTTACATGTTAATCCTCTTACTCCGCTTAATTTCTACAACTGCTCTTTCTCTCTTTCCCTTCTACTGCCTCCTCTCATCTACTACCCTATCTCTCCACTACACCACATCTACACCTTTGCTAAAACTTCCTCTGCTACAACTACCACCTCACTAAGCCCACTGCCTCTCCACTTACTGCTTCTGCTACCTCTCCTCTTACTACTACTATCAAATCTTACCACTACCATTACCACTCCTCTAATAATGTTTTCCACTATTACTACTTCGCCACTCCCACTTTCACTGGTACCACTTCAGTCTCACTACCACTACTATCTTTCCTCTTCTACTACCGCTACCAGCTAATTATGGCTACTACCACCTCTCCCCATCTCTACTACTATCTCTCACCACAACCGCTACTCACTACTACCACCTCTCACAGCTACTAACACTACCCTGATGCCACTGCTACTACTCCTACTTCCACTTACAACCACTACTGCATCTCCTGTGCAACTACTCTACTGCTACTCCACTCTCTCCTTTCTCACAGTCACTCCACAGATCCTTTCTCACCAACCACCTGAACGCCGGGCTTGTCACAGTGTATATGCATCCTCTTACAGCCTTCTATTCCACAAGTTCCATAACCACAACGCTTTCAACATCTCATCATCATTCATGTATTTTTGTACCAAAACTGAATTTGTGACTGTCATAGAAAATGATAAATTATACACAATGCTTTAAATATAACCTGATTATTGTCATGTAGATTCAAGATAACCTCTCTAGCCATATTTTACATTATTGTATGTATTGCTTATAGCATGAAGCTAGCTCGAGAGCAGTAGAGTGCTTTGAAACACATTGTGTATAGGCGCTATACAAATAAACAATCATTCATTCATTCATACAAGGGTGCCAGCATAGGGCTTGGCATTTTATATGGTAGCACAATACTGTTGGCATATGCAGGGTGACATGTGTATTCATCTGGCAGGCATTGTTGAAAAAGTAAACTTTTGAATGTTTGGTGGGGGCATTTTGAGTTTCTTCTGGGCTCGAGATTCAGACTGTCAGGGCAGGGCAGGAGAAGGACTGCCTGCAAGTGTTCTCTTTAGGGGCCTGCTTAGACTCCAACCTTTTGATAGTTTTGTAATATGAAAGTCCATGTGAAATGTGCTGCGGAGCGCAACTCTGAAGGATTTCACGCTTCATGCTGGCATGGTTGAGAGCCACACAAGCATTATGCTGCTGATGTCTGTTGACATTTTCATGGAAGACAACGGTATGAAATGCTACAGAGAGTTGTAGAAGGACAAGAAGATTGGCTGCTACTTTAGCCAAGAAATGGAGGACCTGGTACATAAAGTGAAGTGTTGTTTTGTAAGTGTTAAACCATGTAAAGGAGGCCAAACCGCGTTGAATGTGTTGTTTGAGAAATAACAGTTGGATTTCAGAGCGGCACAACTTTCGATAGTCTTGGGAATTCATGTGAAGCTAATGACATGTCTTTAGCTGTTCAGTCTTCAGAATTGGCAAAGACTTCTGGGAAGGGGGGATTGGCCGGGATGATCATTTCAGTTCCTTCTGCCTCTTGTTTTTAAATGCTACAATGTGAGCCTGCACTTATCAACTTGAGTTTCTCAGCTTATTTATTACTTGGCAGATAGAATGTTTTTGCCTTCCAACATCACGTGGTTCAACTTCAAAAAAAAAAAGTTCACATACTTGCTTGCCTCCTGGTTCCAGCATTCTTCTGGGATCCATTCCGTAAACTTTACTTAGCTTTTTTCGTACCTTTCAGTTACTTACCCAATGCAATGTCCAAGCCAGTTCCTATCTACCCCAATATATTTGTAAATTCCTAATCAAGGACATGCTCTAGCTTCCAAATCTTTCAGACCTCCTTGTCGTTTGCCAAAAGGTCCCACCCCATTTCTCAGCATATATATTTGTTTCAAATGTTCTTTGTCTCCAGGGCATGCTGATGGCCTTCCCAATTTTAGAAATTCACATTTTTAGGTAGTCTGACATCTCTTAGACAATCGATGCCCATGCCCATTGCTTTGACCCACCTTACCCACCCAGGCATTGCTGCCTGTTCCTTCATCCTGAAAAAGGTTCCCCTTGTATTCTGTTTCCGAGCTGAAACATGGCAAACATGTATTGCTGCTGTGCAGCTTCAGATGGTAAATCAATACATTCAAATATCATCTAACTGGTTATCTGCTGGGGATATGGCCGACAGACCTGTGTGTTGCAGAGGGTTTGGAGAGCAATAACTTAGAGGCACCTGCTATCATTGTGCTTGTCACATGGGCACACAATCTGAAACCTTAGTTAATCGGTTAAATGCCCGTTTTCTTGTTGTCATGTAACAGTCAATATATTTTGAATGATACTGTATTTTCCACATTTATTTCTGGCGAAATATCTTTTGTGCATTTTGCAATGATTGTGTTGAAGGAATTCTGTAATGACGACTGCTTCATATCCTTCATTGTTTCAATGTTTATCTCTTTTAATCAAAAATAATGTTGTTTTTCCTGATAGACAGATTTGTACATTCATTCATGCAGTAACCCGTTAAGCCTGCATGATCACACTTCCTTCTCATTTGTAATTATTTAGAGCCATAGATTAATTCAGCTACTTATCATTGTAAATGATTTCTCAGTTAGCCCTATTTTGCATCAGACAGGCAGCGTTTTCAGGTCCTTTGAAAACTCCTTGATGGAAAGAAGTTCCGATTGTTTTGATCCAGACAGGACCACTCATTGGATGTATGCCTTATACAAGGCTTAAAATCGGAGTATGACATGAAACAAAGGGCTCTACCAACGGGACTACCAACGTGATCATTACAATTCTTTGGAACTGTTGTAGACAGAAAAAAGTCATGCCATCCAATGGTAGATTGGGGGCAAATGGGAATGAATGAGCATGTCTGTGTACA
Source organism: Ambystoma mexicanum (assembly GCF_040938575.1). Lineage (NCBI taxonomy): Eukaryota > Metazoa > Chordata > Amphibia > Caudata > Ambystomatidae > Ambystoma > Ambystoma mexicanum. The sequence goes on from NC_090922.1 coordinate 775,682,479, forward strand.
GTGCAGTGGATATGCAATGCGTACATTATAAAATGCATTCAGTTCATGGCATTTCTCATTTGAGTTGGGATAATTGAAGTGACTAGAGGAAATGTGGGGGATGCATGTATGATTATGTACAAGCCCAAATACAATACCAAAATATGCAAAGTGCAACCACAGGCTGCAAAGGTAGAGATCGGTTGTTTCCATACATCTGTGCCGAAATGAACTGGAAAACCTGCATAGTTTCTCCATCACAAAAATGTGTCTCTCGAACACAGAAATCGTATGGCTTTTAAAAGGTGTTTCAGAATGAGCCTTATTCAAAAAAGTATGTAGTTGGTTACATGAACAGTTCTCTTTGTTACAGAGTATTCTCTTCTTTGGAGGGCGTTTACTATTCCACTCAGGACATGTGCAATTCTGCTTGGCCTACCCACGTGATACACCCCACCTCCTGTTGTGGGTATTTACATTACATGTAACAAGAGATGATTCAGTGACCAGTTCGCAGGGAAACCCTGTTCTGTTTCTCAGATTGCTTAGCCCCCTTCAATTGGTATATGTAGAATGATTTACTGGACATACCTGCACCTCGGACAGAAGTTAACATCATACATGCACTGCCTCTCTGTTTTCAATTGTGCACATGCCAATCAGATCTCTTAATTTGCCACATCCCTAATCATGGCTGTGTTCACTGCTGGATCTTCCATTTATGCTCTATCCAGGGCCCATGTTGTCTGTGGCTCATTAGAAAAACAAACAATATCACCAGTAGGGCTTGAGGTAGCTGAGCATGCCTGTTGGGTATTTTGTATAGATTTGGGGCCTAGCGGTATTTTCTTACCGCCAAAATGAAAATAATTCAGTTATAATCACTCTTTGCATTCAGATTAGATTTGGTATATAGTACTATAGTATACATACATTATTTCAGCACACTGATACATTTAGTGGTATACATTATGTTGGTATGCGTTATTGGTGGTATTTCTGGTGAGCATAATTCCTTTGTTTTATATATGGCCCCAATATCCAGAACCCCTTATTTTTGCTTAGTTTGTTCGTGTGATCACTAGAGAGACCTCAGGCCTACATTTCAGAAATATGACATTTTCATTTTTAGTGTGCCACCATGGGCTGTCCTCACTGTCTTATCTACGGCAGCGAGCTAACATGCGGTATCTATCACCAACTTATCTACATCGGTGAACTATGTCCAGGGCCTCTCTTTCTACTGACTCATGTACCTCCAGCAGGCTATAACACACACAGTTAGTTATAATTGCTCATACTGAATGAAATCGTGCACACAGCTGCAGCCAAGTCTTATTTTTAGCTACCTTAAAAATGACAATTGCACTGTCTAAACATCTCCCCACATCATCAGCACTGTATTGGTAAATGCACAAAGGAAAGAGAAAATAAAACACACTACCCGTCTGCTTTCAGATATTTTTGTGTATTATAAAAGTTGCACTTAAACACAATCTCACTCTTTTTACAGAAATAAATGAAATAGCACAGTCAACATTATCTGTAACAAAATGAGAAGAGGGCGACTAGAAGTCGCAACATTAAACCTGATGATAAGACACTGGAATTCTTTCTTCTCCTCTGACTGAATAGTTTCGCACACATGCACACTGCCCCCACACTCTGCAGTATATAATTACCTAGTTTGTTCAGCATGTGAGATTCTTCGGTTGGTCGCCTTCTGGAAGTGGCAATACTCCCACTTAAAGCACCCCCAGCGAGAACGTGCATCTGAAGTTACTCAAGCCGGGGATTATTGTCTAGGAGTTCCCAGTCTCTGCAGCAGTGCACCGGGATCTGCTTTTTCAGTCAGGCAGCCACCAGCCAGGTCTTTCTCTGAGCTCTCTAAAATGTATTCTCCCTCTCCTTCCCCCAGATTCTACAAGAAAACTTGGTTACAGCCTCTAATATGATGCTTGTCCAATAAGAACCGCTCATGTTCTATCCTCCTCCTGCACACAATAGAAATCTTTTACAGTAAGCAACTGTAACAAAACTGATTTCCTGCTATTCGAGTCTTTGCTTCCTGCAAACACTGTGGACAGAGCTCAGATAGAAGCAAAGAAAAAAAAATCTGGATGCGCGTTTAAAATGACTTTCAGAGCATGTCATATTCCATTCATTTTGCACTGGAGCACACATTATTTTATTAATGAGTTAGCATGTTAGTTTTTTGTTAATGAGGTTAGTTCATTAATCCTCAAATGTGTCTCCTGCAACAGAGGAATTTCAGGTAAAAATATATGCTTTTAACTGTGAAAAAAAATGATTTGCATTTTATATGTAGAAATCGTTTTTGACTGCATCAGCTGTTTTCATTTACATGTCCATAGGTTGCACTGGCAACACATAGCTTGAAACAATTGCATCATAGCAATGCACCAAACCCATGCAGTGGTGGTGTATAAAAAACATGCTATACATTGATCCTGTGCAGTGGTGCCGTGCTCTGTGTTCCCAAAACCCGCTAATTAATCTTACATGACTATCTGTTGTGGTGATGTAGTTAGTTTGTATCCATCTGTTGTGGGCTGAATAGAAGATTGGGGCAGAGGGTTTTTTGACACTGATGTCTTTATTGTGCCCACCAGAGTTTAGTTCTAAGTTAAAATATTTGGCAAACTAAGGCATCCACTGTTTCATAATGTATTCTTCTTAAGGCAAATTGTGCCAGCTCATTTAGGATTTTTGCAGCCATACTGTGGTGCTGAGGAGGGATGTGATAATGGTGATTTTGTCTGCTAGGAGAAGTTAGATGCAGACGTAGTTGTCAATTGGCCAATTGTGGACACTGCATGCTGGGTTTTTGGAACATGTAATCAGGAGTCACATTATGCAAGAGGAACACTTCAATCTACAAATCAGCAATACGGATGGCAATGTTCGTAGCGTATCTTCTTGCAATTCATAAGACAAACAAAGTGGGTGCTATGCATCCCTTTTTCCTTGAAACTCACATGTAAATTCAGTGGTTTACGGTACAACTCGGGGAATTGGTCAACATTTCAAAGTGCAACACATTTCTTTCCAGTTCTAAAACATGTAAACTAGTCGAAGAGTGGGCAGTATTACTTTAGGAATTTCAGGAAACCATCAGCGGATGCTGGCAACAAGTGCTGCAGATCTTCATGGTGTGTGACTGCACATGTGGTCTCTACTAAGTTGCTTCTAGCTTTTCCTTGAGTCTGGCGTCTTCTTTTTTTAGCCGTGTTGCTCCGTTCCAGTGTGTCAATCCATTAGGGATTGTGATTAATCTCATATTCTTTGCATGAATTTGCTGGGAAGGATACCTGGCCGACTGGTTCGAGGTTGGCTGCTTCTCGAGTGCTTAAGTGCCCAATACATTGCATAAAGATACAGGATTTGGGTAACACAGGTTTCATATTGATCATGTTGAAACTCACCCACAACATTACTGTAGACAAAGGATATAATGAATGAATGTCCAGGAAGTTTTCATATCCATAAGAATGGGGTCATTCTCTCGGTCCATTAACTCAGCAATGCACTTACACGCTGTCTCTTGTGACTTGGTCTGAGGCAGATGGCAGTGGCAATACCTCCATTCCCCAATGAAGATCTATGGGACTTCGGAATAATTAGTAATACAAGCGTATGATCAGGTTCAGATTCACCAGTTACCACCTTCATTGATAGAATACAGTGTGCTGGTATTAACACTACTAACACGATCAAACTCACGATGATGCCCCTAGTCTTTAAACCACATACCTAAACCGTTATGAACAGGTGAGAAGAGATAGTAAAGCATACATGTTCTTACACTTGTTCCAATGGAGCTGATTGACTCCTGAGGAACAGGTTTTCCAACAGGCATTTCTTGAGGTATTTCACCAAAAAGTAATGCAAGGCTATAGGTACATGTATATATAATGAATGTGTATGCATTCCTGCATATTAGCACCCCGCAGGGGGGCACAAGGGGCATTACAGCCAATCAGGGAGCACAGAATGCAGGCTTTACTCATGGCAAATGGTGCATTCCAAGCACCCCTCGGGGCTGTAACTGGGCCCTAGGGTATTAACTGCCCCGGTAAAGCCCCCACCCATCGAGGTTTATTGCTTAAATATAATGGTCCTGCAGTCCAATACAGCTCAAAACCTGCTCAGCTTTTTGCCTGTTTTTTATAGGCAAGAAACAAAAGTCCCCTTGTGCTCTCAAAAAACCATATTTCTCAACACAGAATGAAAATAGAGTGCTACGAGGATGATTTAGTTTGATGTATCAATCAGAAAGAATAGGCCCATGACGGGCGAGCAAGGCTTTAAGTTTTATTACAACTACAAATCTACGTTCGCATTTATCCAGGATATGCTTCTGTCAAGATGATTACATGAATCTATAGCTTAAAGTATTCACATTAACCGTCAGGCCCATAAAAGAAACACTTCCTGGCTCTATATTTCTTTTGATTCCTGTGAATTTACGGCGTTATTGCTTGATTCGGAAAGTTAATCCAGGATGTTTTCTTTGGTAATGTGCATGAAAAACAGTTTGCATGATACATGTTTCACAATAATAATTCATTACTGAAACAGTAAACACACACTCACATTGTGCGCCATGAAACTGTCTGGAAATAACAGAATCCTTCGAAGAATGTTCTGTTAAAATTGCACGATCAATCTTAATCTATTTAAAAGTACTGTAAACAGCCATTTTAGAATTATTTTGAACTGTAATTTCTATCACAATTGTACTTGCGAGCAAGACAATTTCTAAACTTGGCGGTTTAATTTAAGGTACAATACAGTATCTCATTTTGGACACATTTATGTGTGTAAAAAAACTCAATTTTCAATACAAGAGCATTTGAAATTAAAACTATATTATTTATGAAAGAAGCCAATAAAGTTAAACCCACTTGCGATTGCCTTCAAAATGCGGCAAGCCATTTCAAGGTAGAATATGTGTTCGCGTCTATGTGACTGAAAATTCTCCCACAGATCTAAGTCACCGTTCATTATCTGAACCGCCAGAATTCAGTATGAACACATCAGCATAGTGAAACAATCGTTGACAACTCTAAAAGTTCTACGTTTTACCTGATGAAATTCGGTTCTGTTGTGTTGCATTTTGCTAAGTATTCCCGTGTGCTTGTTGGGGGTTGGTCCTTGGCCCCCATGCGTGCCCGTGAGCCCCCAACCCGACAGAGCACACTCACACACGTCTGTCGGCTTCGGGCTCCCCGGTCGCTCTGCCGGCTTCCGGGAACGCCCCGTTTATTAAAGCTGCACGCGGCGACGTGCAACGTCACGCCGCCGCGTGCGCAGCCCTTGCGGGGCAACGCCACACTCCTCCTTTTTCAGGAGGAAACACAATTGCAACATTATTTAAACACGACACATCACACGACAAAACAAAATGCCCGTCCTGAGCCCATGCCCCTTTAATGTCAGCCACCCGGGTCCCCTCACTCCGGATGACTCTCCAACTGTCCCAACACATACTCGCTGAGGTAAGCGGGTTTCCCTCGCCCAGCCCTCTGGGGGTACCTCCCGCTCACCTCCGGCACCGGCAGTCCATCAGCAGCAGCCCCTCGAACCGGAGAGGCCAGGGCACCGAGAGGGGGCCCATCATCCTCCGGTATCTCAGCGACACCAGGGTCCAGAGGGGGTTCAGTTCTCGAGTCCCCCAACTTCTTGAAGAAGCTGACGTTTCGGGTGACAGCCGATCGCCCATCTGAGGCCGTCACCATCGACCCCTTCACGGCGACCACATCCATGGGCTCTGGTTTGTAAGGGAGGGACAGCTTCCCGTGAGGATGTCGGTTCCGGATGAGCACCTCATCCCCGGGTTCCAGCCGCTGGGGACGAAGACCCCAGCGCAAGTTCTCTTGGCTGATCCTGGCCAGTCGGTCGGCCTCAACCTGCTGGTCGTTGATCACACCGGGTTCTTTCTCCTGTACCTCTGGCAGTAGCCCCCGGGGGCATCGCCGGAATAACGCCTCCGCCGGGGCGACCCCAGTGGATGCGTGTGGAGTGGTGCGATACACTCTCAGGAATTGATACAAAGCCCATTGGAGAGGCTGACCTTGTCCTTGCGCAATCCGAAATGTCTTGTTCAGCGTTCGCATCAGCCTTTCTGCATCACCGTTTGCTCAAGGCCACAATGGGGATATCTTCCGATGTTTGACTCCACAGCTGGCTAGAAATTCTGAGAACCGTTCGCTTTGGAATGGCGACCCGTTGTCCGAGCATAGCGTCAGGGGAAATCCATGGGTTGCAAATATCTTTTCCACGGCGACTACCACATGCTCGAATGCCACCGACTCCACAAACTCCACCTCGGGGTACCGGGAGTACTCATCAACTATGGCCAGAAAGTGGGTGCCCACGGACGTGGACCCAAAGTCCGCATGAACGACCGCCCAGGGCCTGGTCCCCCGAGGCATGGCTTCGATGGCCGGTTCTCTCTGCACCGGGGAGGCTGCCTGACACCATACGCAGGCTGCCACAAAGTCATCGACCCTTTTCTCCAGCTCCGGGAACCAGACCTTCATCCGCAGCCTTGCCTTAGTCTTGGCGGCACCCTGATGCCCGTGATGGGCCAGAGTGATCACATCACCTACTTTGGAGTGGGGGACCACTATGCGATCCCCTCGGAGTAGGAGTCCCGACTCCGAGAATGACAGCTCATCTTTCACTTTCCACAGTTGTTCAAGGGCGGTCTTCGCCTCATGGGTCCGCCCCGCGAGAGCTTCCAGGACGAACTTCCAGGATCCACTCTGCATCGACTGCTTCAGTATTTGGAAGCACCCATCCTCGGCCGCTGCAGCCTCCAGCTCCGACAGGGGCATCGCATTTGATGTTGCTCCTTCCACTACCATCCGGACATGGTTGTCCGCCTCTTCCGCGCAGGTGTCTCCCACCACTCCCCCACGCACTCCGGGATGCCGGGAAAGGTAGTCCGCTGCATTGTTAGCTCCTGGCCGATACACCAGCGTGACCCCGTACTCAAGCAATGCGAGCATCCATCTCTCAATTCTGGCCGGGGGCTTTGAGGACGAGCCCGCCAGGATCGGGAGCAGGGGCTTGTGGTCAGTCACCACAGTCACTGGGCGCCCCAGCACATAGAGGCGAAAGTGTCTGCATCCCCACAGGACCGCCAGGGCCTCCTGCTCAATCTGGGAGTAACGCTGCTCCGTTTCCGAGAGCGCTTTGCTGGCATACGCTACGGGGCGGAGGCTTCCATCCCGGTCCACCAGAGTCAAGACCGCCCCCAGGCCAAACGGACTGGCATCGACCACGATCTCCGAGGGTAGCGCTGGGTCGAAAAACGCCATGGTGTCCTCCGTTGTTAAGGCGCTCTTGATGTCCTCGAACGCCGACTGCTCCAGTGGACCCCAGTGCCAGGCCGTCTCTTTCTTAGTAAGAGCTCTGAGTGGCTCAGACCTTGAGGCCAGGTTTTGGATGAACCGACCGCAGTAGGTCACCATGCCCAGAAAGCTTCTCACCTCCGACACCAATTCCGGGGGCTGTGCCCTCTTTATGTCCTGGACTTTCCGCGGGTCGGGTGACACTCCTCCCTCCTTAAACACGAACCCAAAGAATTCTATGGAGGGGCGCAGGAATTCGCACTTGTCCCTATGGAGGGTGAGGCCTAATGACTGCAGTCTCTCGAAAGTCTTGGCCAGGCGTTTCAGGTGGATCACCTCTGTGGTGGCAAACACCAAAATGTCATCACTGATGTTGAGTACCCCTTCAAGATCAGCAAGGGCACCTCGGATAATGTTCTGAAACACTTCCGCAGCCGACGACACCCCGAAGCTTAACCTCTTGTATCTGTAGAGTCCCCGGTGGGTGGTGAATGTTGTTATAAACCGGGACTCCGGATGGAGGACAACTTGATGATACCCTGCTCTGAGGTCGAGCTTGGAGAAGAATCTGGTCCCTTGTACCTCAGCAATTATGTCGTCAATGGTCGGAGTCAGGTGTCGCTCCCTTTTGATGGCCTTGTTGGGCAGCCCCATGTCCACACAGATACGAACTGAGTCCGGCTGTTTTGGTTTTCTGGTCACGACAATGGGGGACACCCATGGTGTTGGGCCTTCCACTTTCTCGATGATGTCCAAGGCCACCAGGTTATCCAGCTCCTTGTCGACCTGCTCCCTCAGATGAAAGGGAACTCTCCGGTGTTTCAGGGCAATGGGTTGTACTGAATTATCAATGTGCAGCCTGACTGGATCACCGGTCATTCTCCCAATGCCGTTGAACAGGGCCGCGTACTTGTCAAGTAGATCGTTAATGTCCTCCATTTTGTTTGCCCGTGCCTCGGCCACTTCATGACATCGACCCAGTTCTAGTATGCGGGGCAGAGTGATCCCCGGCTCTCTGAGGACCTGTCTCCTCAGTTTGCCAGAGGAGCATGCTTGGATCAGCATTGTTCGTATCATATCATCCGCGTCCCCCCACGCACACCCTTGGGAAAGGCGGCGCAGGCGGCCGTAAAAAGTGTCCAGGGTCTCATCATCCTTTTGTTTGGCCGACAGCATGACAAACCTCTCGAAGTCCACGTTGGCGAGGGGAAGGAAATGTGCGAGGAGAGCCGCTTTGGCCTCACCATAGGTCTGGTCAGCCGGTGTCAGCGACTCGAAGATCTCCTGAACCGCGGCTCCCGCTAAGTACAGCATGGTGGCCACCATGCTGTCGTCGTCCGTCACCCGAGCAGCCCTAAAGTACATGTTCAGGCGGGCCACCCACCTCCTCCATCGGGGCCCCAGGCTGGACGGGGGGCCCGTTGGATCAAATTCTGGTATCGGTTGTAGGGCCGCCTGGGCTCTCGCTTGAGCCATGATGGGAGCCCCTTGTGGAGCGGCTGGCTGCGCTCCTAGTAGTGCCTGGGGTGCAGGCGCCTGATTCCCCGGTGGCAACGGTTGCAGTGCTGCAGGCTGTTGCACTGGATGCTGTGGGCCCTGCTGAGGCTGGGCCGCCTGACCTTTGTCCTGAGAGTCTTCCACAGGGTCCGCAGCGTCACCGTCCTGGTCGCTGTCGTACATGGGATTGAGCGCACAGGCACCCCCACTTCAAGTCCTGGGGCCGCAACTCAGATTCCCACCATCACCATGCAGGTGGATTCACCCCCATGCCCGACACAGCAATGGTCCAACTTGGAGAACGGAGACGACGGTGAAGTGTGTCCCCTTCACCACCAAAGAGTCTTGCACACAAAGGAGCACCAACTGCCACTACCTTGTGATGATGAAGAGGATCAAGAGAATATGAAGCACCAACTGCCACTACCTTGTGATGATGAAGAGGATCAAGAGAGTGTGTCCTGATGATGAAAGGGCGAGGAAGTGCCTTGTCGCCACCTTGCAGCAATGCACCGCAATGTAGAGGTCCCAAAAATTAAGCTATGTGGGTGGACTGGACTAAGCAGGCCCTGCCATAGTAGTCCTTGTCCTAGCTTACACTCGACGTAACGGTGCCAAAATATGAGTGAAAAACACAAATTAGGTATGGGCATGCAGGTTATGCAGTCTGCTACCATGAAATCCAAAAATTAGACCCGGATCACCTTCTCGTTCCAAACCGGAGCCCCGAGAAGTTCCGCGGCCTTGTGTCCAAAATGGCCACCGGCCTTGTGTCCAAAATGGCCGCCAGCCGCGTGTGCGGTCTGCAGCCACGGCGTGAAACGAAACGTCCGTGAACGTTCCGTTATGAGGAAAAATTCCGGAAGCCTTTCACCGCCGGGCCCGGGCATCCGTCACCACTCGTTGCCACTGTTGGGGGTTGGTCCTTGGCCCCCATGCGTGCCCGTGAGCCCCCAACCCGACAGAGCACACTCACACACGTCTGTCGGCTTCGGGCTCCCCGGTCGCTCTGCCGGCTTCCGGGAACGCCCCGTTTATTAAAGCTGCATGCGGCGACGTGCAACGTCACGCCGCCGCGTGCGCAGCCCTTGCGGGGCAACGCCACAGTGCTCACATCATTCATATCACATTCAAATTACTAGCATAATATTTCTTTTGATCCCATCAAATTGTTAGGTGCTCCTATTAAACGCTTGCTGTGTCAATACATTAGCCAGTAACTCGCATCATTGGCACGTATTGACATAATGTGAACAGCTATTCACTCTATTTCCAGAGATTATTCGAAAATGCTCAGCAAATCATCCATTCATAAAACTGCAGTTAATTGACAAGGACTTGCCTGGTACTGACATTTCATGTCCAGGTACTCAGCCCATTGCATCCAATTAACATCAAAGGCCTAGGAACTTGCCCAGTACCAGTCTTCGCCATCACATGGTCAGGTAATCACGTCATTGTCAAGGATTGATATGATGTTCATAGCGTTCCATTTGTTTTCATCAAAATCCAATTCGTCCATGTATTTACTGTAATGTTTTGGTTTTGTTTCTGTGAAAAGTAGGCGGAGGACCGACTCATTCCCCATCGATCCTCTGCCCCCCTAAATATCCAACATTGCCTGACCATAAGCGGTATAACACAGTGAAACAATGAAGTAAAGAAAAAAAAAATCATCCAGTTGGGGGTCGGTAAAAACATAATAGCAGGCTCATTGGTATCCACCCCCTTTGCAAAGGTTGTCATCAAGTGGCCAGGTGCACACCCCATTACAGAGGTTTGTGGTTAAAAGACAAGGTACACATCCATTGACAGATGTTGCCAAAGATTGCATAAAAGGCCTAGGCAATTAACCTATTGTCAGCACTTACCATCAAATGACCACAAACCGCACTATAGAGGATTGTCATTGGCTTCAATAATCCAGGTATTTTGCCTATTTTCAGCTGTGCAGGTATCAGCCCAATGAAGCCTGGTGCCAGGATCATTGAAACTGCGATGCACCGATTGGTATGCAGCAATGGTGCTTTCCCTTCTTGTGCACCAGAATTAAAGAGAAGCTGGACATGGGAGAACAGTGCCCATTTGCTGCAATCCATGGGAGCCCCCAATATCCTGCTTCAGCTGACAGTGAGGGTGTATGAGCTGGCCACGCTGGAGGAAGGCTCCCACACTGCAGCAAAGAACTCCCACATCGTGGCTTTAAAGAGGAGGACAGAACAGAGGAGGAATGCTTCATCCTCATGCTTTCCCATGCCACTGACCCCATGCTTCTATTCACATTGACTGTTAGAATGCATGCCTAGCTGAATGCAGCCAGGGGCGTAGGAGATCCATAAAATCTGGGGGGCACAGGGGACACCTTGGGACCTTTCTTTTTTTATTTATTTATTGTTGTTTAGTCAAAGAACTCGACTTTTCGCAAAATTAAAATAGCAGTATGTATTAAATCACATATATCATCACTGTATAAAACAAGAGAGAAGAAAAAAAGAAAGAAGAACATTAAGAAACAGAAAAGCAGTTCAGTCATGGTGCAAAATCCTTTTATTTGGCGTCCTGTCATTAACGAATTATAAAGGGACACCTGTATTTTTAAATACTTAGGAGAATGTTGTCCTCTTTGGAAATTTTATATTGAATTTGGCCTTTAACTCTTTAAACAGATTAGTCAAGTAACTACAACATGTCAACAATTTCCCATTTTAATACCAGTGGCAGCTGGTGACATTTTTACTTGCAGGGGTGCAAACATTTTCCATGAATGTGTGCAAGCGACTGAGCCTTTCGTGGGGTCAAAGGCATAGACAGGGTAGGGCCTGAGCTGGCAAGGTCCCCCCAAAATCTGTAAATGCCTACCCTGCAGCGCTGTGTGGGCATTTACAGATGTTAATGTGACTGTGGTGGGCCCAACTACATTTGATTCAGTCCCCACTTATTAGACAATCTTGGTAACACCTCTTTGTGGGAGCAAAAACAACAAAGCCCTCTCGCCTGACAAATATTTTAAAATAATGGGTTAAATTGGTACATTTTACAGCACTCTCGCTGTGAAAAATTGGAGGAACCACACAGTTTAAATTAGGCTATGTAGAGTAATACATTAATACATCCAATAGATGCTAGATCACTAACTTTGCACAGAAGCATTTACCAATGCATTTTCATGATGCCTTTCTTACAATATATGGCAGTGTTTTCCCAGTGTAAAAACATTTTCATGCTGGCTGTGACCAAACATGTCCCGAATGAATGCACCCATACATGACAGTCTCCCCACATAATAAAACTCAAAATGTTAGTTTTGCACTAGCGGCAGTACAACATATTAAGCTTTCATTTTTGGACCTAGAGACATTCCCCAGGCCACCCAGTCAAAGCCTCTCCTCGAAGGCTGCATGCAAGCACAAATTGACATGCATGCTCATACAACATGCACACTGCACTCCTAATCTCTCAGTCACATGCTCATCCATGCGCTACAACACACACACACATACACAAACACGGAACTCTCCTTCACAACAAGCACACCAATACAATAAAACATCCGCATTAGACTGGCTACACTCACCCTCATATAAGCACCAGGAAACAGGGGGAGATATCTTCCAAACACCCTTCCTGGTTCCTGACATGAGCGGTGGTGGAGCCGGAGTTCAATCAGTAGAATGCTCCAGTCCCATGTATCAGAATATGATACATTTAGTGTGAGGTGTCTGAAATACGTGAGCAGATTCCCTGTAGGGCTGAGTGGAAAAACAAGCCAGCGTTGGGAACTCTGGGGAACCTACGTGCACATCAGGGATTTCTTAACTGATATGTCCATGGATTGGAGATCGAACAACAGACAAAATGTGATTAGTGAAGTCGAAAATTGCAAACATTTGCAAATGCAGGTTTTCGACTAGCCAGATATTTTAAAATCACCCTAGCTCATGCATAACTTGAATGTGTCCAAGAAAGGAATAGGTATGGGTGGGAATACCTGTTTCCTTGTGAAGGGAGAGGCTATATAGTACTGCAAATACATTGCATTCTGACTTAGGTCTGTGTAAATCCGAAACTTGATTAATAAATTACAGGGGTTCTATCATACATGAATGAGAAGTCCATTTTTATACCACACACGGCAAAACTAATGCACAAATTGCCTTGACGACATGCTCCCTCGTGTTTTTTCATTGCAATAAATATATGCAATAAACTGCGCCGAGCATAAGATATGTTAATCTATGTAAACACATGCAGAATCAAACATCGCCATTGTACATTTCACCTTATTTAAAAATGATATGATAGGTTATCTATAACGTGGTGAATACCCAGTGGTTTAAGAACGGACCTGGGGATTGAACCTATGTTGCTTGTGTCGTCTTGCTTCCAAGGCAAGCACGTTGCCCCTGAGCTATGCTCCCAATGATGCTTGGATTCATGTATGAGCCTCATTACAATTTAGATGAAAATAACGGTATTTGTGCTTCGTTACCATTCTGTTGGGAAATCTAATCACGTTGCTGAATATGTTTCCGTTAAGATTTGTGTTACGAAGTCGCTCGCGGTGGATGTTACTTATTTCTTATTTTATGGTTCTTACCGCAGTGACATGAAGAGGTAGAGGGAGCTATTAGTAGCTCTTCCGAGAATCGGCTCGACTCCGTCTCCGTCACTGTCATCCGTCAAGCAGGATCACTATCACACATTGCTGCCTGCCTGTTGTAGTGCCATGGCAAAGGTGAGAGGAGGCTGGTAACAAGCTGTGCAGCAGTGCACTGCACACTCCCAGGTGGGGCTGGGCTGGCAGTGGCATGTGCCGTATTCCAGGGGGTGGGAGAGGAGAGGAACGCATGATCAAGAGTTGTCAACAACTCTTGCTCGTGGTCCTGCATCGTTATCCTCCCCCTCCCCCAATGTTGTTGTGAATCGGATTCGGATAGAATCCATGGCCCTCCCGCGCCTGCTGCTTTCAAACTTCAGAGTCTGAAGTTTGCATGCAGCAGTACACATGATGGCACATCAGACTCCAGGGCAGGACACAAAACTGGGGGGGATGAATGACATTGTATCACCCCCACTTATGATTGTGGGGGGAATCTTTCCCCCCATCCACCCCATGTCCTATGCCCATGAATCCAGCACACTGCTTCAAAATCCGTTTTCCTTTCCTTGCCATGAATCCATTGACAAAAGGAAGGCAGGGGATTTGGGGATGTGGAAAAGCAAACCATCTATTCTGATATGGGCCCTGACAAACAAGGCAGGCCACAGAAAAAAATGGCACAGAAGACTGAAGCAATGTGCCGTAGTACCCAGATGACGTCCCGCTTGGGAAGCCCTCATCCCCCAGCACTGAAGAAGTACGTTTATGACATTGCCAAACCTGTTAGAAATGTTGCATATGGAATACATCTGCCTCTATGTCCACCTCACAAGACCATTCATTTGTCATTGCAAGGTGATGCTAAAGTACACCTAATAAGATTAAACTGTACATGTGTTTGTAGAGAAGGGGCCAAGTACCCCACCGAAAGCTCTGCCCTCATACTGGCTATAGGTTGGGAGACAGAAATTGAGCCGCGTGCAGCGCCAGTGAGGATGCCTGTACTGCAGAGAATCCTGGAAAAAAGGTATCTATTGAGAAAACCCAATATGCATTCACATAGTCCTGGAAGAAGTATGAACATGAGTGAAAGAGAAGACTGGTGACGTCATGCGAAGCAGAGCTGATGCACCAAGAAAAGATGCACGAGGTAAAATAACATAGACATTCTATAAGATCTAAAGAGGAGGTGTCGAAGATGAGCAACATTTCGGGCTGAGGATGTAGATGGTCATGCTACAGAAACGCTGAAGAAAATGCAAATCAGTTTACTTTTGTACAGATGCAGTAACGGAAGTAGACAAAGTGATCTTATGGCTGGCTATGTAGTGAATAGTTTGCAGTGATGGTCCAATGTATATACATAGGAATGTATGGAACCTGGATTTTCCATGATGCACTTTAAGCAGGGCCTGAAACCCCATGATTGGAAAGGACTTTCGGTGTGGCACAATTGGAAAATTACTGATGGCGGAGGAGAAATTCAAGAAAGGCTTGGCTGGCCCAGCACCAAGAAGTCGAGGCCACTGTGAGCCTAGTTGTCCATGCATTAGTAAAATGAATGTGAAAAAGAAACAAACTTCTGTTTGCAGTGGAATGGAAAAACACTGAAAGCATCAAAAGTTAATCATTTAATAGAATTAAAGGCTGAAAAGAGCTCAGAAACCCGGTCTCCAGTCACATGGTCAGATCAAAATAGACATTGGGTCGAGCGACACCGAAACCAAGAAGATTCTTCCGTTTATTCTCAGGCACAGAGAGCTTCTGCACGGCTAAGTTCAAAAGCCTTAATTTACTGGCAGACTGCAAGAGTGATGATAGATGTTGGGCTAATTGGGAGGGGAGGCCTGATCAGGTCAACCCTTCCTGCACCTGGAGTGGTAGCCTGCGTGCTGCTAGCGTGTGGTATATTCCAGAAGGGTACAAGGGTGCCAAACCAATGATAGAGGGCCATGTATCAAAGAGCCATATAGTTTGTGTAACTGATAAAGTGTTGAGCATTAGAGTGACACGGAAGATGACTTGCACTTGGGATGGGCTTAGTTTCCCACCTGACAGTAGAGACCCAATCACTTCCCCCATCAGTATGGAACGTATACCTAGATGTTCCCTGTAAACTTATCACATCCCCAAGTAGGTTTTTGTAGTTTGCTACGTAGTGTGATGTCATTGATGATGAGATTTGACTATAAGAGATGTGTTTTTTATAATATGCGCCAGAAATCGAGCGAACGTCCGTTGATGTCCATTGATGTCCGTTGTAACTCGCTGTTTTAGATAATTGCAAATAAAACAGACCAGTATTGCCAACTTCCTGGGTCGGTTTAATTATTGATGTTTGAGTAATTCTGCATCCCCATCTATCTCTAAGTATTGCTACCTCGTCTTAAAGGGCCCTAGTCTATGGGTTCATGTTCCTTGCAGAGAAGCAAGATCTTGTATATTGCAGGTAGTCTCCTGGCCTCCTAAACAAATAGTCAAGTAGTTAGAAGCAACATCTTGTATATTGCAAGTAGTGTCATGGCCTACTAAACAAATATTCAAGTAGTTCAAATATTTCCAGAATGCTCCTCAAAGTGATAAACTGCTTCAATTGCTTCTATTTCTCCAAATGTGTATTTTTTCATGGCATATGCACCAACGTTATCCTACTCCACCGTCTTTCACTTTTTCCTGTCACAGACTACGTGCTGGGCACCCTGCTGGGGGCACAACACACCATTGACACTAAGACCAAAAATTAAAAATGTGACAAAGACTTGCAACAAGAAAATAAAAAAAAAATCATGACGTGCTACAATCCCCTTCAACATTCTCTGCCCTCATGATGACAACAAGCCAAAACATGAACATCAAAGGAAATCAAAAACAGAAGACAACACTACACAATACAGCTATACAGTTGTAATGTGATAAAACATTTTTTGCAATCAAAGACAAAATCATACAAACAGAGCTTACATTTGGAGAAACATAACACATAGCAAAGCACAGAAAAGATGTACATTGTTTGTCATTTTCCCTCTGTAAAAAGAACCATCATAACTAACAGCTTCAGTTCAGTCCTCAGGAAATGGCTTTGGGAGCAGTGCTTCCAAAATTGTTGTTGGAATAGTCCTCCTGAAATGGTTGTGGGAAAGTGCTTGACCAATAACTCACCTGTCACAATAGACATTTCACACATTTCCACTGCCATTCTGATGAAGATCCAGTAGTTACTGAGAAAAACACCCATCCCGGGTTGTCAATTTGAGAAAGTAATTTAACCAAAGTAGAAATGGTACACAACACCAGCAAAATTGTGTGCCATGGATCATGTGAGTGTATCTAGAATCTTCGATCACCAATTTATAGCAAAGTTACACTTTAAATGTAATAAAGAAAATGGTTCACTCAAAACTGTTGAACATTATTTTTGGAAGAAAGAGTACCAAGCATGTGGAGCTCCAATATACATATGCTTTTGTTGGTTAAACATGTTCCACAGTTTGACAAAGATAACAATAGCTGTGTGATACAATTTATTGAAAAATATGTTACTTGTTATATCCCTGCTTAGCATATTAATGCTGATCTATGGAAAAAGTTGGAAAGGTTTGAAATATACATGTGTGTATAGTGCTGATAAAACAAAATGTAACAGTAAAGACAAGTACAGATTTAGATTTCTTAGACCTCTTTCCCCAGTTAGTCGGGCAAATAGTGTTTTTATATCTGTTTGATACCATGTAACTGGGAAATTTCCTAAGAATACATATCATCTAAAAGGAGATAAGGAATTCCAATTTGAAAATAGTTACAATCCTGCCATTATTATTATTATGGTATTTATTGAGCGGAGACCTAGCTTTGAAAAACAACAGAGCACTTTACAAAGGTATACACCAAAACAGATACAGAACAGAGTGCTTTACAGAAGTATACAACAGTACAGATGCATAACAGATTGCCTTTCAGAGGTAACAACAGAACAAATATACACAGGGGTTGGATTCAGAGGAGCACAGAGGAAAGCTACAGCTGTGCAGTGTTGCAGGGAGGGGAGGGGTGGATGGCATCTAGCGATTCAGGTGTCAAGGGGGGGCAACATGATGGCCTAGGTATTGAGGAAGAGAGACTCCTTGAAGAGGTGGGTCGTGAATTCTTTTCTGAATTGTACCAGCATGGGGGCGAGTCTGATGCTGACGGGGGTTGTTTCCATAGTCTTGGGGCATTGGCAGACAAGTCTTGTTTTCTGGTCCTTTCCTTTTTGCTGTTGTACATTTCAAGTCGGCATGTGTCCTGGCTTCTGGTGGTGCGTTGTCTGCCGGAGATGCCAAGATTCTCCATGGGGTAGCTGGTGACTCGAGGGCGACTGCCTTTTAGATGATACAGCAAGCCTAGAAGGTGATTTGTGCATGCAATAGGTCGATGACGGCAAGTGTGATGTGATCATATTTGCGTAGACCCTTGATGAGGTGTGTGGCTGCATGTAATTCACTTCTCAGGGGCACAAGGGAGGACAAAGGGAGGTCTTCAAGGCAGGCACTGCCCCATCCAGTTGGGATAGGACCAGTGCTTCAACTGTGAATCTAAAGCTATCAGAAGGGAGGAAGGGCTTGACGTTCCGCAGGAGGGAGAGCTGATACCAAGCTGTCTGAGTTTTCTTAGCTATGTGTGTCTTCAAGGAGAAATGTTTGTCGATGTGAAGCCAAGGGACTTGGTATAGAGGTGAGCTTGGCTGTGAATGCAAATACTGAGGTATCGAATATTGCTGATAACATAACAGCTGTTGCCTGCTACGTTACAACACACTTGACAAAAGCTGGAAAGAGCAATTAATCTGAGGTGTGGGCTGACTTATCCCCAGACACATTTCTTAGTCAGAAACTACTAAGCTTTGGTATCAAAATGCTCTCACACAGAGTGTGGAAGCTTTGAAGCTGCAGATTGGCTGACTAATTTTCCTCTGTATGGACATAGCATCAACATACTTTGGCTAAGTCTTGTTCCTGCAATTATTAGAAAACAGATACTAACGCCTGTGACTGAAATTGTACAGTAAGGTGAACAATTACCTGATACTAAAGACATTTTGAAAACTAGTTGAATTGATAAACATTATCCAAATAGGTCTTCACAATTTGAAAACCTTTGCTCGTATGAAGTAGCAGAAAGCTACTCATACCGGAAAGTGAAAGCAAACAATGACAGAGGATGGTTTAAAGTACACAGATGTACTGGTTGTCCAGTGAGACATGAAACTGACTTACCAAACTGCTGAGAAAAAGGAATTATTTTATTGTGCCTTTTAAAGTTGTTCTTGTCATGTTGTACAGAAAGTGATTTGCTTGAAAGTTTTGAAACTTTTGAAGTCATTTCTTGCAATTCAATTAAAAATCACATACACAATGTTTGAATAGCACTTGGAACTACTGCGAGTAGAACAAATACACCAAGCAGAACTTTTGGCAGCTGAATTGGTAAAGGAAACCCTTGAGGGCGGCCAAGAATCTGCTGAAGGGAGTGAAAATGTGTTAAGAGATCATATTATTCAAATAGATGTTGCGCTCACCATGGAAGATGAGAGTGTAATGGAACAAATAAAACATTCATGTAAACACACCAGACGTGAGTAAATAAGCTAAATGAAGCAAATACATCATAAGTTAAAAGATAGGCTTTTGTAAGGTCTTACACATGATAAACATTCATGTTTCTGTGTCCACTAAAACCTGTTATTGATGTATGTTAGTGGAAAGGCTGGTACAGTCAAATCCTTTCTAATTCATGCATTGAGTGCAATGATACAACATTTGACCGATTGCTCTGTGTCATGTATTGTGACTGCTCACAAAGGATAAGCAGCTTTCAATGTAGGTGGTGCTACTTTATTTCAGTTATTCAAATCATTCATTCGGGACTATGTAGAACCTTGTACAACTCAAAACAAAATGGCAAGAAGTCTTCTCAATTTTTAAATGTTCTCCAAAGGTCTCTTCCGGCTCTCTTCGTGGTGTTACGCAGAGACTCTTGCACAGAGTTGCCCAGTTGTACTATGTCTTAGTGGGATGGTCAACCTCCTTGAGTGGAGACTAAGTGAACAGCTTCACCAAAAAGTCATACAAATTAATGTTGCATATCTGGGTTCTTCTGGTGTCTCTGAGTTGAGGTGTGCTTGGAGGGTGCCTGGTTGGGTGCTGTTTGTCCTCCCTGCCTTCTGGCACTAAACCCATGATGAACCTAAGACACAAGTTTCACACCTCATGCTACACCATGATTATCAGTCAGTCAAGTATGCTTTATTTCGATCCAAGAATCATAAAAGCAACAAAACAGGTACATTTAAGAATCTTTCCGTTATTGATTCTACCCGTGCAGCATGATAATAAACTTGAATATCAGAAACTTGCATGAAAAGCAGCACAGGATGTAGGGAGAGTTCTGAAAAAATGAAATGTCTTGATTGTGGATGAAGTGAGTATGCTGTCTAACTTGATGCTAGCTTTAATTCTCTTATGAATGCAAGAAGTCTTGACGACTGACTATGATCTTTTTCTGGGAGGTAAACGTTCTAGTTTCTGGAGATTTGTTACAGTTAAATCCTCTGAAAGGTCAACCAGTCTTCAAGATTTTTCAATCAAAGGATAGTCAAAATACTATAGGTAACATTGGTAATGTGAATCTTTGGAATTATTTTGAATATAAGGAGCTTACTATTAATATGAGGCAGTCTGTTAATTTAGAGTATGCAGACATGCTAAAAAACCATGTGTATAGGTTTCCTTGATGATGATGTGAAAGCAGTCTTTAAAAGTAGACTAATCTCTAACATGCTTCATGCAGGTTGTACTGGACCTGATGTCATGTTGAATCTGCAAGAAAAGAGCACTGTTTGTGTTGCTTTGATGTCTACACTTGCAGAGTGTAACACATTTAACCCTGTAATGATCAGATAACTATAGAAATAGCATTGTGCAATTATCTCATGGGCACCTTATGCCACTGGAATTGGATAAAAAAGCAAAAGCATAATTAAGTTGATTTAAAAAGATCAATTTAAAAAGCATCACGTCTAGAATCTATCTTAAAGCTGTGCATAAATGCATGGGTTATGTTAAAGAGGAACCTGAAGGTTGAATTTGGTCTGGTGAATGGAGAAATGAGGAGAGTGGCTGCATTTGTCACTTTTCCACACAGTACAAGTATAGAATATATTCTGGTTAAGATAGGTTGTTCAGAGGAACCTCACTTTGTTTGTCATACTTCTGCATGCTTTATGATTTTTAAAAACAGTAGCACTGACACAAGTAAAAAATAAAGAAGGATTGTTTTTTATTAAACATTGACGAGACAAAAGTGGCAGCTGACATTAATTGTACTGAAGAGTACAATAGGTTACGTGTACTGTATACGCCATATCTTGGTTTATTACCAACTCCTGTAAGACTTATTTCAACCACAGATAAAAAACAGGTAAAGGTACAGTCAAAGAAAAGTGTTCCTGTACATTCTCTGAAGGAAGGCAATCTAACAGTGTTGGAAAGGAAAGTAGATTTGAAATATTCCCACTGTAATGAAACAGGAGTTGAATGTTACTCAAATGCAGCTGTGTGTATGTTGTTCCAAATGGCATCAGTCGTGCAAATACTATCTTCACCTGTAGAAAAATACTATGTGTGGAACTTTCAAGTCTTGAACTGTCGGTAGATGAAAGACACAAGACAGATTCTGCAATGTCAACTTGGCATGTAGTAGGTGCACAAACAGAAAGAGACAAGTTTTCAGAGCATACTCAACAAGATGCTCAAGAATTTGTAGTGAGTATTTTCGAGTTGTTGTATAAAGGAACATTGAGTGTGAACACTTTCATAGAATGTATTATGAATGGACCTTTAGTGTCCACAATACCATAAACAACACATGTGTTGGAATCATTTAGACATTATTTTATAACTGCCAGTACCAGATCAGAAAAGTTGAAATGTTGCTGATCTGTTAAAAAATGCTCATCATGACATGAGATGTAATCAGTGTGGTTGTGATTTGCAATCTGGATGATAGTAGGATAAATAATACTCCAATTTTAGGTGACCATTTGGAATACAACTATTAAATACATGAACAATTATATTTCATGAGGGTGCATCCAAACACAGTGGACATTTAACAACATGAGGGTTTAAAGAACACCTTCATAATCTTATAAGAAACACCGTTTTAAATGACTTGTGCATATGCATATTTGAAACAATATGTAAGTAGACATTAAAGAGAGTTTTAATGGAGAATTGTACTAAGAAAATGTACAAAAAGGAGGGAAACCCAATGGTACTACTTCAGTAGTAGCTCTACCTTTTATCGGCAAAATAAATATGCTAGACATTAGAGGTAGTTAGCTCATATCAACATCTTACAGTCAACAATCATTAAATCAGTGCTGTGAGAAATACATATTCAATCTTTTATTAATAATCAATTCAGTAGAAAAAACAATTTTATAGCATAGAAAATCGGTGGGTCCGTCCCTATCGCTTGATATGATAAAAATATAGAACAATGTCTAAAAAACAGACACTATAGTCGTGACACATAGACTTAGGAGCAATCTAGTAGCATATGTCTCAGTCACATGTATTAACTTCAATGATCATAGCAGGAGCAATTGCGATGTTGCATTAATCATAGGACCCTATATTGGGATAGATGTTTCATCAGTCTAGTAATTGCTAGTCTAGATGGAGAAAACTCGACATGTTTCTGTTCTCTAATCGTTTTTCGGAACCTTCTTCAGGAGTTGTGTCACTGTATCTTATAATATTAGAGTAAAAAGCAACAGGAAGTGCTAAACATGCATATCTCAGTAGCGGTAATCATTCTTGTTGGCAGTGTTAAGTATCAAACTTGAATGTTCTTTCTGCAGCTATCAAACAGAAAGGACAAAAAGAAGGGTAAGCTATAATTGCTGTATTTCCATAGATAATTTAACTTTATCGGACTAGGCTAGGTTTTCTAATTACCTAGTCTTGTCGGGCGAGTGGCTCTTTAGAAAGTATATTCCTGAGTAAAGCAGGAGTTTGTCCTCTAGGTCCGCTATTAAAATTTGCATTCGTTAAGTAACTTGCTGTCGTAGTAGATGGACTAAAATCTGTAAGACGCGTGAATTGAGTGTTATACTGGCTTACCTCTTTGGGAGAGGATCTATGCCGCTATAGAGTTTTTTGATAGGGATAGTTTTCTTAATTATTCCGGTAGGGTGAATCTTTACAATGGTTTCTTTGCGGTGCAGTTATAGGACGCTGTACTGCGACTCTAGGAGAACAGAGAACAAAAACCCGTTATGGGTGGATGTCGATAATACTATTATTCAAAAAAGGGTGAAAACCGCTATTTCCCTTTAGCTCACCTTTTATACGATGTCTGTAGCCTTGATGGTAGTGGTCCCAAGTGGCTTTATCTTAAGCTTTATGTGTATAGGCTCTTCTATGGTCGAATCAATATTCTAACAGCCTTGCCAATCTGGAGAATGCATAAAAATGAGCGGTGGGTGTTTATTCTCCCTTCGATAAATTCAATATTTATTTTAAAGTTTTTTTTAACATATGTCTCATACTGAGGCATAGTTCATTGAATTGCACTGGTTTGACACTCAAACGGTGCCGCTTATTTTATCTATTTAGATGGATTTACCTTATTTTTGTGTCTCTCCGTTCACTCGCGCAGTAAATATTCTGACGCGAATGCCGCTGAGTGCAGTTTGAATAGAAGTTCCGGTTGCCGTCTTAGGTAGAGGATGCTTTAAAGAGTGCGACGTTCGTTTTTAGTTGTTATTACTCGCTGATGTCTAGTGTGTACAAACAACTAGACTAGAGAAGGGGTCTAAAAGAGCCATATTGGATATGGGAACTCTCGAGTTGCTGTGAGTTATTTATTTCAATTTAATTCATACAGCGATCGTCTATTGAGCCAAAGACACTCTCTTGGAGCTGTTTAATTATTAACCTTTTGGGGCATACACAACAGGAGCAGGCTGAATCCATGGTCACTGCAAAGTATACCTTATAAAGATGTACCTCTAAGGTTGATTAGGGATCACGCACATCTTTATTATCATTATTTATAGATAGATTCAGTACCGCATCAACGGTATATTCTAACTAATTCAGTTATTAATTATAGATGATTAAACTCTCCAATTTTTCACACACTGGGGGGTCGATTCATGGAATTAATGTGTGCCGAAAATTCTCGCGCAGAGCTGCCAAAACGTGCGAATCGCAGTGCAAGTGCGAAAATCGCAGTGCAAGTGCGAAAATCGCAGGAAAACCAGCGCACAGCGATTCATGGAAGTCCGTGCATGAGAAAAACATTGGATGTGCGCTAAAAATGGGTGATCCAACAGCGTGCGCCACGGCCACTGCGAAATCGCACATAGCGCGGCGCACATCACAAAGTAGGCGTAACACGGGGCGTAACACTCGGAATGGGGAACAACGCGTGAAAATATGGGCGTCACGGGGGAAGTACAGGAGGCAAGTGCGCGGAACGCCCACACGCTCGCCTGCAACCCGTATTCATGGAATCGAATAGGGCAAACCAGCGCACGGTCAAAGACGCGCACAGGGCCAAACAAGTATGCCACAAGAAAGCAGGAGGTAGCGCTCCTGCGACTGAAGAAAATGTGCGCCAAAATGTGCGCTAACAAAAAGCACCCAAAAACAGCCATGATGAATGGCCCATACAGTGGCCCTCTAGGACAAATGAGGTGCAAAGGGGCACCGACAAACACGGACACCCGCTGTGTGAAAAATAGCATGTGCGCGTGTTCCTGGGTGCGCGGGAAGTTCCACACGTGATTAGCCTGGGTACGTGTACTTCGGGGTGCGCGGGAAGTTCCACACGCGATTGGCCTGGGTAGGTGGGGGTGCGTGGGAAGTTCCACATGCGATTGGCCTGGGTATGTGTACTACGGGGTGCGCGGGAAGTTCCACACGCGATTGGCCTGGCTAGGTGGGGGTGAGCGGGAAGTTCCACACGCGATTGGCCTGGGTACGTGTATTCCGATGTGCACGGAAGATTCACACGCGATTTCTGCAGGGTACTTGTATTTCGGTGGTGCCGGGGAATGCTACACGTGATTTGGCCATGTGGGTCCCCCCAGGTGTTCCCTCTACACCCTCCATGGCCCCTGCAGGCAGCCCACACCACAGGGTACCACCCTGCACCCCTGCTCATGTCCCACAGGCAACCCATCCACCATGGCCATGCCCACCAGCCAACCCACATGTCACCTTGCACTACTGATCACCAACACATGTCTCCCACCACCCCCACCCCCCAGCCACCAGGGGCATCCTCCACCAGGCCCCCACTCATGTCCCCTATTACTCCCACCCCCCAGCCACCAGGGGCAGCCTCCACCAGCCCCCCACTCGTGTCCCCTATTACCCCCACCTCCTAGCAGTGCAGGGGCAGCCTCCACCAGGCCCCCACTCATGTCTCCCACCACCCCCACCCCGCAGCCACCAGGGGCAGCCGCCACCAGGCCCCCACTCATGTCTCCCACCACCCCCACCCCCCAGCCACCAGGGGCACCCTCCACCAGGCCCACACTCATGTCTCCCACCACCCCCACCCCCCAGCACTGCAGGGGCAGCCTCCACCAGGCCCCCACTCATGTCTACCACCACCCCCACCCCCCAGCTACCAGTGGCACCCTCCACCAGGCCCCCACTCATGTCCCCCTGCACCCCCACCCCCCCAGCAGTGCAGGGGCAGCCTCCACCAGGCCCCCACCCATGTCTACCACCACCCCCACCCTCCAGCCACCAGGGGCAGCCTCCCCCAGGCCCCCACTCATGTCCCCTATTACCCCCACCCCCCAGCCACCAGGGGCAGCCTCCACCAGGCCCCCACTCATGTCCCCTATTACCCCCACCCCCCAGCAGTGCAGGGGCAGCCTCCACCAGGCCCCACTCATGTCTCCCACCACCCCCACCCACCAGGGGCACCCTCCACCAGGCCCCCACTCATGTCTACCACCACCCCCACCCCCACCCCCCAGCCACCAGGGGCACCCTCCACCAGGCCCACACTCATGTCTCCCACCACCCCCACCCCCCAGCACTGCAGGGGCAGCCTCCACCAGGCCCCCACTCATGTCTACCACCACCCCCACCCCCCAGCTACCAGAGGCACCCTCCACCAGGCCCCCACTCATGTCCCCCTGCACCCCCACCCCCCCAGCAGTGCAGGGGCAGCCTCCACCAGGCCCCCACCCATGTCTACCACCACCCCCACCCCCCAGCCACCAGGGGCAGCCTCCACCAGGCCCCCACTCATGTCCCCTATTACCCCCACCCCCCAGCCACCAGGGGCAGCCTCCACCAGGCCCCCACTCATGTCCCCTATTACCCCCACCCCCCAGCAGTGCAGGGGCAGCCTCCACCAGGCCCCCACTCATGTCTACCACCACCCCCACCCCCCAGCCACCAGGGGCAGCCTCCAACAGGCCCCCACTCATGTCTCCCACCACCCCACCCCCCTGCAGTGCAGGGGCAGCCTCCACCAGGCCCCACTCATGTCTCCCACCACCCCCACCCACCAGGGGCACCCTCCACCAGGCCCCCACTCATGTCTCCCACCACCCCCACCCCCCAGTCACCAGGGGCACCCCCCACCAGGCCCCCACTCATGTCTCCCACCACCCCCACCCCCCAGCCACCAGGGGAACCCTCCACCAGGCCCCCACTCATGTCTCCCACCACCCCACCCCCCGGCAGTGCAGGGGCAGCCTCCACCAGGCCCCCACTCATGTCTCCCACCACCCCCACCCCCCAGCCACCAGGGGCAGCCTCCACCAGGCCCCCACTCATGTCTCCCACCACCCCCACCCCCCAGCAGTGCAGGGGCAGCCTCCACTAGGCCCCCACTCATGTCTCCCACCACCCCCACCCCCCAGCCACCAGGGGCACCCTTCACCAGGCCCCCACTCATGTCTCCCACCCCCCTCCCAACCCCAGCAGTGCAGGGGCAGCCTCCACCAGGACCACACTCATGTCTACCACCACCCCCACCCACCAGCCACCAGCGGCACCCTCCACCAGGCCCCCACTCATGTCCCCCTGCACCCCCCACCCCCCCAGCAGTGCAGGGGCAGCCTCCACCAGGCCCCCACCCATGTCTACCACCACCCCCACCACCCAGCCACCAGGGGCAGCCTTCACCAGGCCCCCACTCATGTCCCCTATTACCCCCAACCCCAGCCACCAGGGGCAGCCTCCACCAGGCCCCCACTCATGTCCCCTATTACCCCCACCCCCCAGCAGTGCAGGGGCAGCCTCCACCAGGCCACACTCATGTCTCCCAACACCCCCACCCCCCAGCCACCAGGGGCACCCTCCACCAGGCCCCCACTCATGTCTACCACCACCCCCACCCTCCAGCAGTGCAGGGGCAGCCTCCACCAGGCCCCCACTCATGTCTCCCACCACCCCCACTCCCCAGCCACCAGGGGCACCCTCCACCAGGCCCCCACTCATGTCTCCCACCACCCCCACCCCCCAGACACCAGGGGCACCCTCCACCAGGCCCCCACTCATGTCTCCCACCACCCCCACCCCCCAGCAGTGCAGGGGCAGTCTCCACCAAGCCCCCACCCATGTCTACCACCACCCCCACCCCCCAGCCACCAGGGGCAGCCTCCACCAGGCCCCCACTCATGTCCCCTATTACCCCCACCCCCCAGCCACCAGGGGCAGCCTCCACCAGGCCCCCACTCATGTCCCCTATTACCCCCAGCCCCCAGCAGTGCAGGGGCAGCCTCCACCAGGCCCCCACTCATGTCTACCACCACCCCCACCCCCCAGCCACCAGGGGCAGCCTCCACCAGGCCCCCATCATGTCTCCCACCACCCCCACCCCCCAGCAGTGCAGGGGCAGCCTCCACCAGGCCCCACTCATGTCTCCCACCACCCCCACCCCCCAGCCACCAGGGGCACCCTCCACCAGGCCCCCACTCATGTCTACCACCACCCCCAACCCCCAGCAGTGCAGGGGCAGCCTCCACCAGGCCCCCACTCATGTCTCCCACCACCCCCACCCCCCAGCCACCAGGGGCACCCTCCACCAGGCCCCCACTCATGTCTCCCACCACCCCCACACCCCAGCAGTGCAGGGGCAGCCTCCACCAGGCCCCCACCCATGTCTACCACCACCCCCACCCCCAGCCACCAGGGCCAGCCTCCACCAGGCCCCCACTCATGTCCCCTATTACCCCCACCCCCCAGCCACCAGGGGCAGCATCCACCAGGCCCCCACTCATGTCCCCTATTACCCCCACCCCCCAGTAGTGCAGGGGCAGCCTCCACCACGCCCCCACTCATGTCTACCACCACCCCCACCCCCCAGCCACCAGGGGCACCCTCCATCATGCCCCCACTCATGTCTCCCACCACCCCCACCCCCCAGCAGTGCAGGGGCAGCCTCCACCAAGCCCCCACCCATGTCTACCACCACCCCCACCCCCCAGCCACCAGGGGCAGCCTCCACCAGGCCCCCACTCATGTCCCCTATTACCCCCACCCCCCAGCCACCAGGGGCAGCCTCCACCAGGCCCCCACTCATGTCCCCTATTACCTCCAGCCCCCAGCAGTGCAGGGGCAGCCTCCACCAGGCCCCCACTCATGTCTACCACCACCCCCACCCCCAGCCACCAGGGCCAGCCTCCACCAGGCCCCCACTCATGTCTCCCACCACCCCCACCCCCCAGCCACCAGGGGCACCCTCCACCAGGCCCCCACTCATGTCTCCCACCACCCCCACACCCCAGCAGTGCAGGGGCAGCCTCCACCAGGCCCCCACCCATGTCTACCACCACCCCCACCCCCCAGCCACCAGAGCCAGCCTCCACCAGGCCCCCACTCATGTCCCCTATTACCCCCACCCCCCAGCCACCAGGGGCAGCATCCACCAGGCCCCCACTCATGTCCCCTATTACCCCCACCCCCCAGTAGTGCAGGGGCAGCCTCCACCACGCCCCCACTCATGTCTACCACCACCCCCACCCCCCAGCCACCAGGGGCACCCTCCATCATGCCCCCACTCATGTCTCCCACCACCCCCACCCCCCAGCAGTGCAGGGGCAGCCTCCACCAAGCCCCCACCCATGTCTACCACCACCCCCACCCCCCAGCCACCAGGGGCAGCCTCCACCAGGCCCCCACTCATGTCCCCTATTACCCCCACCCCCCAGCCACCAGGGGCAGCCTCCACCAGGCCCCCACTCATGTCCCCTATTACCCCCAGCCCCCAGCAGTGCAGGGGCAGCCTCCACCAGGCCCCCACTCATGTCTACCACCACCCCCACCCCCCAGCCACCAGGGGCTGCCTCCACCAGGCCCCCACTCATGTCTCCCACCACCCCCACCCCCCAGCAGTGCAGGGGCAGCCTCCACCAGGCCCCACTCATGTCTCCCACCACCCCCACCCCCCAGCCACCAGGGGCACCCTCCACCAGGCCCCCACTCATGTCTACCACCACCCCCAACCCCCAGCAGTGCAGGGGCAGCCTCCACCAGGCCCCCACTCATGTCTCCCACCACCCCCACCCCCCAGCCACCAGGGGCACCCTCCACCAGGCCCCCACTCATGTCCCCTATTACCCCCACCCCCCAGCCACCAGGGGCAGCATCCACCAGGCCCCCACTCATGTCCCCTATTACCCCACCCCCCAGCAGTGCAGGGGCAGCCTCCACCACACCCCCACTCATGTCTACCACCACCCCCACCCCCCAGCCACCAGGGGCACCCTCCATCATGCCCCCACTCATGTCTCCCACCACCCCCACCCCCCAGCAGTGCAGGGGCAGCCTCCACCAGGCCCCCACTCATGTCTCCCACCACCCCCACCCCCCAGCCACCAGGGGCACCCTCCACCAGGCCCCCACTCATGTCTACCACCACCCCCACCCCCAGCAGTGCAGGGGCAGCCTTCACCAGGCCCCCACTCATGTCTACCACCACCCCCACCCCCCAGCCACCAGGGGCACCCTCCACCATGCCCCCACTCATGTCTCCCACCACCCCCACCCCCCCAGCAACCAGGGGCACCCTCCACCAGGCCCCCACTCATGTCTCTCACCACCCCCACCCCCCAGCAGTGCAGGGGCAGCCTCCACCAGGCCCCCACTCATGTCTCCCACCACCCCCACCCCCCAGCAGTGCAGGGGCAGCCTCCACCAGGCCCCCACTCATGTCCCCTATTACCCCCACCCCCCAGCAGTGCAGGGGAAGCCTCCACCAGGCCCCCACTCATGTCTCCCACCACCCCCACCCCCCAGCCACCAGGGGCAGCCTCCACCAGGCCCCACTCATGTCCCCTATTACCCCCACCCCCCAGCAGTGCAGGGGCAGCCTCCACCAGGCCCCCACTCATGTCTACCACCACCCCCACCCCCCAGC
The DNA here is from genome assembly GCF_040938575.1 of Ambystoma mexicanum. Lineage (NCBI taxonomy): Eukaryota > Metazoa > Chordata > Amphibia > Caudata > Ambystomatidae > Ambystoma > Ambystoma mexicanum. The sequence continues at coordinate 775,712,377 of NC_090922.1, forward strand.
CACCAGGAGCAGCCTCCACCAGGCCCCCACTCATGTCCCCTATTACCCCCACCCCCCAGCCACCAGGGGCAGCCACCACCAGGCCCCCACTCATGTCCCCTATTACCCCCACCTCCTAGCAGTGCAGGGACAGCCTCCACCAGGCCCCCACTCATGTCTCCCACCACCCCCACCCCCCAGCAGTGCAGGGGCAGCCTCCACCAGGCCCCCACTCATGTCCCCTATTACCCCCACCCCCAAGCAGTGCAGGGACAGCCTCCACCAGGCCCCCACTCATGTCTCCCACCACCCCCACCCCCCAGCAGTGCAGGGGCAGCCTCCACCAGGCCCCCACTCATGTCTCCCACCACCCCCACCCCCCAGCAGTGCAGGGGCAGCCTCCACCAGGCCCCCACTCATGTCTACCACCACCCCCACCCCCCAGCCACCAGGGGCAGCCTCCACCAGGCCCCCACTCATGTCCCCCTGCACCCCCACCCCCCAGCCACCAAGGGCACCCTCCACCAGGCCCCCACTCATGTCCCCTATTACCCCCACCCCCCAGCAGTGCAGGGGCAGCCTCCACCAGGCCCCCCACTCATGTCTCCCACCACCCCCACCCCCCAGCCACCAGGGGCAGCCTTCACCAGGCCCCCACTCATGTCTCCCACCACCCCCACCCCCCAGCCACCAGGGGCACCCTCCACCAGGCCCCCACTCATGTCTCCCACCACCCCCACCTCCCAGCAGTGCAGGGGCAGCCTCCACCAGGCCCCCACTCATGTCTCCCACCACCCCACCCCCCAGCAGTGCAGGGGCAGCCTCCACCAGGCCCCCACTCATGTCTACCACCACCCCCACCCCCCAGCAGTGCAGGGGCAGCCTCCACCAGGCCCCCACTCATGTCCCCTATTACCCCCACCCCCCAGCAGTGAAGGGGCAGCCTCCACCAGGCCCCCACTCATGTCTCCCACCACCCCCACCCCCCAGCCACCAGGGGCAGCCTCCACCAGGCCCCCACTCATGTCCCCTATTACCCCCACCCCCCAGCCACCAGGGGCAGCCTCCACCAGGCCCCCACTCATGTCCCCTATTACCCCCACCCCCCAGCCACCAGGGGCAGCCTCCACCAGGCCCCCACTCATGTCTTTCACCACCCCCACCCCCAGCCACCAGGGGCAGCCTCCACCAGGCCCCCACTCATGTCCCCTATTACCCCCACCCCCCAGCCACCAGGGGCAGCCTCCACCAGGCCCCCACTCATGTCCCCCTGCACCACCACTCCCCAGCCACCAGGGGCAGCCTCCACCAGGCCCCCACTCATGTCCCCTATTAACCCCACCCCCCAGCAGTGCAGGGGCAGCCTCCACCAGGCCCCCACTCATGTCTACCACCACCCCCACCCCCAGCCGTGCGATTTGCCTGGGTACGTGTACTTCGGGGTGCGCGGGAAGTTCCACATGCCATTGGCCTGGGTATGTGCACCTCGGGGTGCGCGGGAAGTTCCACACGCGATTAGCCTGGGTACGTGTACTTCGGGGTGCGTGTGAACTTCCACACGCGATTTGCCTGGGTACGTGTACTACGGGGTGCGCAGGAAGTTCCACACGCGATTAGCCTGGGTACGTGTTCTTCGGGCTGCGCGTGAACTTCCACACGCGATTTGCCTGGGTACGTGTACTACGGGGTGCGCGGGAAGTTCCACACGCGATTGGGCCTGTGAGAGTGGGTTACATGTATTCCAGGGGTGGGCGGGAATATTTACCCGCGACTGTGCCTGTGAGAGCATGCTACGTGTATTCCTGGGGTGGGCGGGAAGATTCACACGTTCGCCTACGACGTGCCGAAAAATGGTCCAATCCTGAGACACGTACGCCAGCATGAAGCGGGTGTACGTCGACCCGTGCAGCATAAAAGTGCGCGCAAACAACAAACAAGCTCATACGCCAGGATGAATATACCATTCCTAGCAGCAGTGGCCTTGGGTTACCAAAGGAGGAGGAGGAGGATAGTGAGGGCCTGAATTTTCACTCCCAGAACCAGCCTTTTTGGGATGCCTGATGACCAGGTGTATGGGAGGTACAGGTTTCCCCCACACATAATACTGGACCTGGTCAGTGAGTGGGAGGATGACCTCACATCACCCACCCTGTGCTCCCAAGCACTCAGCCCCCTGGAGAAGGTCCTCAATGTACTGCACTTCTTGGCCACAGGATCATTTCAGCGGACAAGTGCCATAGTGGGTGGGGTGTCACAGGCCACGCAGTCACGCTGCCTACACCAGGTCTTGAACATCATCACTGCACGCCCATCAGTCCGTAGGCACATATACCTGCCCAGGACACGTGCAGAACGGCAGGCTGCCACCCTCGATTTCTACGGTGTGGCACAATTCCCAAAAGTGCTAGGTGCCATTGACTGCACCCATGTGGCACTACTTCCCCCCAGGGCATCTGAGGACATCTATAGGAACCGCAAGCACTGGCATTCCATCAACGTGCAGGTAGTATGTAATGCTAAGGGAATCATCACCTCAGTATATGCCAACTATCCAGGGTCCACCCACGACAGCTTCATTTACCGAATGTCTACCCTAAGCCGGGACCTAGAAGCTGGGCGGCATGGCGATACATGGCTGCTTGGTGAGTATGAATGCCACTGCACATGCATGCATGTCAGATGCAGAGTTATGTCACTACCCCACTAATGATACCCATCACCTCCTCACCAGGGGACGGTGCCTACCCTCTGAGCACCCACTTGATGACGCCAATTCGGAACCCCATCACGCCTCCAGAGGTAAGACACAACACAGCCCATATTGCAACCCGGGGCATAGTGGAGCGCACATTCGGAGTGCTCAAGTCACACTTTCGCTCCCTTGACCGTTCTGGCGGGCAGCTGTTATATGCGCCCCCAGTAGTGTGCAGGATCATAGTGGCAGCATGTGTCCTGCACAATGTTGCAACACGCCGGGGCCTGGGTGTGGACATGGTGGTGCCCCCACATCCCCAACCACATGCACGGCCGCTGCGCATGGGAGGGGAGAGGGCACGGGGTGAGGCAGCCCGTACGCAGCTGGTGGCTAATTACTTCACATAGAAATCACACACCAGTGGAGTGCACACAGGCCTGGCACATATCATCTGATAAGTAATGATGACTCGACCTGACAATTAAGACGAACAAAGGGAAAGTCAACTGTCAGACGCATAGCAGCCTGAGATTGTTCATGTGGAAGTGTCACAATGTGTGCATCCCTACCTACACAAACACCACCAATGCAGTGTCATGAAAAGACACTTCCATGCTGCATAAATGAATACCCACTTGCAAAATACTACATGAAAACAGTGCCATGTCACCCACCCCCTCCCCGGCACGGCCACAAAACACACCATGGCATGTCATGCAATGTGAGAGGAAAGAAATTAATCCCCACAACATGCCCCAAGTGTCAGCAGCTACAGTGTCCCTAATGGAAACATGTCCACACATGAAATGCTCACAGTAATGCAGGACCTACAACCCACATTACAAAATACTTACCAAGAATACCAATCACCTACACAACCTCCAACCTACCTTAAACATGACATTACAGACTTAAAAATTAGCTAGCCTCACGACCTGATGATGACAGCCCTCCGAACACTTCCAAGTATACAGTGTTACGCCACGCAAGAGTGTAGGTGCAATGCTTACAAGATGGACTCCAGTTCCAAGGTGGACCGCATTGTGAAGACATGAGGAATGGACCTGCAAATATGGAGGATGAGATGGATGCAGAGGCACATACGCAGTGTACAATACAACAACAATATGCACTATGAATGTATACACAGTATTGACTGCAGACTGCCCACACAGCTCATGGGAGTCCAATGTCACCATGTACGTCAATGTCACTTGGGCACACCCTTTGCAAGCCCATGGAAACGGGAAGCAGGAGGGGTGTGTGTGACAAAAACCCAAGCATCTGAACCAAATCCATGACAAGCCTGCATGTGCCCAGCCACAATGCAGCGTATGCCCACGGGAGCCAAGCAAGGCAACACACTGTCACAAAAAAAAAAAAAATGGCCATTAATGGGACGGGGGGGTTGGGGAGGCCACACAGGAGTTCCGAGGACATGGTGCACACCAAAACCCACCTGTGTGGATCTTGCGAAAAAAAAACACCTCCATGGGCTCATGGCCTACACGGCTACCCTATTGTGGGAGTATCACTGCTGTCGCTATCCTCACCCTCTGCAGCTGCATCCGGAGGTGGTGGCACTATGGGAGGCAGCCCACACAAAGCCCTAGTCTGTTCCTCCATGGCTGCAAGCATGCGGGTGTGGTAGGTCTCGTTCTGGAGGATAAGTGTGCAGAGGTCCCCATGCAACAACTCACAGGATGCCCGGACTTCCGCCCTAGTTGCCTGCATCTCAGCTGAGAGCGTACGGGTGAGACGCTCCAGCTGCTGTTCTGTCCTTCGGTTTGTTGAAGCCTCAAGCCCAACAAGAGTCGTCCTGAGGTGAAGGAGTTCCAGCCTCAGGGCTTCCCTGTGGCCCTGGGACTCTATGGAGATGGCTTCCTGCAGAGTCGCCAGTGCCGCCCGCCTGTCCCTGTCGGACGCCAACATGTCCTCCCTGTGTGACTGGCAGATGGAGTCAGTTGCCTGCTGTAGTCACTCCATCAGCCTTTCGGGGGGGACAATGTAAGTGGTCACCCTATCCATGGCCTGAGCCATCATCTCTGATGATGCTGCCTGTTGGGTTGCCATACCGTAAATGGATTGCTCCCATGTGGTATTGCCAGGTGGCGTACGGCCACCACGTCAGCGGGCACCACACCTGTCTGGGGCAAGGCGAACTGCGCCTTGCTGTGCCGGCACTGCCTGAGGCTGCAGGACTGCATTCCCCCTCTGATCTGCTGGCCCAGGAACAGGATCAGATGTCGCGGAGTGTGACCCTGCATCCGTAACCACCAAAGGCGTACCTGCCAACACTGACATCCCCATTGAGGGTTCTAACCCTGGTGCAGGTGGGTCGGACAGAACAGAATCCCCCCCAGGAACACTCACCTTCGACGGCACGTAGGTCTCATCATCCGAATCGACACCTGAGTACAGCTCGGGGGAGGTGCAGCCAGAGACACCCCTTGAGAGCACGACCTGCAGCAGTTGTGGGTTCTCACCCACCACCACACCACGTCCCTCACTGGTGGTCGGTTGGCCCTCAGACCCCTCCTGGGTCTGCACCATCTCCACAACCTCAGCAGTATCAGGTGCGTCTTCCCCTACAAAGACATAAAAGAAAACAAATGGAAACAGGCATTAGCACTATGGAACACAATGAGGGCTGAGAGGCTACAGAAACAGTACTTGATTGACACATGTCCCACATGACAAAAACACTCCCATGCATGCACCGTCACTGCGTGTGATGGGGAGGCAGATGGCACACATTGATGACACCAAGATGGAAGATGAACACATTTGCTGCATGCTGCCTAGCAGTGGCATCACACATTGGCCTGTGATTGGCAGGTCAAATACACATGCCATCACACAGATGGTATGTACCCTAGCCATGAAGTGAAGAGGGAGAGGAGGTCACCAATTGTTCATTCAGTCCAGTTTGTTCATATGATTGATTATTTCCATCGTAATGGTTCAAATGTTTAACCTGCAGCTGGCAGTCAAAAATGGTCCTATAGCACAGGGACATGTCCAAACTAATCATGTCCACGAAACTGAGCCAGTCCACTGTACCATGGCCATGTCAGACGTGACAATAGGACTGAGAAATCCCGAGTAAAAGTGGTGGTATGCAAAGAATTTGCCTGAATGAACAGAGGTAAATAAGCAACAGTGTAGTGGGAAGATGACACTCCAAGGGCAGCTGGCATGCTGTTGGGCTGGATGTCTAATGTTGGCCGAAGGGATGCTGCTATACCCAAATGCTGTTGCCAAGAATGTTTAGGAAGAGGCACATGGGTGAGCCAAACCACTGAGGCACACACACCCTCCCCTGGCACCCAAACAGAAGCCCTCACACACACACCATGCACATGGATGACACACACATGCATGTGCACTCACCGGACAATGCCTCGTAATCTGCCACTTCGCCCACGCCTTGGATCTGTTCCTCCGTGACGTAGGTCCCAGCAACCTGCTCATGTGGAGTGAGTTCTATGTCGTCTGCTGGAGACCCACCTCCAGTCACTAGAGTTGCGGCATGACTTGAGGCCAGCTTATTCTTTGCCCTGCGCTTCAGGTCATTCCAGCGCTTTTAGCATTCATTAGCTGTGCGCCTCATGATTCCAAGGGCACTTATGATGTCCGCAATGGTCTGCCAGTGTGCCTGACGTTGTGTAGGTGTGGTCTTGGATCCTGCAACAATCACCATTTCGCGGTCATGTGCGGACACATACTCTACAAGTGCATTCAGTTTGGCCTCATTGAAGCTGGGCTTCCTTGACGGGCCGGACTGTGTAGCCGTGTCTGGGGCATCAGCCTCTACTGGACGAGCACTCTTCCTCTTCCGCTTGGAAGGTGATGGGGATCCGGAATGTCCTGCGCTGCTCTGGACACTAGGGGCAGGAGCGTGGGATTGTACACTCAGCATGGGAGTTGGTGCAGGCATTATCTCAAGTGTGATGGTGTCAGGGGGAATGTCAGCATGATGGACTTGGACCGACACTGTCCTGGATGGGTGTGTGAGAGGTGGGGTGGATGGAGCCGCAGCTGCCCCTGCAGCCTCCCCAGCCTGCCTACGCGGAGCAGCAGATGACCTAGCTGCCCCTGATCCATGTGGCCTGATGACACCAACGTTCACCGGCGCACGTGGCCTAGACCTGCTGACCTGGAAGTCAGCCATAGAGTCACCCTGTGCCAGGTCTGGTTCCACAGTGGGCTGGTCCAACAAGGGCTGAGCATGGATGGTGTCAGCCACGGTAACCTCAACCAGGGGGGGGGTGGTCATGGGTGTCCCTGACTGCTCCTCCACACATGGGGGGCTAGGAGCACCCTGCAAGTCACGGCCAAGTCCCCTACCGGATCCACCACGGCCACCACTTGGGGCTCGGCCACCTTTGCCACCCTTACCGCTTGCTCGCCTCCCAGCCATGGCACTGATGTTATTGTGCGTATGGGAGTCGATGTGAACTATTGTCCTGGGCAACTGGGGGTCAAAGGGGTTGGGTACCAGATGGTAATCATACCCTAGTGCTCTAGCAAGGCTGTATGTCATCCCTGGGGAAAGATGACGGGTCACGTAACGCACAGGCACCCCAAAAAAGCAAAGTAAGGTGCACGCAACCCCTCCTAGACCACATGCGTGGAAAAATAAACCTGCACTACGCTGTGGCACCCAGGAACACAAGAATGAAAGTATGCGTGTCACACACAGCCTAGAATGACCTCTGAAGGGGTACGCCACACACGGGGCAAGCACAGATGTTAAATACGTGCGCGACTCACCGTCCGCCAGGAACAAAAGCGTGAAAAATATGCGCGTGAGCGCGTTGGCAACACCCCCCCCAAAAGAAGAATTGTCCGCTGTCTGAGGAGACAGGACAACAGTAGTAGGGAACGCTGTTTGAGGAAACACGCCCAGGAAAAAGAGGAAAAGAGAAAAAGCTGTCAGAGGTAACAGGGAGTACGAACTGGAAACGCTGTGAAGTAAATCGCGTGTGAACCGACAAGAAGTACAGATTTCACCCACTCGCTCTCCACGAAAAGCACGTACAAGGAAATGGCGCTCTACACGTACCTTTTATACACACATCACAGACGCGCATACGCAATGAGGCCATTTCCACCAATTACGCGCTTTGACACTCGGACGTGTATCTCTTCTTTTTTGCACGCGCCATTCTCTACGGCCATGCGCGTGACGTCACAGCTGCGCATGGTGGCCTTTGGGCCAATGAAATAAAACTGCACGTCCGAGTGTCATCGCGTGTAATCGGAGGGAAGTGAGCGTACACGCGATTGGCCTGGGTACGTGTATTTCTGGGAGAAAGTTCCCACAGCAGGAAGTTCCACACGCGATTGGTGGAAATCCACATGTGCTCTGTCATCACATGTAATGAGGGAAACACCTGCGCGCCTCACGTCACAGACGCGCTCACGCGCTAAGGGCCTTTGGTCCAATGAAATCGCATATGCGTGCTGACATGCATACGCGCTAAGGGCCTTTCCTCAATTTACACGCAGACGTGCAGGATTTTCACGTGCCAAATCACTCCGTATCAAGCTGGCCACGCGTAAGCACACGGAAGACCACGCTCCTGCCCAAAAGGCTGAATTACTGCCCCCCAGACCCCCGAGCAGCCTCCCACGAGCCATCTGCTGCTGCCTGCCTGCCTGCCTGCCTGCTGCCACCGTGCCCTGCCATTTGGTGCCGGCACATCAGCCATCTGCAGGGGTCCATTTGCTGTGTCCACCCCTGCTGGAACAGAAGACTCCCGACTGGGATACCATCGCTCCACAGCCCAGCCCCAGGAACCAGTTGCCCACCCACTCCTGCCTCTGGGGTTGCCATGTCAGGCACTGCAACATCTGGCACCACTGGCAACCCCCGGCCAGAGAGGCAGAGGGGCACCAGCTTCACTGCCACCGAAGTTGGTGTCCTGGTGGAGCAAGTCCTGGGGCAGTATGATGCCCTCTTCGGAAGTAAGCGCGCCAACAAGGAAGGACGGACTCGGATCTGGACGGACATCGTGACTGCCATCAATGCGGAGGGGATGGCAGTCCGCGACTACTAACATGTCAAGAAGCGCTGGGATGACTGCAGGTCCAGGACCCTCTTGAAGTCCCGGCGCCTCGTGGAGGGGGGCCGGGGCCGCATGAGTACCATCCAGATGAGGGTCCTGGAACGCGTGGGTCCAGCGCTCCACGGCCAGATCCTTGAGAGGCAGACCCATCTGGAGTTGAGTGGTAAGTGCCAAGCATTGCTGTGTGAGACAGGGCATGTCGCAGTGTGCTGGTTGTCTGATACTTGCCTGTATGTGTGACATAGCCCATGTATGCATGTGTGTGTGCAGGGACGTCATGCTTGTGAGACCAGTAATGTGTGAACCACACGGTTGGTGCATGTGTCCAAATGCAACATGGGTTGCCCTATGCGGAATGGCCACATGAAAGCATGCCAGTCTCTGTTCCTGGACATGGGTGAGGGATGGGTGCTGATGCCATGTACATGTATGCTGTCCATGTCTGTGTGTCTGACCTACGTGTCTGTGACTTGTGAATGCCAGGGATGCATGACACATGTCTGTCGCAATGTTCCGGTTCACTGATGCAGCCTAGTCATCCTTGTATCCACTGTGTCTGTGGTGTACGAGGCCAGATGGATGAAACTAGGGTGAAGTGTGTGCATGTGATAGGCATGGCACATGATGCATGTGAGTTCCAAAACAACAGTGTATGTTTCAAGAATCACTTGGACATGTATGCTAATGTCCATAGCATGCGCCATGCCTGTTACCGCATGTGTTTTACCTGCACTGAGCCATGTGTTGTGGAGGGACATGATGGAAGTGATCTTTGACAGTGCCACTCATCTGCTATTGCTTCCTGTCTAGGGGACCATTGTACAGTACCCTGATGCTTGTGTTCTCTGTCTCCCTCTACACAGCGCCACGTGAAGAAGAGGGCGGAGGCGGCTCTGTGGAGAAAAGCAGCGGGGATGCCCCCACGGCTGCAGCAGAAGGGGTGGGTGAGCCCCCACAGGGGCTTGCAACGGCGGAAGACGGGGTGGAGCCATCCAGGTTGGTGGTTTCCACAGAGGAGGAGGAGGCCGCTACTGAGGCGCACATGGGGCCTGGTGGGGGCATCCCTGCTGGTGCAAGTGTTGCAGTCCAGGGGCAGGGGCAGGAGGCAGCACAGGTCGCAGTGGAGGGGCCTGTGCATGTCACTGACACTGTGACTGCACCACCATGCACCAGCAGGGATGCCCCATCCCAGGCCCGTCCGCAGGTAGGGGGGATGTCCATGTCATCTGACTCCCCTCCACCTGCGTACGAGGGGACCCCTGGATGTATGGAGAAGGTCCTGATTGGTGTCGCGTTGCACACAGGTGCAATTCGTGATGAGGTGCGTGCTTCCTGGGAGGAGCATGCACGTCATCACAGAGAGCACCGTTGGGAACGGCCATGGTCGGGGGTTTCCTACATGTGTCGGCCAATCTGGCGACCCTCTCCTCCTCTGTGGAGACTATGCACCAGTCGTTCTCCATGCCGTCTTCCGGCCCAGATGCCACCAGGGCCCCCTGTGGACCTATCCCGACCAATGCAGCCGGCTCGGTGGGGATCCCATCCCTGCCACAGTCGGGAGTCGGAGGTCCAGCAGGGGTGGACACACCAGCAACTGGACCCCAGCAGATGGAGGATGTGACGGCATCATCGGGCAGGGCACGTGCACGACGGCGTCGGTGGATACCATCAGCCTGGATGCCGTCGTGCTGGCACAGGCAGTTCCGTCGGAGGCAGTGGCAGGCTCGACGTGGGAGGCATCATGGCTCGGGCCATCAACATCAGGGGTGCAGGCATCGGCCGGAGGGCAGGAGAACCCTGGAATGGGAGTGGCTTCCGTGTGGGAGCGGTTGGGCCAGCGGATAGGTGCGGAGCGGCAGCGGGCAGAGGAGGAACGGCTCACAATGGTCAGGGCGGAGAACTCCGTGTGGAGGACGCTGAGGCGGGCTGAGTGCCTCGAGGGTCTTCGCAGGGAGTTGGAGCTGGACACTGCTTTATCCCTGCGAGACCTCGGGGCCAGGGAACATGCCCCCCTCCAAGCCATTGAACAGGAGTTTGATGATGCCCTGGCCCATGACAACATCCAGTGAGCCGTTGGACTAGCCCATTGCCCATGTAAATAGTTATGTAGTTAGTGTTAGGTTTCCTTTGTTTTTGCATTTTCTTTGGACCTTTTGGACAATGGGCCACATTTTTGTATATAGTTATTTTTTATTAGGTAGTGTTGTTAGATAGGTTTCATTTCTTTTGTTGGGATCATGGACCCTGGCTTGTTCACCTGTACATAGTTCACTGTTGGATTTTCTTTTCTTTTTACTATTTACCCATGGAGCAATGGCTTTCAATTATAATTTCACATTGGATTTTCTTTTCTGGACTGTGACTTTGGACACCATTCCTTTGGATTCTGAATTTTGGTTTTGCATTTTTTCATGGACATGCTTCTTTTTACTTTTTTTACATTCCCATTTCTGTTAGTTTATTTTTGATTCAATTCATGTTTTCTTTAATACATATTTTTAGATCAAACTTCAATGTGTAGTATCATCTCATTGGTGTCATGCATATCATGATATGGGTTTGGAGATTCAGTGACACCCATTGGGTGTATGTGAGGGACATGTGTTCGTTTCCAAACTTGCTATTGCAGTTCTATCATGTTATTTCCATTTCTGAGTGGGTGGATGCAATACTCGGGTGGGTGTTTTGCATTTGGAGGCTGACCATAGGGACCGGGGATCTAGATTGTGATGACATGTTGGCTGGGGAACATGAGTTGGACATGAGTGGGGGCCTGCTGGCAGGTGCCCCACAGTGCTGGGGGGTGGGGGTGCAGGGGGACATGAGTTGGACATGAGTGGGGGCCTGCTGGCAGGTGACCCACGGTGCTGGGGGTTGGGGGTGCAGGGGAACATGAGTTGGACATGAGTGGGGGCCTGCTGGCAGGTGCCCCACAGTGCTGGGGGGTGGGGGTGCAGGGGAACATGAGTTGGACATGAGTGGGGGCCTGCTGGCAGGTGCCCCACAGTGCTGGGGGGTGGGGGTGGTGGGAGACATGAGTGGGGGCCTGGTGGAATCTGCCCCTGGTGGCTGGGGGGTGGGGGTGCAGGGGGACATGAGTGGGGGCCTGGTGGAGGCTGCCCCTGCACTGCTGGGGGGTGGGGGTGCAGGGGAACATGAGTGGGGGCCTGGTGGAGGCTGCCCCTGCACTGCTGGGGGGTGAGGGTGGTGGGAGACATGGGTGGGGGCCTGGTGGAATCTGCCCCTGGTGGCTGGGGGTGGTGGTAGACATGAGTGGGGGCCTGGTGGAGGCTGCCCCTGCACTGCTGGGGGGTGGGGGTGCAGTGGGACATGAGTGGGGGCCTGGTGGCGGCTGCCCCTGGTGGCTGGGGGGTGGGGGTGCAGGGGGACATGAGTGGGGGCCTGGTGGAGGCTGCCCCTGGTGGCTGGGGGGTGGGGGTGCAGGGGGACATGAGTGGGGGCCTGGTGGAGGCTGCCCCTGGTGGCTGGGGGGTGGGGGTGCAGGGGGACATGAGTGGGGGCCTGGTGGAGGCTGCCCCTGCACTGCTGGGGGGTGAGGGTGCAGGGGGACATGAGTGGGGGCCTGGTGGAGGCTGCCCCTGGTGGCTGGGGGGTGGGGGTGCAGGGAGACATGAGTGGGGGCCTGGTGGAGGCTGCCCCTGCACTGCTGGGGGGTGGGGGTGGTGTGAGACATGGATGGGGGCCTGGTGGAATCTACCCCTGGTGGCTGGGGGGTGGGGGTGGTGGTAGACATGAGTGGGGGCCTGGTGGAGGCTTCCCCTGCACTGCTGGGGGGTGGGGGTAATAGGGGACATGAGTGGGGGCCTGATGGAGGCTGCCCCTGGTGGCTGGGGGGTGGGGGTGGTGGGTGACATGAGTGGTGGCCTGGCGGAATCTGCCCCTGGTGACTGGGGGTGCGGGTGGTGGTAGACATGAGTGGGGGCCTGGTGGAGGCTGCCCCTGCACTGCTGGGGGATGGGGGTGCAGGGGGACATGGGTGGGGGCCTGGTGGAATCTGCCCCTGGTGGCTGGGGGGTGGGGGTGGTGGTAGACATGGGTGGGGGCCAGGTGGAGGCTGCCCCTGCACTGCTGGGGGCTGGGGGTAATAGGGGACATGAGTGGGGGCCTGGTGGAATCTGCCCCTGGTGGCTGAGGGGTGGGGGTGCAGGGGGACATGAGTGGGGGCCTGGTGGAGGCTGCCCCTGCACTGCTGGGGGTGGGGGTGCAGGGGGACATGAGTGGGGGCCTGGTGGAGGCTGCCCCTGCACTGCTGGGGGTGGGGGTGATGGGGACATGAGTGGGGGCCTGGTGGAATCTGCCCCTGGTGGCTGGGTGGTGGGGGTGGTGGTAGACATGGGTGGGGGCCTGGTGGAGGCTGCCCCTGCACTGCTGGGGGGTGGGGGTGGTGGGAGACATGAGTGGGCGCCTGGTGGAGGCTGCCCCTGGTGGCTGGGGGGTGGGGGTGCAGGGGGACATGAGTGGGGGCCTGGTGGAGGCTGCCCCTGCACTGCTGGGTGGTGGGGGTCCCGGGGGACATGAGTGGGGGCCTGGTGGAGGCTGCCCCTGCACTGCTGGGGGGTGGGGGTGGTGGGAGACATGAGTGGGGGCCTTGTGGTATCTGCCCCTGGTGGGTGGGGGGTGGGGGTGGTGGTAGACATGAGTGGGGGCTTGGTGGAAGCTGCCCCTGCACTGCTGGGGGGTGGGGGTAATAGGGGACATGAGTGGGGGCCTGGTGGAATCTGCCCCTGGTTGCTGGGGGGTGGGGTGCAGGGGGACATGAGTGGGGGCCTGGTGGAGGCTGCCCCTGCACTGCTGGGGGGTGGGGGTGTTGGGAGACATGAGTGGGGGCCTGGTGGAGGCTGCCCCTGGTGGCTGGGGGTGGGGGTGCAGGGGGACATGAGTCGGGGCCTGGTGGAGGCTGCCCCTGCACTGCTGGGGGGTGGGGGTGGTCGGAGACATGAGTGGGGGCCTGGTGGTATCTGCCCCTGGTGGCTGGGGGGTGGGGGTGGTGGTAGACATGAGTAGGGGCCTGGTGGAGGCAGCCCCTGCACTGCTGGGGGTGGGGGTAATAGGGGACATGAGTGGGGGCCTGGTGGAATCTGCCCCTGGTGGCTGGGGGGTGGGGGTGCAGGGGGACATGAGTGGGGGCCTGGTAGAGGCTGCCCCTGCACTGCTGGGGGGTGGGGGTGCAGTGGGACATGAGTGGGGGCCTGTTGGAGGCTGCCCCTGCACTGCTGGGGGGTGGGGGTGGTGGGAGACATGAGTGGGGGCCTGGTGGTATCTGCCCCTGGTGGCAGGGGGGTGGGGGTGGTGGTAGACATGAGTGGGGGCCTGGTGGAGGCTGCCCCTGCACTGCTGGGGGTGGGGGTAATAGGGGACATGAGTGGGGGCCTGGTGGAATCTGCCCCTGGTGGCTGGGGGGTGGGGGTGCAGGGGGACATGAGTGGGGGCCTGGTGGAGGCTGCCCCTGCACTGCTGGGGGGTGGGGGTGCAGGGGGACATGTGTGGGGGCCTGGTGGAGGCTGCCCCTGCACTGCTGGGGGGTGGGGGTGGTGGGAGACATGTGTGGGGGCCTGGTGGTATCTGCCCCTGGTGGCTAAGGGTGGCGGTGGTGGGAGACATGCATTGTTGATCAGTAGTGCAAGGTGACATGTAGGTTGGCTGGGGGGCATGCCCGTGGTGGATGGGCTGCATGCGGGACATGAGCAGGGGTGCAGGGTAGTCCCCCGTGGTGTGGGCTGCCTGCAGGGGCCGTGGAGGTTGTAGAGCGAACACCTGGGAGGACCCACACGGCCAATTCACGTGTAGTACTCCCCAGAACCCCTGAAATACACGTACCCTGCTGAAATCGCGTGTGGAACTTCCCGCCCACCCCTGGAATACACGTACCCTGCTCGCACGGGGCCAATCGTGTGTGGAACTTCCCGCGCACCCCTGAAATATACATACCCTGCTGAAATTGCGTGTGGAACTTCCCGCGCACCCCTGAAATACACGTACCCTGCTGAAATTGCGTGTGGAGCTTCCCGTGCACCCCTGGAATACACGTACCCTGCTGAAATCGCGTGTGGAACTTCCCGCGCACCCCTGGAACACACGTACCCTGCTGAAATCACGTGTGGAACTTCCCGCGCACCCCTGAAATACACGTACCCTGCTCGCACGGGGCCAATCGCGTGTGGAACTTCCCTCGCACCCCTGAAATACACGTACCCTGCTTGAATCGCGTGTGATACTTCCTGCGCACCCCTGTAATACACGTTCCCCGCTTGGCGTTTGCTGTTTGCAAGCCCTGTGAACTGGTCCAGGGTTAGCGCAGTGCGCCACTTTTGTGCGAATTTCTATGAATTACCCTATGGATATCAGCGAGTAATAATAACTAAAAACGGACATCGCGCTCTTTAAAGTGGCCTCTACTTAAGATGGCGACCGCTACTTCTATTCAAACTGCACTCGGCTGCATTCACAGCGGAATATTTACTGTGCGAGCGAACGGAGAGACACTAAAATAAAGTAAGTCCATCTAAATGGATAAAATAAACAGCACCGTTTGAGTGTCACACCAGAGCAATTCAATGAACTATGCTTCAGTATGAGACATATGTTAAAAAAAACTTTAAAAATAAAATATTGAATGTATCGAACACCCACCGCTCATTCTTACCATTTCTCCAGATTGGCAAGGCTGTTAGAGTCTTGATTCGAACATAGAAGAGCCTATACACCTAAAAACTTAAGATAAAGGGCCTCATCACAACTTTGGCAGTAACACATAAATCTGGCGGTAGTGCTATTACCGCCGGATTTAAGGGTCCAGCAAATCAGGGCTTCAGCGGATTTCTCCCCAGCTCTGAGCTGGGGGGAAGTCCGCCGAAAATGTGCGCTATTACCGCCGGCGGGAAATCCGCCGGTGGTAAGAGCGTGAAAATTCCCCACTGAGCCCAATGGGGAATGGGGCATTCCCGAATGGGCTCAGTGGGGAATGGGGAATTCCATTACCGCCAAACCCGTGATCCGGCACTAATAGGGCCGGGGGTTTGGCGGTAGGGCTAATACCGGCCAACTCGTGATGAGGACCAAAGCCACGGTGGACCACTACCTTCAAGGCTACAGACATCGTATAAAAGGTGAGCTAAAGCGAAACAGCGGTTATCACCCTTTTTTGAATAATAGTATTATCAGCATCCACCCATAACAGGTTTTTGTTCTCTGTTCTCCTAGAGTCGCAGTACAGCGTCCTATAAATGCACCTCAAAGAGACCATTGTAAAGATTCACCCTACCAGAATAATTAAGAAAACTATCCCTATCGAAAAACTCTATAGCGGCATAGATCCTCTCCCAAAGAGGTAAGCCAGTATAACACTCGATTCAAGCGTCTTACAGATTTTAGTCTATCTACTACGACAGCAAGTTATTTAACAAATGCAAATTTAATTTGCAGGTCGCTTTCGACTCATTTCAGAGCCAATAGCAGACCAAGAGAACAAACTCCTGCTTTACTCAGGAATCTACCTCCTAAAGAGCCACTCGCCCCGACAAGACTAGGTAATTAGCTAACCTAGCCTAGTCCGAGAAAGTGAAATTATCTAAAGAAATAAAGCAATTATAGCTTACCCTTCTTTTTGTCCTTTCTGTTTTATATCAACAGCTGCAGAAAGAACATTCAAGTTTGATATTTAACACTGCCAACAAGAATGATTATCGCTACTGAGATATGCATTTTTAGCACTTCCTGTTGCTTTATACTGTAATATTATAAGATACAGTGACACAACTCCTGAAGAAGGTTCCAAAAAACGATTAGAGAACTGAAACATATTGAGTTTTCTCCATCTAGACAAGCAATTACTAGACTGATGAAACATCTATCCCAATATAGGGTCCTATGATTAATGCAAGAGAGCAATTGCTCCTGCTATGATCATTGAAGTTAATACATGTGAATGAGACATATGCTACTAGATTGGTCCTAAGTCTATGTGTCACGATTATATCGTCTGTTCTTTAGACAGTGTTCTAAATTTTTATCATGTCAAGCGATAGGGACCGACCCACCGCTTTTTTAGGCTATAAAATTGTTTTTTCTACTAAATTGATTATTAATAAAAGATTGAATATGTATTTCTCACAGCACTGATTTAATTGTTGACTGTAAGCTGTTGATGTGAGCTAACCATCTCTAATGTCTAGCGAATTGTACTAAGCTACATTATTAGTGACTTCTGTGTACACACTAGGTATTTATTAATATAGTGTCAATATAAAACCCTGGAAAGGGTATGGTTGTAGTTTATTTTGATGTGTAGAATATTGCCATTCACTTCTCATGTGTGTGTGTCACCAACATTAGGGTGCACACAGGTCTTACAAATCAATGGCCCTCATTAGGACTCCGGCAGAAAACCATGGTGCTATTAGCACCATGGTCGATGCCGGAGTCCGCCATGGCGGAATGGGGAATTACCACCCCATTCCAAGGTTGGCGTGGCGGTAATTCCCCATGCCACCATGAACCCTTCCCCATTCCCAATTTTGCCCCGTAGGGCATAATGGGAATGGGGAACGCGGTAAGGATGGTACCGCAAATTGCGGTACCGTACTTACCTCGAGAGTCCGTTTGCGGGCCCCTACTTTAACGGCTGGTCTAGACCAGCCGTTAAGGTCGGTTCCCGCAAAGGGACCTTGTAGTAAGGCATTAAGGGTTTAACGGCGCCGACACCTTTTACGGCGCCGTTAACCACTTAATGCCTGGGTCCAATTGAGGCCTAATGACTATACAGCTATTTGTATAAAGTTAGTGTTTTGATGTTGTTAGTGTACATTTTTGTGTAAATAAAAATTATTTAAGCAATAAACTCCAACGGGCGGAGGCATTTCTGGGACAGCTAATGCACCGGCCCAGTTAGAAGCCAAAGTGAAGCGAAGGCTTTAACATTAGCCCAGGGAATTACCTACCAATGTCACCAGTGATGTAGTGAGTGATATAATATATGATGTAGTTAGCGATGTTACTAGTAATGTTCTCAGTGATGTAATTCCTGATATCATCATTGTGGTCATATGCTACTCAACAGGGGGTGAGAAGTTAAGGTGGCTTTGCCTGAATTGTTGGCCTCATTTCAGGGGTTCCGTTGCATTACATGTTCACCTTAACGTCCCTGCAAATTAGGTTTTGTCCCTGAATATAAATATATATATATATAAATATATATATATATATAAGAAAGAAGATTGAAGGGGTGCAATAAACCTTTCATCCGCTGGTGTTCTCCTTCCACTAGTTTCGGTACTCATCACATTGTCAGGTAGGCAGTCTTTTTTTGCAGCTCACAACCAGTGCAGTTTCTGGTGATTGATGTCAATTATGCTGCAATGATTTCTGGCAACTGTCACCTGGTGTAAGGCTGCAAACAACTCAAGTCCCTCTTTCAAGCCCTATAGATGCTGCTGTGTCTCTTCCACTAGTTGCAACATCAGCTGGATTCAGACAGGTCTTCTGTTGGCCCTACATCTACAGAGGGGTTCTTGAGGACCGTATCCCATCCCGTTCCTGGGCATGAGATCTCAACCATTCACCACCCTCAACTATTTTGAGAGGCTGGCCCTCCATATTACCATGCTATACTTGCATTCTAACATCACATTAGAGACTGGTGAAAGAACTATGGGGTAATTCATAGAATTCAGCGCACAAGTGGCGCATGCGGCTGGAGCACAGTGTGCACATGCGGCAGTCTGCGCCAACCGCGTGTGACAAAATCAATTTCCGTGCACAGAGTATTCATGGATTTCAACATCCAAAACCAGCCGTGGCGCAGAGTAGCGCAGCGACCCTGCAGCAGCACCAGTTACACCCCCAACCCCTCCCTGTGCGCCATGAACAGGGCACAAATCCCGTACACGGTGCACAGGCCAGTGGACCAACATACAGCCCCCCAACCACGAAAACGTCTGTAAAACACCCAGCTCACCCCTCCGAATACACGTACCCCGCTGTGTGGGGAAAGTTTCAAACGCGATAGCCCTGTGTGAGCGGGGTACGTGTATTTTGGGGGTGTGCGGGAACTTTCACACGCGATTGGCCCTGTGAGAGCGGGGTACGTGTATTTCGGGGGTGCGCGGGAACTTACACACGCGATTGGCCCTGTGCGAGCGGGGTACGTGTATTTCAGGGGTGCGCAGTAACTTTCACATGTGATTGGCCCTGTGCGAGCGGTTTACGTGTTTTTCTGGGGTGTGCGGGAAGTTTCACACGCGATTGGCCCTGTGCGAGCGGGGTACGTGTATTTCGGGGGTAGGCGGGAACTTTGACATGCGATTGGCCCTGTGCGAGCGGGGTATGTGTATTTTGGGGGTGCGCGGGAACTTTCACACGAGATTGGCCCTGTGCGAGCGGGGTACGTGTATTGCGGCGGAAAGCAGGAAGTTTCACATGCGATAGGTCTTGGGCGAGCGGGGTACGTGTATTCTTGGGGTGCCCGGGAACTTTCACACATGATTTTGCTGTCTGAGTGGGGTACGCGTATCCAGTGGAGTACGCGGGTGTTAAACACGTGAATTGCCAGTGTGGGTCCTCCCAGGTATGCCCTCGACCCCCTCCCCAGCCTGTGCAGGCAGCCCACACCACAGGGGACTACCCTGGACCCATGGTCATGTCCCGCAGGCAGCCCATCCACCATGGGCATGCCCCCCGCCAGCCCACATGTCATCTTGCACTAGTGATCACCGACTCATGTCCCTCAGCACCCCCACCCACCCAGCATTGAGGGGCACCTGCCAGCAGGCCCCGACTCATGTTCCTCAGCACCCCCCACCCACCCTGCATTGACGGGCACCTGCCAGCAGGCCCCAACTCATGTCCCTCAGCACCCCCACCCACCCAGCATTGAGGGGCACCTGTCAGAAGGCCCCGACTCATGTCCCTCAGCACCCCCACCCACCCAGCATTGACAGGCACCTGCCGGCAGGCCCCGACTCATGTCCTGCAGCACCCCCACCCACCCAGCATTGACGGGCACCTGCCAACAGGCCCCGACTCATGTCCCTCAGCACCCCCACCCACCCAGCATTGACGGGCACCTGCCAGCAGGCCCCGACTCATGTCCCTCAGCACCCCCACCAACCCAGCATTGACGGGCACCTGCAAGCTGGCCCCGACTCATGTCTCTCAGCACCCCCACCCACCCAGCATTGAGGGGCAGCTGCCAGCAGGCCCCGACTCATGTCCCTCCAACACGTCATAAAGATGCACAATCATGGGCCTCATGTGCACCAAAATCCCACAGCACGCCACCCCAGTCTTGAGAGGCAATCAAGTGTCCAACCCACCCCACACTGAAATGGCTATTCCATGACACAAAACGAAAGTGAACTATGTACATCAAAACATGTCCCTCACACACACACACTGGGTGCAAGTGATTGTCTAAATCCACTTTTTCACATGCAGTAACCCAATGCGCGAATACCACACATGGAAGTAAGAAACAAAAATGCATTATTAACAAAATGAATGAAATGAAATGAAAGCATAAAACATATTTCAAACAATGAAATGAAATGTATGTCCAAAACAGAATAAAAGAACATATGAAGAACCAATCCAAAGTGATGAACAAAAAACATGTGTCCAATCTCACAGTCCACCAAATGAAATCCAAAGGAAACGTAAATTGAAAAATCCATTGATCCATGGTGATTAATAAAATAAAATCCTCACATGATCCACTGTTCAACTATGTACACTGAGTTCATCCAGGGTCCATGAGCCCAACGAAAGAAATGAAACCTATCCAAAAAACTATCTAAGAAAAGAACTATATACAAAAGTGTGGGACATAGTCCAATCACCCCAAAATAAAGAAAAACGAAAATGAAACCTAACACTAAAAACTATTTATAATGGCGGCGGGCTAGTCCGACGGCTCACTTTCTGATGTCACGGTCCAGGGCATCATCGAACTCCAGGTGATACATGGGTGGGAAGATGGCATGGAGGACGACTGGTGCATAGAGGGTTCAGGTGAGGAGGGGGTCGGAAAAAGGTCCAGCATACAGAGGAATCCAGCCCTGGTCACCCGTCCCAGTAGGTCAACGTGGTCAACGAGGCATCCGAGATGACGTGCAGTGTCTTCACGAAAACACTGCAGGTCACCTCGCATGCCCTGTTGACGCAACGCCATCCCAGCCAGGACAGGCTCAACCCGGTCCCGCATTGCCACCTCCTCAGGGAGAGGAAGACCAGTTGTTGTGCGCTCATTCTCTCCCTGAAAACGGGTCTGGACGTAGGCATCCCTGCTGGTGTTAGATGATGCAGTCACAGGATCAGGGACAGGATTACACATAGGCACCTCCGCGGCGGCCTGTGCTGCCTCCTGTCCCTGCCCCTGCACTGCACCACTAGCACCAGTGGAATCCCTACCTCCAGACCCTGTGTGTGTCCCTTCCATGGCCTCCTCCTCCACCAAACCCCTACCAACCTGGATGACTCCATGCCATCTTCCTCTGTGTTGTCTCAGCTGCCCCTTCTGCTGCCTAGGTGTCCACCTCCGACCTCTGCCTCTTGGACATACCCTCGGCAGTTGCGGCCTGGGACGCGGCACCAGACTCCTCACTCCCCGACGAGATGACAACGTGGGAGGGGAGCCAGGCCTTGCGTCTCCGGCTGGTGGTGCGATCCCTGTCGCTTTGCTCCACAGCACTCTCTCCGCCCTCTTCATCAGTTGACACTGCAGACAGGGAGAGATAGAACACAGGCATCAGGGCACTGTACAATGGACTGATACACACATGACAGTTGCACATGAGTGGCAGTGCAAAACTACAGACATGGCATCACACTCCCCAACACACATGTCATTTCAACTCACACAAATGAGCAAATCAACAGGAATATTGCACCAGGCAGCACCGTCCATACACAAACAACAGCACGAGCAGCCGAAGGTGAGCCTGACGTCACATGAAACACGGGGAGTGCACAACACATGCACACACGCCACCAGACTTACATGCATGTGTACATCTCCACCAACTGTCGCAGTGATGAGATTGCCATCCATGTCACATCTCGCATTCAGCCTTCTACATGTCAGTGTCACATACATCCATGTTGCATCACAGTTGCACACTTGTCAAATACACCCACATGCACATCTGCATAGTGCAGATAAATGCAGCATGAACCAGCATCCATGTGTGACACCACAACCATGCCACAGTACATACTCATAATTCATTACATGTGTGCACCCACACATACATTTGCACAGCATGCTTACCAACACATACACCATCGATGTGTCTCACACTTGATCGGAATCACATGTGGCAGGTTCACGTCCTTGTACATACGCAGTCATACATGTCCCTACAAAGACATAGGGGGTCATTACGACCCAGGCGCTAATTGCGCCATCATTACCACCATGGTGTAAACTACGTTCACACCATGGTGGATGGCGGATTTACCGCCCCATTCCAAGGTGAGTGGGGCGGTAAATCCCCATTTCCCATTTTCCCTTCCCCATTCCCATTTTTGCCCCATAGGGCATAATGGGAGTGGGGAAGGCGCTAATTACGCCACCGTAAATTACGGTGGCGTAATTAGCATCATGGCAGGTTAGCGCCATGGATTTTAACGGCTGCTAAAAGCAGCCGTTAAAATCAGAATCAGGCGTTAAGGGTTAACGACGGCGTTAACCCTTAACGCCTGGGTCGTAATGAGGCCCATAGGTGGAACCTGCACACTCCTGGCACACCACAACACGCACAGGGTCCGATCAGTATGCATGTACACTTACCGCTCGACTCCAGACGGGTCTACCCCTCAATGACCTGGACGTGAAGCGCTGGGCATATGCATTCCAGGACCCTCATCTGGTTGTCGGTCAAGTGGTCCCGGCACCCCTTGGCATCCGCCACTTTCAAGAGGCGCCGGGCCTTGTTGAGGGTCCTAGACGTGAAGTCCTCCCAGTGTGTCTGGGGCAGGACTGGCCATAGACCATGTACTATTGGAGCTGTAGGGCCAGGGATCATGAAGAAACCTAGACCCAGAAAGTTATTGTACTTAAAAAGGCTGTTATGCCCTTTCTGTAGACATATTGCCGTTCAAAACTACAAATCCCAGCATTTGGCACGCCAGGACTACATTTCCCAGCATGCTCTGCGGACTCGCGAGCCAATGGGAAGCCGCGCTGGGTGTGGTGCGCGAATGCGCATGCGCAAGCCCCAAGGCACGGGGCTTATGCACGAGACATCGAGGAGACATCGAGGAGAGTGGACGTGTGCCCAGCAACTCCACGGAATTCACACGCGAGGGGCCCAGAGCCTCCGGAGGAACCATCCGGCCCCTCGCTTCAAAGAGATAAGTACTGCTCAGCCCACGGAGTGTCTGGGATTTATGGATTTACCCCTCCAGAGCCCCTGCGCCGTCACCTAGAAGCTAAGTGGGCAGGCTTCGGGGAAAGAGTTCTGCTCAGTGAATGTGTGAAGATCAAAGACGACATTATTTGTGGATGTTTTCACGTGTTTTCGTCTCGTGGAACATACGCCGGAAAGGCACACGAGACGGGAGCACATTACAGTGCAAAGGCACTCGGTCTGAAGGAAGACCGAATATTGGCAAAACATAGATCTTGGGGGTTGCAAGGCCACGTGCGGCAGCGCACCCAAAAAGAACCTGAAATCCATGAATGCACGGAATGCTGAATGCGTGTAGAGTGTGTTTGGGAGAGTGAGAGACCGACAGAACTAGAAAGCACACGCTAATGCTTGTCTTTTGTTTTTCCTTTTAGTTTGCATCTGATCACCTGACCGCAAGGACGTGGCACAGGACTCGACAGCCTTTGCAGGACAGGACTTAAAGACAGAAGTAAAAGCTAAGTGTGCTAGTGCATGAGACTTTGTTCATGAAGATGTAACTGGGCTCAAAATTGTTTTACCAATCCATGTTTGTTTCAACTTCATGTTCAGAGGAGCATGTACATGATTTGTTAGAAGGGCAATGCAATGTGAAGGGGAACACCTTTACATGTAAAGGTGTTAAAAACAGTTACATTAGCCAGTTCAAGAAAAGTGTGCAGTCATCGTTTATCCTAAAATCCCCAGTCCCATCCATAACCTCTTCCTACCCCTCAATCCGGTTCACCTAAAATCCCTCTACCTATCCACTCATCGAGACCCTAACCCTCCTTCCCCGCTCTGGTTACAGAGGTCTGTGTAAGCCCAGACTTGCAGACACTGAGACCATTGAGGGGGTGGTTGGTACTGCTTCGCTCCTGCGCCTTGGACCTGGGCATACTGACTCAGTGCTTCCGGACATGTTTGATCTCACGAACTGCCACCCCCTCCTCGTTGATGGCAGTCACGATGTCCATCCAGATCCTGTTCCGTCCTTCATTGTTGGCTCGCAAACTTCCAAAGAGGGCATCATACTGCCCCAGGACTTGCTCCACCAGGACACCAACTTCCCTGACACTGAAGATGGTGGCCCACTGTCTCTATGCCTGGGGGTTGCCAGTGGTGCCGGATGGTGTAGTGTCCGACATGGCAACCCCAGAGGCAGGTGTGGGTGGGCGACTGGGTCCTGGGGCTGGGCTGTGGAGCGATGGTATCCCAGTCGGGAGTCTTCAGATCCAGCAGGGGTGGTCACAGCAACTGCACCCCTGGCTGACGTGCATGCACCAAATAGCAGGGCACGTGGGCAGCAGGCAGGCAGCAGCAGATGGCAGGTGGGAGCGTGCTCAGGGATCTGGGGGGCAGGAATATGGCCTTCTGGGCAGGAGCGTGGTCTTCCGTGTGTTGTTGCGTGGCCAGCTTGATACGGAGTGATTTGGCACATGAAAAAATTGCAAAACGCGTCTGTCACGTAGTGCACACGGGCATTTCCCTCAAAACGGGTGCATAGTGGATCAGCACGTGAAAAAACCACACGTCCGTGAGTGAATGCGTGTACTTCGAGGAAAGGGCCTAAGCGCGTAAGTGACGCGATGCACGCAGGCGTTTCCCTCAGCATGGGTTAAAGGTGAGCGGGGCCAGCAGTTCGCTGTATGTGCCTTTTCGTGGAGACCGACGTGTGTGTTGCTACTTCACATTGTTTCGTGCACCATCACAACTTCACAGCGGATCAAGGACGTATCTCTTCTTTTGGTGGGAGTATTGGCTGCGCATGTTTTTCATCATTGTGCTAGTCTGACGGTGAGTCGCGCATGCTGTTTTTCCTACTGCGGGTGCCCCTGTGTATCGCATACCCGTTTCCGAGGTCATAGTAGCCTGCGTGTCCCGCGCGTACGCGTTTTTCGTGTTCCTGGGTGCCACTGCGTACTACCGGAGGTTAATTCCACGCATGTAGGCTGCAGGGGTTGTGTGCACTGTTTTACTGCAGTTTTGCGGTGCCTGAGCGTTGTGTGACCCGTCACTACATCACCAGGTCACATACAGCCTTGCAGGTGCAGGGGTGCTGTTAACATCTTGCATCCCACCCCCTTCACCCCAATTGTCCAGGACAATTGTGGTGTACACCTCCCATTGGCACTCCTCCATCTGTGCCGGCACTACTCCATCTGTGCCATGGTTGGGAG
This sequence comes from Ambystoma mexicanum, assembly GCF_040938575.1. Classification (NCBI taxonomy): domain Eukaryota; kingdom Metazoa; phylum Chordata; class Amphibia; order Caudata; family Ambystomatidae; genus Ambystoma; species Ambystoma mexicanum. The sequence continues at coordinate 775,737,707 of NC_090922.1, forward strand.
GCCACCAAAGGTGAGGGGCGCCTCAGCTGGGTGTACTCCTCGTGGTGGGCGTGGTCAGGGATATGGCCGGGGTGACCAGGGAGTAGGGGCTCTAGGGTGTCCAGGGTGGCCGCAGAGGGGGAAGAGGTAGGGGTGTGCCACTTGTGCATGATGTTGTGCTATGTGTCGGTGCATTCATGCCACCAACCCCTGTGGTTCAGGGAAATGCAGCTTCTGCATCTGGCACTGGCGCCCATGTGACCCGTCAATCTGTTTCATCGACTGCCATGGGCCCAAGTGTAGTGGTAGCTGCAGGTGCAGATGTGGACACCACCACCCAGGCTCAGGGTCTGCCAGCGCAAGCTGCGTTGGCACTTGAAGAGTCCTTGGAAGATTTCCAATAGGGCAGGAGACAAACCGTAGGTGCACGCAGGGCTGCCCTGTCCCTGGGTCAGTAATGTCATCTGCTGCCCCGACCAGCCGGGTGTTGGCAAGTGCAGGGGCAGATTCAGCCAACAACACCCCGGTTGTGAGTCTGCCAACCAGGACAGTCGCGGTCAATGACCCTGCCACAGCAGATGTTGCTGCGCAGGGTCCATTAGAGGGCACCCAGCTGCCACTGACGCAAGTCAGGCCTTTGGTCATCCCTCCACCTGCCACTCCCTTAGCTCAATCCACCGGTGCCACTGGCCATACTGATCAGGGCGGCATTTGCCAGCCAGGGTTTGCGCCACAAACCAAGAGGAGGAAGGTTGCACCTGCAGCACAGGCTGGGACCCCACACACAGCCACGATCTCCTGCATGTCGAGGAAGAAGCCTTTCTGCAAACAGGAACTGGACTTCCTCATGGACTACGTGTGGGACCACAGCCGTGACATGCTAGTGGGGCCTAATTGTCAGACTATGGCTGCCCACCGTGATACCCACTGGAAGCAAGTTGCGGAACATGTGAGTGCATTCGGCCATGAGGTGCGCACGGCGCAAGAGTGCAAAAAGCATTGGAATGACCTCAAACGCAGCGCTAAGGCAAGGCGTGCCTCAAATTACAACTTGACTCTGGTGACTGGCAGTGGGTCTGCACCTGGGGAGGAAGACATCACTCCGCACGAGTCACTCGTTGCAGAGTTCATACCACCTGAATCAGTCAAAGGAGTGGGAGGGATGCCAGACTTTGATGCCCAGTCCAGTGAGTGTTGCTGCGTGTTTGTTGAGGACATGTGTGTTTTACTTGTGTGATGTGTTGTGCATGACTGCCACTACATGTCATGTGTACATGGTTCTGATGTGTAAGTAATGTAATGCTTCACTGATGCATGGCTGCTCTGCAGGATGGTGGACATGTGGAGCAGACGGGGACTGTCCGCATCACCACTATTGCACCCTACTCACATGCTGGTCTTCAGGATGCCCCTCCGGTCCATGTTACAGCTCACTGGCCCTTCTGCATGTAGCCTGGGGTGACCTTGCTCTCAGCCCTGGGACTATGTCATAGCACGACTGACATGCATGTGTCCTCTGCCTGCATGGGTCCTCTGCCTGCATGCGGGTACTCCACGTAGGCATGCTCCCTTGCCCCTCCACCCCCCTATGTACCCTAATTTCACCTTTGCACTGGTCTGCTTCAATGTTGCCATTGAGTACTTGCCTGTTCATGCGTCCTGTGTACATGCCAACTTCCACCAGCCAATCTGCCAGACATATGCTGTGGGGTATATCCTTTGTACTTGATGCAGGGTGTCTCACTTGGACTGTGCAGAGGTCAGATGCCCCGCAGGGACATGAGTGCCCATTCATGCCCCATGTGGATTCCATGCATGCCCCTATGTGTCCTTGCCTGGATGATCATTGTAGTACGTGTCCAGGGTGACCTACATTGCATGGCATTTCATCAGCCTTCCCATGGCCACTGTGGCTCAGTCCTGCGTCGCACACATGTTTAGGGTGTGACAATCTGGGTGGGTCGCAGGCCTCAGCCAGTTTCAGGCCAATGACTCTGTCCAACTGGTGCAGTGTCTTCTTCACTCGTGGGTGTACTCCGGAGGTTTCATCATGTGTCCTGCTTACTGTCCATTCATCTGCTGTGTTGTCACTTGACTCACATGATGCAATTGATGCTAGTCAACACTGTCTGTCAATACACAGGTCTATGGTCATCCTTTTGATGCCATGCAAGGCATCCCTGCATTTGCACTTGGGGGGAGGAGTGGTTTGCTTCTAGCCATGCTACCCATTGCATGTACATTGCATGTGATGGCTGAAGTTGACCTTGCACTGCCATCACATTTTCTGATACACATCATGAAGTACTTGTACATGTGGATAGTGAGTAACGTACAAATGTGCTGCACTGCATCGACCCACTTCAGAGCGATATAACACCCTTCTACATGCCTAATCACAGAAGCAATGTCAAGTTGACCCAGCATGCATGGCAGGTTCTCTTTCGTGCGTGACATGTCTGCTTCATGTGTTGGTGTCTGTGTGATGTCTATGTGTGTGTGTGTTGTGTGCTTCTAACGTGTAGTGACCGTCTCTCTACTTTTCAGATGATGACGCAATGGAGCCAGAGGATGGTGTTGTCATGCCAGGCACAGGGTTGTTATCACTACAGCAACCCGGCACAAGTGGGGGTCGTGGGGTGGTAGGCCACAAAAACCCACATGTGCTACAGTCCATCTTGTCTTTGGCTGGCAATGAGTCCAGCCCTGATGACCCCTCTGACGTACATGTCGAGTTGGATGTGCATCAGGTCCATATGTCAGGGGTGAGTGATTCTCATGTGGGCACTCCTCTGTCGGTGACACCTGCACTGAGGGGTCAGACAGTCTTGGAACCTCCGCCTGTGGTGGATCGGAACGCAGGGTCACCCTCCACACCAGTCGCTGATGTGCCATCAGTTGTCCAGCCAGGCCTTGCAGGAGGAACTCCGTGTTACACGTGTTACCTTGCAAGAAGAAGCACGCGTATCACGTGAGTTTCTGCATGCAGACCTACGTGTCATCACCACACAGACCTAGGCTCACCCGTCCGGCAGACTTGCTGCCGACGAGGGGCAAGCTGTGTCTAGGCGTGGTCAGGCTCCTGTAACACGTCCTCCTTTCCAGGAAGAGCCAGACTCGGATGACGAGGTATCTCCCACATAGGTCGGGCTGTGCAGGACTTGAGCCCATGGAGGTTTTTTTTTTTCCTCAACATCATCGCATATGGGTGTTGAGCAGCACCCTGTACCTCCCCCCTCCTGGGCGCCTCCCTCCGGGTCGTATGTGGCCATTTTTGATTTTTCTTTTAGTTTAGTTAGTTAAGTTTCTATTTGATAGTTAGTTTAATTAGGTAATGTAGGTTTTTGATAGTTAGTTTAATTAGTTAATATAGTTTCAAATTGCTTGTCTGTTGTGCTTTCATGTGCCATTGTGGTGCTTTGTGGCTTTTGAAAGCATCCACTGTCTGTTCCAGCTGTTCCCTTCAAGCTTGTCTCGTGTATGTGTTTGCAGCTTGGGGTCCTGACTCACATATGCCACTCCTGCTTCCCTTATTCATGGGCTTGCAAGGATGGTTCGGTGTAACAGCCTATTACACAAGGGCTTTGGACTGTCATATGTGTGTCATGTCTGCTGCTGTACTACTTGTGTTGACACCCCTAGTGGGGATGATAGGGGTGATTTTGACCACAGTTCTTCCTATGCTAGATGGGTGGTTTCATGATTCATGTGTGCATTAATTGCTACACATTGTGTAGTGTGTTTCTTATCTTTGCTGTACATGTGCTTCATGCAATTCATGCTGTAGACAGTGGCTGCCACACTTTGGCTGGGAAAGTTGCACTGATGGAGCGATTTCAGATGTACGTCTCTGACATGGTCCACTCATGACATGCCTGAGGAGACACACACAGGGACATTTCATGCATTAATCATGTGTTTTCTGCCCTTTCTGCAGGGGGATGAGCCTCCAGACCACCTTTCCCAGAAGACATGGCCCATTGGATGTCTGGAAGCTGGCCACGTTCGGTGGTGCAGACATGCACATGTGTGTGCAGGCAGAGCCACAGAGATTGCGCTCATACATCATACAGAAGCTGACGTGTTTCAAGGAACTCCAGGCAAGGTGAGCATCACATGGGGGCCATACCACAGCCAACTGTCCACCAGGACAGTTGCACATGCATGCTTAGTAGCACCACTGACGGTGAGCTTGGACAGATATTGGTGTTGAAATGCACAGTACAGCTAAGATGCGTTGGTGGAGCAATGGGTAGTTGATGGGAAAGTTGTCAGGGGCACATGCAGGGGCAGTGGCACACATCCTCCGGTCCAACATGGTCCATTGAGGCAGTTGTATTAGCCATGTAGCGTTCCACACAAGGAAAGACGCAGCTCACAGGGAGAGAAAGCAAGGGACAGACTTGGGTGCAGTGCATTTCATTTACAGGTTGAATTGCCAAGTGCACTACCTACTTTATTTAGGTTATGCTGGAACACGACTTGTACTGAAGTCGTACCTTGCTAAATGCGTCTGGATGCTTACCCAGGGAACATTGGATTTTGTGTGAATCTTGACTCATTGGTCTTACATTTGCCACGCACCCACCGGTGCCTTACTTACTGCATTAACTGTGTATGAATCATCATGGGGGGAATCTTACGTATGGGTACAAAGCACCCCACCAGATAGTTTGTAGAGTATCTTGTTACTTTGGGGCACGCATGGTGGTGTGTGTGTGTGTTATGATGCACGCACATATTAGTGACTCTGGCTCTCTTTGTAGCATTCAACTGCTCATGTTACTGGACCTGAGAGTGCGCAGGCAGGAGGCCAGCACTCATCCCAGAGATAAGTTTCTCTTTGACTTCAATTTGAGTAATTTGGTACTATGTGCATAATGTACACGTTTGGTCTCATTGTGTATGTGTTAATGTGATCATTATGTTTTTGTACATTCCCTACTTTCCCTTGTCAATCCTACTTCCCTCTCCTGCCCTTCATTCCGGTTATCCAGTATACCAATGCCTGTCCCGACTGCATATCCCTGACCCTCCTTCCCCACCAGGGTCTCAGAGGCATGTGTGAGTTTGACCTTGCAGGCACCCAGACCACGGTGGGGGTGGTTGGTTCGTGCCACTCCTGCGCCTGTACACGGGAGCTGTGACAGTACACATCAGTTCGTGGTGCATCATTCGATATTATGTACCACACATGGTACACATCCTGTTGTGACATGGTTTTACTGTGCTACCTTTGTTGTTCCATCATTGTGCTAGTACTTGGGCTTTGTGATGTACTGCTACTTCAAGTCATCTACTGGAGGCTCTTCTGGTTTGTTTTAATGCCTGCAGGCTTTTTGCTTGGCTTCTGTGTTGGCCTGCTTTGTGTTCTCTTTGATTTGGTGTTTTTGCAAGTCAAGGTGGCCTCGGAGGTTGCTGGACACTTTTTACATGCAAGGTGGAAGATGGAGACAAAGGGGAAGGGTGATTCTGTGGCCATGTGAACTTCAAGGATGAAGGCTACATACCCAATGTGCAGTTGTTCAGTGGGTCATGGTGATATGTGAGGGAGGGGGGGTATTTTGTTGTTGGACAGTTGCCTTGCCCCACAGTGTGATGGGCACCCTGACATTGTAATTGTGGTATCCTATGTACATTATGTATTCTGCTGATCAATGGCTGTTCATGTGTTGTGTTTACCTTTCAGGTGTGAGGGTATAGTTGTGGTTTGACATGCTGGGGTGTACACATGGGCAATGTTCACATGTGATGAGGACACTGATGGTCAATGGATTGCACATGCATATGTTGAGTGCATGTCCCTACTGACACACGCTCGCACTATGATCCACAACATATACAACCACCCTTCCATGTCCACATGTGCACACAGTTAGCCTTCTGGGGACCACTGTATCCCTGCAGCACATGATCTATGACCATTTGTGGATCCTGTACATGTGTGATTTGTTTTTTTATTTAGTTTGTCATTTTCATGTGATGCTCAGGGTGTGCATCACACACAATGACTGGTCACTATGCTGTGTGCTGAGCAGTGAGTTGCAGGAGATGGACACAGCACACATATTATGCAGTGGTTATTTTGCCATGCACAATGTGCATGTGAACAGGCATTCATTGTTATGTTCAAGCTACAACTGTTGTTATGCATTTGGGTATGACTTGCTTTCTGTGGGAGGTTGCTGGTCAGTCATTTCATCTGATTCCATGTCAGGCATCATTGTCTGATGCCATTTTGCATTTTTCACATGTCAATGTGTACATTATTGTTATTGTGTTGGAGTTTTGCTATTGCTTGCCATGTCATGTTGTGGTTTTGGTGTTTTTGTGTGACATACCAGTGATTGTCATGGCCTGTTTTGCAAGTCTGTGTGATACACACCTTGCATGTGTACCTTTTAGTCACACAGGATTGGTTAGGTTTCAGTAGCTAGGGATGCACACAATGTGGCCCTTCCATGGCAACATTCTCAGGGTGGTAAGGTTGTGACAGTTGACTGTCTCTTTGTCATCATCGATTGTCACCTGGTATGTGCCAGGCCTGTGTGCACTCCGCAGGGGTGGGAGTTTAGGTGAAAAATGTGGCCACAAGCTGGGTCCGGGCTGCCTCGCCACTTGCCCTATCCCCTCCCATGGGCAGCGCCTGTGCCTGTGGTTGGGGATGTGGGGGGACCACCATGTCCACCGGTACGCCCTCCCGTGATGCAACATTGTGCAGGACACATGCTGCCACAATGATCCTGCACACTACTGGGGGTGCATAGAGTAGCTGGCTGCCAGAGCGATCAAGGGAGTGGAAGCTTGACTTGAGCACTCCGAATGTGCGCTCCACTATGGCCCTGGTTGCAATATGGGCAGCGTTGTATCTTACCTGGGGTGGTGTGGTGGGGTTCCGGATTGGCGCCGTCATGTGGTTGCTCAGAGGGTAGGCACTGTCCCCTGGAGAGGTGTTCATGGTTGTGATTATTGGGGTTTGTGTATTTGTCTGTATGTGACATGCATGTATGTGCACGGTCATTTGTACTCACCTAGGAGCCATGTGTTGCCATACTGCCCAGCTTCCAGGGCCCGGCTCAGGGCGGACATTCTGTATATGAAACTGTCATGGGTGGAGCCAGGGTAGTTTGCATAGACAGGGGTGATGATTCCCTTGTCATCGCATACCACCTGCACCTTGATGGAATGCCAGTGCTTGCGGTTTCGGTAGATGGGCTCAGTGGCCCTTGGTGGACGTAGGGCCACATGGGTGCAATCTATGGCACCGAGCACTTTGGGGAAGTATGCCACCCTGTAAAAGTCCTGGACGACAGCCTGCCTTTCTGCGGGTGTTCTGAGCATGTATATGTGCCTGCAGACTGAGGGGCACGCAGTCATGATTGCCAACACATGGTGTAGGCAGCGTGACTGCGTGGCCTGTGAGACCCCCCCCCCACTATGGCAGTAGTCTGCTGAAATGACCCAGTGGGCAAAAAATGCAGGACCTTGAGCACCTTCTCCAAGGGGCTCAATGCTTGGGAGCAGAGGGTGGGTGATGTAAGGTCATCTTCCCACTCCCAGACCAGGTCTAGGATGATACGAGGTATCATCAGGTCGTTAGGCATCCCAAAAAGGCTTGTCCGGGGGGAAGAAATGCGGGCCCTGGCTATTCTCCTGCTCCTGCGGTGTCCCACGATCAGTGCTGCGACGAATGGGGCATTCATCATAGCGGTATGTACATGTTTGTTGTTTGTGCGTGCTGTTATACTGTGCGCGGGGATGCTTACGCCTGCCTTCCTGTGGCGGATGTGTTGACGCCTGTGCGCGTTATTTAGCGTGCGCTTGTTTCCCGTATTCAAATCCATGAATACGAGCTGTTTTCGTGCGTGTGGGGGTTCCGTGTATTTCCCTGCAGTACTTCCCCAGTTACGCCTTCTTTTTCACGCGTTGTTCCCCATTCTGTGCATCACGCCCTGTGTCCCGCCCCCTTTTTGGTATGTGCGCGGACGTCGTGCGCTTTCCCTGTGCACGTCGCGCACAGCATTCGGGATGTTGCAATGACGTGTGCGCCTGTTTGGGTCACGCACGGGTTTGGCGCACATCCCGGGAAAAACACACGCAGGGACTTCCATGAATCACACGCGTGCGCGTGTGCTTCCTTTTTCAGCTTGCGCCTGCTTGCGCCAGCCTGCGCCACTTTTTTCGGCGCACATTTGTTCCATGAATCGCCCCCTATATCTTTTGGGCCATTGAGGGACAAACTGAAGCTGCCAGGGAGGTTAAAGCCAAAATACTTTCACATTTTTTACAGGAGACATTCTGAACTAATACAAGTGAGGAAATAAAGTAGTGCGCTGATTCCCTTACTTTGGTGAGATTACATTACATTATTTGATCTGAAGCAACAAGGTAGAAAAGAGTGAAATTTGGTGAACAGAAATACTGAATACGTAAGGACTGCTCTGAGAATGATTCTTCTTTTCATTTGACTCTTTTGAGGGAGTCACTGGGCTGGAAAGATTTCAGGGGTCAACTTAGAGTAGTCATGGGGGAATACATTGGTTAGACTCTTGCTCAAGTGCCACTTTGTATTTGTGGGATATATATGGGAGAACTATGAAGTACATTTAAAGAAGAGGTTGTGAAATTAAAATACAGCATGGCACATTCTGGTGATCTTTGTCCATGCTAAGACACATGACATGGATTAATTTATAGATATTTGTGAACACAATCTGCATGTCCTAGCCTCACCATCATCACTAAAATAGTTGTCAATCTAGTGAACACACTTATTGAAGCGCATACAAATACACACTTGTTTTTATATATAGAGTGATCTATAATTTGGCAATCAAGGATTCAAATGTCCAATGCTTTTTCCTATTTTAGGACTAATGTAGTAGTTCATGTGTCACAGATGCAAACATTTAGGGTAGAACAAATATAAAATTATATCATCAGTTAGTGCTCGTCTTAAAAGAGCACTCTGACATTTGGACCGAAGGCCTCTGTGTTCATTTTGGGGAAGTATTGAGTATATCGATGATCCCATATTCATGGCACAAGGCCAACATAGTTCCCAAATATAAAAAGGGTAAGCCAAAGAATCTGAACAATAGCAATGAAGGCAATCACAAGCAAAGAATTTGCAAACATTTTAATGAAACAACTTAATAATTAGACATTGAAATCGAGTAGAGTATTGAAAGTTCAACAAAGACCCTGCAAAGTATGGGCAAGGCAATACATGGACTTGTGCTGAACTTATTAAAGGAACAAGCCCTCACACCCCATGCCCACCTATTATACAATTATACATGACCTATGTAGACTTTCCAACTTCTTTCAATTGAGTCCACAGTGATACACTGTGGAAAAAGCTAAAGTGTTAGTGAATAGGTGAAAGGCTGTTAGAGCAGGTAACACTCTCATAGCAACACGTTTGTTAAGTGCCATTAAGACATGTTGTGTTCTGGCCCTCATTCCTTTTTTTTATATATGTGTTGGACATGAGAGAGGCAATTGAGGTTTTGAGCAATTTTCCATCATGTATGGGTTCCACTAGTATTACATGGCTTGAGGATTTTGCAGAAATCCTTAAGATATATTACTACCCGGTTGGTGCGTGATCTTGGCCTCCCAGCCAATGGGAAGACTGAGAATGGGGGTTTAGTCCCACACAGTAAAGGCCCAAGCCCCGAGCCTCCTTAGCACTGGAGGCTGCCTTTTTCCCCCAGTGGATAAGGAGGTAAGTGCTCCCCCATGCCCCACGTCTCTATCCTCCCACCTCCCTCCCCCCTTTTCCACACATTTCATCCCTTCAAAGCCTGCCTCATCTACCTTCAACTTCCTTGTCCCTCGCCGGCAGCAGGAACATATCTCGATGCGTGACTTGCCATCATGGATAGGGAGGATGGACTGTGTGTTGTCCTTTCTCACCCGATCCATGGCAGCCAGCTTTTTGCGCATTTCATTTGTGGTGCACACTACCTTTCTCATCTTAAAGAAAAACACTATTTGTATCCCGGTACAACATGCAAGGATACTAATAACAATGTTGCCTTTGCAGGGGGGCATTACCAGGCCTGGTAATGCCCCCCTGCTCTGGTAATATCGCTTAATTCACGCATCTAAGACTAATGACATTTTCCTGATTACAGTTGGCAGTAGTGGTGCAAAATCTGGTAATTAACAGCAATGGATGTTTTACTACACTATACCAAAACTCCTAGTTAAAACCTGATTATGTGTGGAGGTAGTTACGTCCACACAAATGCATTACCACATTAAGTAATTGCCACTGCCAAATGCCCGTGTCGATCATCCCAAAAAAGTGTCACTGGCATCCAACCACTGATGTATATCTGTAGCTGACGGTTAAAAAAAAATCAGTTGGTATCTGTTATCTATGACAATCACAGAAACTCAAGATGTAGTTCTTTAAAAAAAAGATAACAAAAATGTGTCTCAGTAATCAATCTTATTGCAGTTTATCATTTTAACCATCAAGTTGGGCCCCTGTCACAATTACAACTTGCTGGTCAAGTGGCACAGTGAGTAGAGCGTAGAGCGCTTGCATCCGTGCACAGCTGTTAACGCAGGTTCGAATCCTGGTGGGGCCAAACTCAGCCTTTCATCCTTCTGAGGTCGATAAATGGTGGGTAATAATAAGCGGCGCTCAGATACCTGAGGGTTTGCAGCGCTATATAAATACAAAATTATTATTATTATTATTGATAAACACGGACGTCAAACAGGCCTGGTAATGCCCCCCTGCTCTGGTAATATTGCTTAATTCACACATCTAAGACTAATGACATGTTCCTGATTACAGTTGGCAGTAGTGGTGCAAAATCTGGTAATTGACAGCAATGGATGTTTTACAACACTATACCAAAGCTCCTTGTTAAAACCTGATTATGTGTGGAGGTAGTTACTTCCACACACATGCATTACCACATTAAGTAATTGCCACATGTGATTACTAGCAGACCACATGAAGTCCTATGAGACTTCAAAATGGTGAATAATAGAAAAGACGACAAGATTTGAAAGCATGATATGGGTATTCAGTAAATGAGTTTGACAGTATTACCAAATTCATAATCAGACCCTAAGTATTTTAGTAAGAAGCATACTATGAGCCAGTTAGTTAGTATTTGGGAGAGGTTGCTTGGAGTAAGTAACTAAACTCGGTTTAATTATCAATAATTCAATTCTCTGTAGTGAACAATTAACTGACTTTGGCAGTGATTTAACAGCTGGCCAGTGAGCACGCACTGCACGTTTCTATTCTTCAGGTGAGTGCTGACAAGCTGGAAGCCATGAACTAAAGTGAACTGGTATGTTTGGAAATTGTAATGCTGGTGAGCACGTTTGTATAGTGATGACGTCTTCTGACTTTTGGGCAGCCCGATCTTCGCATGTTTACTTTTAATATTGATCGATAAGTCGACACGTCGCAATCACAGCACAGTGATTTTATTTGCTGCCATTACTTGAAGTTGCATCCCCATGTCAAGTGACTGTTTATTCAAGAAGCTCCCAGTTTGTTGTGCGGTTTGATTTTTATTAACTCTCTTTTACCAGGCACAGGTTAATTGGGACACAATTTGAGGAAATCAAAGTCCAGTGATTTCCTAGTTGGTGTTCTACTTGATATTTTCTGCGAGATAAATAATTAAATTGAAATGGGGGAGATAGGTGGGGTTTAGGAGCGATCTGCTTCCGAAAGGTAAACGCCAGCATAGCCCTGGCCCCTCCTGTAGATTTACCAAGGACCCACCGAAGAGAAAAAGGGAGAAGAGAGACCATATGGCCACACAACCCATTATCTCAGGCTATTTTTCTGGAATTGGCAAGGAGCGAGTCAAGGGTTGCACGTTGGAAATGTCGGGTTTGACATCAGGGCAGAGGGTATGCCCAGAGTATGCCATGGTGATTGAATTGGCTGAGAGTCAATTTACAGCCTTACCTGAGTCAAGAATTAGAGATGGCCAGGATATTAATAAGGACATCATTGCTGATTGCTCAGCTTCCACACACTCTTTGGGTAACAATGACTCCTTGCTAAGCCTTTTTAGATCCTTGAAACCTAACTCGATAGGTGCGGTTTCCCAATTGAATGAAGTATGCTCCTATTGTAATTTATACCCGAGTCCCGATTTGGACCGCTTGTTTGGTAAAACAGCATTGAGGGGATTAAGGGTGGATAACAAGGAGTGTGTGGTGCCGTCCCTAGCTTCTTTAATATTGAGTTTAAAGCCATCTCTGAGAGATTGGATGATGTCGTCAGGATTTGTTCCAACTTGGTGAATAATCAGTTGAAGTTCAACAACTATTGGATACTGTAGTCAAAGCTATGGCACTGCAATCTGACATAGCTGAACAAATAGGGGAGCTTAAGAAAATATCAGAAACAAGATGTGATGGCTACATCAACGTATGGTATAACCAAACCTGTTAAGTCACCATGTGAAATAAGAAAGAAATAACTACATTACTCTGGACAAGTCTGGGAATACTTGGAGGACAGAGGACACAGTCAATACATCAGCAGCAAATGAGGATGATGCACTTGAGGCATTATGTACTGAAATATCTTTGTTGAGAAAATCTGAGTATTCACAGCATAAGAAGTGCCCTGATGTAATGCTGAAGGAAGGCAACGTTAAATCAGTTTTACAATCAAAGGTTTTACTGTTAGATGGGGATGATTATAGGAAAGCTACTATGTCATGTACTAAGGGTGTAAAGGGATCAACAAAAGCAAAAAAAGTAACTCATACCTTGTCTGATAGGACCAGAAGAACTGCAATTCTACAAGGGGCTGTGGATAGGTAGACACTTCCTAGGACTGTGAGGGGGACATTTGTTGATAATGCTGGGGTGAGTGTTGTGGGGTCTACCTTGACCAAGATTATTCCTGACATTGCCCTAAAATGGTACATTTCCCCATGCATGGTATGAGCAAGGAGAGACCCTTATTCCCAAAAACTAGCTATTTGTCCCAGGCTAAGTTTATGCAAGGATTAATTGATGAGGTTGATACCCCTATTGAATTGAATGCAGTAAAGGCTGTGAAGCCTGGTCCCAATGTAAAGGCAAAATGTTGTAACAAGGTAACAAAATTGATTAGACCAGTTTGTATGATCATGTTGGTGGAAAAATATACTACTGGAGGGAGACCCTTTTTGAACATGTGTACTTTGCTACAACTTTGGGCCATGGTGCCATGGTTGACCACTATTAGATCGTCTGATATTGTTGAACTGGCATTTCCCCAGTGGGATAGTCCCACTAATTGGGTACTTTTATGGGTGGCTAGCCCTGTGGTGGCTGCCTTGGTGTGTGCCAATGTTGAGGCAGTCAAAGAATTGGTTTTGAGATTATCAGTAAGTGGATATACCATGAACCATGTTGCTAGAGCGAAACTGGGAACACAAAGTATATATAATATTGCTGGGACACAAGGATCTCAATAACCCACTAATGGTGAATATGGGATAAGGTCGGGGGCTGAGCATTGGGGTTTGGATGTACCAAATGTGGAAGAGAGGAGTATTCAAACATCATACCCACAGCATTACACAAACTGGTACTGACCTATTAAGCTGATCAGCTGGAATATACGTGGGCACAAGCATTTATTACATAAAGATGGATATATGAACATATTATTTGGCCATGATGTAATTATGTTACAGGAGACATGGTTGGGTAGCCCAGTCTATATAGAGGGCTACACACTGTATCATATGTTTGCCAAGAAAGGTACTAAAAGGAGGCCATCAGAGGGGCTAGTTGTTGGTGTTAGCCAAATGCTGTGCTCGTGTGAAGTCTGGCATACCTGTGATGAAGGGTACGCTATTGGGGTGGAGTTTGGGCTTAATGCAGGCATTGAAAGAGCAGTTATGTTGGTAATTAATGTTTATTTACCACCCAGCTTAAAGACCATTAATGGATTCCTGCATAGCTTGGAGGAATGTTTGGCAGAGAATCTTAAAGAAAATGGGAAAGATAGTTTAGTCTTGCTGGGTGGTGACTTAAACACACAGTGTGTCAACACCATGTTGTGCCCCTCATATAGTAATGTTGTTCCCAGAAGTACCATTCTATAGCGTGATGATAATTGTAGAGGGAATCGATTGGTCGGGTTCCTTAGACAATGGGACATGAGTATGTTGAACGGTCGCACCAAGGGGGATGTACCTGATCAACACACTTGGGTGGGGCCAAAATCCACGGCCATGCTGGATTACCTATTTGGAAACAACACTTGTTTGATGGCAAGTAGAGAGCTTCACCTTAATGACTTGGGTTTTAGTGACCACAATTTATTGGGCATGGCTCTTGAAGTGTCTGATTACCCTAAGGCATGGGATGATCAGCTGGGGTGCTCGGGGGTGCATGTCAATCAAGTTGGAATTATCATACATTAAAATAATAGGAACCTGGGTGTGATTGGGAGAAAAGTTGATTCTCTTGATATTAACGGCATAGAACGCCTTAGGGCCCTGAGCGGTAATGATGCGAAGACTGGTTTAAGGATCTAGCCACATCGACTGGTAAATGGCATACTAGGCAATTTGTGGTAAGTACTAAATATAATAATGAATATGACCAAGCAGTTAGAGATGCTAAGCGCATCATGAGTAGGGACATTAGAAGGATTAATGGTTTAACACACTCTAAGGAAATAAAGAAAGAAAAGAAAAGAGTACTGAGAATGCCTATAGAGGATAGTATAAATGATGGACATTTTCCATAAAAAAACGAAAATGGCAAGAAATGATTGGTGTTTTGAGTAAAAGAAACCTTAAGGAGATATGGAGACAGCTAAATAAAGCTAAGACTGGCAATAAAGAGTAGACTCTTAACTTCATTCAGAAAAGGGAATGATTAAAATTCTTAAAAAGGACCAATGGTACTTGTGATCCTCCTATGCCACCCACTTTTTGCCTGCAGGGTTGGCATTTGAATATTAGTGAGGATTTTATAGAGAAGAAGATTCTCAAATGAGATATCTCTAGAGAGCCTGGCCCTAGCTGCCTTGCCAATGCGGTCCTGAAATTGAATCCTAACATATGGGCAAAGTTACTGAAGATACTCTATGATACAGTGTGTTCCACACAGCGTATACCGATATCATGGCAACAGGCACTTTTGGTGGCAGTTTATAAAAAGAGTGAGCAATGCTCAACTGCAAATTATAGGCTTCTTTTTCTTTTAGATTCTACAGGAACATTTTTTGGATCCTTTGTTTTAGACGCCCTGCAAAAATGGGTTGATGATGCAAAAAGAGTTTTGCCCAGACTGGGTATAGGCTGGGATGCTGTACCACACATAACATCATAATGATCGAAACACTTTACAGGGAGGCGACGGCCCCTGGAGGGAATGCCCTCTACTCCATTTTTTGTGGATTTTAAGGCCGCATTCGATGGGGTCTGTAGGAAAAAGCTCTGGGCTAAGATGGAGTGTTGGGGATGCCCAGGATGGCTGCTAAATATCCTGAAAAGATAACATTTCGAGATATTGGTACAAGTAAGGTTGGATGATAAAGGGTAACTTTCAGCACTTGTTCTTACCAGTGTGAGGGTTAAGCAGGGCTGCATTTTGGCACCCTTGTTGTATAGCATTTGCATGGCGGACCTTCCATTAATATTCACTCAAACTATTGCTTGTTTTCCAAAAAAGGGGGCCCATTTGATACTGTGTATGCTGTATGCCGACAATCTTGTTTTGTTTAATTTTACTTTTAGTGGAATCAAAGCTCTGTTCAAGAAACTTGTTGAATACACTGTTGCCAATGATCTGGCCATAAACATAGATACAACTAAGGTTATAATGAAGCAGGATGTACTGTACTTAAAAAGGAATTCTTATCGACAATGCAAATTGCTTTCATTATTGGCATCTACATCAGATAGTATGTTGAAAACTGAAAGTTGTGATTTTGATAACTGGATGGTAAAACGTTTGGGGAAAAATGCTTGGAAACCTTTATTTAGACGTGGCACCTGCTTTGATGTTTTGAAACAGATATATAAAAAGAAGTTATGTCTATGGGACTGGACTGAGAATTATAATGACTTATATAGTCTCTGGTACCCTGTTGAAGTGGTAAATGTCACACACACATATCTAAAGGTGCAAAGGTACATCATGTGCTGTCCAAGTTCTGCCCTTAGATTGTTTCTACTGAAATTTAGGACCAATCAGTTACCGATATTAATGAACCTTTTGGGCAAGATATAATATCCCTCATAAAGAGCGAACATGCCAGGTATGTAAAAGTAATAGTTTGCTAGAAACTGCTTAACATTTGTTTACAGAGTGTGTGAGGTTAGTGCCTGCTATAATTGGGGCTTTTGTCAGTTTTGTGAATTGCACTGAGTCAATAAAGTCGGGTTCCTTCTGGACTTATTGCCTCAACTCTGAAAATGTAAGTGTGCATTTTGAAATGTTTAGATTATGGAGAATGGTCTTTAAATGATTACCTAGGGTATAATAATGTTAGTAAATGTTTGGTATTGACTATGGTCTGCTCTACCCATGTCTTATTTTCTTAATTTTTCTTAATTTTCTCAGAGTTTTTAACATGCAAGCTGGTATTTGCAGTTTTACTATTTATAATATTAGGTTACATTGGGAATGAACTGTGCCTGTTGATTGTTAATAATAATTGTAACATGATGTGTTTTAATGATTGAATGTGATTTATAATAAGCTGTATTCATTAATTACTGATGCTTTTTATGTGGAAATTTGATATTTGAAAGTTTGTAAAAGTTTAATTACTGTATACAAATAAATAATAATTCTCTGTAGTGAATTATTAAAGATAATAGCCAAGATGACACCACAAATTGCAATTTTGTTTACAAAAATGTTTAAAATAGGCATTTTACTATACAATGCTGATTCACACCTCCAGAATATCGTTCCAGTTGCCTTGTATGAAATAGAGACCTAAATGTGTTTAAGATGTGGTTGTATAAAAAGAGTGGAACGTTATATATATAAAGGGATTTGCTGAGCCTTCCTAAGTAAACCCCATATTGTGTGATAAGTATGGGCATGGGTGGATACTCATGGAGTCTCTAGCTAAATCGAGGGAAATTGCATTTCATATGAAAACCATAATGACTGATGGGAATTCGTCACATTATGATGTAAACAACGTTGCTCATAGCCAGACATTTAAGGGTATACATCAATCAATGAAGAGCTATGAAGATATTTGGCAGAGATTAATTTGGATATTTCAAAGCTAGACTAATAATGTGTGGGATATAATGAAGACTATTAAAAGGAACATGTGCCAACGTGAATGGTTGGAAAGTATGTGACAAATTGGAAATCTGATCATGCTGCAACAGTTCTCAAAAGATTTTTTTCAGGTTCCTGGGCTGCAACCTTATAGCAAGTATTTCTCGGAGAGGATTATTTAATGAGTGTATGATTTAATCTGTTAAATACATCTGAAGTGCTGGGACCAAGATTTGGTATTCCAAGTGTGAAAAGTGCCTATGAATTACCCAAAGGCAAGGGAAGTGTAGAGACTATTAGGTACCTATGCATGGAATATCCGGATACATGGCTATATAGACACACAATTTGTATATTGTTCAATCACACTGAAGACGCAGTCAAGGAATACTTGTTCTGGTGGTGTATTTTAAAATGTTGCCAGATTTCACTGATTTTAGCAACTATTAAATGATGTAAAATTATGTGTATAGTGTTACAAGAGTAAAAAGGGGTCATGTTTTTAGTTTTATAGATTTGTTGATATTTGTATGCTTGTCATGTTTTGTTTATGAAGAGAGATGAGATGTTAATTCATTGATTGGATATATTGATATTATTTGATACTATGAATTGTGAAAGGTTTGCATGGTTCTGCAACTAGTGTCTTCCATATGTTTTGGCCTATGATTCCCAGGATCTCCTACCATTGACTATGCTGGCTAGGGCTGATAGGTGTTTCAATCCAAAACACCTGGAGAGCCAAAGATTGCAGACCCCGCATTTAATGGAAACGAAAAAAAAAATATTAACACAAACAGTGTCTGAACAGTAACAGTTTTTAAACATTTGCATAAGCGATATGACTCAAATAAAACCCTACTTTATGAATAACGGAAAAGGATCATGCATTTCTAGCATTGTATCCATCACATCTATAAGTCATTATAAACAATAAAAAAAATACAAAATAGGTCATTATTCTTAAAATAAATTAATGACTCATAATTCCTCTAATTAACTGAAATATGGTGGTGAAGTTTCTCAAAAACTCACATAAATGCCTCTTGGCAAAATTAGATTGTAAAGTCATATGCAATGATGGAATGCAGGAAATGAACATGTTCAACATGCCAAAAATATGAGGGAAAGTTTATCAATGAATGATAATTTAACATGATCTATTTCAAATGCTTGAACTTGAATCTATCATGTAGGAGCCTGACTAGAAGGTGAATCTGTAACTTTAGATTGTCAAAATGTTTTATAGAGACAGCACCCTGAAAAGCCCACCAACATAAGGGAAAATAATTAATTATATGTATGTCAAAGAGAGAAATATATTCACCCATGTGATAGAGTTCCAAGTGCTACTGGATATCTCCCTGGTTGTTAGGGGATTTGGGAGTGCTAGTCATTGAATTCTTTATAAAAGTAAGTTTTGAAAATCACCCTCTCTTTCGTAAAATGCTTGGAGTCTTACTTAACATGTGGTGTTAGTGGTTTCTACCGAGGTGCACCTAGTGGCTCAAAGAGCAGTTACAGAATCATCCGCAGCCATATAAAAATACACCTGCACACTTTCTGCTGTCCTCAGTGTATTGACACACCGGTAGTTCTCAGGCAACATGGCAATCTTTCATAAATAAAGAAACATAGGCTAAGACATGAAAAGCAGCATCCATCTACTTTCCATACAATGCCCACTGGAACTTGAAAAGCAGGTTATTACTATTTATTTGACAAACCTGACCTCATTAGTCCCAATCATATTAGTCAGGTACAGCATAATATCAAAACAAAGGCCTGAAACCATATTAAAGCAGATTGGGCTGTTCAACCACAGAGGAAAAGCTCCACAACCATTTGGTTAATCTATCAACGGTGGTTACAGTGGTCTACCAGTCTCAAAATGTAAAACTTGCCTGACATAAAAATGAAGCCACTTATCCCACAAGGGCCCTGTTCATATGTATATATATATTCACGGAAAAAAACTTTAGTTGTAGGGACATTAAGATGAGCAATATATTATAACAAACCTTTGAAATTCAAGGAAAAATCTTTAGCTGCAGGGACATTAATGTAAGAACTTAACACAGCAAAACCGCTGAAATTCAGCTAAGGACACTTTAACTTTGCATCCCCTGTTGCGCAACCTATGAACACAATGATGACATCAGAGATGACAAAACTGATGACATCACTAATTACATGTTGTATGAGAATACTTATGACTTTACAAATCGTATCACTGATGCCATCACTGGTGACAACACTAATTACATTGTATATAACTGATTACATCAATAAAGGAAATTGACGTAACATAATGGATAAGTTAGCGCATGAAAAGATTGATTACCTTAAGAATTTAGGCCATGGACTTGACATGACAAAGGATGGGGTCACTGACCAGTACCAAAGGTCATAGCTAGTGGTCAGTTTGTTTTCAAATATACCAATGTGCATGGTTAAAAGCCATGCCTAGTAGCCCATCACTGTTTTAAAATATACAGTGGGCAACGTTGAAAGCTGTAATCAGTGCCCATGAATATGTTAGAATATATAGCCGGCACAGCCAAAAGCTGTGGCACTGGCTAGCATTGTCTTGAAGACCTTGGCTAGCGGCTGGTTAGTGTATTTAATACACAGTGGGCACGGACGAAGGCAATAGATAGAGGCTGGTTAGTGTTGTATAATACACAGTGGGCATGCTCGAAGTTCATTGCTTATGGCATGTTAGTATTTTAAAATGTACAGTGGACACAGCCAAAAGATGTACAAACTGCTCATGCTCAAAGGCCATTGCTAGTAAGGCCCATTTATATATTAGACTATATAGTGAGCACAACCATAGATTGTGGCCACTGGCCAGTATTGTGCTAATGCTCATGGCAAGTGGCTGATTAGTGTATATAATATATAGTGGGCACAACTGAAAGCTGTAGCCACTGGTGAAGGCCAAGTCTATGGTAGGTGGCCTGTAAGTGTTTTAAAATATTCAGTACACATGGGTGAAGACTGTGGCCAGTGTCCATAACTGAAGGCCATGATTAGTACCCATTGATGTGTTGAGATATATGTGGTCATTCACACTGACCATGGCTGAAGGCCATCCTTAATGCTAGTTGCTGTTGTAATGTAATTGGAGATGTCATCAGTGATGTGACCTGTGATGTCATCATTGTGCTCATAGGCTGCCCAACAGGGGGTGCGAAGTTAAGGTTGCTTCAGCTGAATTTCAGGGGTTTTCATGCATTAAATTCTCCCCTGAACGTCCCTGCAACTAACGTTTTTTTCCTTGAGTTTCCAAGATTTTGGTACATTATTGCTCACCTTAACGTCCCTGCAACTAAAGTTTTTTTCCTTTAATTTCAAGTTTTTTTGCAATGTATTTCCCACCTTAATGTTCCTGCAACTAAAGGTTTCTCCTTCTGCAATGTATTAGTCACCTCAACGTCCCTGTAACTGACATTTTGTTCCTTGAATTTCAAAGGTTTCGTTATGCCATACATAAATGATATTGATAATACAGATAATTGGGCTAATGAAAACAATACGTAATGCGTAGAAAGTAGAATAAAAATAAATTGTACAACCACTTTCCCCCCAAAATCTGCCGTTAAAAAACTGTTGTTAAAAAACTTTGTTTTCATGTGTACTTAACTTTTTAAAATATTTACATTTATATGTACTGTTGAGAAATAGAAAGTTAAAGTGTTAAAGTAACTGTGTACAAAAACTACACTCAATATATCTTAAAATAAATCATACATATATATATATATATATATATATATATATATATGTAGATTCAGTAAAACACTTTTGTTAAAGGGACGTTATGGTTAAGTTGCACTACTAAAAACCTATGAAATTCAGTGAAGAAAACTATGTTAAAGGGACGTTATGGTTTCAAGTAAAACCGAAAACACCCTGAAATTCGCCAGTTATGGTAAGCTAAGCAACCATAACTTGTGCCACCCCCGGGCACTGCTAAGACTTACACCCAGAACATCAAAGATAACATCACAAATGTCATTGATGACATCACCGATGACATCACATGTCTGGCTCCCTCTTCTTTCCTTTACTGACATATCTAGGCCAGTAACAGGCAGGAACAAAAAATTCAAAAAGTACTATATTTGTAGACTTATACTTCAAATATGGTCTTACAGTAATTCACTTGGGGTTCACTCACAGCATATGAAACATACATAGGGAAACACAGACTTGGAAGACAGCAATGCTTTCTATGTATGAAGATGATCAGTAAGGTTAAGAACACTTGCTTATAGTTCTGCTGTTTTTTTATTACTATACTTTCCCTGGATGTGCTCATATGTGTACACATTGTTCTCACACTACTTTCCTTAGGGTCCAGTCATATTGTGTGATAGTTATACATAGGGAACTTGTAGCTTTGAAGTAGGGCAATCATTACTGTGCATGAAGATAATTAGTTAGGTATGAAGATTGTCTGGTAATACTGTTGTTTTTTTGTTTACTTCATTTTCCCTGTATATACTCATATTTGTATTTGTTGTTGTCTGTTTGTGTTTTGTTTGCAATAATGCAATTATTTAGTAAGTGGGTTTTATTAGGTACTTATTAAATGTTTACAGTATGCAGAACTCTAATAAGAAAGCTTTTATAATTTTTGTATTTAACATAGCAAAATTATTAATATTGCACCTCAATCATGTCTGCTGCTCACTATGCCTATGTTTCTACATATGTACCTTAGTATACTGGAAAAAACATCATAATATAATGCCCTTTGGATTAATGCATTACTTAATGCACTACGTACCTCATGATATTTATTCCAATGATCCTTGACACTTTTTTAGTAACATCACAATAAGAATCCCTTGTACAGACTTTTCATGAAAAGTAAATGCACATGTGATATCATCAGTGATGTCATCAATGACATGTGTGATGTCATCTTTGATGTCCTGGGTGTTAGTCTTAGCAGTGCACTGTGGTGGCGTGAGTTATGGTTGCTTATCTTACCATAACTGGCGAATTTCAGGGGGTTTTCGGTTTTACTCGGAACCATAACGTCCCTTTAACAAAGTTTTTTTCACTGAATTTCATAGGTTTTTAGTAGCGCAACCTAACCATAACATCCCTTTAACAAAGTTTTTTCACTGAATTTCAAAACAAAGGGCCTCATTACACGGTAGGCGGTGAGCCATGGCGCTATTAGCGCCATGGCTCATGCCGGTAAAATACCGGCACCGCCTTGGCGGAAAGGGGATTTACCGCCCCATTCCAAGGTTGGAGGGGCGGTAAATCCCCTTTCTGCCATTGCCCTTCCCCATTCCCATTTCTGCCCCATAGGGCTCTATGGAAATGGGGAAGGCGCTAATTACGGCACCGCAATTTTGCGGTGCCGTAATTAGCTCCGAGGTCCCTTAGCGATTGGATTTTAACGCCTGCAAGAAGCAGGCGTTAAATCCTCCAACCTGCAAAGGGACCTCGTAGTACGGCGGTAAGGGTTAACGGTCACCGTTGCCATTAACGGTGACCGTTAACCCTTACCGCCGTCCGTGTAATGAGGCCCAAAGTCTTTTTCACTGATATTATATATTTATAAACTTTCTGTATTAGGTACAGTAAAAATAACATATATATTTCTTTTCACACAGAAATGTCTACTACTTTAGAATGGCTGGAAGAAAATGTTCCTCGTAATAAAATAAGTGAAAACATTGATACTAACTTTGCATCAGGCCATGCAGGCAGCTGCCTGATGTGCCAGCCTCCAGGGGTTGCCACCACCAGCAGGTGTGAATGGGAGTGTGAATGAGGTGCAAAATGAACATGCATGATTAAAAGAAGTGCTTTTAATCCTTCAAGTTAATTTTGACATTTCAAAAATACATGGCCTGATGCAAAGAGCGGCATTGACCACACACACAATGCACACACACACACACTCTCAGACAAACGTGCACTTGACACACTTCAAAACTCTGGCACCTATGCTGAACCTTCAGACACCCAGGGACGCCTGTGGCATAGGAGTTAAACGCTGTGGGGAGACTCCGGATGTAGCACCAGACCACACGTGTGTCTGAGGAGCAGGACTGGGTCCCCATCAAGCTGAACCTGCCTTATCACTCGTCTCGTAGCACTTAACTTGGATCTCTGTGCCTTCTAGAATATGTACTATCATGCATGTATAACCGAAATTGGGGCCAAACTCAGCCTTTCATCCTTCCGAGGTCGATAAATGAGCACCACACACCGTGGGTATTAATAAGCAGCGCTCAGATACCTGAGGGTTCGCAGCACTATATAAATACCAAATTATTATTATTATTATTGATAAACACGGACGTCAAACAATGATTACTCAAACAAAAGAATCTGCAAATTACTCTTCAGTTTGCTTTACACGTTACTGCTACGGAGTATGGTGAGCTCGAAATGGAATGCTAACGCTGACACTGCAATCAGAGAGCTAAATAAAACCAAAAAGAACAGATACACAGAATTTTAATTAAATATTAACGTTCAATTATGCGTTTGTGAACCTGGGGGAACCCACGACTGCACTACACCCATCTCGATGCTGCACTGCCCATATCCCCACAACAAAAAAAACTACACACACAAGTTCTAATTGCGTGGCATTGCAAAATACCACACACAACACACAATACAATTTATCCCACCAATATTGTCACCGAATTATAATTTGAGTAGTTTGTGTAAAAAATCGTCCAAAGTAAAACTTGCATAATATTCAGCATTTCTATTGTATCAGTGTAAAACAAGCACTCCGTCCACTTCAATGAATTTTCATGAAATGAAATTACAGGGTCCTGTGTCCAATTTTTGAATGGTGAACATTATCATATTTGAAAGTCTTACATCCCTCCCTTCATGCATTCCATTCGCAAACCTCCCTTTGTTTCAAGGACAAAAACAATTGAACTGTATACTGTCTACCATGCGTGGGTCTGCTCAGTTAGGAAACAAAAATTCTACAGTGCTGACCTTCACTCAGAATGGGAGCAGATAGCGCTTCACAGCACAGAGGCATTACAAATATTTTTCAAAGACATATGAATTGTTTGCTACCATTCACCAATGCGGATGACCCAGAGAAACGCCACACCACCTGTCAGTTCAGCCCATCTCCTGTTCACACAGCAACTCAAAACCAACATCATACTAAAGTGAAACAGCCAGTAGTGCATTGATTATATCCACGGACAACCACTACGACCGCGGACATGGCGAACACATCAGGGGCAACTGCCACCTAAACAAATACAGTATTTAACCCATCTCCTACTCCCCAAACCCCCCAAGCACTCCTGCACACCAACACACTCCTCAAAATTGCATTTTTCCTCTGTTCGCCACCATGCTGTCAGTACACCTTCAACAAAAACCTCCCTCTAAATTAGTGAAAGGAATTTGTGGCAAAGCAGTTTGTTTACAATTAGATCGCAAAGAAAATGTACACAATCATACACTACAATCCAAAATATTTACTTGCAAAGGTGTCTTATAATGCAGTCCGATTACAAACTGTACAATCTTAACTGCACAGCCTACCCAAAACTTCACATACAAACTCTACAAATGAAAGAGTACATAAACTTTTGTGTTCTGGATATTTGATGGGTGTTTCATTCTGTGGGTGTGTTATGCTGAGGTGGTTGTTTCTAGGGCGTAGAGTCTTGGGTGTATGGCCTACGGCCTACGGCCTTTGGCCACGCACCCAAGACTCTACGCCCTAGCCACAACCATCGCAGCATAACACACCTATAATACCAAACATTTTGACTGTGGTATGTGGTCTGCTTATAGGGGATATTGGCTGCTGACATGGTGAACACATCAGGGGCACCTGCCACCTAAACAAATACAGTATTTCACCCATCTCTTACTCACCAAAACTCCCCAAGCACTTCTGCACACCAACACATTCCCCAAAATTGCATTTTTCCTCTGTCCGCCGCCACGCTGTCAGCGGATCCAAGATTGTGGGCGCATCAAAACAATGTGACTCACCTCACGCCTCACCCCAGCCAATCAGAGAACATGTTGCGTGTCCGTGGACATGACGCAAGCTGATCAGCCAATCGGTGTCCTGTCCGCAGAGCGGACATAGATATCACTCATTCTTTGCCTTACGTTTTGGCCTTTTATAAAAAAAAACTACTGGACGAATTTACACCAAATTAACAAAAGCACGCTTTAGGGACTAAGCCGTTGCTCCTCCCACAATTTTGGTGGACATCTGTCCAGCGGTTTGAGCTGTAGGCATGTGCAAAGTTTTCTCCCATTATGTATATGGGAAAAAAATTAATTATGGGACCCCCCTATAACTTTGCCCCCCCGGACCAAACCTCACTAAAATTTGCAAAAAAATGTAGAGTGGGCCATATACTTTTTTACAATCTTTGGTGAGGATTTGTACAGGGGGAGAGAAGTTATAACCCGCCCAAAAAGTGCTCTTCCTATGGGATTAGAAAATTAACCATAACTAAACAGCCACGGTAAGCCACTACCGTGGCTGTGTAATACAAAAATACAAATCTGTGTATACACATATATGCATTGCACATATATATATATATATATATTACACTGTCACGATAGTGGCAGTGTAGTTATGGTTAAGTTGGTGTTTCCATAGGAAGAGCACTTTTTGGGCTATAATACATTTAGAATTATATAAAACAAATCATGAGTAGATTAATCACCAAACTTTGCAAAAAATAGTATATGGCCCACTCTGAATTGTTTTGCAAAGTTTGGTGAGGATTTGTCCAGGGGGGGAAAAGTTAAAGTTACAGGGGGGGTCCCAAAATTTCTGTTTTTTCCCATAGACTGAATGGGAAAAATGTTTTGCTCACGCCTACAGCCCAAACCGCTGGACGGATTTTCACCAAATTTGGACCAGGAGCAGCGGTTTTGTCCCGAAAGCATGCTTTTGCAAATTTGGTGAAAATCCGTCCAGTAGTTTTTTTATAAATGACCAAAAAGTAGGTAAAAAAAAAATTGTGATATCCTGTGTTCGCTACGCGGACACACTTCCCTGTTCGCTCCGCGGACAGGACGGTGATTGGGCAAGCAGCTTGCGTGATGTCCGTGGACATCTGACGTGCTTTCTCATTGGATGCGGTTAAAGCGTGCAGTGTGTCTGGATTCAGAGACGCCCGCTATCTTTCTTTCCCGCATTAGAGGCTTTGTCAGGTCAGCAGGAGCGTGTCTGTCTCCTGTTCCTCCCACCTCCGCTCATGCCCCGTGTCTGCCCCACCCTCCGCTCATGCCCCGTGTGTCCTTCCTGTCCCCCCCACCCCCGCTCATGCTCCGTGTCTCCCCTGTTCCTCCAGCCCCTGCTCACCCCATCGCACACGGGATCTGCCGCACAAACTCATGTCCGTGTTTTTGTTCATCTCCTGACATACAAACCCGCCCACCCCCCGCTCATGCCCTGTGTGTCTCTCTCCCTCCCCCAACCCCCCGCTCATGCCATGTGTGCCTCTCTCCCCCCACCCCCCGCTCATGCCACTTGTGTCTCTCTCCCTCCCTCCACCCCCCGCTCATGCCCCTTGTGTCTCTCCCCTCCCCCACCCCCCGCTCATGCCCCGTGTGTCTCTTCCCTCCCCCACCACCCGCTCATGCCCCATGTGTCTCTTCCCTCCCCCCACCCCCTGCTCATCCCCCGTGTGTCTCTCTCCCTCCCCCCGCCCCCCGCTCATGCCTGTGTGTCTCTCTCCCTCCCCTCACTCCCGCTCATGCCCCTTGTGTCTCTTCCCTCCCCCCACCCCCGCTCATGCCCAGTGTGTCTCTCTCCTCCCCCCACCCCCCGCTCATGCCCCGTGTGTCTCTACTCTTCCCCTCACCCCCCGCTCATGGCCCATGTGGCTCCTCCCTCCCCCCAACCACCGCTCATGCTCCGTGTGTCTCTTGTGTCTCTTCCCTCCCCCACCCCCCGCTCATGCCCCGTGTGTGTCTTGTGTCTCTTCCCTCCTCCCCACCCCCCGCTCATGCCTTGTGTGTCTCTTCCCTCCCCCCACCCGCTGCTCATGCCCCGTGTGTCTCTTCCCTCCCCTCACCCCCCGCTCATGCCCGTGTGTCTCGTCCCTCCCCCCACCCCCGCTCATGCCCTGTGTGTCTCTCTCCCTCCCCCCCACACTCCGCTCATGCCCCGTGTGTCTCTCTCCCCCCCCACACCCCGCTCATGCCCTGTGTCTGTTTCCTGTTGCCCCCCACCCCCCGCTCATGCCCCGTGTCTGTCTCCTGTTGCCCCCCACTCCCCGCTCATGCCCCGTGTCTGTCTCTGTTGTTCCCCCCACCCCCTCTCATGCCCCGTGTCTGTCTCCTGTTCCCCCCACCCCCCTGCTCATGCCCCGTGTCTGTCTCCTGTTCCCCCCACCCCCCTGCTCATGCCCCGTGTCTGTCTCCTGTTCCCCCCACCCCCCGCTCATGCCCCGTGTCTCTCCTGTTGCCCCCACCCCCTGCTCATGCCCTGTGTCTGTCTCCTGTTCTCCCCACCCAAGCTCATGCCCCGTGTATGTCTCCTGTTGTCCCCAACCCCTGCACATGCCCTGTGTCTGTCTACTGTTTTCCCGACCCACCCCCCATGCACAGTATCTGTCTCCTCTTCCCCCATCCCCCGCTCATGCCCCGTGTGTCTGTCTCCTGTTGTCCCCCACGCCCCCCGCTCATGCCTCGTGTCTGTCTCCTGTTCTCCCCACGCCCCGCTCATGCCCGTGTCTGTCTCCTGTTCCCCCACCCTCCGCTCATGCCTCGTGTCTGTCTCCTGTTGCCCCCACCCGCTCATGCCCCGTGTCTGTCTCCTGTTCCCCCCACCTGCCCCCTGTCTCTCTCTTGTTGCCCCCACAACCCCGCTCGTGCCCCGTGTCTGTCTCCTGTTCTCCCCACCCCCGCTCATGACCCGTGTCTGTCTCCTGTTCCTCCCACCCCCCGCTCATGCCCCGTGTCTGTCTCCTGTTGGCCCCCACCCCCCCGCTCATGCCCCATGTCTGTCTCCTGTTCTCCCCACCCCCGCTCATGCCCTGTGTCTTTTGCTCCCCCACCCCCCGCTCATGCCCCGTGTCTCTCCTGTTGCCCCCCACCCCCCGCTCATTCCCCGAGTCAGTCTCCTGTTGCCCCCCGCACCCCGCTCATGCCCCGTGTCTGTCTCCTGTTCTCCCCACCCCCCGCTCATGCCCTGTGTCTGTCTCCTGTTCCCCCCACCCCCTGCTCATGCCCCGTCTCTGTCTCCTGTTGCCCCTCACCCCCTGCTCATGCCCCGTGTCTGTCTCTTGTTGCCCCCCACCCCCCGCTCATGCCCCGTGTCTGTCTCTGTTGTTCCCCCACCCCTCTCTTATGCCCCAGTGTCTGTCTCCTGTTCCCCCCACCCCCCTGCTCATGCCCCGTGTCTGTCTCCTGTTCCCCACACCCCCCGCTCATGCCCCGTGTCTCTCCTGTTTCCCCCGCTCATGCCCTGTGTCTGTCTCCTGTTGCCCCCCAACCCCTGCTCATGCCCCGTGTCTGTCTCCTGTTCTCCCCACCCCCCGCTCATGCCCCGTGTCTGTCTCCTATTGCCCCCCACCCCCCGCTCATGCCCCGTGTCTGTCTCCTGTTCTCCCCACCCCCCGCTCATGCCCCTTGTCTGTCTCCTATTGCCCCCCACCCCCCGCTCATGCCCCGTGTATGTCTCCTGTTGCCCCCAACCCCTGCACATGCCCTGTGTCTGTCTACTGTTTTCCTGACCCACCCCCTCATGCACAGTATCTGTCTCCTCTTCCCCCACGCCCCCCGCTCATGCCCCGTGTCTGTCTCCTGTTCTCCCCACGCCCCACTCATGCCCGTGTCTGTCTCCTGTTCCCCCCACCCTCCGCTCATGCCCCGTGTCTGTCTCCTGTTCCCCCCACCTGCCCCCTGTCTCTCTCTTGTTGCCCCCACAACCCCGCTCGTGCCCCGTGTCTGTCTCCTGTTCTCCCCACCCCCCGCGCATGCCCCGTGTCTCTCTCCTGTTGGCCCCACCCCCGCGCTCATGCCCCGTGTCTGTCTCCTGTTGCCCCCCACCCCCCGCTCATGCCCCGTGTCTGTCTCCTGTTCTCCCCATCCCCCCGCTCATGCCCCGTGTCTGTCTCCGGTTCCCCCCACCCCCCACTCATGCCCAGTGTCTGTCTCTGTTGTTCCCCCCACCCCCCACTCATGCCCCGTGTCTGTCTTCTGTTCCCCCCACTCCCCGCTCATGCCCCGTGTCTCTCTCCTGTTCCCCCACCCGCTCATGCCCCGTGTCTCTCTCCTGTTACCCCCCCACTCATGCCGTGTCTGTCTCCTGTACCCCCCACACATGCCCTGTGTCTCTCTCCTGTTGCCCCCACCCCCTGCTCATGCCCCATGTCTGTCTCCTGTACCCCCCACCCCCGCTCATTCCCCGTGTCTCTCTCCTGTTGCCCCCCACCCCCTGCTCATGCCCCTTGTCTGTCTCCTGTACCCCCCACCCCCCGCTCAATCCCCGTGTCTCTCTCCTGTTGCCCCCCACCCCCCCGCTCATGCCCTGTGTCTGTCTTCTGTTCCCCCACCCCCCGCTCATGCCCTCTGTCTGTCTCTTGTTCCCCCACCCGCGCTCATGCCCCGTGTCTGTCTCCTGTTGCCCCCCACCCATGCCCCGTGTCTGTCTCCTGTACCCCCCAACTCCTGCTCATGCCCTGTGTCTGTCTCCTGTTGCCCCCACCCCCGCTGTTGTCCCGTGTCTGTCCCCTGTTGTCCCCCACTGCCCCGCTCATGCCCCGTGTCTGTCTCCTGTTCCCCCCATCCCCCGCTCATGCCCCGTGTCTCTCCTGTTGCCCCACACCCCCCGCTCATGCCACGTGTCATTCTCCTGTTGCCCCCCGCTCCCTGCTCATGCCCCGTGTCTGTCTCCTGTTCTCCCCACCGCCCGCTCATGCCCTGTGTCTGTCTCCTGTTCCCCCACCCCCCGCTCATGCCCCGTGTCTGTCTCCTGTTGCCCCCCACCCCCCGCTCATGACCCGTGTCTGTCTCCTGTTGCCCCCACGCCCCGCTCATGACCAGTGTCTGTCTCTGTTGTTCCCCCCACCCCCCACTCATGCCCCGTGTATGTCTCTGTTGTTCCCCCCACCCCCCTCTCATGCCCCGTGTCTGTCTCCTGTCACCCCACCCCCTGATCATGCCCCATGTCTCTCTCCTGTTGCCCCCCACCACCTGCTAATACCCTGTGTCTGTCTCCTGTTCTCCCCAGCCCCCGCTCATGCCCTGTGTCTCTCCTCTTGCCCCCACCCCCGCTCATGCCCCGTGTCAGTCTCCTGTTGCCCCCTGCCCACCACTCATGCCCCGTGTCTGTCTCCTTTTCTCACCATCCCCCCGCTCATGCCCCGTGTCTGTCTCCTGTTCCCCCCACCCCCCACTCATGCCCAGTGTCTGTCTCTGTTGTTCCCCCCACCCCCCACTCATGCCCCGTGTCTGTCTTCTGTTCCCTCCACTCCCCGCTCATGCCCGTGTCTCTCTCCTGTTCCCCCACCCGCTCATGCCCCATGTCTCTCTCCTGTTGCCCCCCCGCTCATGCCCGTGTCTGTCTCCTGTACCCCCCACACATGCCCTGTGTCTCTCTCCTGTTGCTCCGCACCCCCTGCTCATGCCCTGTGTCTGTCTCCTGTACTCCCCACCCCCGCTCATTCCCCGTGTCTCCTGTTGCCCCCCACCCCCTGCTCATGCCCCATGTCTGTCTCCTGTTGCCCCCCACTCCCCCGCTCATGCCCCGTGTCTGTCTTCTGTTCCCCCACCCCCCGCTCATGCCCTGTGTCTGTCTCTTGTTCCCCCCACCCCTGTGCTCATGCCCCATGTCTGTCTCCTGTTGCCCCCCACCCATGCCCCGTGTCTGTCTTCTGTACTCCCCAACTCCTGCTCATGCCCCGTGTCTGTCTCCTGTTGCCCCTACCCCCCGCTGTTGTCCCGTGTCTGTCCCCTGTTGTCCCCCACCACCCAGGCTCATGCCCCGTGTCTGTCTCCAGTTCCCCCCAGCCCCCGCTCATGCCCCGTGTCTCTCCTGTTGCCCCACATCCCCCGCTCATGCCACGTGTCAGTCTCCTGTTGCCCCCCGCCCCCTGCTCAGGCCCCGTGTCTGTCTCCTGTTCTCCCCACCCCCCCGCTCATGCCCCGTGTCT
Organism: Ambystoma mexicanum; assembly: GCF_040938575.1. Classification (NCBI taxonomy): domain Eukaryota; kingdom Metazoa; phylum Chordata; class Amphibia; order Caudata; family Ambystomatidae; genus Ambystoma; species Ambystoma mexicanum. The sequence continues at coordinate 775,769,104 of NC_090922.1, forward strand.
GTCTCCTGTTCCCCCCACCCCCTGCTCATGCCCCGTGTCTGTCTCCTGTTGCCCCCCACCCCCTGCTCATGACCCGTGTCTGTCTCCAGTTGCCCCCATGCCCCGCTCATGACCAGTGTCTGTCTCTGTTGTTCCCCCCACCCCCCACTCATGCCCCGTGTCTGTCTCCTGTCACCCCACCCGCTCATGCCCCGTGTCTCTCTCCTGTTGCCCCCCACACCATGCTAATGCCCCGTGTCTGTCTCCTGTACCCCCATCCCCCGCTCATTCCCCGTGTCTCTCTCCTGTTGCCCCCCACTCCCCCGCTCATGCCCTGTGTCTGTCTTCTGTTCCCCGACCCCCCGCTCATGCCCTGTGTCGTTCTCCTGTTGCCCCCACCCATGCCCTGTGTCTGTCTCCTGTTGCCCCCCACCCCCTGCTCATGACCCGTGTCTGTCTCCTGTTGCCCCCCAAGCCCCGCTCATGACCAGTGTCTGTCTCTGTTGTTCTCCCCACCACCCGCTCATGCCCCGTGGCTGTCTTCTGTTCCCCCCACTCCCCGCTCATGCCCCGTGTCTCTCTCCTGTTCCCCCTACCCGCTCATGCCCCGTGTCTCTCTCCTGTAGCCCCCCGCTCATGCCCGTGTCTGTCTCCTGTACCCCCCACCCCTCACACATACCCCTTGTCTCTCTCCTGTTGCCCCCCAACCCCCACTCATGGCCCGTGTATGTCTCTGTTGTCCCCCCACCCTCCGCTCATGCCCCATGTCTGTCTCCTGTTCCCCCACCCGCTCATGCCCCGTGTCTCTCTCCTGTTGCCCCCCACACCATGCTCATGCCCCGTGTCTGTCTCCTGTACCCCCATCCCCCGCTCATTCCCCGTGTCTCTCTCCTGTTGCCCCCCACTCCCCCGCTCATGCCCTGTGTCTGTCTTCTGTTCCCTGACCCCCCGCTCATGCCCTGTGTCGTTCTCCTGTTGCCCCCACCCATGCCCCGTGTCTGTCTCCTGTACCCCCCCAACTCCTGCTCCTGCCCCGTGTATGTCTCTGTTGTCCCCCCACCCTCCGCTCATGCCCCATGTCTGTCTCCTGTTCCCCCACCCGCTCATTCCCCGTGTCTCTCTCCTGTTTCCCCCCACCCCCTGCTCATGCCCCGTGTCTATCTCCTGTACCCCCCACCCCCGCTCATTCCCCGTGTCTCTCTCCTGTTGCCCCCCACTCCCCTGCTCATGCCCTGTGTCTGTCTTCTGTTCCCCGACCCCCCGCTCATGCCCTGTGTCGTTCTCCTGTTGCCCCCACCCATGCCCCGTGTCTGTCTCCTGTACCCCCCCAACTCCTGCTCATGCCCCGTGTCTGTCTCCTGTTGCCCCCCACCCCCCGCTCATGCCCCGTGCCTGTCTCCTGTTGCCCCTCACCCCCCAGCTCATGCCCCGTGTCTGTCTCCTGTTCTCCCCACCCCCGCTCATGCCCCGTGTCTGTCTCCTGTTCTCCCCACCCCCCGCTCATGCCCCATGTCTCTCTCCTGTTTGCCCCACCCCCTGCTCATGCCCCGTGTCTGTCTCCTGTTGCACCCCACCCCCCGCTCATGCCCCATGTCTCTCTGTTGTTCCCCCCACCCACCCCCATGCCCCGTGTCTGTCTCCTGTTCCCCCAACTGCCCGCTCATGCCCCGTGTCTGTCTCCTATTCCCCCACCCCCCGCTAATGCCCTGTGTCTCTCTCCTGTTGCCTCCCACCCCCCGCTCATGCCCCGTGTCTGTCTCCTGTACCCCCCACCCCCCGCTCATGTCCTGTGTCTCTATCCTGTTGCCCCACACCACCGCTCATGCCACGTGTCTTCCTCTTGTCCCCCCTCCTATGATGCCCCTTGTTGACCTCTTGTTCCTCCCACCCCCTGCTCATGCCTCGTGTCTTCCTCCTGTCCCCCCACTCCTCGCTGATGCCCTGTGTCTTCCTCCTATTCCCTCCCACCCCCTGCTCATGGCCGTGTCTTCGTCTTATCCCCCGCTCCTATGATGCCCCTTGTTGACCTCTTGTTCCACCCACCCCCTGCTCATGCCCCGTGTCTCCCTTCTTCCCCCCCACCCCCCGCTCATGCCCCGTGTCTGCACTGTTGGAGCAGGGCAGACATGGGGCATGAGCGGGGGTGGGGGCCCCACCTTGCTCTACCCCCGCTCATGCCCCGTATCTCTCCTGTTCACCCCCACCCCTGCTCATGCTCCGTGTATGTCTCCCTCCTTTTCCCCCCTCATGGCTCATGTCTCCTCTGTTCACCCCCACCCCCGCTCATTCCCCGTGTGTCTCTCTCCCTCCCCCCACCCCCGCTCATGCCCCGTGTGTCTCTCCCCCTGCTCATGCCCCGTGTGTCTCTCTCCCTCCCCCCACACCCGCTCATGCCCCGTGTGTCTTTCTCCCTCCCCACACCCCCCGCTCATGCCAGGTGTGTCTCTCTCCCTCCCCTCCACCCCCGCTCATGCCCCGTGTGTCTCTCTCCCTCCCCCCACCACCTGCTCATGCCCTGTGTGCCTCTCCCCTCTCCCCACCCTCCGCTCATGCCCCTTGTGTCTCTCCCCTCCCCCATCCCCTGCTCATGCCCCGTGTGTCTCTCTCCCTCCCCCCACCCCCGGTCAAGCCCCGTGTGTCTCTCCCCTCCCCCTACCCCCCTTCATGCCAGTTATGGTTCTCCCCTCCCCCCACCCCCCGCTCATGCCCTGTGTGTCTCTCTCCCTTCCCCACACCCCCCGCTCATGCCCCGTGTGGCTCTCTCCCTCCCCCCACCCCCCGCTCATGCCCCGTGTCTGTCTCCTGTGGCCCCCACCCCATGCATCTCTCTCCTGTTGCCCTCCACCCCCGCTCATGCCCGTGTATATCTCCTGTTCCCCCACCCGCTCATGCCCCGTGTCTCTCTCCTGTTGCCCCCCCGCTCATGCCTGTGTCTGTCTCCTGTACCCCCCACCCCCCACACATGCCCTGTGTCTCTCTCATGTTGGCCCCCACCCCCTGCTCATGCCCCGTGTCTCTCTCCTGTTGCCCCCCACCCCCTGCTCATACCCTGTGTCTGTCTCCTGTACCCCCCACCCCCCGCTCATGCCCCATGTCTGTCTCCTGTTCCCCCTACCCGCTCATGCCCCATGTCTCTCTCCTGTTGCCCCCCACCCCTGCTCATGCCCCGTGTCTGTCTCCTGTACTCCCCACCCCCCACTCATGCCCATATTTCTCTCCTGTTGCCCCCCACTCCCCCGCTCATGCCCCATGTCTGTCTTCTGTTCCTCCACCCCCTGCTCATGCCCTGTGTCTGTCTCCTGTTTCCCCCCACCCATGCCCCGTGTCTGTCTCCTGTACCCCCCCAACTCCTGCTCATGCCCCGTGTCTGTTTCCTGTTGCCCCCCACCCCCCGCTCATGCCCTGTGTCTGTCTCCTGTTGCCCCCCACCCCCCGCTCATGCCCCGTGTATGTCTCCTGTTCTCCCCACCCCCCGCTCATGCCCCGTGTGTCTCTCCCCCTGCTCATGCCCCGTGTGTCTCTCTCCCTCCCCCCACACCCGCTCATGCCCCGTGTGTCTTTCTCCCTCCCCACACCCCCCGCTCATGCCAGGTGTGTCTCTCTCCCTCCCCTCCACCCCCGCTCATGCCCCGTGTGTCTCTCTCCCTCCCCCCACCACCTGCTCATGCCCTGTGTGCCTCTCCCCTCTCCCCACCCTCCGCTCATGCCCCTTGTGTCTCTCCCCTCCCCCATCCCCTGCTCATGCCCCGTGTGTCTCTCTCCCTCCCCCCACCCCCGGTCAAGCCCCGTGTGTCTCTCCCCTCCCCCTACCCCCCTTCATGCCAGTTATGGTTCTCCCCTCCCCCCACCCCCCGCTCATGCCCTGTGTGTCTCTCTCCCTTCCCCACACCCCCCGCTCATGCCCCGTGTGGCTCTCTCCCTCCCCCCACCCCCCGCTCATGCCCCGTGTCTGTCTCCTGTGGCCCCCACCCCATGCATCTCTCTCCTGTTGCCCTCCACCCCCGCTCATGCCCGTGTATATCTCCTGTTCCCCCACCCGCTCATGCCCCGTGTCTCTCTCCTGTTGCCCCCCCGCTCATGCCTGTGTCTGTCTCCTGTACCCCCCACCCCCCACACATGCCCTGTGTCTCTCTCATGTTGGCCCCCACCCCCTGCTCATGCCCCGTGTCTCTCTCCTGTTGCCCCCCACCCCCTGCTCATACCCTGTGTCTGTCTCCTGTACCCCCCACCCCCCGCTCATGCCCCATGTCTGTCTCCTGTTCCCCCTACCCGCTCATGCCCCATGTCTCTCTCCTGTTGCCCCCCACCCCTGCTCATGCCCCGTGTCTGTCTCCTGTACTCCCCACCCCCCACTCATGCCCATATTTCTCTCCTGTTGCCCCCCACTCCCCCGCTCATGCCCCATGTCTGTCTTCTGTTCCTCCACCCCCTGCTCATGCCCTGTGTCTGTCTCCTGTTTCCCCCCACCCATGCCCCGTGTCTGTCTCCTGTACCCCCCCAACTCCTGCTCATGCCCCGTGTCTGTTTCCTGTTGCCCCCCACCCCCCGCTCATGCCCTGTGTCTGTCTCCTGTTGCCCCCCACCCCCCGCTCATGCCCCGTGTATGTCTCCTGTTCTCCCCACCCCCCGCTCATGCCCCATATCTGTCTCCTGTTCCCCCCACCCCCGCTCATGCCCCGTGTCTGTCTCCTGTTCTCCCCACCCCCCCACTCATGCCCCGTGTCTGTCTCCTTTTCTCCCCACCCCCTGCTCATGCCCCGTGTCTCTCTCCTGTTGGCCCCACCCCCTGCTCATGCCCCGTGTCTGTCTCCTGATGCACCGCACTCCCCGCTCATGCCCCATGTCTCTCTGTTGTTCCCCCCACCCCCCCTCATGCCCCGTGTCTGTCTCCCATTACCCCACCCCCGCTCGTGCCCTGTGTCTCTCTCCTGTTGCCCCCCGCTCATGCCCCGTGTCTGTCTCCTGTACCCCCCCACCCCCCGCTTATGTCCCGTGTCTCTCTCCTGTTGCCCACACCACCGCTCATGCCCCGTGTCTTCCTCGTGTCCCCCCTCCTATGATGCCCCTTGTTGACCTCTTGTTCCCCCCACCGCCCGCTCATGCCTCGTGTCTTCCTCCTGTCCCCCCACTCCTCGCTGATGCCCTGTGTCTTCCTCATATTCCCTCCCACCCCCTGCTCATGGCCCGTGTCTTCCTCTTATCATCCCCCCTCCTATGATTCCCTTGTTGCCCTCTTGTTCCACCCACCCCCCGCTCATGCCCGTGTCTCCCTTCTTCCCCCCCACCCCCGCTCATGCTCCGTGTCTGTCTCCCTCCTTTTCCCCCCTCATGGCTCGTGTCTCCCCTGTTCACCCCCACCCCCGCTCATTCCCCGTGTGTCTCTCTCCCTCTCCCCCACCCCCTGCCGCTCATGCCCCATGTCTCTCCCCTCCCCCCCGCTCATGCCCCGTGTGTCTCTCCCCCACCCCACCGCTCATGCCGTGTGTGTCTCTCTCCCTCCCCCCACCCCCGCTCATGACCATGTGTCTCTCCCCCTCCCCCCGCTCATGCCCCGTGTGTCTATCACCCTCCCCCCACCCCCCACTCATGCCCCGTGTGTCTCTCCCCTCCCGTCCACCCCCCGCTCATGCCCCTTGTCTCTCTCCCCTCCCCCACCCCCCTATCATGCCCCGTGTGTCTCTCTCCCTCCCCCCCACCCCCCGCTCATGACCCGTGTGGCTCTCTCCCTCCCCCCACCCCCCGCCCATGCCCGTGTCTGTCTCCCGTTGCCACCACCCCCTGCGTCTCTCTCCTGTTGCCCCCCACCCCCTGCTCATGCCCCGTGTCTGTCTCCTGTACCCCACCACCCCCCGCTCATGCCCCGTGTATGTCTCCTGTTCCACCCACCCGCTCATGCCCTGTGTCTGTCTCCTGTTGCCCCCCCGCTCATGCCCCGTGTCTGTCTCCTGTTCCCCCCACCCGCTCATGCCCCCCGTGTCTCTCTCCTGTTGCCCCCCACCCTCTGCTCATGGCCCGTGTCTGTCTCCTGTACCCCTCCACCCCCTGCTCATGCCCCGTGTCTCTCCTGTACCCCCCACCCTCCGCTCATGCCCCGTGTCTGTCTCCTGTTCCCCCACCCGCTCATGCCCCATGTCTCTCTCCTGTTGCCACCCGCTCATGCCCCGTGTCTGACTCCTGTTCCCCCCACCCGCTCATGCCCCATGTCTCTCTCCTGTTGCCCCCCACCCCCTGCTCATGCCCTGTGTCTGTCTCCTGTACCCCCCACCCCCCGCTCATGCCCCATGTCTTTCTCCTGTTGCCCCCCACTCATGCCCCGTGTCTCTCTCCTGTTGGCCCCACCCCCCGCTCATGCCCCATATCTGTCTCCTGTTGCCCCCCACCCCCTGCCCATGCCCCGTGTCTCTCTCCTGTTGCCCCCTACCCCCCGCTCATGCCCCGTGTCTGTCTCCTGTACCCCCCAACCCCCGCTCATGCCCTGTGTCTCTCTCCTGTTGCCCCTCACCACCGCTCATGCCCTGTGTCTTCCTCTTGTCCCCCCTCCTATGATGCCCCTTGTTGACCTCTTGTTCCCCCCACCCCCCGCTCATGCCTCGTGTCTTCCTCCTGTCCCCCACTCCTCGCTGATGCCCTGTGTCTTCCTCCTGTTCCCTCCCACCCCCTGCTCATGCTCCGTGTCTCTCTCCTGTTGCCCCCCACCACCGCTCATGCCCCGTGTCTTCCTCTTGTCCCCCTTCCTATGATGCCCCTTGTTGACCTCTTGTTCCCCCACCCCCCGCTCATGCCCTGTGTCTTCCTCCTGTCCCCCACTCCTCACTGATGCCCTGTGTCTTCCTCTTGTTCCACCCACCCCACGCTCATGCCCCGTGTCTCCCTTCTTCACCCCCACCCCCCGCTCATGCCCCGTATCTGCACTGTTGGAACCGGGCAGACACGGGGCATGAGCGGGGGTGAGGGACCCACCTTGCCCTACCCCCGCTCATGCCCCGTGTTTGTCTCCTGTTCCCCCCACCCGCTCATGCCCCGTGTCTGTCTCCTGTTCCCCCCACCTGCTCATGCTCTGTGTCTGTCTCCTGTTCCTCCAACCCCCCGCTCATGCCCCGTGTCTGTCTCCTGTTGCCCCCCACCCCCTCTCATGCCCCGTATCTGTCTCCTGTTCTCCCCACCCCCCGCTCATGCCCCGTGTCTGTTGTTCCCCCAAGCCCCGCTTATGCCCCGTGTCTGTCTCCTGTTCCCCCACCCCCTGCTCATGCCCCCTGTCTGTCTCCTGTTGCCCCCCGCCCCCCGCTCATGCCCTGTGTCTGTTGCTCCCCCCAAGCCCCGCTTATGCCCCGTGTCTGTCTCCTTTTCCCCCACCCCCGCTCATGCCCCGTGTCTTTCTCCTGGTGCCCCCACCCCCCGCTCATGCCCTGTGTCTGTCTCCTGTTGCCCCCCGCTCATGCCCCGTGTCTGTCTCCTCTTGCCCCCCACCACCCGCTCATGCCCCGTGTCTGTCTCTGTTTTTCCCCCACCCCCCGCTCATGCCCCATGTCTGTCTCCTGTTCGCCCCACCCCCCGCGTCTCTCTCCTGTTGCCCCCACCCCCTGCTCATGCCTCGTGTCTGTCTCCTGTTCCCCCCCACCCCCGCTCATGCCCCGTGTCTGTCTCCTGTTCCCCCTGCCCGCTCATGCCCCATGTCTCTTTCCTGTTGCCCTCCCGCTCATGCCCCGTGTCTGTCTCCTGTTCCCCCCACCCGCTCATGCCCTGTGTCTCTCCCCTGTTGCCCCCACCCCCTGCTCATGCCCCGTGTCTTTCTCCTGTACCCCCCACCCCCTGCTCATGCCCCGTGTCTCTCCTGTTGCTCCCCACACCCCCGCTCATGCCCCGTGTCTGTCTTCTGTTCCCCCGCTCATGCCCTGTGTCTGTCTCTTGTTCCCCCCACCCCCGCTCATGCCCGTGTCTGTCTCCTGTACCCCCCACCCTCCGCTCATGCCCTGTGTCTCTCTCCTGTTGCCCCCCCACCCCCCGCTCATGCCCCATGTCTGTCTCCTGTTGCCCCCTACCCCCCCGCTCATGCCCCGTGTTTCTCTCCTGTTCTCCCCACCCCCCGCTCATTTCCCGTATCTGTCTCCTGTTCCCCCCACCTCCCGCTCATGCCCCGTGTCTGTCTCTGTTCTCCCCACCCCCCCCGCTCATGCCCCGTGTCTGTCTCCTGTTCTCCCCACCCCCCGCGCATGCCCCGTGTCTCTCTCCTGTTGGCCCCACCCCCGCGCTCATGCCCTGTGTCTGTTTCCTGTTGGCCCCCACCCCCCACTCACTGATGCCCCGTGTCTCTCTCCTGTTGCCCCCCACCCCCTGCTCATGCCCTGTGTCTGTCTCCTGTACCCCCCACCCCCCGCTCATGCCCCGTGTCTGTCTCCTGTTCCCCCTGCCCGCTCATGCCCCATGTCTCTTTCCTGTTGCCCTCCCGCTCATGCCCCGTGTCTGTCTCCTGTTCCCCCCACCCGCTCATGCCCTGTGTCTCTCTCCTGTTGCCCCCACCCCCTGCTCATGCCCCGTGTCTTTCTCCTGTACCCCCCACCCCCTGCTCATGCCCCGTGTCTCTCCTGTTGCTCCCCACCCCCCGCTCATGCCCCGTGTCTGTCTTCTGTTCCCCCGCTCATGCCCGTGTCTGTCTCCTGTACCCCCCACCCCCCGCTCATGCCCTGTGTCTCTGCCCCCCCACCCCCCGCTCATGCCCCGTGTCTGTCTCCTGTTGCCTCCTACCCCCCCGCTCATGCCCCGTGTCTCTCTCCTGTTCTCCCCACCCCCCGCTCATTTCCCGTGTCTCTCTCCTGTTGCCCCCCACCCCCCGCTCATGCCCCGTGTCTGTCTCCTGTACCCCCCCACCCCCCGCTTATGTCCCGTGTCTCTCTCCTGTTGCCCACACCACCGCTCATGCCCCGTGTCTTCCTCGTGTCCCCCCTCCTATGATGCCCCTTGTTGACCTCTTGTTCCCCCCACCGCCCGCTCATGCCTCGTGTCTTCCTCCTGTCCCCCCACTCCTCGCTGATGCCCTGTGTCTTCCTCCTATTCCCTCCCACCCCCTGCTCATGGCCCGTGTCTTCCTCTTATCCCCCCTCCTATGATTCCCTTGTTGCCCTCTTGTTCCACCCACCCCCCGCTCATGCCCGTGTCTCCCTTCTTCCCCCCCACCCCCGCTCATGCTCCGTGTCTGTCTCCCTCCTTTTCCCCCCTCATGGCTCGTGTCTCCCCTGTTCACCCCCACCCCCGCTCATTCCCCGTGTGTCTCTCTCCCTCTCCCCCACCCCCTGCCGCTCATGCCCCATGTCTCTCCCCTCCCCCCCGCTCATGCCCCGTGTGTCTCTCCCCCACCCCACCGCTCATGCCGTGTGTGTCTCTCTCCCTCCCCCCACCCCCGCTCATGACCCATGTGTCTCTCCCCCTCCCCCCGCTCATGCCCCGTGTGTCTATCACCCTCCCCCCACCCCCCACTCATGCCCCGTGTGTCTCTCCCCTCCCGTCCACCCCCCGCTCATGCCCCTTGTCTCTATCCCCTCCCCCACCCCCCTATCATGCCCCGTGTGTCTCTCTCCCTCCCCCCCACCCCCCGCTCATGACCTGTGTGGCTCTCTCCTGTTGCCTCTCACCACCGCTCATGCCCTGTGTCTTCCTCTTGTCCCCCCTCCTATGATGCCCCTTGTTGACCTCTTGTTCCCCCCACCCCCCGCTCATGCCTCGTGTCTTCCTCCTGTCCCCCACTCCTCGCTGATGCCCTGTGTCTTCCTCCTGTTCCCTCCCACCCCTTGCTCATGCTCCGTGTCTCTCTCCTGTTGCCCCCCACCACCGCTCATGCCCCGTGTCTTCCTCTTGTCCCCCTTCCTATGATGCCCCTTGTTGACCTCTTGTTCCCCCACCCCCGCTCATGCCCTGTGTCTTCCTCCTGTCCCCCACTCCTCACTGATGCCCTGTGTCTTCCTCTTGTTCCACCCACCCCACGCTCATGCCCCGTGTCTCCCTTCTTCACCCCCACCCCCCGCTCATGCCCCGTATCTGCACTGTTGGAACCGGGCAGACACGGGGCATGAGCGGGGGTGAGGGACCCACCTTGCCCTACCCCCGCTCATGCCCCGTGTCTGTCTCCTGTTCCCCCCACCCGCTCATGCCCCGTGTCTGTCTCCTGTTCTCTGCTGGAACAGGGCAGACACGGGGCATGAGCGGGGGTGGGGGCACCACCTTGCCGTACCCCCCCACTCACTGATGCCCCGTGTCTCTCTCCTGTTGCCCCCCACCCCCTGCTCATGCCCTGTGTCTGTCTCCTGTACCCCCCACCCCCCGCTCATGCCCCGTGTCTGTCTCCTGTTCTCCCCACCCCCCGCGCATGCCCCGTGTCTCTCTCCTGTTGGCCCCACCCCCGCGCTCATGCCCTGTGTCTGTTTCCTGTTGGCCCCCACCCCCCACTCACTGATGCCCCGTGTCTCTCTCCTGTTGCCCCCCACCCCCTGCTCATGCCCTGTGTCTGTCTCCTGTACCCCCCACCCCCCGCTCATGCCCCGTGTCTGTCTCCTGTTCCCCCTGCCCGCTCATGCCCCATGTCTCTTTCCTGTTGCCCTCCCGCTCATGCCCCGTGTCTGTCTCCTGTTCCCCCCACCCGCTCATGCCCCATGTCACCCTTCTTCCCCCCACCCCCAGCTCATGCCCCGTGTCTTCCTTTCCCCCCCACTCCCCACTCATGCCCCATGTCTCCCTTCTCCCCCCCCACCCCCCGCTCATGCCCCGTGTCTGCTCTGTTGGAACAGGGCAGACACGGGGCATGAGCGGGGGTGGGGGCACCACCTTGCCGTACCCCCGCTCATGCCCCGTGTCTCTCCTGTTCAACCCCACCCCCGCTCATGCTCCGTGTCTGTCTCCCTCCTTTTCCCCCCGCTCAAGGCCCGTGTCCCCCCTGGTCACCCCCACCTCCCGCTCATGCCCCGTGTCTCCCTTCTTCCCCCCCACCCCCCACTCATGCCCCATGTCTCCCTTCTTTCCCGCTCATGCCCCGTGTCTCCCTTATTCCCCCCCACCCCCGCTCATGTCCCGTGTCTCCCTTCTTTCCCGCTCATGCCCCATGTCTCCCTTCTTTCCACCCCCTGCTCATGCCCCGCGTCTCTCTCCTGGTCTTCCCGACCCCCCGCCGATGCCCTGTTGTGTTCTCTTTATACACCCTGCCTTCCCTTTCCCTGGTGCCCATCTTGGTAAAAGATTTTTCTTCCTACACCAGGACGCCTGCCTTTGAGAACCGAGGATGCTAGTGGTCTTCCTTCATTGAAAAGGACGTTATGGTTACTTCGCACTAAGAAAAAACTATGAAATTCAGTTAAAAAAAATGTGTTAAAGTGACTTTATGGTTAAGTTGCACTAATAAAAACCTATGAAATTCAGTATAAAAACTTTGTTAAAGGGACCTCATGGATAAGTTGTGCTACTAAAAACCTATGAAATTCAGTAAAAAAACTTTGTTAAAGGGACGTTATGGTTAAGCTGCACTACTAAAAACCTATGAAATTCAGTACAAAAACTTTGTTAAAGGGACGTTATGGCTAAGTTGCGCTACTAAAAACCTATGAAATTCAGTAAAACCGAAAAACCCCTGAAATTCGGCAGTTATGGTAAGATAAGCAACCATAAATTGCGCCACCGTACCATAACTGGCTAATTTCAAGGGTTTTTCGGTTTTACTTGGAACCATAACGTCCCTTTAACAAAGTTTTTTCACTGAATTTCATAGGTTTTTAGTAGCGCAACTTAACTATAATGTCCCTTTAACAAAGTTTTTTTACTGAATATATATATATATATATATATATACATATACATATATTCAGTGAAAAAACTTTGTTAAAGGGACGTTATGGTTAAGTTGCGCTACTAAAAACCTATGAAATTCAGTGAAAAAAACTTTGTTAAAGGGACGTTATGGTTCCAAGTAAAACCGAAAAACCCTTGAAATTCGCCAGTTATGGTAAGCTAAGCAACCATAACTCGCGCCACCACCATGCACTGCTAAGACTAACACCCAGGACATTAAAGATGACATCACAAATGTCATTGATGACATCACTGATGACATCACATGTGTATGTACTTCTCATGAAATATGTGTAAGGGGTTTTTTTTATGTTGCGAAAAAAGTGTCAAGAATCATTGTAAGAAATATACCCTAATAAGTGCCTTGAACGATGCATTGATATAAATAGCATCCTATTATGGGGTTCTATCTATTATACTAAGCTACTCATACAGAAACATAACACTGTGTGCAGCGTACAAGATGAAGGTATGATATTCGTAATGTTAATATGTTGAATAATGGAATGATAATTGTTTTCTTAATAGATTTTTGTGTACTGTGAAATATGTAATAAGCAGCTAATAAAACCCATGTATTACATAATTGCATTACTATAGACAAAACACAAAGACACAAGAACACATACCAATATGGGTATATACAGGGAAAGTGAAGTTAGCAAAAAAGCACAAGTAGTAGCAGAAACAATTCATAACTTAACTGATTAGTTTCATGCAAATAAATGATTGCTCTGTTTCAAATCTGCTATTTACCCTATGTATATGTATCACTTGATGTGATTGGACCCTAAGGAAAGTAGTGTGAGTACAATGTATACAAATATGACCATATACAGGGAAAGTACAGCCATAAAAAAAACAGATTATGTCTGGATGTTGCTCTGTCTCCAAAGTAGCACAGAGAGGTAGCAAGTCCAACCACTTCATTCCACGTACTCCATGCCAGTGTACTTCCACATGTGGGAATCCAAGATCTACAGCTACTCCACAGCTTTCTGCATGCACCTTCAACCAATGTATCCACGAATCTCCTAAAATCCAAACAATCTGTTTTCTGAAACGCACAGCCATAGCTATCTTTTGTTCTCTCAGCAAAAAGAGTATCTGAGAAAATCTCTCCTGGCACAACACACCCACCAAACTTTCCTGACCAATCCCTTTCAGTGCTTATTCTCATTTGCATGACTTCTGAACCCAAAAATCCCCGGATGTTACTCCCGATGTCCGCGAACTACCGCCATGTCCGCGGGCATATCGTAACATGAACAGCCCTTCTACCATTTCCACTACACTCTCTCTGCCATTCCCTCATTGGATGTACCTCAAAAATCACATGACCATGCACCAATCACATTCAAGACCTCTACATCTAACTGCATCATCATAGATCAGCACTGCAAATGTACTCTAAATCTCTCTGAGTACAAGTGTCATATCATTGGCAAGCAGCATCTACCAGAAATATTGTACAAGTCTTCAAGATTTCTACTTGCAGCTCCATACATATCCATATGCATGAACACAAACTTCAGGTATGCATATTTTCTGTATAGTAGATGAACACATTTTCAAACAGACTTTTACCTTGTGAAATCTGTAAAATTAATTTACTGTACTTTTTTCAATTTCCTAAAATCAACTATCACTTATAAACCTTTTTACTTTTTACTTTCTTTATACACACACACTCAAATCATGTTAAACGAACATTTTTTAAATGAAATATATAGACCTCATATATTCAAACAAAAGTGCATGCAAACACAATCTATGTTTAAACCTTTATAAAAATACTTATACAATTTCATATTTTTTGTTTTTATTTATTTATTTACTTAATTACTTTAAATTAGACATGACATTGAGGCGCTATTACCTAGAACAGTTTACTTACAGAAATAGTGGTATTCACTAATATATTATACATTTCACAAGACATAGTAAAGATATTTTTTTTTGCTACAGTTAGTCATTCAATACAATTTGTTCATTAAGAACATATCACATGTACTGAACTGATGCAATGTATCTTATGTAAATAAATTAGTTTAATGGTTTTACAGAAGGCACTGAGGATTTCAATTAAAGAAATCAATATCTAAATTAAAAACAGTGCTATGTACAAACAAAGTTACTAATTTGAAGCTTTTACAATTGCAGTGAAGACCAGTTTCCTGAAAAGAAGCAGCCGAATTCGAAGAAGAAAGAAAAACTAAGAAGTTACCTGTTAATTTAAAAAAAAGTAAGTAAAATAACACCATAATATTTGTATTATTAATCACATATACTATAACATTAATACAAGCTATTTTGGTTTCTTAAAATAGAGATTTTGTACCATTTTCTCCAAAAATTTCCATGTCTTAAACAGCGATTTACAGCCAGAATGGATCACAAATTTCTATTTTTGGACACACACATTAGCCAACTGAACTACTACAATTTTCATATTATAGAACAAACAACTGTTTTAATTGTATACATTAGATTTACTATTTGTACTTTTCCACACCACTAGCTTACTTTTTGTTGTCATCTGAACCCCAGTTTAGTAACACATACATTCAAGAATACCTATCCCTACTAGTTTTAGTTCCCAATGCACAATCACACACCATTACATACATCTTTATCATCTTACTCAAACACTCATGCACACAGCACACATACATTCCAGAACACCCCAACCCATATATTCTTTATTTTTTTCAACAGACCCTAAAGAATGCCTACCAAAAGTCAAGTCTGTAAAAAGCAACGCAAAAGTAGAGCAAATGAAAATAAAGGTGTCCAACATAAGCATCCATCTCTAGCAGAATTTGTAAAAAAAGTTGAAACAAAACAGCTAATACAATCATTTAGTGAAACACAAGAAGTTTCAAGTACAACAACTTCGCTTCCTCTATCAAAATGTAAAACAAACCAAAAAACAATTAAAGGGATGGTCTAGTAAAAAATTTTATTTAAAAAATAGATAGGCCACATAAAAAAAAATACTAGCATCCTCTGTTTTAAAACTTCCTATGTAAAATTTTGAGCTATTCAAGCTCAAAATTCGAAAAAGCAAGCACAGGGGCGCAGCCATTTTGTGAAATAGAGGCCCTCCTGTGCTGGCTTTTGCTTTTGCGGCACTAATGAAGGAAAAGCCAGCCAGCTGTAGTAAACAAAGTCTACCGCTGGGTGGCTTTCCCTTCATTAGTACCGGGACTCGGAGGACGCGGACCGGAGACCAGAGCAGGAAAGCTGCAGCTGAATCTCAGTAAGTGCTATTTATTTTTTTTTACAAAAAATAAGCACTAGCAGCGTTTTTTTTTCTAAGTTTTCCGGGCTGCAGGAATAAAACCGCAGCTTTAAAAATGTTGTATTTATGTTTGCGGTCGCTTTTGAAGTTATTGTGTTGGAAAACACTGCGGTTTTTCTTTCCAAGTTTCTCAGGCTCCTTCGGCTCGGAGACCCAAAGTGAAAGTCACAGCAGGCAGAAACACAAGCGGTTATGTTTACATGCCGCGTAGTGTTTCTACCTGCAGCTGATTTCCCATTTGGGGCTCTCGGGCTCCAAATGGTAAGGCAGATTCAGGCAGACACAACGCAGTTGTGTTGGAAAACGCTGCGGTTTTTCTTTCCAAGTTTCTCAGGCTCCTCTGAGCTGGAGGAGCCTGAGAAACTTGGAAAGAAAAAACGCAGCGTTTTCCAACACAATAACGTTGTATTTATGTTTGCGGTCGCTTCAAAAGCGACCGCAAACATAAATACAACGTTTTTAAAGCTGCGGTTTTATTTCAAGTTTTCCGGGCTCCTCCAGCCCGGAAAACTTAGAAAAAAAAACACAGCTAGTGCTTATTTTTTGTAAAAAAAATAAATAGCACTTACTGAGATTCAGCTGCAGCTTTCCTGCTCTGGTCTCCGGTCCGCGTCCTCCGAGTGCCGGCACTAATGAAGGGAAAGTCACCCAGCGGTAGACTTTGTTTACTACAGCTGGCTGGCTTTTCCTTCATTAGTCCCGCAAAAACAAAAGCCAGCACAGTTGGGCCTCCATTTCACAAAATGGCTGCGCCCCTGTGCTTGCTTTTTCGAATTTTGAGCTGGAATAGCTCAAAATTTTACATAGAAAGTTTTTAAAACGGAGGATGCTAGTATTTTTTTTATGTGGCCTATCTATTTTTTAAATAAAAATTTTTACTAGACCATCCCATCATTTAACAGAAAATCAGCTATCAGTACAGATAAAACTACTTCTTCAAATTTTAATATAGTGCAAAGTAAGCATACCAAGAAAAGTATTTTAGCCAAAATATACCGTCACAAAGTCCTTCAAAACAGGAGAGAAATCAGGTTCAAAGCTTAAAACCTATCGTAGGAAATTAATCTTAGAAGCATTGATGGACAGTGCAATTCTTCTCAAAACAAATTTATTTATTTTACTGTTAAACAAAATGAAACCACTAACAAAACTAATAACTAAATTACAAAAAAGACTTCTCAATAAGCAAAATGTCAACAGAAAGAACTTCTTAAGTATCTGCGGAGGTGAATGGAATCACACTACGAGCACAGAACCATATTTTAATGAAGAAGCGTATAAACAAAAGCAAACAAATACAATTGCCATAAATAGCAGTGGTCGAGGTTATGAAAAAGTGAATAATACCATAATGGAACAAGAAGTACTCCTTACAAAAATATGCCCTGAAAACTTAGAATTACCCCTCCATGCAACTGAATCAGAACGTCTAGTGTACAAATGGCCATGCACGTCAATGTGTAACATTCCCAAACAATGTTCCAAATCTGTACGCCAATTCCTCAATAAATATGTAAAAAGCAAAGACAAAATCAAAATTAAATTACTGCAAAATATAGATACCTGTCCAGTGCGCAAGTACACAGGACTACAAGGACATTCATTGGCCTGCATTACAGGACCGACTATAAAACCACTTTCCATGATATCAAAAGGATATCAACACATCATTCAACTATAAGAAATCTAGTCTATAAACTGTACTATGCTAAAAGTCCTGCATTAGCACTAGCAAAGTTAAATAACATCCTTCTACATGGTACAGCAAAAGACCTACTTGAAGAAATTCACTATATTCAGAAAAAATATTTTGGAAGTGAAAGCCATTTACAGAATGAAATAGCTTTTAACCAATTAAGTAACAATTCTACACATGGCAACCTTTTGCTAAACACATACAAAAAAGAAATACTAAAATTTAAAAGTACATCAGCTGAAGTACCAAACCATGTATGTGTATTTTGCCGTAGAATTTTTTATAAAAGTAACACAAAAACTGTGGACCTATCATACAAAATAGAAGACAATGAAGATTCTAAATGGTTTGAATTAGCTCTCTACCTTGTAGCAGAAAACAAATATGAAATAACTGAGCCCTTAATACTTTGCAGTTATTGCACTACAAAACTTGACAACAACCAAACTCCTTCACGTTCTATCACAAATAATTTGGAATTATACCCAGTACCAAAACCTCTACAACAACTTAATTTATATGAGAGCATCATAATTCAAACAGTACACCCATTTCAAGCAATAATACGCCTTCAACCAAAAACAGCAAAATTACCTCCTTCTGTATTGGTAAAAGGCATTCGTGGAAAAGTAGTTTATTTACCATTAAATGTAAAAGAAAATGTGCATACTCTAGGAGTGCAACGTCCAATGCAGCAATCTTTAATTATATTAGTAAATGGAGTACCTACAAAAGACAAAAAAATATGGCAACAGCTGGTAGATTTATATAAAGTTAGATAAGCCTTCCAATATCTTAAAGAGAATAACGAATATTACAAATAAATTAATATAAGAAAACTTGAAAGATACAACTGAAATAATTCAAGAAACACAAGAAGCTGGTCAATTTGAGCTACTAGATCCTGCTACAATATCAAATACTTTAGACCATTATACAATTCATCCTTTGCACTGTAATGACACCGTACAAGATGTACTGGAAACTTACCAAATGCGTCAAACAAAAGAATCGCCAATCAGTATATGGGAAAAAAGTATAGAAGCACGTGCTTTTCCTCTACTCTTTCCTACTGGCAAAGGAGGAAGGTATGATGATAGACCTATTCAAATATCAGCTTCAGAATACCGCTCATTACGGATGTATTCTGAAGATCCCAGTTTTAGACAAAATGTGGAATACATATTCCACCTACTCTTTGAAAGTGAACTAGCAACTTTATGTTGCACACATATTAAAATCAGGATCACACTTTCAAAATATGACAGCTACACAATTATTCGAGAAAGTGCAACAAAAGGATGAGATTGTACAATCAAATATTACAAATCTATTAGCAAATATGCGTGGTACTAAAGAGTACTGGTTTCGACGTCATGGAGATGTACGTTGTATGATCAGAAACCTTGGCCCACCCACTTGGTTTGTTACATTAAGTTGTGCAGAATATGCCTGGGAAGATTTACATGATTTCCTATGCATATCAAATAAAAACAAAACAAACATAGATATTCTAACACCTGGAGAACTTTGTTCTTTGGTTCATGTTAATGTTTCAAGATATTTTCACCATCGCTTCATTGCCATGCTACATTTTATTTGTAATAAAACTGTTCCTCCCCTTGGAGAAGTGTAACACTTCTTTTGGAGAAAAGAATACCAAGCCAGAGGAGCACCACATATCCACATGCTTTTATGGATTAAAGATGCTCCTAAATTTGGTCAAGACAGTGATGCCACTGTTTTACAGTTTATTGAAAAATACATCACTTGTGAAATTCCATCAGAAGCCACAAATAGTGATCTTCGTGCACAAATTTTACAATTTCAAAGACACAAAAGTGGAAAATATTGTCGTCGCAAATACAAAAACAAAGGCAAATACTACACCAAATGCCGATTTGGTTTCCCTAGACCAGTTACAAATACAGGTCAAGCAAACAACCACATGTCTTCAGTTAGTTTAGTGTTAAAGGTAAGTCACCTAAAATACATATTACATAAAAAGAAAAGAAGAAGAAAAATATATCAATGATTATAATGCAATCATTGCCCACTTATGGAATGCAAACATAGATGTGCAGTACATTGCAGACAATTCTACTGCAGTTGCACGATATGTCACAGCATACTTAACTAAAGCAGAAAAGACAGAGCTCCAAGACCTCTGGAATGACCTGTCATCAGATAAAACAGTATCTCAGAAATTATACAGCTTGGGCATAAAAATGCTCACCCATAGAGAATGTGGATCTTATGAAGCAGCTGATCGTTTAACTGGTACGTCATTGTATGGTAAATCTGAAAATATAGTATGGCTAAGTCTTGGTCCAGCTAAATCTAGAAAAAGAGTCCTAAAATCATATGAAGACATAGAAACAATAGCCAAACATGATCCCAACAGCCAAGACACTTTAAAAAACAATTTATTGGACACATAGGGCCTCATTACGACCCAGGCGGTAAGTTACCACCACTTTACCACCATGGCGTAAACTACGTTTACGCCATGGTGGTTGGCGGACTTACCGCCCCATTCCGACCTAGGCGGGGCGGTAAGTCCCCAATCCCCATTTACCCTTCCCCATTCCCATTTTTGCCCCATAGGGCATAATGGGAGTGGGGAAGGCGTTAATTACGCCACCGTAAATTACGGTGGCGTAATTAACTCCATGGTCCCTTAGCGCCATGGATTTTAACACCTGCTAAAAGCAGGTGTTAAAAGCACCATGGCGCTAGGGGACCTCGTAATTGGCGGTAAGGGGTCGGCGCAGCTAACGCTGGCGTTAACCCCTTACCGCCAGGGTCGTAATGAGGCCCATACTACCCAAACAGAAGTAATACTTTGGAAAACATGTGTCTATACCAAATAGCCCAAAACTACACATACAAAAATAATATGAAACCTGATGAAAAAAAAGGTAAATATAGAGTGACAGACTGTGAAGGCAGCTTAGTTAAACTCACTAAACCGAATTTAATTAATCATATCAAATTGTCATTGAAGACTCCTCAACATAAAGAAGTATATTACATGTCCCTGCTACAACTCTTCAAACCATGGAGAAAAGAAGAACAATTACTAGATAACTATGACTCATATGAGGATGCTTTCAAAGCAAATGAAAGCACTATAACTGATGGAAACTTTACACAGTACAAAACAATGTTGCACAATGAACCGCAACATGAAGAAGAACTCCAAACCCAACTAGATAAGGATACTCCTGACAGTAGTCAACCTTCTGTAACAGGAAGCCAAGAACCACTGGGAGAACCACGAATAACAAATGAGGCAGAATTAGCTATGATAGAAGTAGAAAACACCATGTGTCAGTATGAAGATAAGGAAGACTTAACTATACTACAATCAAAACTAAACAATGAGCAATGTAGCATTTTTAAAGAAGTAACAAAACAAATTGCACATGGTGTAAAACATGAAAATAAAGAATGTTCCTGCCATAATTATAAACATATACTACTGTACGTCAGTGGTGAAGCTGGTTCTGGCAAAACATTCCTAATCAAAATCAATCGTAAGTTCCTTCAACAATTGACAAACAACAAACTGTCAGCTGTTGTCACTGCCCCCACAGGTTTAGCTGCCTACAACATAGGTGGTGTTACATTACACCGATTACTACTATTACCAGTAGAACACCAGAACAAATTAGACTATTACAAACTTTCTGCAGAAGCTGCAATGGAATTACGCAGAGTATTGAAACAAATGAAAATGCTACTAATAGATGAAGTGAGCATGGTCTCCAACCTGATGTTAGCTTTGATTCACCTCAGATTACAAGAAGTACTCAAAACAGACTATGAAGAGATCTTTGCAGGAAAACACATTATTGTTTTTGGAGATCTGCTTCAATTAACACCAGTAAAATGTGAACCTATTTTTAAAACATTAGGGCACAAACTCTGCCGTAAAACTGTTGGCAGAATTGGAAATGTCAACCTTTGGCAACATTTCCAATACAGAGAATTAACAGAAAACATGCGCCAATCTGCAGACCTAACTTATGCCAACATTTTAAAAAGTTTGAGAGTTGGTATACTTTCTAAAGAAGAAGAAGCAACATTGAAAACCCGGCACATTAATGCACTTTCTGGCGATAATGCATGTGCTACAGATGTTATGGAACAATTAGCCCACAAAAATGTCAATTGTATGGCCTTAATCCCAACTCTTGAAAGCTGTCTCAAATTCAATGAAATAATGTTAAGTAAAGAAATGCAACCAATAATGGAAATTAGCGCCACAGACAAACTAGATATACATGGTATGACACTACCCATGTGTGACCAAGCCACAACAAGACTAAATAATTTAGAAAAATCAATCTCAAACACAGCAGGCTTAGAAAAGATGTTAAAATTAGCCTTAAATTGCAGAGTAATGCTTAAACATAACCTTGACGTGGACCAAGGACTAGTTAATGGAGCACTGGGTACATTTGTTGGCTTTCAAACATACCCACGTGACAACAAAATTCAGTTTGTCAATATACTCTTTGACAAACTTTCAGAAGTAAAACGGATAGGACGCTCAACAGCTAGATTCCTTCTCTTCAAAGATATGTATGTACGCAGAGAACAATTTTCTCTAACTCTTGCATACGCAGTCACGATTCATAAATCACAAGGTCTTACCCTAGACAAAGCAATGATAGATATTGGTAACACAGTCTTTAAAGAAGGCATAAGCTACGTAGCACTATCACGCTTACGTACACTTGACGGTCTATTTCTAATCAACTTTGATGCAAGTAAAGTAAACGCTGATATTCCTTGCATTTTAGAATACAATAGACTTCGCTCACTATACACTCCCCATCTAAACACATATTTTGTTCCACAAAAACTAAAACGCTGTAAAAGAAAACTAAATCAAACAGAAATGCAACAGGACGTCACTGCAAATCCTCCAAAGAGAGTAAAAGAAACTAATACTTCATCAAGTACCACAAACAAAAAAGAATCAATTAGAGAAAGTAAACCAGGTACTTCTTTAAAGAAGGAAGACAAACTCCAAAAAATGCAGTTAGATACAGAACTACCTGGACCATTTAAATTCTCAAATATAGTTGGTGTAAGTTGCTATGCAAATGTAGCAATGAATATTCTATTTCAATTACCACCAATTGTTGACAACATTTACTTACACAGTACAGACCCATTGTGTTTGCAAATGTTAGTACTTCACAGAAATGCAGCAAACAATCCTGACAACACATATAGTGTTTTTGGAATAAGACGACAATTGGACTACTGTGCTGGAATGGTGAAATTCACTATAAACTCACAGGAAGATCCACAAGAATTTCTAATGTACTTACTACAAGTACTGGAAAACAAAAACATACCTATAAATTAAATCTTTCAGATTTCATACATGTGGAAACATACATGCACTCTCTGCAACAATGTGACACAAGAAGAAATCCCCAATGAACGCTTCATATATATATCAATACCAAATTGTGAATCCATTCCATTTCAGCAACTTGTACAAAATGTAAACCATGGTAGATTATGCTCTACCTGCAATTCAGATAATCGCTCCACGTTAGTAATACAAACACATAGTAAATACGTAATACTAATGCTTCTACGTTACAATGCAGATGGTACCAAAAACAACTTCAAGCTGACTGGATTCACACATGGTCAAATATCACTTGGTAAGAAAACCTTCACAACAATAGGTATAATCTACCACGCAGGAGCCACAACCAATTCAGGGCACTACACTGCATATATAAAAAAGAAATGTGGATGGTTTGAATGTAATGATAGTACCATTACTCTAAAGCAGAGATTACCAGCAAATCTTACAAACGCTTATTTGATGTTCTTAAAACCAAAATTTGATAAATAAACTGTATTTAAACCTTTAAATAAATTTGTGTTAAAAAAATATAAACGGTTAGAATACTCCAAAAGCTATCTAACTGCTCAAAGATTCTACAACAACTAATCAGATAAATGAATACCACTAAATTAGACCAAAAAATACACAGTTAGAATACGCCAATTGGTATCTAACTGTCTCAAAATTATAAATGTGTGTTAAAATAATATAAACTGTTAGAATACTCCAAAAGCTATCTAACAGCTCAAAGATTCTACAACAACTAATCAGATAAATGAATACCACTAAATTAGGCCAATAAATACACAGTTAGAATACACCAATTGGAATCTAACTGCTCCAAAATTTTATAATATCAAAACATATGAAGAATCTGTTACTGCTCCAAAAAGAAATACAACAAAGCAAAGTATAAAGCATTAGCCAGAAACAACAAGTGAACACTGAAAACAAACAAACAAATAAACTGTAGCATAACAGAAAAAGGGTTTTTGTTTTAATCCAACATGGATTTTTTTTTCTCCCACAGACCCAATGATTTTAGCAACAAATACAGAAACTGAGCAAATTGCACAGTACTCTGATTTGTATTCTACTAAATATGAGGGTCGAAAAAAAGTAAAAGTATATTGCTTACAAAATACTAATACTAACATGCTATTTTCTTTTATCACAGAAATGAAGAAGAAAATGGCCATGCACCCAAGACTCTATGCCCTGGCAACAACCACCGCAGCATATCACATCCATAGAGTCAAACATTTCAACTATGATCTATGGGAAACTTTTAATGTCTGCGAACAATGCAAGTGTTCTTAGAACACTTTGAACTTGCCAGCGAACAATACGGACACCGTTTTCAGGACACCCCCTACGAACATTTCAGAACAACGCGATAGTTCTTAGAACACTTTCAACTTAACAACGAACAATACGGACAGCATCCTAAGGACACCCCCTACGAACATTCCAGGACACCGGGAGTGTTCTAAAAAAAAAACCCCATCTTGTTTATTTGCGAACATTTCAGGACACCGCGAGTGTTCTTAGGACACATTCAACTTGACAGAGAACAATACGGACAGCGTCCTCAGGACACCCCCTACGAACATTCCAGGACACCCGGAGTGTTCTTAGAAGCGTCTTCAGAACACCACCATCTTGTTTATTTGCGAACATTTCAGGACACCGCGAGTGTTCTTAGGACACATTCAACTTGACAGAGAACAATACGGACAGCGTCCTCAGGACACCCCCTACGAACACTCCCCGGACACCGCGAGTGTTCTTAGAAGCGTCTTCAGAACACCCCCACTTTGTTTATTTGCAAACATTTCAGGACACCACGGGTGTTCTTAGAACACATTCAACTTGACAGAGAACAATACGGACAGCGTCCTCAGGACACCCCCTACGAACATTCCAGGACACCGGGAGTGTTCTTAGAAGCGTCTTCAGAACACCACCATCTTGTTCATTTGCGAACATTTCAGGACACATCGAGTGTTCTTAGGACACATTCAACTTGACAAAGAACAATACGGACAGCGTCCTCAGGACACCCCCTACGAACACTCCCCGGACACCGCGAGTGTACTTAGAAGCGTCTTAAGAACACCCCCCTTTTGTTTATTTGCGAACATTTCAGGACACCGCGAGTGTTCTTAGGACACATTCAACTTGACAGAGAACAATACGGACAGCGTCCTCAGGACACCCCCTACGAACACTCCCCGGACACAGCGAGTGTTCTTAGAAGCGTCTTCAGAACACCACCATCTTGTTTATTTGCGAACATTTCAGGCCACCTCGAGTGTTCTTAGGACACATTCAACTTGACAGAGAACAATACGGACAGCGTCCTCAGGGCACCCCCTACGAACACTCCCCGGACACCGCAAGTGTTCTTAGAAGCGTCTTCAGAACACCCCCATTTTGTTTATTTGCGAACATTTCAGGACACCGCGGGTGTTCTTAGAACACATTCAACTTGACAGACAACAATACAGACAGCGTCCTCAGGACACCCCCTACAAAAATTTCAGGACACCGGGAGTGTTCTCAAAAACATCTTCAGAACAACCCCTTTTTGTTTATTTGCGAACATTTCAGGACACCGCGGGTGTTCTTAGAACACATTCAACTTGACAGAGAACAATACGGACAGCGTCCTCAGGACACCCCCTATGAACACTCCCCGGACACCGCGAGTGTTCTTAGAACAGTTTCACTTTGCTTGCGAACAAAACGGACACATATTGAGTCCTTAGAACACCCCCTAGTCAGTTTATTTAGAACATTTCAGAACACCCGTGATGTCCGCAAACAAATCCAACACAAAAAGAACGTCTAACACATAAAAAACACAACTTTCATCCTATCTCATATACTCCCACCCTCCCCAAACACTCCTACAAACCAACACACTCTACAAAATACACATTTTGAACAAAGTTTCACCGCGCTGTCCGGGGACGTCCGCGAATCCAAGATGGCGGGCGCTACCGAAATATCTGACACGCTTCACGCTCCATTCCGTCCAATCAGCGAGCACGTTGCATGTCCGCGAACATCACACAAGACGATTGGCCAATCAGGACACTGTCCGCGAAGCGAACAGGGAAGTGTGTCCACGAACCGAACACAGATATCACTAATTTTTTTTACCTACTTTTTGGTCATTTTAAAAAAAAAACTACTGGACGGATTTTCACCAAATTTGCAAAAGCACGCTTTTGGGACCAAGCCGCTGCTCCTGGTCCAAATTTGGTGGAAATCCGTCCAGCGGTTTGGGCTGTAGACACGGGCAAACATTTTTTCCCATTCAGTCTATGGTGAGTGAGTATAATGTATACAAATATGAGCATATAGAGGGAAGGTAGAGTAATAAAAATAAAACTATGAGAAAGTGCTGATAACCATAATGATTATCTTATTGCACAGAAAGGATTGCTCTCTTTCAAGCCTGTGTCTTCCGCTATGTATATGTTTCATATGATGTGACTTGACCCTAAGTCTACAAATATAGTACCTTTTCAATTTTTACTTCCTGACTGTTACTGAAGAAATCTATGTGGCTTCGATATGTCAGTAAAGGATAAAAAGGGAGAGCCAACCATGTGATGTCATCAGTGATGTCATCAATGACATTTTTGATGCCATCTTTGATGTCCTGGGTGTTAGTGTTAGCAGTGCACGGTGGCGCGAGTTATGGTTGCTTATGTTACCATAACTGCCGAATTTCAGGGGTTTTTCGGTTTTACTTTGAGCCATAACGTCCCTTTAACAATGTTTTTTCACTGAATTTCATAGGTTTTTAGTAGCACACCTGAACCATAATATCCCTGACTTCATATACATGTAACATAGAACATACTAACCCCCTCGTAGTGATTTTCATGTGCGCGGACTACCGCCATGTCCGCGGACACATCGAAAATCTGAGCGTGGTGAATGTAAATTTAAATAGTGTGCCCCATTTCCCCTTTGAAGTTGGCTCTGAAAAGAGCTGTTTTTTTATTTATTTTTTACAGATGCTTGACAAACACTGGTTATTTTGTATTTTTTTTCTTGTTTTTTGTTCTTACTTTACTCCTAAAATCTTCACATAACCTTCTCCAAAGCAACCCTTACATTTCAAAATAGAAAGGCATTTCCCGTAAAAGATAAGGAAATGCCATCTTCTTTAAAATTAACAGCATTACTGGCATCAATATTCTCATTGTTACAGAAGAACATACCAGCTCTAAGCATGAAGGCACACATGCCTCGGTTGATGACACACCTAGCAATATTCGCAGTTAATCAGGAATTACAAAGAGGACATGTTAGAGGTGGACATTGCGATTGATGTGGACCCCATGAAGAAGGACCTCTCATCAAAACTAGAAGACATTATGCCCGCAGTGCCGGCTGAGACTGTACCTAAAATTGGGGAGGGGGATAACCTTGCACTGGCTGAAATACAGCAAGCCTTGAAATCGCTGCTAGAACATATCCCTCAAATGTTAAAGAACCGCTGATGTTTTTCATTACTCTCTTGGAACTGTAGAGGCTTTTCTCATCTTCTGAGATCTGAGAGTTCGGCTGACCTACTGTCACAACATAGCTGTATCTGTCTCCAAGAGACATGGTCTCTCGACCCTTTGTTACTTGACGGCTTTGTTATATATCAAGCGCGGGCCAAACGTGGCAGTACGGGCCGTCCCTATGGGGGGCTTCTAACTGGGGTAATGAATGTGTTTACATCTCGTAAGATACAGTGTAAAGCCGAGGAGCAGCTCTTGGCAGTAGAAGTTGAACTATACGACGAAAGACGGCTGGGAAGATAGCTAGTAATCAACCTTTATAACCCCCCAGGAGAATTGAGGCGTGACTCGCTGCAGGAGGCATTCCAGGACCTGTTGTCTTCCTGGTGGTTGAGAGATGGAAATGTGGCCGTGATGATCATGGGCGACTTTAACTGCCACATGATTGATGAAACATCTATACCCCCTAACCCTGACCTTAACACCAGGTGTGAAATGACCCATGGAAATAGAGAAGTTGAAGGGCTAGGCTGGCTACAATTGTTCGGAGCTTGGGACATGGCTATGATCAATGGTCGTACCAGGGGATATCGACCGGGCAAACACACTTGGTCTAACGGTATCTCTTTTAGCACGTTAGACTATATATTCATGTGCCCCGAGCTACAGACAAGAGTTTCTGATATGACTGTAAAGTACAATGAATGGAGCGACCATGCATCGCTACATTGCACTCTATGTATCCCTATTCCCTCATCAGTACCTCCTAATATAGGCAGTATTCAAACCAACTGTGCAGGTTCCAGAATTGTATGGTCCGAGAGAAATATAAGCTCTGCTACGGAAGCACTTAAATCTAGGGCCATTCCAGATTTTCATGAGTTTGAAGACATGTCCATTAATGAGATCGAGGACTGGATACTCAAATTCTCAGGCCAGCACGCTATGACCAATAAGGGTCATATGCTAAAGATAGGGGGGTACATACCCCCATTCAACAGGGAAATTAGGGACGCTAAGAGAGGCCTCATAGCGGCTATCCGAGGCCTGAAACCGATGAACTTACCAGGAGCCCTTTACCGGGAGAAACTAAAGATAATTAAAAATAGATATAGAGCAGACATCAAATATATCAAGAGCTCTAAAAAAAACAGCAGGTATCAGAAGCTAGTACAAACGATCTGCACTAGAAATTCTCGCGGCATTTGGTCGCTCCTAAACGAGAACAGAGAGAAGGCCAAAGCCCCCTTGGTGAACCCAATAAGTAAGGAGGCATGGGAAAAGTTTCTATTAGATCATAACTCAGGAGGGATAGAAAACATGAGTAGCGTTATGGTGAAGGCTCCTTTCCCGATACCCTTTGACATCTCTGTAGAAGCAATAATGAACAAAATAGTGGCCCTCAAATCCTCCAGAGCCCCTGGACCCAATGGACTAGCCGACGTAGTGATTAAGAGCCATCCTCTATTTTGGGCCGACTTGTTTGCGCTACTTTTCAATAAAATATTAGAGCAGGGGGCAATCCCCAGATCATGGCAAACGGCCATTCTTGTCCCGGTATAAAAAAAAGGTAGCCGTTTGGATCCTAATAATTATAGGCTATTATCCATGTTAGATATCTCTGGTAAGTTATTTGCCTCGTTGCTACTTAGTGAGTTGCAAAAATGGGTGGATAATTCAAAAATACTAAGTAGATTCCAATGCGGGTTTAGGCGGGACTTCTCAACCGCATATAACCTCTTGGTCATGGATATACTGCGTACACGGGCACTTAGTAAGGGACAGCCCCCGTTGTACGCCCTATACATTTACTTCAAGGCCGCATTTGACTCGATCCCCCGAGGGAGACTATGGGCCAAGCTAGAAAAATTGGGATGCCCGATAGGTCTGCTATATTACCTAAAATTACTCCATCACAACACCACTGCATGCCTTAGATTAAACCAGGAAGGACACTTGACTCGAAAGGTGACACAAGACAGTGGGGTAAAGCAGGGATGTGTCACTGCACCCCTTATTTACAATCTGTATGTGTACGACATCCTGGCAGCCCTGGCTGAGGTCGACAATTGTCCACCTAAAGTCAGGGAAGCACCTTGCACAGTACTTGCATACGCGGACGATCTGGTTATCTTTGATAACACCATAGGTGGCTTAAGACGTTCTGCTACTTCTCTCTGGGACTACGCCAGAATTAATGGCCTAGTGATTAACCTGGATAAGACAAAAGTACTAAGATTCACGAGGAAAAGAACAACTCGTGTGAATCCGATGGTACATGGTAACCTTATACCTTACGCTCCATCCTACCGCTACTTAGGAGTTGACATTGAGCCCCTAGGCGACTATGCACTTTGTAGACAGGGGCGAATCACAAGAGCAATGCAAGTCACCTCACTTATATCTGCCTTCACAAACAAGCAGGGTGGCTTCACTCTATGGGGGACGCGTCATCTCTACATTCAAGTGTTTGCACCCATGATCGTGTATGGACTGGAATCACTGCTTACTATGGATCTAGGGTGGTTACAAGTGCTGGAGGGTAAGTTCTGGAGACAAATCTTGGGACTACCTCCGGGGACACCGATGGCACTGATTAGATTAGAGCTGGGCCTTCCCTCCCTCAAGGCTATGGTTATGAGGAAAAGAGCTGGTTTCCACCTCAAGATGATAAGTGACTCTAGCAACCCCTTACTATCTGTGATCCACCAGGAGGTGATCAAAAAATATTCCACCTCTCCCTTCAACAAAAATATGGTTGAATTTTTCACTGAGATTGGTTGGATACACAGAGAGACTATGGTCACAAAAGAAACTATGCATGCATTAGGTTATAAAATAGACAGATGGGACTGGCTAGAGAATTTTGCGCACATAAGTAAACTTGAGACATATCATTTTGTCAAATATCGGCTGTATAATTATATGAAGCCTCAAGCGTACTTTTCTCTCTGCCCCTCCAGGAAACTCAGACGCTTCATCATTCTGTTTAGACTAGAACAACTACCTACTTTGTATATCAGAGGGGCCTGGGAGAAAATCCCGATGGACAAGCGTATATGTCATCTCTGTAAATCCCCAGACTGTCTTGAGACAGCTAGACACCGCCTCACGGGATGTCAGACGCTGAGAGATACTATCCTCCGCCATCTGGGCGATTTTGTCAATGGTCGAAGTGTACGAAAAGAAGTAGTGGAACTATGTTCCCTGCTGGCCTGCACCCACTCCCCACAAACCCCATTGCCACGACCCCTCCCACACACAATACACCCCCCAAACATTTGCACCTGCTGTTTAAGGGAACGTTCAGTGCATTGCACTGAAAGTGAAGGTTTCAACTTCTTCCTACACGTTTATTTTAAAATGAAACCATTCTGGAACGGTTTCTTTTTCAAATAAAAGTATAGGAGCTGTAAAAGGTAATTTAAAAAAGTAGAGGAGCACCGCTCCCGACCGCTCCCGCTCACTTCGACCACTGGATTTTGTACACGACTGTGTAACAATACATGATATGTCTTTCTGGATTTATTGCACCAATACCAGCAATATGCACTTATTTATTGCACTCTATAACATTTGGCAACAAGTAGAACTTGGCCTTAAGGGAAGGGCGGAATCTACCCAAGATTGAGGAGCACAGGAAAATACGCAGAGACCCTGTATGGAGAGAGAAATTAGCTTCTCATGTAGTATATGCAATGATTTTTCTCAAGTTAGAGTTTTTTTTAATGTCGGTATGTATATATGATTATATTTGTTTTTTAGGTTTATGTACATATTATATTGAGCACAACGTTATGTATCTTGCAACATGTAAAATTGTATGTGTAAAGTCTGAATTTATTTTCATACTATATCACATTAAAGAATTAATTAAATATGTTGCTGAGGACAAAAAACTGAACTATTGTCCCATATTGCCCTAGGCAGTAATCCAGAAAAAATTACTTTCGCATTTGGAAGGATCTTCATTACGGCTTGAACCAAGCGTTCCAAATCAGCCAACAAAGTAGGGGCACTGACGTTGCCCAAATGGAAAGCACCATAGTGCAAAACTACCACATGCGGACTGTTCATCGTGGCCATATCCTCACAAACCTGTACAATTCCCTGCACATTGCAATCAGGCACAGTGCTCCACAACGCCTCCACTCCTTTCACATCAAAGTTCTTTGCAACATGCCTGCATTCAGCGTACTGCTGTAAACCATGCACAAACATATCTCCGAGCACCAACACCCTGACTTTTCTCCACTTCTGCCATCTTCACCACACACAGTCTCTTTCAACACAAATCCACAACCTTAACATCTGATTGGCTGATCCGTACAGTCTTCTTTCCATGTTGGATTTCCTGGAAAAACCCGGATGTAGCACGCCCTGTCCACGAACAGCCGCGGTGTCCGCGGAAGGCATCCACTTTACTCTCTGTGCCGTTCCCTCATTGCATACAGCTAAGCAATCACACAATACGAATAACGTCCTCAGAACACCCCCATTTTGTGAATTTTCGAACATTTCAGGACAATTATTATTTCAATATTCAACATATTAACATTACAAATATTATACTTTCATCTTGTACTCTGCACACAATGCTATGTTTCTCCATTAGTAGCTCAGTATACTAGATAGAATCCCATAATACAATGCTATTTACATCAATGCATCGTTCAAAGCACTAATAACGGTATGATATTTATTGCAATATCCTTGACACTTTTTTCGCAACATTATAATAAAAATCCCAGTACACAAATTCCATGAAAAGTACATACACATGTGATGTCATCAGTGATTTCATCAATGACATTTGCGATGTCATCTTTGATGTCCTGGGTGTTAGTCTTAGCAGTGCACGGTGGTGGCGCCAGTTATTTTTCATAGCTTACCATAACTTGCGATTTCCAGGGGTCTTTCGGCTGTACTTAGAACCATAACGTCCTTTAAACAAACTTTTTTTAATATCACGCAAACAATATACAAACATGGCGTGCAAAAACCAACTTCTACAGATAAAGACTTGGTAGAGTCTCTCCCAGGGGTTATTCACCCAAGAACAGGTCATTGGGCTGTGTTCGTGCTGGTAGAGAGATTCCCAGACCCCCCTTTGTTTGCAACTTCTACAGATGGCTTTACACAGAATGTTGCAAAGTAAGAATTTATGCTCGTTCACAGTGAAGGTCAGCTGCTTCCATGTTTTTCTCGGGCCCCGGAGAGGCTCACGAAGCGGACTATAAGGTTGTATTGTGTTTTGACCTTGACAGACAGAGATTGTGATGAAAGACTTCTATTGAAGGAGTGTTGCTAAAACGTAAGAGAAGATAAAGATGAAATTTCTGAAACGAAACCACTTTTATATATTATATCACTATGCGAAAGATCGTTGGCACACGCGGAGTCGTATTTTGGGACTGCACCACTCGTAGACAATGGAAATTGCAATTGTACTGTAAGTAACCCTTTAGATTATTTTATACCAAATATAATTACAATAGTGTAGCATTAAAGACCGCTGAAGTTGAACTTGTTCGTTGAAAGTGGCATAATGTTTTCTTCTGCGCACTATCACCGCCAAATTGATCCCCTGTCGTTTAGAGGGCTCTGAAAAAGGCAGACGACACAGGGTGGGTTAATAGAAATAATTTAACCGGTCTATAGGCGGTCAAGCGCTCTACTCGCTGTGCCACTTCACTGTAGCCTGTCAAGTGGCACAGCGAGTACAGCGCTCGCTTTGACATCCGTGCACAGCTTGCTAACGCAAGTTTGAATCCCGGCAAGGCCAAACTCAGCCTTTCATCATTCCATGGTCGATAAATGCGCACCACACACTGTGGTTAATAATAAGCACCGCTTAAATACCTCACGGTTCTTAGTGCTATATGAATGGGAAAATATTATTATTTTATTATTAACATACTCTGTTGCACTATCTTCGATAGCAAATAGTTTCACGCCCTAATAAATAAAATGATGATTTTTAATGAAGATCGGCTGGTGAGACTAATTTATGTTTTTTAAAACAGGTATGTGGCTCCATTTTGCCTATGTCACGATTTAGAGACTCCAGCGGATAGGGTCTTCAACTGCCAGGTGCAGGTCCAAATATGCAACTTCATGACCCTCACCATTTTATGGGACAATCGCCAAGGACCAATATGCCCTTACGCAGTACTAGCGGCTACAAACAACATACCAACCAATAGGGTGGTCTAATGGCTCGTTGTTGGAGCAACCTTCCGATTATCAGAGCGACCATTTACTGCTTTTATCATAAACCAACAGCCTATCTACCGCAAAGGAACAGCGCGTGGCTCCAAATAAACTTTTGCTGATCGACAGCAGAGACAATAGCAAATCGCTGAATATTCACTAAACATTTCATGTGAAATAAATGTACTTTACCAAATGTACAATCCTGCTGTTTACTTTTAAACCACAGCTTCATATTCCGAATTGTGGTGCACTGAGTTGTAAGCTGATCTAACACCCTCTGTACCGCAAAGGAACATCGCATGCCTCAACATGAACTTTTGCGGATCGACAACAAAGACAAATGCAAATTGCTGAATATTCTCTAAACATTTGATGTCAAATAAATGTACTTTACAACATTTACAATCTTGCTGTTTGCTTTTAAATAACTGTTACTCTGAATTGTGGCGCGCTGTGTTGTGACATAATATGTGTTGTCTTCCGGGTTCTGTGTAAAGTCACTTAGGACTGCAGAGAACTGGGCGTGTTTGATTACTCACCCTGTAACGTCACGGAGAGAGGCGGGGAATGTGAATGCTTTGATAATATCAGGCTTAGGGGCGGGAGATATGATTTAGTGTCGCAAAAGCAAGTCAGCCAGGTCAATAGCGCCAGTCATAGGATTATCACATAATGTCGGCACACACCAGCCGGATTTATTGTTTCTTTAGTGGACAAAAAGTCGGTTGACGCCCCTAGGAAATTGTACTATTAGCGAACAAAAGGAGTGCTCTTAAAACACTTTCACCCTGACAACGAACAATACAAACAACGTTCTCAGAACACCCCCATTGTGTGTAATTGCAACCATTTCGGGACACTGCAAGTGTTCTTAGAACACATTCAACTAGACAGATCACAATACGGACAGCGTCCTGAGGACACCCCCAGTTTGTGTATTTACGAACAATTAAGTACACCGCGAGTGTTCATAGCTCATTTTTACCTTCCTTGCGAAGAAAAATGACACATACTCCGTCCTCTAAACACCCCACCATTTAGTTTATTTACAAAATGTCAGAACAGCCGTGTTCTCCGCGGACAAATCGAACGCAACAAAAATGTCTAGCACATAAAAAAACAAAACAT
The DNA here is from genome assembly GCF_040938575.1 of Ambystoma mexicanum. Classification (NCBI taxonomy): domain Eukaryota; kingdom Metazoa; phylum Chordata; class Amphibia; order Caudata; family Ambystomatidae; genus Ambystoma; species Ambystoma mexicanum. The sequence goes on from NC_090922.1 coordinate 775,803,165, forward strand.
TGAACCTATCTCATACTCCCCCACCCTCCCCAAACACTCTTACACACGAACACACGGCACTAAATACAATTTTTCAACCAAGTTTCACTGCGCTGTCCGCGGACGTCCGCGAATTGGCCATGCACCCAAGACTCTATGCCCTGGCCACAACCACTGCAGCATATCACACTCATAGTTGCTTATAACTTTGGGATCCAAAAAAAAATTATAAGGAACACAGTTATAAGCCACTATAGGTGTGATATGCTGCAATGGTTGTACTTATTAGAATATACTTACTGTTTGGTTTAGTAACTGGAGTACATGTATTTCTTGTTCACTTCTGTGATAAAAGAAAAGATCATGTTACTATTGCTAATTTGTAACGACTTATAACATTGAATAATCAACCTTTTTTTTTGTTTACCCTCATATTTAGTAGATTACAAACCAGTGTACTGTGCAATTTTCTCAGTTTCTGTGTTTGTTGCTAAAATCATTGGGTCTGTGGGAGAAAAGAAATCCATGTTGGATTAAAAAAATACTTTTTTTGTTATGCTACAGTCTTTTTTGTTTGTTTTGTTTTCAGTGTTCACTTGTTGTTTCTGGCTAATGCTCTATATATTGACTTGTTGCAGATTTTTGGAGCAGTTAGATATCATTTATTTGTTTGGATATTGTAAAATTTTGTAGCAGTTAGATACCAGTTGGCGTATTCTAACTGTCTATTTTTTTATATATTTTAGTGGTATTCATTAATCAGTTTGGATATTGTAAAATTTTGGGTTAGTTAGATACCAGATGGTGTATTCTAACTATCTGTTTTTTGCTCCAATTTAGTGGTATTCATTTATCTGATTAGTTGTTGTAGAATCTTTGGGCAGTTAGATATCTGTTGGAATATTCTAACAGTTTATATTTTTTTACTACAAGTTTAGTTAAGGTTTAAGTACAGTTTAGTTAATACATTTTGGTTTTAAGAACATTAAATAAGTGTTTGAAAGATTTGCTGGTAATCTCTGCTTTAGAGTAATGGTACTATCATTACATTCAAACCATCCACATTTCTTTTTTATATATGCAGTGTAGTGACTTGAATTGGTTGTGGCTCCTGCGTGGTAGATTATACCTATTGTTCTGAAGGTTTTCTTACCAAGTGATACTTGACCATGTGTGAATCCAGTCAGCTTGCAGTTTTTTTTGGTACCATCTGCATTGTAACGTAGAAGCATTAGTATTACGTATTTACTATGTGTTTGTATTAATAAGGTGGAGCGATTATCTGAATTGCAGGTAGTACATAATCTACCATGGTTTACATTTTGTACAAGTTGCTGAAATGGAATGGATTCACAATTAGGTATTGATATATATACAAAGCATTCATTGGGGATTTGTTCTTGTGTCACATTGTTGCAGAGAGTGTATGTATGTTTCCACATATATGAAATCTGGAAGATTTCATTTATAAGTATGTTTTTATTTTCCAGTACTTGTAGTAAGTACATTATAAATTCTTGTGGATCTTACTGTGAGTTTATAGTGATTTTAACCATTCCAGCACAGTAGTCCAATTGTTGTCTTATTCCATAAACACTATACGTGTTGTCAGGATTGTTTGTTGCGTTTCTACGAAGTACTAACTTTTGCAAACACAATTGGTCTGTACTGTGTAAGTAAATGTTGTCAACAATTGGTGGCAATTGAAATAGAATATTCATTGCTACATTTGCGTAGCAACTTACTCCAACTATATTGAAAGTTCTGTATCTGATTGATAGGTAGTTCTGTATCTGATCGATTTTTTTCAGTTTGTCTTCCTTCTTTGACGAAGTACCTGGTTTACTTTTCCAAATTGGTTCTTTTATGTTTGTGGTACTTGATGAAGTTTAAGTTTCTTTTACTCTCTTTGGAAGATTTGCAGTGACATCCTGTTGCATTTCTGTTTGATTTAGTTTTCTTTTACAACGTTTTACTTTTTTTTACAGAATATGTGTTTAGATGGGGGGTGTATAGTGAGCGAAGTCTATTGTATTCTAAAATGCAAGGAATATCAGCATTTACTTTACTTGCATAAAAGTTGATTAGAAATAGACCGTCAAGTGTACGTAAGCGTGATAGTGCTACGTAGCTCATGCCTTCTTTAAAGACTGTGTTACCAATGTCTATCATTGCTTTGTCTAGGGCAAGACCTTGTGATTTATGAATGGTGAGTGCGTATGCAAGAGTTAGAGAAAATGGTTCTCTGCGTACATACATGTAAGTGAAGAGAAGGAATCGAACTGTTGAGCGTCCTATCCTTTTTACTTCTGAAAGTTTGTCAAAGAGAATATTGACAAACTGAATTTTGTTGTCACGTGGGTATGTTTGAAAGCCAACAACTGTACCCAGTGCTCCATTAACTAGTCCTTGGTCCACATCAAGGTTACGTTTAAGCATTACTCTGCAATTTTCTAAACTATTTAGTCTTGTTGTGGCTTGCTCACACATGGGTAGTGTCATACCATGTACATCTAGTTTGTCTGTGGGGCTAATTTCCATTATTGGTTGCATTTCTTTATTTAACATTATTTCATTGAATTTGAAACAGCTTGCAAGAGTTGGCATTAAGGCCATACAATTGACATTTTTATGGGCTAATTGTTCCATAACATCTGTAGCACATGCATTATCGCCATACAGTGCATGGATGTGCCGGGTTTTCAATATTGCTTGTGCTTCTTTAGATAGTACACCAACTCTAATACTTTTAAAGATGTTGGCATAAGTGAGATCTGCAAATTGCTGCATGTTTTCTGTTAATTCTCTGTCTTGGAAATGTTGCCAAAGGTTGACATTTCCAATGCTGTCAACGGTTTTACGGCAGAGTTTGTGTCCTAATGTTTTAAAAATAGGCTCACCTTTTACTGGTGTCAATTGAAGAAGATCTCCGAAAACAATAATGTGTTTTCCTGCAAAGAGCTCTTCATAGTTTGTTTTGAGTACTTCTTGTAACCTGAGGTGAATCAAAGCCAACATTAGGTTGGACACCATGCTCACTTCATCTATTAGTGGCATTTTCATTTGTTTTAATACTCTGCGTAGTTCCATTGCAGCTTCTGTAGAAAGTTTGTAATAGTCTAATTTATTTTGGTGTTCTACTGGCAGGAGTAGTAATCGGTGTAAAGTGACACCGCCTATGTTGTAGGCAGCAAACCAGTGGGGGCAGTGACAACAGCTGACAGTTTGTTGTTTGTCAATTGTTGAAGGAATTTACTGATGATTTTGATTAGGAATGTTTTGCCAGAACCAGCTTCACCACTGACGTACAGTAGTATAGGTTTGTAATTTTGGCAGGTGCATTCTTTGTTTTCATGTTGTACACCATCTGCAATTTCTTTTGTTACTTCTTGTAAAATGCTACGTTGCTCATTGTTTAGTTTTGATTGTAGTATAGTTAAGTCTTCTTTATCTTCATACTGACACATGGTTCTTTCTACTTCAGTCATAGTTAATTCTGCCTCATTTGTTATTAGTGGTTCTCCAAGTGGTTCTTGGCTTCCTGAAGGTTGACTACTGTCAGGAGTGTCTTATCTAGTTGGGCCTGGAGTTCTTTGTGTTGCTGTTCATTGTGCAACTTTATTTTGTACTGTGTAAAGTTTACATCAGTTATAGTGCTTTCATTTGCTCTGAAAGCGTCTTCATATGAGTCATAGTTATCTAGTATTTCTTCTTCTTTTCTCCATGGTTTAAAGAGTTGTAGCAGGGACATGTAATATAGTTTTTTATGTTGAGGAGTCTTTAATGACAATTTGATATGATTAATGAAATTTGGTTTGGTGAGTTTTACTAAGCTGCCTTCACAATTTGTCACTCTGTATTTACCTTTTTTTCATCAGGTTTTATATTATTTTTCTATGTGGAGTTTTGGGCTATGTGGTATAGGCACATGGTTTCCAAAGTAGTACTACTGTTTGGGTAGTATGTGTCCAATAAATTGTTTTTCAAAATGTCTTGGCTGTTGGGATCATGTTTGGCTATTGTGTCTACATCTTCGTATGATTTTAGAACTCTTTTTCTAGATTTAGCAGGACCAAGACTTAGCCATACTATATTTTCAGATTTACCATACAATGCAGTACCAGTTAAACGATCTGCTGCTTCATAGGATCCACATTCTCTATGTGAGAGCATTTTTATGCCCAAGCTGTATAATTTCTGAGACACTGTTTTATCTGATGACAGGTCATTCCAGAGGTCTTGGAGCTCTGTTTTTTCTGCTTTGGTTAAGTATGCTGTAACATATCGTGCAACTGCAGTGGAATTGTCTGCAATGTACTGCACATCTATGTTTGCATTCAATAAGTGGGCATTGTAATCATTGATATATTTTTCTTCTTCTGTTCTTTTTATGTAATATGTATTTTTAGGTGACTTACCTTTAACACTATCAGGCCGATTCATGGAATTAATGTGCGCCGAAAATTCCAGCGCAGAGGTGCCAAAACGTGCGATTCACAGTAAAAGTGCGAAAATCGCAGTCCAACTGCGAAAATCGCAGGGAAACCAGCTCACATCGATTCATGGAATTCCGTGTGCGAGAAAAATATTGGATGTGCGCTGAAAAAGTGCGTGCCGCACGCCGGTGCACAGGTCATCCAACGGCGTGCACCACGGCCGCTGCAAAATCGCACATAGCGCGGCGCACATTACAAAAGTAGGCGGAACACGGGGCGTAACACTCGGAATGGGGAACAACGCATGAAAATATGGGCGTCACGGGGAAAGTACAGGAGGCAAGTGCGCGAAACGCCCACACGCTCGCCTACAACTCGTATTCATGGAATCGAAAAGGGCAAACCAGCGCACGGTCAAAGACGCGCACCGGGCCAAACAAGTATGCCACAAGAAAGCAGGCGGTAGCGTCCCTGGGCCTGAAATAAATGTGCGCCAAAATGTGCGCTAACAAAAAGCACCCATATACAGCTATGATGAATGATCCATACTGTGGCCCTCTAGGACAAATGAGGTGCAAAGGGGTACCGACAAACACAGACACCCGCTGTGTGAAAAATAGCGTGTGCGTGTATTCCGGGGTGCGTGGGAAGTTCCACACGCGATTGGCCTGGGCACGTGTATTCCGGGGTGCGCGGGAAGTTCCACACGCGATTTCAGCAGGGTACGTGTATTTCGGGGTGCGTGGGAAATTCCACACGCAAATCCAGCAGCCTATGTGTATTTCGGGGGTGCCGGGGAGTCCCACACGTGAATTGGCCGTGTGGGTCCTCCCAGCTGTTCCCTCTACACCCTCGATGGCCCCTGCAGGTGGCCCACACCACAGGGGACTACCCTGCACCCCTGCACATGTCCCGCAGGCAGCCCATCCACCATGGCCATGCCCCCCAGCCAACCCACATGTCACCTTGCACTACTGCCCACCAACGCATGTCTCCCAACACCCCCACCCCCCAGCATCCAGGGGCACCCTCCACCAGGCCCCCACTCCTGTCTCCCTGCACCCCCACCCCACTGCATCCAGGGACACCCTCCACCAGGCCCCCACTCCTGTCTCCCTGCACCCCCACTCCCCAGCACTGTGAGGCACCCTCCACCAGGCCCCCACTCATGTCCAACTCATGTCCCCCTGCACCCCCAACACCCAGCACTGTGGGGCACCCTCCACCAGGCCCCCACTCATGTCCAACTCATGTCCCCCTGCACCCCCACCCCCCAGCACTGTAGGGCACCCTCCACCAGGCCTCCACTCCTGTCTCCCTGCACCCCCACACCCCAGCACTGTAGGGCACCCTCCACCAGGCCCCCACTCCTGTCACCCACCCCTCCACCCCCCAGCAGTGCGATTTTCCTGGGTATGTGTATTTCAGGGGTACGCGGGTAGTCTTACATGCAATTTCATCAGGGTACGTGTATTATGGGTCCGCGTGAACTTCCACATGCGACATCAACAGGGTACGTGTATTACGGAGTTTGCGGGAAGTTCCACACGTGATTGCCTTGGGTACGTGTATTTCGGGGTGCGCGGGAAGTTTCACACGCAAATTTGCAGGGTACGTGTATTTCGGTGTGCGCGTGAAGTTCCACACGCGACTGTGCCTGTGAGAGTATTCCAGCGGTGGGCGAGAATATTTACTCACGACTGGGCCTGGGAGAGCGTGTTACGTGTATTCCTGGGGTGGGCGGGAAGATTTACACGGTCGCCTACAATGCGCCAAAAAAAAGGTCCAATCCGGAAACACGTACGCCAGCATGAAGCGGGCACACGTCCCGCGCAGCATAAAAGAGAGTGCAAACAACAAACAAGCTCAGACACCAGGATGAATATACCGTTCCTAGCAGCAGTGGCCGTGGGATACCGCAGGAGGACGAGAAGGATAGTCAGGGCCTGAATCTTCACACCCAGAACCAGCCTTTTTGGGATGCCTGATGATCAGGTGTATGGGAGGTACAGGTTTTCACCACACATAATACTCGACCTGGTGAGTGAATGGGAGGATGACCTCACATCACCCACCCTGTACTCCCAAGCACTCAGCCCCCTGGAGAAGGTCCTCAATGTACTGCACTTCTTGGCTACCGGATCATTTCAGCGGACAAGTGCCATAGTGGGGGGGTGTCAGAGGCCACACAGTCACGGTGCCTACACCAGGTGTTGGCCATCATCACTGCACGCCCATCAGTCCACAGGCACATGTACCTGCCCAGAACACCTGCAGAATGGCAGGCTGCCGTCCAAGATTTCTATGGGGTGGCACAATTCCCCAAAGTCAAGGGTGCCATTGATTGCACTCATGTGGCTCTACGTCTCCCCAGGGCATCTGAGCACATCTATAGAAACCGCAAGCACTGGGATTCCATCAACGTCCAGGTAGTATGTGATGCCAAGGGAATCATCACCTCAGTATATGCCAACTATCCAGGGTTCACCCACGACAGTTTTATTTACATAATGTCAACCCTAAACCGGGACCTAGAAGCTGGGTGGCATGGCGATACATGGCTGCTCGGTGAGTATAAATGCCACACCACATGCATGCATGTCAGATACTGAGTAATGTCACAACCCCACTAATGATACCCATCACCACCTCCCCAGGGGACAGTGCCTACCCTCTGAGCACCCACATGATGACGCCAATTTGGAACCCCACCACGCCACCCGAGGTAAGATACAACACAGCCCACATTGCAACCCGGGGCATAGTGGAGCGCACATTCGGAGTGCTCAAGTTACGCTTTAGCTCCCTTGACCGTTCTGGCGGGAAACTGTTATACGCTCCCCCAGTAGTGTGCAGGATCATAGTGGCAGCATGTGTCCTGCACAACGTTGCAACAGGCCGGGGCCTGCCCGTGGACATGGTGGTGCCCCCACAACCCCAACCACATGCACGCCTGCTGCGCATGGGAGGGGAAAGGGCATGGGGTTAGGCAGCCTGTACGCAGCTGGTGGTAGCCATGGTACATTTCACAAGTACATCCATCTGTCAGTGAATGAATACTGTCAGCCATCCATGTGAGATGGGCATGATGAGAGGAAAAATGCTACATAGTGTGACAAAATAGGCATGTGCCACACACTGCAACACATCCAGTGTACAAAAATACAGTGATTGCAGGCCGATGTACACATCAATGGTTGTGCACTTCAACATGACAGGAAACAACTATCATGTTCCACATTCAAACAGGCCCCAAAAATGTATGTGATCAGGCCAATACTCAATTAGCCTGAATGGTCAAATCATTCACCTAACAAGGTAACACATGTGGGCCAATGTGGGGTTCATCAATGACAGAAGCATGTCACAAATGTGACAGTGTGGCTGAGGAATGCGTAGCAAAAGTGGGAGAATTGAGACAATCAGCCTAAACGAACACTGAAAAATACAATCAATGCTGTTGCAAGATGCCACTTCAAGGGCAACTGCCGTAATGTTGCGCTAAATTACTACCGTGGGCAGAAGGGATATTGTCACACCCAAATCCAAGGTGGCTGAATGTTTTGCATGAAGCGCATGGGTGACCCATACCACTCAGGCACACACACCCTCACCTGGCACTCAATCAGAACCCGTCACCCAAACAACATACACATGCATTACACACACATGCATGGGCACTCACCGGACAATGCATCATAATCAGGTAGTTCTCCCACACCTTGGATCTGTTCCTCTGTGACGAAGGCCCCAGCAACAGACTCATGTTCAGTGAGTTTGTTGTCCTCTTGTGGAGACCCACCGCCAGTCACCAGAAAAGCGGCATGATTTGAGGCCAGCTCGTTCTTTGCTCTGCGTTTCAGGTCATTCCACCGCTTGTAGCAATCATCAGCTGTGCGCCTCACAAATCCAAGGGCACTTATGCGGTCCAGGGTGGTCTGCCAGTGTGCCCTACGTTGACCAGGTGTGGTCTTGCACCCTGCAGTCACCACCATTTCGCGGCTATGTGCTGACACATGGGCCACAGGTGCATCAAGTTCTGGATCATTAAAGCAAGGCTTCCTTGAGGTACCGGAGTGTGTAGCCGTGTCTGGGGTCTCAGCCTGTCGTGCCAGAGCACCCTTCTTCCTCTTCTTTAAAGGTGGAGCAGAGCCAGAGTGGCTTACGCCGCTCTGGTCAGTAGGGGCAGAATCACTGGTGGACTGGGTGGTAGGAGTGTGGGAATGCACAATGACCATAGGTCTTGATGCAGGCATTAGTTGCACGGTAATGTTGGCAGGGGGAACGTCAGTTTGATGGACCTGGACTGACACTGTCCTGGCTGGGAGAGTCAGAGCTGGGGCGGATAGAGCTGCAGCTGCCCCTGCAGCCTCTCCACCCTGCATACTTGGGGCAGCAGATGACATAGCTGCCCCAGATCCAGGTGGCTTGGTGACAACAACTTGCACCGCCTCTGGTGGCCTAGACTTGCTGACCTAGAAGTCAGCCAGGGCTGGTCCAACAGGGGCTGAGCTGGGATGGTGTCAGCCACGTTTCCCTCATGGGGGGGGCATGGGTGTCCCTGATTGTTCCTCTACACATGGGGGTATAGGGGCACCCTGCAAATCCCGGCCACGTCCCCTACCATGCCCACCACGCCCACCTTTTGAAGGTCGGCCACCTTTGCCCCCCCTTACCGCTTGGTCGCCTCTCAACCATGGCACTGATGTTGTTGTGCGTATGGGAGTTGCAGTAAACTATTGTCCTGGGCAATTGGGGGTCAAAGGGGTAGGATACCAGATGGAATTCATACCTTAGTGCTCTAACAAGGCTGTCTGTGACCCCTGGGGGAAGATGATGGGTCACGCAACGTACAGGCAGCCCAAAATAAAACATTTACGTGCACGCAACCCCTCATAGACCACGTGCGTGAAAAAAAGAACCCGCACTACGCTGTGGCACCCACAAACACAAAACTAAGCGTATCCGTAACACACGCAGCCTACAATGACCTCTGAAGGGGAACGCGACACACGGGCAAGGAAAGTTGCTAAGTACATGCGGAACTCACCGTCTGCCTGGAAAAAGAACGTGAAAAATACGCGTGTGTGTGCGTTGGCAACACCCCTGCCAAAAGAAGAATTGTACACTGTCTGAGGAGACAGGACAAAAGGAGAAGTGAACTCTGTTTGAGGAAACAGGCCCAACAAAAATTCAGAAAAGAGCTGTCAGAGGTAACAGGGAGTATGAACCAGAAATGCTCTGAAGTAATCGCGTGTGAACCGACAAGAAGGACAGATTTCACCCACTCGCTCTCCACGAAAAGCACGCACAAGGAAATGCCGTCCTACACGTAGCTTTTAAACCAGCCCACACGTACACGTCAGGTATGCGTGTATGCGGGCGCTTTCCTCCAATTACACGTGATGACACTCGGACGTGCAGTTTTTCCACGTGTGCTCTGTCATCACGTGCTATGAGGGAAACGCCCGCGCGCGTAATGTAATTTATGCGCTTACGCGGTAAGGGCCTTTGGTCCAATGAAATCGCGTGCGTGTGCTGACGCGCTTATGCGCTAAGACCCTTTCCTCGAATTACACACTGACGTGCAATTTTTTCACGTGCCAAATCGCTCCGTATCAAGCTGGCCACGCGAAAACACACGGAAGACCACGCTCCTGCCCAGAAGGCCGAATTACTGCTCCCCAAAGCCCCGAGCACGCTCCCACCTGCCATCTGCTGCTGCCTGACTGCCTGCTGCCCACGTGCACTGCCATTTGCTGCCTGCACATCAGCCAGGGTTGTAGTTGCTGTGACCACCCCTGCTGGAACCGAAGACTCCCGACTGGGATTCCATCACTCCACAGCCCAGCCCCAGGACCCAGTTGCCCTCGCACTCCTGCCTCTGGGGTTGCCATGTCCAGCACAACACCATCTGGCAGCACTGGCAACCCCCAGCCAGAGAGGTAGAGGGCCACCAGCTTCACTGCCACAGAAGTTGGTGTCCTGGTGGAGCAAGTCCTGGGGCAGTATGATGCTCTCTTTGGAAGATTGTGCGCTGACAATGAAGGACGGACCAGGATCTGGATGGACATCGTGACTGCCATCAACGCGGAGAGGGTGGCAGTCCGCGGCTTACATCATGTCAAGAAGCGCTGGGAGGACTTCAGGTCCAGGACCCTCAACAAGGCCCGGCACCTCGCTAAGGCAGCGGATGCCAAGGGGCGCCGGGGCCAGCTGTCGAACCATCAAATGAGGGTACTGGAATGCATATGCCCAGCGCTCTACGTCCAGATACTTGAGAGGCAGACCCGTCTGGAGTTGAGCGGTAAGGGGATCCGCTTACAACAACTGGCCTTCCTCTCCTTGCGGACGTGGCTATCCGGGACTGGGGATGAGCCTGTCCTGGGTGGGGTGGTGTTGCATCAACGGGCCATGCCAGGTGACCTGCAGTCTTTTCATGAGGAGACTGCACGTCATCTTGAATGGCTCATTGACCGTGTTGACCTACTGGGACAGCTCACCAGGGCTGGATTCCTCCGTTTGCTGGATCTTGTTCCGACCCCCTCCTCAACTGAACCCCCTATGCGCCAGTCGTACTCCATGCCATCTTCCCACCCATGCATCACCTGGGTACCCTGTGGAGCTGCCTCTGACCCTGCGGCCAGGCTGGTGGAGGACACATCCGTGCCACAGTCGGGAGTCGGACGTCCAGCAGGGGTGGCCACATCAACAACTGCACCCCAGCCGGAGGAGGATGAGCAGGCAGCAAGAGCCAGGGCACAGGCAGAGGCACAGCAGCAGCAGCAACAAGGTGGGAGCCATCATGGCTCGAGGCCTTCGACATCGGAGGGGCAGGCATCGGCCAGAGGGCAGGAGGACCCAGGACTGGAAGTGTCTTCCATATGGCAGCGGTTAGGCCATGCTATAGATGCGGAGCAGCAGCGGGCAGAAGAGGCACGGCTCACAATGGTCAGGGCGGAGAACTCCATGCGGAAGGCCCTGAGGCAGGCCAAGTGCCTCGAGGCAATTCGCAGGGAGTTGGAGGAGAACATGTCGTCGTCTCTGCGAACCCTCTGGGCCATGGAAGAGGACCGCCTCCAGGACATTGAGCAGGAGTTCGATGATGCCCTGGCCCGGGTCATCCAAAAGTGAGCCGTCGGAGTAGCCCGCTGCCCTTGTAAATAGTTTTCAGAGTTAGGTTTCCTTTTCGTTTTCCTTTTATTTGTGGTCAATGGACAATGCCACACAAATTTGTATATAGTTATATTTTTAGGTAGTTTGTTAGGTAGGTTTCATTTGTTTGGTTGGGATCATGGACCCTTTACATCCTTGGACAATGGATTGTATATAGTTTCATCATGTATTCATTTTTTATTATGAACATGAAGCAATGGAGATTTTCTTTTTTACATTTCCTTTGGATTTGTGTTGTTGGAGGGTGACTTTGGACTGTTTTTCTTTCTAATTGTTTTGGATTGGTTATCATTTTCATTCAATCATCTTTTTCACATGCTTTTCATTTCATGTTTCATATTTTGGTATGCGTTCATTTCATTTTTGATTTTATGTACATAATACATTTTCATTTTTTAGTTCCATGTGTGGGATTCGCTCATTGGGTTGATGTATGTGAAAATGTGGGTCTACACAAGCAATGCCAACCAGTGTATGTGTGTGACGGACATGTGTTGATGTACATAGTTGACTTTTGGTTTGTGTCATGCGATCGGCATTTCCCTGCTGGGGGGTGGGGGTGCAGGGGGACATGAGTGGGACATGAGTGGGGGCCTGCTGGCAGGTGCCCCTCAATGCTGGGGGGTGGGGGTGCACGGGGACAATAGTGGGACATGAGTGGGGCCTGCTGGCAGGTGCCCCACAGTGCTCAATCGTGGCCCTTATGGCCAGCTCAATCGTGGCCCTTATGGCCAGCCTCCCCAGCCCAAAGACCCAACCAAGTATTGCATCCACCCACATAGAAAAGGCAATTACATGATACAACCACAATGGCAAGTATGTAAATGAACACATGTCCGTCACACACACACAATGGGTGCAAGTGAATGTGAAAACCCATATCATGACATGCATGAAACCAATGAGATAATACCACACATCAAATTATGAAGAAAAAAATGTATTAAACACAACATGAATGTAATCGAAATCCAACACCCAACAATGGGAATAATAAAAGAAAAGCTGCATGTCTGTGAAAGAATAAAAAACAAGAAATCATAATCCAAAGAAATCCAAAAGAAATGGTGTCCAAAGTCACAGTCCAACAAAGCAAATCCAAGGGAAAAAAGAAAGTGAAAAGCATTGTTCCATGGTGAAAATAAAAAATCCAATGGTGAACTATGTACAGATGAACAATCCAGGGTCCATGAGCCCAATGGATGAAATGAAACCTATCAAAAATACTACCTAATAAAAAACTATATACAAAAACGTGGTGCGTTGTCCAAGCGCAACCAAAATAATGAAAAAATGGAAGGAAACCTAACACTATCTAACTATATACAATGGCGACGGGCAAGTCCAGCGGCTCACTCTGTGGTGTCCCGGGCCAGGGCATCATCGAACTCCATGTCTATTTGCCGGAGGCGGGCCTCTGTCCTGGCCCCGAGGTCTCGCAGGGAGGCACTCATGGCCTGTTCCAACCCCCTGCACCATCATTGCTCCCACCTAGAGCCTGCTCCTGCTGCTGCTGTCCATGTGCTGTGTCTGATGGTGCCTGCAAATCCTCCATCAGCTGGTCTCCAGTTGTGGTGTCCACCCCTGCTGGGCCGCCGACTCCCGACTGTGGCAGGGATGTGAGCTCCACCAAGCTGGCTGTGCTGGTCGGGCCAGGTCCACAGGGGGCTCTGGTGGAATCTGGGCCGGAAGACGGTGTGGAGAACGACTGGCGCATAGTCGCCACAGAGGAGGAGAGGTCCACCAGAGTGCACGACACATGTAGGAACCCACCAACCAGGACGGAGCCCATACGTTCGTGGGACCCCTCGTCCACAGGTAGTGGAGAGGCAGATGACATTGCACTCTCCCCTACCTGCGGACGGGCCTGGGACAGGGCCTCCCTGCTGGTGCATGGTGGTGCAGTCACAGGGTCAGGGACAGCGACATGCACAGGCCCCTCCACGGTGACCTGTGCTGCCTCCTGACCCTGGACTGCACCACTTGCACCAGTGGTACTACCCCCACCAGGCCCCGTGTGCGGCTCAGTAGCGGACTCCTCCTCCTCTGTGGAGACCACCAACCTGGATGTCTCCACACCGTCTTCCGCCATTGGAAGCCCCTGTGGGGGCTCACCCGGCCCTTCCACCACAGCCATTGTGGCAGACGCAGCACCAGCCCCCTCGCTCCCGGATGATGATAATTCCTGGGAGGGTGGCTGGGCCTTGCGTCGCCGCCCAGTGGAGGCATCCCCGCTGCTTGGCTCCACAGCGCCGTCTCCGCCCTCTTCTTCATTTGATGCTGCATAGAGGGAGACATAGAACACAAGCATCAAGGGAACAGTACATAATACCCTAGACAGGAAGCAATAACACATGATTGACACTGTCAAATGTCACTTCCATCCTGTCATTCCACAACACATGGGTGAATGCACACAACACACATGCAGAAAGAGTCCTGGCGCCTGCGATCAACATCCATGTAGAAGAGCCCATGTAAACCAAGATGTTGCCTTCAAAGTCACATGCATCCATGGCGTTTCAAAGTCACACACACACTTCTCAGGCACACACACACACATGTGCACCATACAGGTACATGACATCAGCACCCATTCCTCACCCCCCCTTCATGTCCAGGAACAGAGACAGCCATGCTTTCATGTCTGCATTCCGCATAGAGCTCCCCATATTGCATTAAAACACATGCACCAACCATGAGGTTCACACATAACTGGTCTCACATGCATGACCATGATGTCCCTGCACACACACATCCATACATGGCCTATGTCAGACATACAGGCAAGCATCAGACTACCAGCACACTGCAACATGCCCTGTCTCACACAGCAATGCTTGGCCACTTACCGCTCATCTCCAGACGGGTCTGCCTCCGAAGGATCTGGGCATGGAGCGCTGGGCCTACGCGTTCCAGGACCCTCATCTGGATGTTACTCATGCGTGCCCGGCCCCCCCTCCGCGAGGCGCGGGGCCTTGTGGAGGGTCCTGGACCTGAAGTCCTCCCAGCGCTTCTTGACGTGCTTGATGTCGCGGGTTGCCACCCCCTCCGCGTTTCTGGCAACCACTACGTCGTTCCAGATCCTCTCCCGTCCTTCCTTGTTGGCACGTGATGTTCCGAAGAGGGCATCGTAATGCCCCAGGACATGCTCCACCAGGACACCAACTTCGGTGGCAGTGAAGCTGGTGGCCCTCTGCCTCTCTGGCTGGGGGTTGTCAGTGGTGCCAGATGGAGATATGCCCAACATGGCAACCCCAGAGGCAGGAGTGGGTGGGCAACTGGGTCCTGGGGCTGGGCTGTGGAGCGATAGTATCCCAGTCGGGAGTCTTCTGCAACTGGACCCCTGTAGATGGCTGATGTGCAGGCACCAAATAGCAGGGCATGTGGGCAGCAGACAGTCAGGCAGCAGCAGATGGCAGGTGGGAGCGTGCTCGGGGCTCTGGGGGGCAGGAAAATGGCCTTCAGGGCAGGAGCATGGTCTTCCGTTTCTGTATGCGTGGCCAGCTTGATACGGAGTGATTTGGCATGTGAAAAAATTGCACGTCAGCGTGTAATTCGAGGAAAGGCCCTTAGCACGTAAGCGGGTCAGCACACGTACGCTATTTCATTGGACCAAAGGCCCTTAGCGCGTATGTGCGTCTGTGACATATCGCGCATGGGCGTTGCCCTTTCGCGTGTAAAACTTCACGCGAACCCCAGGAATACATGTATCATGCTGAAATCGTGTGTGCGACATCCCGCGAACCGCAATTATACACGTAGCCCACTCGCACAGGCCTTTTTGCGTGTGAAACTTCTCGCGAACCCCGTAATACACGTACCCTGCTCCAATCACGTGTGAAACTTCCCGCAAACCCCAGTAATACACATACCCCGCTCGCACAGGCCCTTTCGCGTGTGAAACTTCCCGCAAACCCCGTAATACACGTACCCTGCTCCAATCGCGTGTGAGACTTCCCGCGAACCCCCGTAATACACGTACCCTGCTCCAATTGCGTGTGAAACTTCCCGCGAACCCCAGTTATACACGTACCCCACTCGCACAGGCCCTTTCGCGTGTGAAACTTCCTGTGAACCCCGTAATACACATTCCCGCTTGGCGTCTGCTGTTTGGTAGCCCTGTAAACTGGTCCAGGGTTAGCGCAGCCCTTTGCGCTGGATTTGGGATTTTGATGGCTTTTCCTTGCGCGAGGGCGTTCTTGGGGGCGTAACTGGCGCTGCTGCAGGGTCGCTGCGCCACTCTGCGCCATGTCTGGTTTTGGAGGCTAAAATCCATGAATACGCTGTGCGCAGAAATTGATTTTAGGATTTTAGCGCACGCGGCTGGCGCAGACATTCGCACGTGCACACTGTGCGCCAGCCGCGTGCACCACTTGTGCGCGAAATTCGATGAATTACCCCCTATATGTATTTCTTGGTGACTTACCAGTAACCTGGTGTCAAACAGATGACATCATACTATTCACTCGAACAACTGGTGCCACAGGCATTGGAAAGCCAAATCTGAACTTAGTGTAGCACTTGTCTTTACTTTTGTATTTTCTCTGACAGTACTTTCCACATGAGTGCCTTTGAAACCGTTCCACTGTGTTCCGTAGATCAGCATTCACATGCTGAGCAGGAATGGAACAAGTAAAATCATATTTTATATAACTTACATCACAAAGCTATCACTGTCTTTCCCAAACTGAGGAGCATCTTTAATCCACAACAGCATATGTAGTATGTGGAACCCTGCGTGCTTGGTACTCTTTCTTCCAAAAGAAATGTTCCACAGTGCCTAAAAGACCATTTTCTTTATTATATATAAGGTGTGACATAGCTAAAAATGTCTGATGAAAGAGCTGTGATACACTTACAGGGTCCATGGAACACAATTCTCCTGGTGTCATGTGTTCTTTGACTTTCCTTCTGAGGATAACTTTCACAAATCCACTCTGCAATATCATCCCAACCGCATGCAGCACAACTTAAAGTCACAAACTAAGTTGAAGGGCCCAAGTTTCTGATCATGCATCTAACCTCAGAGTGTCTCCTAAACCAATATTCCTTGGTTACCCTCATTGTAGCAAGAATATTATTAGGTTTGCCTTCTAAAACCTTTTTCTTTCACCTGTTGCACATGCAGAAAGATTTTGAAATGTAGTTCTGGTCTGAAGTGTATGAACAACAGCATAACATAATGTTGAAAATTCACTTTCATACAATAAGTGAAAAAACAAGCATCTAACATCTTTTCCCACACACTAATTGGGGCACCTTTCATTGCTTTCATTTGATACAATTCTAAACTGTCACCCATGACTTCACGTGAGCGTAGAGGATGAATAGTGTAATGTTCATGCAAACTATTCCCTTCTGCAACAGATAGATGTTGGGACCATTACTGCTTTTGATTTTTGACTCAACATCAAGCATAGACAAGTCTGGTGCAGTCAGACTGCCCTTGTATGCATGATTGTGCTCCAATAGAAATGCCAATGCGTTTTTCACCTTTCCAAAATCTATAAGCTGTTGCCAAATGCTCTTATCTTTAGTGGCAACACCATTTACTAAAACAAACAAAGAATCAGCAATGTCACGCTTCACTCCTAGAGTGTTCACATTTTCTTCCAAAATGAGAGGTATATACACAACTTTGCTGCTCACACCTTACACTTATGATTTTTTAGTTAGGTTTGACATCTCTGTTTGCAATCTAACAATAACTCGGAAAGGATGAACGGGTTGCAATGCTATCACTTCAAACATGTTCAGTTGTTGACACACAACATCAGACACTTGCATGTTGTTCAAAACACTTCTAGCAGGAATACTTCTTTGAAAATGAACCCCAACACTCAGTCTACAAACACAAAGTGTCTCACTTGTGTCAAATCGTTCTTATACAAACAAATACAGATACAGTTCTTTCCAAGCAACTTGTTTTTGTATTTTGTATTTTATTTATTTGTAAAGCGCACCAGGCTCAGGGGCATACGAGTGCATAACATGGGTTACAGACAAAATAGGGGCGCAACAATGAAGTGCCCGTTATAGAACAAAGTACATACAATAGAGTACACGCAATACAATAAATATGTAATTTAGGCTAACTAGCAGATGCTATACAAAAGAACGAACAGTAGGGGAAACTAACAGGGAGGCGCAAGTGGAAAGAGACTGGGTGAGCAGTTGGTGCAGGGCATCAAGGCTGATCTTGGGAGGACAACCATGCTTTGGCTTTGCTCTTGAAGGCCAAGAAGGACGGTTCTGCTCTGAGAGGGTTATGTAATGTGTTCCAGAGTTTAGCAGCCAGGACTGGGAAGCTGCTCCCACATGATCTCTGGAGGTTGAAGCAGGGGATAGAGAGACAGTTGACTTGAGCACTTCTAAATGGTCTTGCGGGGGTATGTAGAGAGAATCTACTGGCCAGATACCTAGGTGCTTGGTTCGTGATGCATTTGTGGGTTAGAGCTAATGCTTTGAGTGGGACTCTTTGGGAGACTGAGAGCCAACGGAGACTCTGTCTGGAGTCTGAGATGTGGAAGTTCCTGGGGATGTTTAATGCCACTCTAATGGCATTGTTTTGAATAATCTGTAATTTGTTGATGTTACATTGGTTGGTGCCGAGATAGAGAGCATTACAATAGTGTATCTTGGAAAGGACTAGGGTCCTGGCTAGGGTAGTACAGTTGGCAGGTGATAGGAATGGCAGCATGCCGTGATGAGCTTGCAGGTGTAAGATGCTGCAGAGGAAACTGCATTGATTTGTCTGGCGAGTGAGAGGGAGGAGTCAATATAGATTCCAAGTGTTTTTGTGTCTTTGGCTACTTTGATGGTATTGCCATCAATTGTGAAGGCTTTGAAGGACGGATCTAGCTAACTAAGTCTTTGGTGAGAACCTAGGATAGGAATCTCTGTCTTTTCCTCGTTCAGCCACAATTCATGTTGCGCCATCCAGGCCTGAATGACTTGGTAAATGGAATTGATAGCTAGCGTGTCAGTTTTGTGATCACCAGAGATGGGGATGAGTATCTGGGTGTCATCAGCGTAGTTGGTATGTGTGACACCCAGATAGTCCAGTATGTGAAAGAGTGGTTTCGTGAATACGTTATAGAGTGTTGGGGAGACACACGATCCTTGTGGAACCCCACAGGTGACTGGAGCAGGGTTAACAGTGGCAGACAGGGAGAAGACCCTCATGGATCTGTTTTCCAGGAAGGAGGTGATCCATGTTGTGGCTTTGCCTGAGAAGTGGACGGCGGTTTTCAGGTGGCGGCACAGGATTTGGTGGTTTACTTGATCGAAGGCTGCAGAGAGATCTAATAGGAGTAGGAGGGCTAATTTGCCATTGTCTTTTAGGTCTTCAATCTGTGTTTTAAGATCTAGGAGGGCGGTTTCCGTGCTGTGTTAGGGATGCAAGCCTGATTGCCTAAGTCCCAAGAGATTGTTAGTTTCCAAGTAATCTTGGATCTGCAGGTAGGCCTCTCGATCAAGAATCTTCAGAAGGAACGAGACCGTAGTGATGGGCTTGTAGTTAGTGGGTATGTTTGTGTCCAAAGTAGGTTTTTTAAGGAGGGGAATGACCCAGGCATCCTTTAGGTTGTCAGGGACAGTCCCAGAGTTGAAGGAAGAATTAATAAGGGTGGTGATGAAGGCTGCTAGACTGTGCGAGGCTTCCTTAATGATGGAGGCTATATGGGTCGCCCTGACAGTTAGAGGGTTTGAGGTTGTTGATAATGTGCTCAGCTTCAGGGATAGACAGGGGATCGAAGCTGAAAGGTTTCATATTGTCAGGATTGGTGTTGGTGTTGGCCTGGAAGGTTTTTTGCTGCAGGCTAGACTGCAGGTAGTTTTTTTGTCATTGATTTTATTTTGGAGGTTGGTGATTTTGCTGAGGAGGGCCTTTTGAATGTTCGTACACCAAGTGCTATCTTTGGAGCAGGTGTCGGGGAGGTGGCGGGTGAATCAAGTTCCTTAAGGATTCTGAAAAGTTCTTTGGTGTTGGATTGGGCATGTTCAAAGCATTTGTTGTACTCATCTCTTTTGGCCTGCAGTATGGCCAACTTGTGCACTGTGTTTAATGTTCTCCTCAATGTACACTAGTTGCACTTGAGACTTATAAAATTTGCGTCAACAAGCTCTACAAATAATGTCAGGTCATTCAGTAGAAGACAACTCAGACATTGCAGTAACTGTATTATACTGTTGAAATGTCAGATCCTTTGAAAGCACAGGATCATCATTTCCACTTTCTGTAAGTGTTTCATCTACGTACTTAAAGGGGCTCATTACAGGTGAGGCGGTAAGGGATCAACAGTGCCGATAAAGGTGCCGGCGCCGTTAACCCCGTACCACCCCATTACGAGGTCCCCTCGCGGGACCCGCTCTGGAACCAGCATGCTAACAACGGCCCGTCATTAACGTACCGGTTGTTAGCATGCTCCCCATGGGGATGGTCCAAGTCTGGGTTCCCTGAATGGGGAAATACTCGGCCCTCCAAAGTTGGAATGGCCTGGTATTTCCCCATTCAGGGACCACGGACCCGGACCCGCGTTTGGTAATATTCCATTTGATGTGTGCATCTCTTATCATGATTTCTAAAGCTGTAAAGCACATGATCACCTTTACAATTACCTCAGGTTCCATGCAGTTTTACCATCTTGAAAATGTACTGTCCCAACCACAGATGCATCACAAACTGAGAAACTCAGTTACCATCCATTCAAACTCTACTTTGCTCATCTTATATTTGTTTTTATTTACTGCGGTATAGCTTATACAAACTTTTACAGAACAATTAAAATATGAAATAACAACAGTTCTCAATTATCTCACTCATCCTGGTAAACCATATAATGACAGATAGAATTGCAGCAGTATGTCACTTTTTCCAAATAGGTGCACTTCCCCAATAGTCAAATGATGGGACATTAAAACCATGAGGTTGGAGGTTGAGAGTTATTACTTCTACCTAGACATTACTTAGACAAGGTGTGTCTCCCTGCTATCACATATGAGCACAAACTTTTAGTCCTCCTGCCCAATCACATTGCAATCAGACTGATTCTCATGACAGGGGAAAGGACGTCCAGTGTTGGAGATGCAGGTTAAAGAGGGCTTTGTCAGAGTGTAAGTCAGCCACAGGCATATAAGGAGCAGAGACAGTAGAAGCAAAGGTATTCACTGACACATGCTCCATGGGCTGAATAATAGAGACGGTAGTTGGCAGTGCTGGGATGGGCTTAGCCTTGGGGATAGTGATATTTCGGGTGAGAGGAGTGCAGAAAGTGGTCAGTCAGGATAAAGTAGTGGTTACAGGATTTGAGAAGGGGTCTTTGAAGAGATGGGAACATCCAAGGCATGCCCGGCAGAGTGTGTCAGACAAGAGGGTAGAATGGAAAGAGAGAGTGTCGCAGAGGTTGCAGAAGCGTCCAGATGAGGCATTAGAAGCACCTAGATGGATGTTGAGGTCTCTAAGTAGGAGAGGTAGAGAGGTAGAGGCAAGGAGAGAAGAGGAGAGGTCAGCCCACTCTGAGAGAAAGAGGGCGACCTGGCCAAGTGGCCTGTAGATGGTGGCCAAAGTCAGAGAGAGGACAAGAGAGATAGAGAGCCTGCAGACCAGGCATTCAAAAGAGGAGTAGGCCTGCATAGGAATGACAGAAGCAGCGACCCACTCCAGAAAGATCAGAGCTACTCCGGGCAGTGGTTCTGGGTTCAGAGAGGACCTTGTAACCATCAGGGAGGAGAGTGTCAAAACTCATGACAGAGCTAGCCATGAACTATGTCTTGGTGAGAGCTAGGACATTCAGGTCAAGTTATTCGAGGAGGTGGCATATGTCAGAGGAGTGTATGACAGCAGAGGGAGAATTGAGAGTAGCGCCGCAGAGCAGGTTGCCACATACTAAAGACTTCTGTTTGACTTTGAATGTTGGCATGCCTGCAACTGGGTGAAACTTGAATGTTGACATATGCCACACCTAGAGTTGTGGATATTGGCCTGCGCCGCATCTGGATGGGACTGTGAATGTTGGCATGCCCACACCTAGATAGAATCCTAAGCATTGGCCTGTGCCGCCTTCCAGATAGAGTTGTGAGGGTCAACAGGTGCTACACTTGGACAGAACTGTGAATGTTAGCATGCTAAAGGTCAGGTAACCCACTAACCAATATAAGCTCAAACTCTGCATACTTATCTCACTCAAACAACTCACACAACCATCTCTCGCACAACATGCCGCACGCACTTCACAACACTGCAACAACACATAAGCCTGAGCAACAGCACACGCGGACTGGCACCGATCCAATACCAGCACCAAAGCTCAGCATCTGGTGTATACCAAGTTGAAGGTGCCAACAGAACACCACTCCTCGCACTATCCTACTCCCTCTTCACCTTGCTAGCCCATCCCACCTTATCATTTACAGATCCGCCAGCACGCCTGGGGACCAATTCCGTTGGTGACGGTGCATGGTACAAATACCTTTAACATTTAACATTTAACATTTAACATTTAACATTTTAACTTCTGTGGTGAAGATCAGGCATCAGATATGCCCAGCATAAGTGGTAGAGGAGCCTGAGAGTGGGCACAGGTGGTAGAAGGCGGTGG
Organism: Ambystoma mexicanum; assembly: GCF_040938575.1. Lineage (NCBI taxonomy): Eukaryota > Metazoa > Chordata > Amphibia > Caudata > Ambystomatidae > Ambystoma > Ambystoma mexicanum. Next base: position 775,825,357 of record NC_090922.1, read on the forward strand.
CTTAGTATGCAGAGAGGAGGAGGAGGATGTCAAAAAGGCAGTGGGAAAAGGATGCGGCAGAAGAGGCAGAGAGGTGCTAGTAGGAGTAGCAGGAGAAGGAAGGAAGTTGATAAGATAAGACATGGGAGACACCTATCAAAAAGGAGGTGATTGGGCTGGGGGCCTTGGACCAAGACAGTGCCATTCAGATAGACAATAATGATGGTCTTGGCAGAGTGGAAGGAAGCCAAGAGAGCTTCCCACCGAGTGCCACCATTAATGGGAGAGGAGGAGAAAGGATATAGAACAGAGACCATATGAGGGGTAAATAGGTCAGGAGAGGTAATGACAAAGAGGATGTTGGTGAGGGTCTGTCTGGAGGAAGCACTGTTGTAGGTATCAGTGATAGGGAGGCCTGGGCTGGAGACTAACTAGGATATCCCTCTTGAGCTTTTTCCTTCCACAAGAGGGATAGGATTGGATATAAAGTAGCAGTTAGAGAAGATGGGAGGGATTGAGAGCTCCATAGAGGGTGCAAAAGAAGGGATTTGAGAGTGCGGGCGGACGAAGCACAGCCAACAGCCTAGCACCACAGGAAGCATCAAGGGAGGTTCACAAAGAAGGAGGAACATGGGTGCAGTAAGGCAACACACTACAGGCGCATGCAGGTACAGTGGAGGCGGGAAGACAGGGGCCAGGGGACAGCGCACTGCAAGATCCAGATTAGACTTTTCTAAAAAGAGGGAAAAAGGCCTAGTTTCAACACATATAGCAATGCAAAACAACACCCATATTTGACTTTCCTAAAAAGAGGGGAAAATGCCTTGTTTCAACACAGACAGCAATGCAACAAAATTCGAATGTACTAGAGAGATGTGAGTACGATAACATCAATAGATTAATTAGAGGGGTGGGCCAGGTTAGTGGGGTGAAGTGATTACTGCCCCCCTGACTGCAACTACCTTGTCAGTTGAAGCAGGTTAAACGCTGCTAGTTTCCTGCTTCCCCGGATGACACTGGCAGACACCATCTGGAGCTGCTAACACTGGAGCTGTCCTTTGATTGGGGGGGTCTGTCGTGAGGATGCTTCCAGAAATGCTGTCAGATAAGGGCCCAGTTCACCAATGGGGCCGTGGTGGGCGGGAGGGAGGGAGTAGGGGGAGGAAAAGGGAAGCGTGGACAAAGGAGGGGTAGGGGAGCGGGGGTGGGTGGCGCTGCGAGTGCCAACTAAATTAAAAGTTAAATGAATGAAGTATGTGCCAGGAGCCAGGCGCTAAGGCGCTAGAACACTGAATCAATTAATTAAATAAGTTGGAGCCTGGTGCCTTGGCAGCAGGAGCATTCATCCCAACCAGGATGTCAAGAGAATGCAGACGAATGAAGCCTGGAGGGCGTAGACCCTCAATAGGAGTGGGATCATATAACAATCAGAGCACAGTGGGTGAGAGGTAGCAGGGGGACAAAAAGGGAATAAGGGAGGGGGTAGGGGAGACCAGGAGCTAGTGTGCTGAAAGGGCCAACTAAATGAAATGTTAAATTAATCAAGTATGTGCCTGGAGCTAGGCACTGCAGTGCTAGAACGCAGACTTAATTCAATAGGGTGGAGCCGGTGCCTCAGCAGCTGGAGCACTCACCTTAGCCATGAAGTCCGGAGATTAGATGAAATACAACATTACTGTTCACCTATTTCTCTTTACACATCAACTCGGGGTACAATTACCCACAATCTTTTTTGGGATCCATTTGTGTGCACAAATAAAGTGGGCATGTTCTACTCCAATGCTATGCCAGCAACATCGGAGCTCTTGTTTTACAAGTCATCCTCCTTTATCTTATGTACATTAATTAGTACAAATGTTCACTGAGCTAAAAGGGGAAACCAAGTAAATATGTGCAAAAAGAGGTCTCGGAGCCCATCTACGGAAAACAAAAAATAGCCAAATAACCTGGGAAGGTGCCCACTCGGGAGGGTCTACAACCACATTTTAGCTCACTATACCTTTCACAGAGGAGCAATATCCATTTGCATATAAGTCTGGTCTCGCCCGCTTGGGCAGTCCAGAACCGAAATACTAAGTACTTCTCCTCTCAACAAGAGTACCAACAGAAACCGCCGACACGTGTTTAGGACTAGTCAGGCCTCATCGGTGGGGTGAAGCTCTGCTTCACTAAGCACAGTGAGCAAGGGGTCCACGTTGGATAACCATTGGTAACTTAGGGTGAAACCCCAATTTCCTTAACCTACAAAAGGAGATCTGGGAGCGCCTCTTCTGAGAACAAACACAGCCAAATAACCTGTTCTTTGGCAAGGTGACCAATCTGGAGGGTCAGCAACCATGTTTTAGCTCACTGTACCTTTCACAGAGGTGAAATATCTATTTGCATATCAGCCTGCTCCCACCCACTTGGGCAGTCCAGAAACGAAATGCTAGACAATTCACCTCTGAACAAGAATACCAATAGCAACCCCAGACACGTGTTTCGGCCTAGGTGGGACAAAAACTGATATGTAAATGGATATTTCTCTTTTGTGAAGGGTGCAGTGAGCTAAACTATGGTTGTAGACCCTCCTGAGAGGAAGAAATTCCATAGAAGAGGGTATTAGACCCATGTTCGTTCTCATTAGAGGGGCTCCCACACTCCTTTGTAATTATCTAAAACTTAGGGATTCAGCCTAAGTAACCCATGGTAATGCAGATGTGGACCCCTTCCTCACTCTGCATTAGAGAGACTCAGCTTCACCTGACTGAGGAGATCCAACAAGGCTGAGACACGTGTCCAGTGTTGCTGATGGTACTCATGTTCAGAGGAGAATTGCCAAGCTTTTCGGTACTGGAATGCCCTTGTGGGTGGGCCAAAGACTGATATGCAAATGGTTATTTAACAGAGGAGAAATACCCATTTGCATATTAGTCTGTACCCACCAACTTGGGCAGTTCAGAACCAAAATGCTAGGCAAATCTTCTCTGAACAAGAGTACCAACAGAAACCTCAGACGTGTTTTCCGGTCTAGTCGGGCCTCATCAGTGAGATGAAGCTGGGGTAGATTATGGACAGCCAACAAAAAGGAGGAGGAGGAGGGACAACTGTGCTGAATCAATGGTGTCATCACTCCTTTTCCAGAGGTGACCTCTACCCATGTGGCCAGGGGACAGTAGCCGCTACCTGATCCTGACCCTGGGGGCAGCTATATAAACGAGGATCACATGGGGGAGGCGACCCACAAGGGAGTGACATGACATCATCAGATGAGACATGGTGTTCCCCTTTTCCTTTTATTGATACCTCCTCCATTTCCATGCCTTAATGGCATTTTGTCATAACTCCTTTCACCCACCCATAGAAGCTACTAAGAACACCTTCCCATGCCCTGTCTATAAGTCACAAAGAACTGACTTCCCTTTCCATGAATGTAAAAGTACTGTGACGAGAGTGAAGATCAATAAAAGCCAGAAGCACAAGCTGCACTCTAGTGGTTGCGAGAGAGGAATTGGTGCTGGGACATTTAAAACAATGAACCAGATTACAGGAGGGAGACAGTGGCTGGAAGAATCTCTTCCTCTCTGTACTGACCGAGGAACCACTGTGCTGCTGGGAAGATCGTGTAGCCAACCGGCTCATGGAGAAGGCCAAGGAAAGGAGACTGCAGGAGCCAGTCCGACATGAGGACGCCACGATAGGAAGAGAAGGGAAGACTTCCTGGTATTCACTGCTCAAACACAGAGAAGCACATAGCAGGCAAACGGGAGCTGTGAGGGATGCAGAAGCTACAAAGCTATGTCCGCGATCCCAGGGAGAAGAGAACGGAATGCAGAAGAGCCGATGCATGCTTACTGTGGGAGAACCAAAGCACACCACAGACAACTGTGACTCCACAAGAGGGAAGCTGGGAGAGCGGGACACTTCTGCAACCATACCAAAGGCAATTAAGAATAAATAAATCATAGAATACACAATGTAAGAGTCAATGTTTTCAAAATAGAAACAGTAGGATTAATACAATATTTTGTCAAGTTTGCAAGTGTGTCAAGTAAAGCACATGAGAAATCCCTGGCAGGAGAGTATAACAGGAAGATTCAAGTTTGAAAGTGTGTCCAGTGAAGCACATGAGAAAGTACTGGCAGGAGAGTATACCAAGAGTTTCAAGTTTTCAAGTGTGTCAAGTGAAGTATATGAGAACGCCCTGGCAGGAGAGTATATCATACACCAAAGTAGTGTCTACAGCTTTGGACACTCCTGTCCCCGACACACCCAGATACTGAAATACAGTCACAAAATTATTTTTTTTGTTCATGAAAAGGTACATTTAATGTAACAGATAGGCAAATTGAATTAATTCACAAACATGTGATATGCATATACTGTCAAGACTATCAGACTCTTTTACAGGATTGATCTCAGAATCTGCTATGTCCTCCTCACTGTTAGAATTACTGCACAGCCCCAAAAACCCTTCCTCCTCCTCACCTGATGAGGTAGAATAGTTTAGCTTTTTTCTTTGGGATTGCCGCGCTGGAGTCTTCTTCTTTGTGAGCAGATACGGTCTGCCTCGAAAGGAAGCCACTGTGACTCTATATAGAGAAATTCACAGTGACTCCTCCCCGCGACAACCAGTTATTATTCAGGGGAAAAAGCCACAAAGGCATAAAAAACCCCCACAATGCTTCGAAGAGGACTGTCGAATAGGCTGATCCGATAAGAGGTAACCTTTCCGTAACTGAAGCAGAAGTCTCTGGAGGAGCTCTCCAAGACGGGAGTGAGGATAATAAACACAACTGCCATAAGCAGAAAAACGAATGAGAAGGAGAGGTAGGGATCCAGGAGCAAGAGGCAAGGAACAACGGTTAGAACTAGAAGCAAGGAATGGAAGAGGGTGGAAAGGGGGATAAGCGGAACAAGAATCACTGAATGAATCACAGAATAGAGCGCACACAACACGGGAAAGCACAGTTGCAACGCGCTGATCCACCGAGTAACTAATGGTTAAATACCTGATGGCGGCCATGTTGGAAAAAGACTAGACCGCGGTAAGTATTTCAAGGAAAGGTGGCGGAACAGTCTAATGGCGTCAGAGTTTCCACCTCCACCAGACTCGCCAGCTGCCAGCAGTCGTGACAGTATGCCCCCTTCGAAGACCCCTTCCTCCCGGTTTACCCGGATGAAGTCTGTGAAACTGGAGTAGAAGTCGGGGGGCATGGACTTGAGTCTCTGGTTCCCAAGTATCCTCTGAGGAGGGATAACCTTTCCAGTGTATGAGGTATTCAAGGCGCCCTTGATGGTATCGAGAGTCACAAATTTGTGAGACTTCGTATTCATCCAAAGCTGAAGTGGGCTGGATCATTAATTTGGCCGAAATTTGCTTCCTGGTATCAGGTACAAAGGAGCGTAAGAGAGAGGTATGAAATACCGGATGGATCCGTCTGAGGGTCTTTGGCAACTTTAATCGGTAGGCAACTGGATTAACTCTGGACTCTATTTCGAATGGTCCAATGTACCTGGGAGATAGTTTGGAAGGGCAAACCCAACGAGGCAAGAACCTTGTGAACAGCATAACCTTTGTGCCTGTATCCCAGGTAGGCACTTGACTCCGATGTTTGTCTGATTGTTTCTTATACCGTATGCTGGCCTCCTGTAGGCTTTGTTTAGCAGTGTCATGAGCTTCCTTAAGCTGTTTGAGTGTAGTCTCCAAAGATGGGATGTTGGTCTCTTCCCAGATGGTAGGTATGATGGATTGAGGATGGAAACCATACATACAATAAAAGGGGCTGAGACCCATAGCGGAATGTACCGCGTTATTGTACGCAAACTCAGCGGTAGGAAGTAGGGCTATCCAATTGTCTTGTTGTTGATTGACAAAGCATCTCAGATACTGTTCCAATGTTCCGTTGAGCCTTTCGGTCTGACAGTTTGTTTGGGGATGGAATCCTGATGAAAGGGCTCTCTCTATGCCCAAAAGTTTACACAAGGCCTTCCAGAATCGGGAGGTGTATTGAGCGCCTCGATCCGATATGATCTTTTGGGGCAAGCCGTGTAGCCGAAAAATATCTTTGAGAAAGACTTCTGCCATGACGGAAGCTGCCGGTAATTTGGACAGTGGAGAAAAATGAGCTAGTTTAGAATAAGAGTCCACAGTAACCATAATGCATGTACAGCCCTGGAAACTAGGCAATTCAACGATGAAGTCGGTAGAGATGGACTTCCAGGGACCCAAACGGATAGAATCTTGGTGTAATAATCCCAATGGTCTTTGGGTGGAATGTTTGTTCTGCTGACACACCAAACACGATTGTACGTAGGTCTGTGTATCAGTCCTCATGTTTGGCCAATGGAAAGAACGTTTAAGCAATTCCAGTGTTCCTCGTATCCCTTGATGTCCAGCGGTCTTAGAGTCATGACACCATCGGAGAACCTGTTGGCAGAGTTTTTGAGTGGGTAAGAAAAGTCTTCTTTGGACAAAGCATAGAACATCTTTACAGCTGACTGGCATACTACAAGTATCCAGTGTAGACCCATTCAGAGAGGCTTCTCTCACCTCGTGCATAAAGGAGGACACCAAAGATATAATTCGGGTGTGTGGGAACATCATTTCTTTCCTGAAGGTCGAGTTAGTGTCATCACGGCGGGACAATGCATCCGCAATCTGGTTTTGGGTACCAGGTATGTAGGTAATGGAAAATTCGAATTGAGCAAAGAATTGAGCCCATCTGGCTTGTCTGGTGTTATAACATTCTTGTTGTTTGAGGATTTGTAGATTCTTATGATCTGTACGTATTTGAAAGGGATGAATACTCCCTTGGAGTAGATGTCTCCACTCAAGGCAAGCCAGTTTCATGGCAAGGAGTTCCCTTTCAATGACAGAATAGTTCTGTTGACTTGGGGTCAAAGTCTTTGAATAGTAAGCCACAGGATGTTCCCGGCTTTGGTCAGATTGAAGGAGAACAGCGCCTACGGCCGCTGCTGAAGCATCGGTCTCCAGGATAAAACGTCTTAGTTGATCTTGCTGCTTAAGAATGGGTGCAGAACAGAAACTCTGTTTCAATCTGACAAAACTGTTCTCAGCTTCTGCTGACCAAATAAAGGGTCTGGAAGATTTCTTTAACAAGGAAGTAATGGGAAGAGTAAGTTGTGAGAACTCTGGAATAAGCTTCCTATAGAAATATGCAAGTCCCAAGAATCGTTGGATTTCTTTGATGGAGGTGGGTGACGGCCAGTCTAGTATGGCTTCAACCTTTTTGGGATCCATGGTGATTCCTTTCTCAGATAGAATAAATCCCAGATATGACATGGAGGACTGGGCAAAGGTACATTTCTCCGGCTTTACCAAAAGGTGGTGTTGTTGTAATCTGTGTAAAACCTCTTTAACTTGGGAGATATGATCTTCCAGATTGCGGGAATACACTAGGATATCATCCAAGTAGACTACAGTGTTTTGTCCCAATAGATCCGAATACAAACGGTCCATGAACCTTTGGAAGATTGGGGGTGCATTAACCAGGCTAAACAGCATCACCTGATATTCAAACAGGGCATAGGGTGTGCGAAATGCCGTCTTCCATTCATCTCCTGCTCTGATCCGAAGTAAATGGTAGACATTCCGTAGATCGAGCTTGGTGAAGACTACTGAGCCTTGGACAGCTTCCAAAATTTCAGAGATGATGAGCATCGGGTAGCGGTCGTTGATGGTCACTTTGTTAAGTCCCCTGTAGTCGATGCATGGCCTCAACTCCTTGCTATCCTGCTTGGGGATAAAGAACAACAAGGATCCTGCAGGTGATTTAGAAGGGTGGATCAGTCCATTAGCTGGGTTGTCATCAAGGTAACGCCTGAGTACTGCCTTTTCTGATAATGATAGAGGATGAGGATACATCCGTCCGAAAGGAACCAAGGCCTGAGGGACCAGGTCAATACTACAGTCCTCAGGTCTATGCGGAGGAAGTGCAATGGGCACTTGTTCCTGAAATACTTCAGAGTATTCAGAAAAACATCCTGGAATACAATGAATGGAACTCTTCTCCGTAGCGCTTACCGTTTTAACGGTTTCATGTGATGGTTCCTGTAACACTCCCTTTGACAGTACTTGGAGTGAAACCTCATAAGATTGTTAGTCCAATCCACCGTAGGATTGTGCTTCCGAAGCCAACCGATACCCAAGATGACAGGAAAATGCACAGCACAGATAATGTCAAACAATATCTGCTCCTTGTGTTGCTGAATTGAGACTTGTACCATCTCGGTGGTGTGGGTTATGAGCCCTCAACATAAGGGAGTAACATCCACCCCTTACACTTTCTGATCTTCTTTCTTGGCAATTCTGAGTAGACCCACCTTATCTGCCCACAGGGTGTCCAGAAAGTTACCTGCGGCTCCGCAATCCAAGAGCGCCTGAGTATCGAGTTCCTTATCTCTGAAACAAAGTTTGATTCCTATTACCATCAGTCGCAGATCTTCGGATGACTTTGCTGAGGTTACCAAGAGTGTGGTGTCGGAACAAGGGAGAGTCCCTCGGTAGTCTGTTCCAACAACTACCGAGGACGTTCATTTCCCGAACTTCTGGGAGGCACATCTGGGCAATCCCTCAATAGATGATTTGCCGAACCGCAAAAATACAAACAGAGATTCTCATCTCGTCTCCTCTTCTTCTCTTCTACGTTAAAGGAGGTCTGGTAGTTCCGATTTGCATGGGTTCCTCTCGGGCATTCCTGGTAGCAGGTGAGGAGGCAGGAGTGTGAGTGTCTGGGATTGAGATAGAGCTACGACTCTTCTTCCTTTCGTTCTTTCATTCGGTTAAACAGAAATCGATTCGTAGAACTGCCGCTAGTAGATCCGAGAAAGAGTCAGAGCGAGGAATCCTGGCAAGTTCGTCTTTAAGCTCTTCTCGCAATCCCCTGCGGAAAATTGTATACTGGGCTTGTTCTTGCCAACCAGCCTCAGTAGCCAATTTCTTGAAGGTGAGTAGATCGGAGTTCCCTTGGCGAACATCCAGTAAGTCCTCACTGGCTATGTGGGCACATTCCGTCCGAAGAAAGGTCTGTTTCAGGAGGTCTCTAAACGCAGTGTAATCTTGTAGGACTGGATCGGACTTGGATACCAAAGGGGTTGCCCATGCCAAGGCGTTCCCGGTTAAGTGTGTTATCATAAAACCCACCTTAGCATGGTCCGTGGAAAAGGCATTTTGTCTGAACGTGAAATGTATATTGCAGGCTTCAAGAAATTCCTTTACCTTCCTTTCGGAGCCATCAAACTTCCCTGACACCAGGGGTAAAGGGGATACATCTGTAGACTGTTGTTCTCTAGCGGCTACTCTCTGCTGGAGAGCCGCGTTATCGGTCTTGAGTGTCTGGACCTCAACCTGGAGGTTCTGGACTGCTGCCACCAGCTCTTGTAATTGCTGTGATGTGGCCATAGCTTCACTTTGGCGTTTTAAGCTGTCAAGACTATCAGACTCTTTTACAGGATTGATCTCAGAATCTGCTATGTCCTCCTCACTGTTAGAATTACTGCACAGCCCCAAAAACCCTTCCTCCTCCTCACCTGATGAGGTAGAATAGTTTAGCTTCTTTCTTTGGGATTGCCGCGCTGGAGTCTTCTTCTTTGTGGGCAAATACGGTCTGCCTCGAAAGGAAGCCACCGTGGCTCTATATAAAGAAATTTGCGACAGCCAGTTATTATTCAGGGGAAAAAGCCACAAAGGCATAAAAAACCCCCACGATGCTTCAAAGAGGACTGTCGAATAGGCTGACCCGATGAGAGGTAACCTTTCCGTAACTGAAGCAGAAGTCTCCGGAGGAGCACTCCAAGACGGGAGTGAGGATCATAAACACAACTGCCACAAGCAGAAAAACGAATGAGAAGGAGAGGTAGGGATCCAGGAGGAAGAGGCAAGGAACAACGGTTAGAACTAGAAGCAAGGAATGGAAAAGGGTGGAAAGGGGGGATAAGCGGAACAAGAATCGCTGAATGAATCACAGAATAGAGCGCACGCATCACGGGAAAGCACAGTTGCAACGCCTGATCCGCCGAGTAACTAATGGTTATATACCTGTTCGTGGCCATGTTGGAAAAAGACTAGACCGCGGTAAGCGTTTCAAGGAAACGTGGCGGAACAGTCTAATGGCGTCAGAGTTTCCACCTCCGCCAGACTCGCCAGCTGCCAGCAGTCGGGACATATACAATGAACACATAGGCTCCTCTTGTCGACATGTAATTCTTTCAGATGCATCCTTTAAACCCAATGCACTGACCTTAACAAAACAAATGCTTCAATCATGTCCTAAATTCACCACGATCCACCCTTACCAAAGTGTAGAGTTCCTACACATAAAATATCAGTGACTACACCCTGTGTATATAGTGTAACCAGAGCAAACTAAATAGACCATATATTGTAAAATAGTTCTTCCAACAGATTGGCAATCCTCCTCCTATCACAATTTGTGTACACAGCCTACTATTCAAATAATAATACCCATGCCATTTCCAATTAAACCCAAGTGGAACGTGAAATGTTACCCAATCACCTGTGTAGCATGGAAAAGATCCTACCTTGTGTAGAAAAATAAACTCAGAAACAATGCTTGATTCCTATATGTGGAAGAGTGCACATGTGAACAAGTATAACGTACACCGGAACAGCTTTGTCCCGTCTCCGGCCCAGCAGAAATAAGCAACAATGTAAATCTTCACTATCCAACTGTAGCCTGCGTGAACAATGGAATTAGAAATCTCTATGTGATTAAAATTCGTTCACGCCTTTAGGCAGCTGACAGGACAATAAACCCCAAACAGTATTAACCTTAATCAGGCAGAACGCAAAGTGAGGTATACCCTGTAAGATACTCAATCATGCAGTCTTCCATCCCATTAGGATATATAACAACTACTCTGCCGTACACCACCTGAGCTGACACAGAGAGCACTTTGTCTGCTGATACAATGGTACTCTTGTTTAAAGGAGTGCATACCAGGCAGATTCCAGTTTGGAAGCCCTCACAGGAGAGTATATAAGGCAAAGTGAAGTTGTCAAGTGTGTAAAGTAGATCACATGAGGAAGTCCGAATATGAGGATACATCAAGTATAGCCAAAGACTGTGTTGAAATTACATTAAACAGGAGAAGAAACCTAGCAAGGAAATACACCAGGTATCCTATGAAATTAAGACTAATAGTGAAGTTGTTTAACATACAAATCATTTTTGCTGAAAAGAGAATTCTAACGAAGGCTCCTACCTATAGGAGCTTGGACAAACATTAGGGAGAAACTTGGGGAAGGAAACACTCCCCTGGAACTGTGAACATCATCCAATTGGGAACTTGTTGTGTTAGCACTACCTCTTTCCATCTGAACATGAACATTTCTGTACACTTTTCAAGGCCAAGACATTACCCTTCTCACCTTAGAATTTATTTGTAGAAGGTGAGGGACAGAATATAACTTTGGACACAGGACATTTTCCTTTGGACATCTTGACATCTGACAGACCCTTAGGTTTAGTTAGGGAAATACCTCTTAGAGTAGGGACAGCAGGACATTTTCCAACCCACTTTTTGTTTGAAATAAAAGTTTATATCCAAAACTATAAACTCTGCATCCGTGTCTCGATCCTGGTTGTTCACATATGGTATCAGGTGTGGAATGCTGACTCAGCTGACACAAGCTGAGCAGCCCATTAGCATTACATGTTAGATCTCCTGACTGGTGTCCTCTATGATACTTACTGTTAAACAGCCACAGGGAGATGAATTTGTAATTGAAGTAGCCCCAGGCAAAACTATCCTTAACATCAAATAAATTATAGTTAGCAAAGTTCATATCCCCATTGGGTGCCAGTGACTTCTTTTCCACAGGCATCCTTTGTCAGATTCTTTAAGATTGACAGACTATGTGGTAAAACCTAATAATAGGCTAAACCATGTGGTCAAGAAACCAAGTCTAGGAGACCCACTAGGATCTCTGTAGAAAAAGAAGCTCTTGGGAAACCTGTAAAACTGAGTGGCCCACCGGACCAAATAACACAGATACGGATAGATAAATCTCGATAACCAGAAGGGAAAATATTTTCCTTTTAAACCGATCAAACAAAAGGTCCCACTAAGAACCCTGATCCTCATGCTTTTGAAAAGGACATTGATTTGTATGATGGACCCCAACCATAACGAAGACCTTGAAATGGCCACTATAGAAAATCTGTTGACACAATTAACAAGCCCACCAGATCCAAGCCAAAATATGGTTTCAGGCTGGGCTGGATCAGATTGTTTCCTACCAATAGAGACCTCTCCTGCCCCATGGATTATAACAGCTTTATAGAAATGGGGAGAAATTGGGAATTTTTTGTTCACAATTTCAAAAGGCTAGCACAGCAATACCGCTGGGGTGACGACTTAAAAACATGTTACCTGGGTCCACAATAAGAGGAGAATAACAGAATTCATACCAACTTTTGAAGCCTTTGGGAACAGCAACATATGATGAAATAAAACAAGGATTATTTCAAAGGGTAGGCCAAACAGATCACTTCTACAATCAGAGGTTAAGTGAAATCAAATTGAACCCGGGGAAATGCCTCTCGGATTGCTGGCTCGAGTGCAAAACACCATCTCTTTATGCCTCGGGAAGAAAACCTTACCAGAAGTAATAAAGACTTTAGCAATTGAGCAGTATATCAATCCCCTACCACCTTACTTGCAGAGGGAAGTCCTTCAGGTAAAAAAACCTAGCTTAGCAATTACTTTAGAAACCACCCAAAATTACCCAGAAGCAAACAGACAATTAAAAACAATCCACCGGGTTGAAGACGGTATGAAAGATGAAAAGGGCCTCCCCATCTGTATTTTTTCCCAGGAGACAGAAGACCCACAAGAAACAGGAGTCAAGACAGTTTAAGGGAAGATAAAAGAATCATAGTTGGCAAAGAAAGGGGGGCAATACAATCAGAAGAAGGGTGAGTTTTTAAACCAACCTTAACCGTGTGTTTCTCCTGTGGGCAGTATTGACATTTGGCTAGGCAATTTCCATTGAATAAAAAGGAGGAACCCATGGAAACTGGGTATATGATCAGAAGAAAGTGGGAGGAATTAAGCTTCCCGGAAAAGGATTTTATTGAAAGTGCATGTAATTACTTCTGTGGAGTTATCACATTTTAAACACATGATTTTGCAACAGTGAATGGGGTACGAGGCAATGCCTTAATCAATTTGGGCAGTAGGCAGACATCTTTAAGGCTGACTTTATCTCACCCAGTGAACCGGGTAGGGGAGTCACCATTTGAGAACAGTGGGAATCAATCCAGATAAATGCTGCTCTCTTTCCAGGACTTTCAGAAGATACCATAATTGGTACAGACTGTCCAAGGTTTGAGACCCTCCAAAAAATGCTAACAACTCCTCCCTTCATTATTCCCCTTTCGATTCCCGGGTGGAAGAAGGGTTTATACCTGAAAGCCTTGTCTGGAGGTGAGAAACTAAATTTGAGGAAGAAACTCCTCCCCTGGGAGAAACCTCAGGTCAAAGCAAGGAAAATAGCCCTTGGGTCGGAAGCCTGGTCATTAGGGGATGGGTATGAGATGAAACTGATGATGTTATTGCTCCTTTTCCAAAGGTGACATCTCCCCCATGTGGTCGGGCACGTCAGCCACTACCTGATCTGACCCTGGGGTTGGTTATATGAGGGAGGATCACACGGGCAGAGGCAACCCACAGAGAAGTGACACTTCATCAAATGAGATATGGTATCCTCCTTTTCCTTTGAGGGATAACCCCTCCTTTCGCCATGCCTAATTGGCATATTGTCATAACTCCCTTCATCCATCCATGGAAGCTACTAAGAATACCTTCCCATGCCCTGTCTATAGGTCACCAAGAACTAACGCCCCTTTCCATTAATGTAAAGGTAATGTAATGAGAAAGTTGAGTGGGGCAATGAAGATTGATAAAAGCCAAAAGAATAAGCTGCACTCTAGTGGTTGGGAGTGCATAATTGGTGCCAGGACATTTAAACACCAAACCAGGTGATATGAGGGAGACGCTGGCTGATAGAATCTCATTCTCTCGAACAGATGTCTGCCCACAAGCTGCCCTCATTCTGATAAGCAACTCCCTTATTCTGTCACTTGACAAGACATTGTGTATCTTAGACAGTAGGTGTGTGACCTACCTTTTTAAAGCGATTTTGTGGAGAATGGTTCAGTGGGCTAGTATCTGACAATCCCATACCATATCTTTATAATTGTAGCCACTCGGCTACTGTGAATAATGATTACAATCATGGGCATAGCACATGGAGGGTTAGGGGGACAATTCCCCATCACGAGGGCGGTGCAGGAGGGGCAAACTGCCCCAGGCTGCACACTTGGGGGGGGGGGGTCTTGTGGCGCATTCAACAAATGACTGTCATTCCATGCCTATAGAGGCCCATGGAACGCTGTCTAATGGAGCTCTGGCAATGCTGAGCAAGCCTAGCCGCTATTGGACAGTGGCCCATCTTTTGGCTTGACAGCTTTTTATCCCTGATACCTAGGGCGGTAGCAAGTCAAAGACTCCGATAGCTTGTATACTGTGATAGATGTGACACATAACACACACAAAAACACACACACATACACATACGCGCGCGCTGTGCAAGTTAGACCATGAGGATGGCATAGATTTTACAAATCGATTACGGAACATCATTTTCAGAAGGAGCAGTGACTCCTATTAAGCTAAAGAACCAGAAAAAAACGTACCTGCGGCTGGCCTTCCACACCACGCTCAGAATGGGTGTTGCCAACCTTCCCAAACTCTAACAGGGTGGGATGTACTCTTGCCAACCTTCCAAACCACACTCAGGTTTAAGGCGCATTTCTCCTCTTATAAAGCACACTTGAAATGGATAAAATATAAACTTTCCATTTTCGAATGCACTACAACATGGAAAAATGATATGTTCTGCATGAACCCACAATAACATAGAAGAGTGATATGTACTGCATGAAACCACTACAAACAAGCATTGATAAACGTCAACAGATTTCTTTTGGCTTTTGTATAGCCATGGATAGGCATTTGGCATGCATTGCCTGAATGGTGTTACTTGACCATGATACGACAATGGCTGCGAACACCTGGGCAAATGATACCAGTGCTTGGCAAACGCCTATGATACCTATACACAATCCAAAACAGTTGTCTTTGAGAATGCTTATTTTTCATATGACTTCAGTGCAAAGAAGAGATGCAAGGACACACACACTACTCATAAATCAAGTGGCTGAAGGCACACTTGGTTAAGACACGTTCTATTACACCAGTAGCACAATTACAGCTGCAATTATTATTTGTATTTCTACTATTATTAGGGTATTCATTGCGCACAGACCGTGCTTCGGCAAGCAAAAAATCTCTTTACAAGTCTTAGGAGAAAGTACACACTGAGGAAGGAATGGAGAGCGAAGAATGGGGGTAGGGGTAGGCAGATTGGCAGCAATAGATATGCAAGCAATGGATATGCAAGCAAAAAGGGGAGGAAAAAGGAGGAAGCAGATCCCCCAGTCTCAGGATAGGTGGGGAGTTGAGCCAATAACTCTCAGAAGAGTGCTTAGAAATAACACTGCAAGGCCCTCTACTGCACAGAGTTTGGTGTTACTGTTTGATAGAGATTGCTCAAAGAGTTCTCATGAGGATATGTTTTGGTTGGGAAGATGCAGATAGTGGGTTGGTATGGTGATAGGGATTATTAGCATGGGGTAGTCAATGGGTGAGTCATTAACCAAACAACACCCAAAAGCTGTGTGCCTCTCCTGATAGCCCATATCTCTTCTATATGTAATCCATAGTAATAGTTTTGACTCATAGGTGGCACTTAGGCACCACCTAATAACCAAAACTAATAAGGGGTGCCTCCTGCCACTCTGAAACAGAGGGAATAATCCACATATGGCATTAAGAACACTGATATTGAAATTAGCTATAGCCTTCCACATTTGCAGCAAATCTGAAAATGTAAAATGTGCCTACTTCAAACCTCCCAGGCATCTCACCCTGTGATCCACTCTGAGGTCAATCAAACATGCACAGAACTAAGAATAAATATATTGGCAGCCCAATACCTCTGAAAGACTTATAGGGCTGTTGCAGAGTCTGTCAGTGGTTAATCAGAGCCTGATGTGAGACTGGCAGAGTCAATCCCAACCCTGCTGACCTCTCAGAGGCACAGACCTTTTGAGAAATGCCCTAATGTGTCCAGCAGTGGGGGAGCCAGCTTGCCCCCAAACTGGGCTCCACAGTGCAGAAAACTTTCCAAGGCCATGCTAATCCCTATGGCAATTCCCACCCAGTTCCTGCCTACCTCAACCCAAAACACCTCCACATTGGAACTCTTTGAGCTAACTTCACTCAAGCCTTACCATCAAACTTTGCCCACCAATTGTCTGCAAATGGTTTCTCAAACGTGTCTTCTGAGAGTTCATGACTAATTGAAGTTGTAAACATGCTACTGCTGTAATAAAAATGTCTTGACCAGGTCTGCCTTCAGTCACTTAATTTTAAAGCACTATGTGTCTTTCACTGAAGTCCTGGTAAAAACAAGCAATGGCAAAGCCAACCGTTTTGGCTTGTGCATAAGTATGAGGCATTTACCAGGCACTGCTATTAGATGCTCAGGTACTCAAAACATTTTGCACCTGCTACCATCAACGGCCAGTTAATACCAATACAGCAGTGCCTTTCCCATGCCTATACAAACACCCAAACCTTTAGCATTGCCAATGCTTGTTTTGCTTTGCCCTTGATTTACAGGACCATGCATCAAGAGTAAAGCAAATATACTATTTGGCTAAACTGAACCACATTGAATGCAGGCTGGTCTAGTCAGTAATAACATTTATGGTGCATAGTCAGCCTGGACATACTTTCTTTTACTGGCTGGGAGTGCTTATATGGTAATAATGGCATATATTGGTGCAACCGGAATGGACATAAATGGGAATAAACAGCACAAATATATTTTTATATTTGCATATGTTGTGTGCAAAAACGGCATGACATGTATTGGAAAATGTTCCTGTGCATGGTTGGTGACTTGCAAATATATTTTTTTATATGTGCTTCCGTACAAAACCAATTGCAAACTGCATGGATTTCTACCCAATTTTGCAAAGGAAGTGCCATAAAATGCAGCATTTTAATCCAATGTTTCAAACATTTTCTTTGGATATTGAAACCCTTCAAATTCCCCTTGTTTGGTTTGGTCTCCCTCACTGTGCTTTATCAATCCTGCATAGTTGATGCAAACATTTAAGCCTCTTCAGTTCAGAAATTCACCAACTGTCATGTTACATCATCTATCTGTCACTGTTTATGATGTGTGTTTTAATGTGCACACAGGGGCAGGATGCTCCTTAATGCTGGTATGATGCACCGCATGCCGTCATACCATCCTATATATCTTTATGCATATGATACAAAAGTTAGTCTGGCATAAACCTTTCTTCAGTAGAGTAATCTAACTTTGCTGCAGTTGATTTGCAGTTGTAATATCTACCCATATTTGGCTTCCTCCACATAAACTCAATGGGAGATTTCTCGCGTCTCCTGTTTGCGGAGGTGCCGCCGTTGGCCCAGTGCAAAAAATGGTAAGGGGGCCTTACCCAATTTTTTTCCCCCGGACCTCACCACACCTTGCGACAGCCATGGCTGGGCAGTTGCTTGCAACTTCACTTGCATGCAAAGACGAAAGTTCTGCTTGTGGCGTGCCACGGCCTGAGCCACGCAACTGCGCATATGACTCCAAGTACTGCCCGGGTGAGAAACAAACTGTGCATGCCCCTGTGGATAGCACTGCTGTGCAGCCTCCGGAGTCCAGTCACAGTGTTGCTGACTACTGTCGTTGAAGCGGGCACGAAGCATGGAGCATTTGCGAGCAGGCTGACTGAGGTAGCGATGCCACATGCTGAGTCTCAGGCTGGGCAGGGACGGTCACATCCTATTTGCTTTTGCAGCAGCGAACAGCGAAATTCAAGTGGTTGCAGTCTCACTTGCTGCTTGCTGGGCTGTCTGCTGTGGGCAGAGGTAGCCCTGCAGCGGGGATTCTGGTGTGGACGGAAGTATCCCTGCAGCAGGGGTTCTGGTGTGGGCAGGGGTATGCCTGTAGCAGGGACTAGGGTGTGGGCAGAGGTCAGCGGTTGTTCATTGGATAGGTGGACAAGTGTTTAATATTTAATATATTAAAAATATAGACACTGCTTTTTATTTCTTCCACATTTGCCTATGTGTCTCCCGGCCTTCTCTGTCCCAGCTTTCTTCTAGCCTGCCTCTTGTTCTCACGCCCCTCTGCTTATGGGTGGAGTGACGGGTCGGGTCGGCTGCCTGAAAGGAGAACAGTCGTCCTCGTAACGTAACCCACCCTGGGCTCATGCCACATCAGCGACTGGGTCACGGTGACCCAGTCATCCTGCAGCTACCCTGAAACACAATAGGGGAACTGCAGCACAGTGCGGGCATTAGAGGAGGTGTGGTATTCGGATGATTACTGAAAAGCTTAGCACTGGCCACTGTCTTAAGAGGTGCTCTGTGTGTCTTTTCAACACCCGTGAAATTGCCAAGGCAAAGAGGCCAACCAGTAATCTCACAGTAACCCACTGATTTGCACCCCTTACATTCTTTGGTGTGCATGTGCACCACCTGTCAAAAGACTGCCGCCAGCCCCTAACTGATGTGCATGCATAAAGGGGACCTAGAAAATGTCCAGGCTTCGAAGGCTCAGAACCGCCCATGGCTCTTCTTCTAACCATTAATGGTCAACAATGGAAATCGCCAATGGTGGAAATTTGGGAGACAATTGGAGGTTACCTACCTTTGTAATCAAGGATCATTGGTGGAAGGGATCTTCTAGCTGGAGGGATGTTGAAAGGAATACATTTTAGGACTAGAAACTCCTTTTATGTGTCCTAAATGGGGTAAGTGAACAGAGGCACGTGTGTTCTGCAACCTGGCAAAACTGCCACCCTTAATCCGAAGCCTACTGCCCTACACAGGACAATATTTCACTGTAGCATGCAAGCTTTCCCAGGCTATGCCACACTTTCTAGACAGTAATAAAGAATTGCTCTCTGGAATAAACCCTGACAGTGGCTCTAAACCATTCCTTGCCTGAATGGAAGATTCTAGGAGTGCCCTCGCAATGCTACCCACATCCAGCCCAGACTGAGCCAATCCTTAAAACGCTGGAATTCCTCTGCTTTGGGGTTCAGCATGTGCTCGGTTAGTCACCTCTGCTGAAAGAATATGTGTTTGCTTGAAAGCAATAGTTAATTAATTACACGGTCCTATTTCCTGTAATGACATGAAGCAAGTTTGGGTGCTCTCATTGTAGCCTCTTTCACAAGCACAGATTTCACCAGAGTACCTTGATGTGAGGAAGTCGTTTCTGGCGGCTACATAGGTAGGTTCTCATGCTGTGTGTAACATTCACTCTCTGTGGTTAACCCTGCATTCCTGTTGAGGCTCTCCCTTTGTCTTCTTATATTACTTCTCACAGTTTTGGGTGTTCATGCAGACTGGACTAAACAAGGCAGGACAGATCTGTCCCCCTAGCCCCCTATAGTGGGGTGACCATGCTTTTTAAGTGGTTGTTACTCTGCTATGACACACAAAAGTCTAGTATAGTGTATATTTCCTGACCTTGATTCGAGCTTCAGCTTTGTTCCTGTATTTGGTCAAGACTCTCCTCAGTCAGTGACTGCAATATACTTTATCCCAAGTGCAATTTGCATGTGCTCTGATTAAAAATGCACTGCTGTTGCAAACGTGATTACCCTTTGGCACTTGAAACACCAATATAGGTACATATTTACTCGAATTGTGTATACGGTCCTAAGCAGGAGTGTGTCTGCTGTTGACGTTTTGAGGCTAATAGTGTTTGAATTTTCGATCAAGAGCTTAAGTCACACTACTTGAGTGCTTGCTTTTTCCCATGGTGATTGTACATTCATAATCTTTTTGGGCTGGTAATCAGTTGAGCCAGTGTTTACAGCCTGCCGCTCCTCCCCCACCAGAGGCTTGGGCTGCAGATTCAATGCATTCTACTGCATGCTGCCGGAATCAATATTCCCTCCTCCAGCACAGCCTCACTCATCATTTCCCACTGAGCATATATCACCAAACCTTGATTTGGCTTTTAGTTTTGCCTCATTTGACTGATAGGGTGCCTGATTTTTACTTTTGGATTGAAGTGGCAAAACAAATTGGGCGAGTGACTGGGTTTTCCATTTTCTTTTGTTCCTGATTTGTGTTTCTGCTGTGGGTATTATCATGCTAAAACTCTGATTTGTCTGTCTTTTGTATCACTTGCATCCTAAATTGCACAGATGAGCTGGGTGTCTGTCTTGAGCCACCTCGCCAATATTCACATTACACATTAGACCCAATCATGTTTGTGTGTGCAATATACACAAAGATATAATGGATCTGGTTGACATACAAACAATAGCAACAAAATGTATCATGCGTACAGAGCGTGCAAATAAAATTTGTTTTTTTGAACACATGTGAGTGATTCTCACTCACTACAAATAAATTGACAGATCATTTTACTCTGTGGTTTGTATCTGTAGCAAAGTCCCCAAGGTGTCCCCTATCTCTCCCCCCCCCAGATTTTATGTGTCTCCCATGCCCCTGAACTCTCTAGATGTAAGAGCAAATCATTTCCATCATTTGTAACCATTACTGATATTGAAGGGAGTTCAAGGGAGTTGTGGGTGCCTTTGAACCTTGCATCTATTTATATGTTAAAAAGCTTAAAAGACGATAAAGTGAATTGGCATTTTCTTTAAACAGGCTGTTTGCTTAGTTTATTTCAGTGGGAAGGTTGTGTTCAGTGGAATGGAGAAAGGTAGAGCAGGGGCCTGTTGTCTCTGAAAGTTCCCCGTTTGATCCCTTAGTCTGCACGATTCCTACCATATTCTTATGTTGCCTAATGTGATATTTCTTTTTATTTCATACAATTCCGATGTCTGGAACTCCTATTTAAAGGCACACAGCAGAACAACACTGTAAAACTCAGTGTCTGTTTTATTTTATTCAAATATATTGGCCAAACATGAATACATTACGTTTGGAAGCATGTTGAGTTTTGGTTGAGGCGGATGGCAGGTAAATAAGTAATTTGGGGAGTAGCTAAGTATAACATCGTTCCACCCCCAATAATTAATTGATCTTACTTTTGCTCGGCTTGGTGCGATCTGATATGAACCTTGAGTGGACAAAAGACAGAATTCTAAGTGAAATGCATTACTTATTGTAAAACCCACCAACGATAATATTTTAAACTAATTTTGTTTGAAGCTCACTTATATTTTTAATCATCCCATCTCACCTGGGATGTGTTGATATATTCTAACAAGTACTGGTTCATATTTCAAAGTAATGGTTCTCATTGTGTAGTTGGGCAATGGGACAACTGTTCTATTCCTTTTTAGAACCATATGTTAATGTATGTGTATGCATGGGATGTATAAATTCCCTAACATGGACTAACAGGGAAGCAATATAGTGATGTACACAGGCCCAAGAGTTTACAAATAGGTAGTGGGGTCAGAAGTGGAGCTGGGATGAGTAGAGTGGGCAAGAATGGGGTGCTCATGATGGATAGAAAAAGACTGAGTGGGATGATAATCAATTATCGACATGTTCTTTGAAGAATAATATCTTCAGGCCATTCCTGGAGTGTAGGATGAATATGGACATATCATCATTGATAACTTTTTCCAGAGACAACTTGTGTAGTAGGAATAAAGCATGTCTACTGCTTTGTTCTCTTCTTGCAACTCTTCATTTTCAGTGTGACGATTTTGTGGCTTCTGTTGGTATGCTGTCCACTGTAGATGCTGAGGTTTTCTGCCTGGTAACTTCATGTTTTGGTTGTGACTACATTTTAGATGATGGAGGTTGCCTAGAAGATATGTTTACAGGGGTATCCACAAAAACCCATTGAGGATGGAGGTGGTACGTTTTAATGTTCTTCATCCTGTCA
Organism: Ambystoma mexicanum; assembly: GCF_040938575.1. NCBI lineage: Eukaryota > Metazoa > Chordata > Amphibia > Caudata > Ambystomatidae > Ambystoma > Ambystoma mexicanum. Next base: position 775,847,342 of record NC_090922.1, read on the forward strand.
TAACACAAGACACAGCATGCTGGTTAGTTTTCAGAGGACCCAAGCTGGTATGTTGTACTCATGCAAGTATGGCATGCATGACCCAAATGGTAGAGGACCAAGTCTTCGCTAACGATTCTAAAATGTAGAGAAGGGATGGAAATCTTGCCTTTCAGAGGAGTGTAACCTGGTAAATGCTTGGGTCTTCTTGGCAATGTGAATTTTGCATTTGGTTACAATTAATGGTAAAGCAAAGATCGGTGTGAGTTAAGACAAGAACTCATTCATCCTATTTTGGACTTGGGCATGCTTTGTGGAGTTTCCTAGAGAATTGATTCAGCCTTTGTTGAATTGAGCTTCAAGTAGGTGCTGGACATATAGACTTGAATGAGGGGCCACCATGATTGAGTTGATGGATATAACTAATGGAATTGATCTTAAGGTAAAGCTGTGTGCCATTTGCCTATTAGTGTATTTTGAAATCAATGTTGGCATGTAGTTCCCCCAGAGCTTCCATGTAGATGTTGAAGATGACAAGGACCATAATTGAGGCTTGTTGAACTCTTCAGGTTAGTGGGCAGCAGTGGGACCTATTGTGGCCCATCTGGATGAGTTAATCTTTTTTGGAGAGTTATACAACTAAACCAATGCATTACTTTTCCTTCAAAGTCCATGTGTATGGTGAGGATGTTGTGGAAGGCTTAATGGTCAATGGTATTGAAGGTGGCAGAGGGGTCTAGTAGGACAAGTAAGTAGTGGTCCCCTTTGTACAGAATGTCACAAAGGTTAGCAGTCTTGTGCTGGATTATTGTTAAAAAACACATATTGCTGGTTCTGTAGGTGTTTGTGTGGAAGGATCCTCTTGTGCATCTGGATGGCAGTGGTCTTCTCAATGACTTTGTTGAGAAAGGGTACTTTTGTGATCAGGCGTTATATGGCCAGGATGTTCAAGTTGTGTCTAGGTTTCTTTAGCAGGGGGAGGATATACCTTATAACCTGTGCATATGGATAGGTGCCATGGCTGAGGGATTCATTGATGACACTGAAGGATCGACATGATCCGACCGTGGCTGATTTTGCCATGGTCGGAAGGTTCGCATGAGAAAGTTGCGAACTACCAAAAGTTTGCACCGTTCTCATGCGAACACACGTACATACTACGGGGGCTGCTGGGGTTTCCCCCGCAACCCCCGCTCACTATACTGTTAAGTATAGTGAGCGGGGTGTTGCGGGGGACACCCTTGCAACCCCAGTTTTTTCATATTTTTTTTCATGTGTGCTGCGGGGTGTCCCCCGAAACACCCCGCTCACTATACCACTTACCTGCAATGGTGTAACTTTTGGTGTTCGAACCTTTTGTGGTAGCAATTCTAGAACCTTTGGTCCTTGCTGACCTTTATTGTCGGTAAAAAGGTACAATCCCACATTGAGACAGAGTGTGAGTGCTTCACTAGTGAAGCGATGAACGTTGCAATGGAAAAGGATATTATGCCGTCATTGTAAGTAGTTGGGGTGAGGGCTGCAGGAACATTTGTCAAATCTATTGAAATTATTTTCCTGAATTTGACTAATCTTGATATTTTGTAGGCTGATATGGGTAAAACGTCTGTCACATGTTTGGAACTGTTACTCTGGTGCTTTATCTTGTAAATCACATCTGTGAATAAGATGTTGATGGCATTGCATTTTTAGTAGATTAAAGTATTTTAGAGTCTTTCATGTGTTTAAGCCAGGGATTGATTTCTTGAAAGCTCACTCTGATCTTGTTGGATAGTTCCATGATGTTTGTTGTGCTGTGTGGTATTTTGCTTCGGCTGTGGCAATGAGTATCCTGCATGCTGCAAAGAGGGTCCACAAGATGATGAACTCTTCTTGTTGTTTGTATTTTCTCCAGAACGTGTATTGTATGCTGATGGCGAACTTGCCGTAAATTAGTTACTCTGTGTACCAAAGTATGGAAGGCTAATTCATGTTGGGTCAACGTTTCAGTGGTAAAGAGGTGTTGGCTTAGATTTATCAGAGGCCTTGCAAGTGGCCAACAAGAACAAGGCATCCCTGCATGAGCCCCAAGCACATACTCGCAAATGTGACAATGCTCTGAAAACTACATAATTCTTTAATGATTCAAAAAGGAAAAATAACATTTGTAAAGCTCCCAATAAGAGCAGGAGAACAGGGGAAGTTACCAATTTGCCCCTAACTATTCCAAAAAGATGGTTAGCCTAAAAGAGTAGGTATACTCGACAAAGTAAGCATTACGGTTCAGTTCTCTTCTTGAATTAGGTGAATATGCAACACAGTTAAAAACCTTGCAGATTGAGACACATGTCTCAAATGCACTATTGCAAGGTCACATAAGAAATAAGAAATCTAGTTGTTCTGGGATTTCAAGAGGCTTCTAATAGCAACTGATGTGGTAAACAATTGGCAGGGGGGTCTGTTACATAGGGGATGTCTCCCAGGGCAATGTTATACCACTAACTGAATTCTGATTGTAACAAACAGAACAAAGCAACTAAATTAAATTCTACTAATAATGTTATAGAAAGATAGATAATATCTAACCCCTCCTGTGAGTAAATAGAATGAAGAGGTAATGGGCGAAATGTGTCCCCCCAAGGAGAATGCTGACACAAATCAAGGAAAAGCTGCCTGGTATGTAGAAAGCTCAGGTTCACTGGGAGGGATAGCATTTATATGACTAGTGCCCTAAGGGGTTCCAGGGAGGGGGGGGGGGTTCCCTGGTGAATAAAGAATCTCATTGGATAAGGCATGTTAAATATTATTTCTCGATTATTCATGATGTTATAACACATGCTTACATTCAGTAACACACAGGATCTTGTCGGGTTTGGGACTTGGCTTACTATTTTAAGGGACGGCTAATACAAATAATTACAGGAGATTGAAGCTAACAATAATTTGAACCCCTAGACAGCTTGCAGGATGCACTGGGGAGTGAAGATGAGTTCTGGGGCATACCGGCCCTTGGGACGCCAAAAAGAGAAAATACATGTGTGGTGGATGAAGCTCAATTATGGCTCTGATTGGAGTTCAGAGCCTGCATTGGGAAGCTTAAAGGCAGGGCTTCAAGTGGGAGGGGCCAAGCAGAGTCAGAGGCCCACAGTCTCCAAAGGTGCTGGTGAGTTAGGGCTCTGCTGGGGTTGCAATAAGCCCCTCACTAGCCGTAGCCAGCGATCAAGCGCACGTGGTCCTTCAGGGTGTAGGTTATATGCCTTGGCGTGTTCATCTGTTGGGTGAGGACAGGGTGACAAGGACATTAACCATCTTAAACATCTCCCTCTGAGCCCCTCCCCACTCAAAAGATGCTGTTGATTTGGGCCACAGCAATGCTCAAAGGCTGCTTCCTGGGGGGGGGGGTCTACACTGCTGCAATTACACATCAAAGGGAGAGGCGGGCACACAAAAGCAATGACTTCAGTGTTTCTCCCACGCCCCCACACACCATGATTAGCAAGGGCAGAAGTTGTGAGCTGAATAGCTGGTGGCTGCACTGTGCGATGGCGGCATGTAATAACGTTTTGGGTGAGTTGATACGGTTTCACCTGACCTAGTTTTACTGGCAGTCACGGGCAGTGAAAAAATGAATGAAGAAAGTGAATTATTCACAGAGGATGTTTTAAAAATCAAGCATTTCGTTTAAAGCGCCTTCCCGGAGAATACAACGTTGAAAGCAGCCATGATCATGTGATTTGTGCCTGGTGATATAGGTACAGATTTACTCGAATTGTGTATAGGGTCCTTAGCAGGAGTGTGTCTGCTGTTGACGTTTTGAGGCTAATAGTGTTGAATTTTCGATCAAGAGCTTAAGTCACACTACTTGAGTGCTTGCTTTTTCCCATGGTGATTGTACATTCATAATCTTTTTGGGCTGGTAATCAGTTGAGCCAGTGTGTACAGCCTGCCGCTCCTCCCCCACCAGAGGCTTGGGCTGCAGATTCAATGCATTCTACTGCATGCTGCCGGAATCAATATTCCCTCCTCCAGCACAGCCTCACTCATCATTTCCCACTGAGCATGTATCACCAAAACTTGCTTTGGCTTTTAGTTTTGCCTCATTTGACTGGTAGGGTGCCTGATTTTTACTTTTGGATTGAAGTGGCAAAACAAATTCGGAGAGTGATTGGGTTTTCCATTTTCTTTTGTTCCTGCTTTGATGCAAACTGAATGTTCACTAAATGATCATTGTATAGGAGCAATCTTCATTTGGATGTGAGACTTACAAATGATTCAGTGCTGTGTGCCTGGGTGCTAGACCACACATTAGCAGATTATGGAGCTCATTATGAGCCTGGTGGTATATGGTAAAAGTGGTGGTAATGGAATTACCCCCCTTTTACCATAACGCCGATTTAGGAGTCAGTGATAATTTTGCAGGCAGAATTTGCCCCAGAGGAATTAGTGCTGGCTGGAATTACTGCCAACATCGGGCAGAATTAGGCTCAGCACTAATTCCGGTGGCAGAATTAACGCCGAGATATAAAAACGGTATTTCTGCCGGATTACAAACTGAAATGCCACCGAATGCCACCACAAACAGTGGTAACTCCACCAAATACACAGTGCAGTTAAATCCACCTAAAAACACACACACAAATACAGGAACCACAATGCAACATTATACATCCCTATAAATGGATGAACACAGTTCAACACTGCCCAAGGACAATGCAAAACTAGCAGAAAGTAACCTTGTATGCAAAGCTGTTATGGACTAGACCCTGAGAACATTAACCTGCACAAGTATAACTAAGAACCCATCAGGGCACATGCATGAGAGCAGCGCACAAGCCCAACACAGGCACCATGGCATTCTGCCATGAGCTGTATGCATTGTGTTACACGACAATGTAAATGTTCCCCTATAGTGAAAGACTCCACATTCAAGTACTGTGATGCTAAATCATGTCGGTCAGCAATACTCGTAACATGCATGCACAACAAGCCGTTGAAAAAGGTGACACATACACAATGCTTTGTGACTGACACATATGACTTTTGCCCTGGCAGACGACTCTGGATACCCCCAGCTACCATGGCTGATGCCACCCATGTGAAATCCACAGATGCAACAGGAGGAGGTCTACAATGAGGCACATGTCGGACCAGGCTGTACATCGAGCAGAACTTTGGCCTGTTGAAGAGTCATTGCCGGTGCCCAAACAAGGTTGGATGGGCCTTGATGTACATTCCAGAGAAGGTTGGACAAATTGTTCTTGCCTGCGACATGCTGCACAATATTTGATCAGGCCTAATGTCCTACTAACCCCTGATGAGGACGTGCAACCCCCAGAAAAGGAGGACTCACTGCCTGGGGGTGCTATGCTGCCACACAGTGAGCAGGAAGAGGGGTAGACGTGTGATTTAGCACACTTGATAACTACATGCTACACACCTCTGTATATAGTCACCTGATTAATAAAACACATGCACACAATAAGGAACGTCCTAGCAGTGCTTTAAGTGAACCAGTATCTAATAAACGTGAACACACTCTTTCCACCCACATCTCCCTCCCCAAAACCCCATTCCCAACACATCCGACTTACCCACAACACCCCTTCCCAAAACACCATTCCAAACACACTCTCCCCACCCACATGCCTCTTCCCGAACGCACAATCCCAAGCACTGCCTGTACATGCTCCACCTGCTGGGTGGCTAGTTGTTCCATTGAGGCCTTACGCTGATCAGTGCATCCAGCCTCACAGATATTAATTCCCTGGTGTGGTGTTGCACAGGTGGTGGGCTCTGAGAGGATTGCCGCTGAAACACAGCAAGCAAAAGCCTGTGTCCTCCTCCTCATGAGTGGAGCTGTCACTGCTTCTGTCTGGGAGAGGTTTGTATTGGTGACACACATCCCATGCTGGTGACAAGGGGTGGCCAGGGCCCAGATATGTGACTGCTGGCGTGTAGATGGAATCCTTTTGTATTGCCACAGGGGCTGACTGTGGAGTTGATGTGGCTGCATCTGCTTCTGCTGTGCTACCTGCATGTCCGAGGGGGCACTGGGCACCAATGTGGGGACGGTGGTTTTGTGGATACCTGCCACAATCGCCATAGTGGTGGTGTCCTGTGGCCTTGCTGTCTCCCCCCTGCTCCTCCACACAGTACTTTCAAGCCTGGCCTTTGCAAGGGTGGTGGGGGACTCACTGCAAGCAGTGGAGGTGTTCAGGGCAGTGGAGGGGCTGGCCTCTTTGTTGTCAGTTGACTGTGTACCTGTTGGGTTGACAATGACATGCTGTCAGACATCTCACACACATGTCAGAAGCTAACAGGACACTCTGCAAAACTGGGTTTGTTCTGATTATACGTATTTTGTATGACGGCCTTGGGTGGTTTTAGGGCAATGAGTGCTGCTATTACTAGGTGGAGGTATTGCCTGCTGAGGGTGTACACAGTGCATGCATGTGCATGTTGCCTGTTGGACTGCCAAGTGTGTGTGTTGTTGGGAGAGCGCTGGGGGTTCACTAGACAACATGGACTGCCATAGCCCACATGGGTGCTTCACATTTTTCCATGTCTTGGCATGCAAATTTCACCTACATTGCAAGTGCATTGCTACATTTTCCCACGCCCCCTGGCACATGAGTGCACTCATTGTGCCTTTGCACTGATTGTCATGTGTCTGCCCATTCCCTTGCCCATTGCGCTCATCTATGCTGGGGTGTGCATGCTTTTGGCCAGTGCTTTCACATGTGGGTGGGACTGATCAGATTTACGACCATCCCTGTGGCTTGCTGCTCCAGTCTCTGCACTCTCAATTCCCTCCATGGATGGAGCTGGCCTTCTCCTCCCATGGTGTCAGGGGGATGGGTGCCACCTACTATGGCTGCACTCTCTCTCCTGCGGCGGGAAATGATGCTGCAGACTCTGGCGTAAGGTCGTTCCACCTCTTAATGCAATCTTCTAAGTCACGTGAGACGATGCCCACTGCCACCACCTTGTGCCCTGATGGTGGAACATATGGCAGCCTTCCTCTAGGCAGAGGTCTTATGATGCCTGCTTCCTTACAGCTCCTTGACGTAGCTCACTACCTCATCTGCTAGTACCTGAAGCTCTGAATCTGTACATTTCTGCATACACAGCCTCATCTCCATGATTTTAGCCTTCCCTTTTCCTGTGACATGTCAAGACTGCTATAGTGTCTGGATGGCAACAAGAAATGGGAAAATAAGAGTGAATTGTGTTTTTAAAGATGGCTGCTGCCGTGCTTCACATTCTGGCGATTACGTTATTTTTACAGGCGGTAATTCCACTGGCGTTAATTCTGCTGGCGGAATTAACGCTGAATGTCCCGGTTGCAATCGTGATTCCGCCCGATTCCAGACGGATTTACAGCTGGATGCTCATTTTTGTCAGTAACTATACCAGATAGAATTACTGTTACCACCAGTGGTGTGTGCACGCTCCCTCTAAGTCGTAATAACAATGCTGAAAGACATAGCGGCAGTAACCGTTATTCCACAAAGGCAGAATTACTGCTGTAATACTGTACAGCTCATAATGAGCCTCTGTGATGTTTTGTTGCAGTCGGCTATTGTCTAAGCTGCTTGCTCCCCTTAATCCATGCCCAGCACTACTTTGGCCATGATCACTGTTAAAGGACTATTTAAAGGAGATCGACCAGCAAAGCCTTCATATGATGTTCATGCCAGTTTGGCTACATACTGCTAAATATGCGGGAATGGGCAGGCACTTGCTCTCTCAAAGTCATAGATAGATCGGCCAGTGATCATAAACATGTTAGATTGGTATTTTCTTTTCTGATTCACAAAAAGCTAGTGCTAGATAATGCCAGGTTATTTGCCCTGATGAACAGCTCCAACAACAGCTAATGCTTAAAGTGGGAATACATTGTTTTGAATGTAGAGACCCTAGTCTCTATCTTGCTCTCCTGCCATTTTTTAAATTGGGTTCTGTTTGTGCCCAAGGCTGAGGATCCAATAGTTAGGGAACCATTCCATTATATCATATATACAACTAAATCCTTTGTGCCAAAAGAAAAGAAGGGGGTCGTGAATGGCATGTTCCAAGCAACAATGGTGGAACGACAAAGCTTACAAATCGTATAAGTATAATCTGCTGGGGCTATGGAAGAGTCAGAGAAGGGTTCAAAGAGCAGAAACTGCTACTGCACATTTCAAGTATAGGGGCCTCATCACGAGTTGGGCGGTAACGCCAGCGGTATTACTGCCGGCGGTATTAGCCCTACCGCCAAACCCCCTGGCGCTATTAGCGCCGGATCACAGGTTTTGCGTAATGGAATTCCCCATTCCCCACTGAGCTCATTCGGGAATGCCCCATTCCCCATTGGGCTCAATGGGGAATTTTCGCGTTCTTACCGCTGGCGGATTTCCCGCCGGCTGTAAAAGCGCGAATCTTCGGCGGATTTCTCCCCAGCTAAGAGCTGGGGAGAAATCCGCCGAAGCCCTGATTTGGCGGACCCTTAAATCCGGCGGTAATAGCGCGACCGCCGGATTTAAGGGTTACCGCCAAACTCGTGATCAGGGCCCTATGTCTCTAATCACTAGGAAGAAACAGATATTTGAAACGAAAAAGTTGTAGATTTCGTATTACTGTTTAAATGAAAGAAGTCACTGGAAACCTCTATCAAAGGAGCCGAATCACAAGAGGAACCCCTTTGAAGCCTGCACCCATCCACATGACTATAAATCATGTAAAGGGGAGTATTGCTGTGACGCAGGTTTTAAAGCAAACAGGTTAATACATTTTAGTAACCTCTCCTTGCCAACCCTCCATTTTGCATCAAATAAATTGGTGCAAATCACCTCTATACCTTTGACAGAGAAAAGAAAACACCAGAGAGACAAAAAAGGGTATATGCTAAAATGATACTATGGGCCTCATTACACGGAAGGCGGTGAGCCATGGCGCTATTAGCGCCATGGCTCATGCCGGTAAAATACCGGCACCGCCTTGGCGGAAAGGGGATTTACCCCCCCATTCCAAGGTTGGAGGGGCGATAAATCCCCCTTCCGCCATTGCCCTTCCCCATTCCCATTTCTGCCCCATAGGGCTCTATGGGAATGGAGAAGGCGCTAATTACGGCACCGCAATTTTGCGGTGCCGTAATTAGCTCTGAGGTCCCTTAGCGGGTTGGTTTTTAACGCCTGCAAAAAGCAGGCGTTAAAGCACCAACCCGCTAAGGGACCTCGTAGTAAGGCGGTAATGGTTAACGGTCACCGTTACCATTAACGGTGGCCGTTAACCATTACAGCCTTCCGTGTAATGAGGCCCTATATTTGGTTGCACAGAAAGGGTTAAAATAACTATTAACTGGTGATATTCAATACAACCAATCAGCAAAAAGGAGTGTGAATAAATACAAGGAACAAAAAATTATATTATTGGCAATTGGTTTTCAAATCAAAAGAAAATACACCTATACATTCATGTTCATTAATCAGAAAAATGTAAGTTTTGATCAAGGAGGGAAGGAAGGGGAAATGAACGGAAAAGAAGTAGAGAAATTAGCAAAGGTGTAAGAGAACACAAAGTGATAGTAGCAAGAAAGGGACAGAGACACTCCTTTCCTAACATACTACTAAGAGCATATCATTGAGCTGAACAATGCTTATACAGCTCAGGTTTTAAAATACACTTTATCAATCCCAATTTTAATCTAAAGAGGAATTCAAAAGATGCAAACAGTAGTAGTGATACATCTCTGGAGTCGCTTCATTTTCCGAGGTCAGGTTTGCCAACGCAGGGGGGGGGATCTTGATTCCGAGCAAGATTGCTTGTGTAGGGGTATATGAAAAACCTACAAGCCCCTCACAGTTGTTGCATTTCGGCGGTTGGGGACCATATAAATCTAAAGAGTAAAATATTCCACCTTCATCCGGGCAGTAGTAGCAAAATCCTGCAATACATAAAAAGAAAAAAAAGAAGAAAGGGAAGAAGCAATAAATGCCAGAGTTAGAAATGTCTGGTAAGTTTGTCAAAGGTTGGGTGTGAATTGTTTTATATAAAAAGAGAGAGAAAAGGTCTCCACATAGAAGTACTATTTAGTGAGTTAGTTGTCCAATACTTTCTACTACTTTCTACTATGACTGCCTAGTTACCAGTGGAAGGGATAGAAAATAAGTGCAGGATTTCTATCCTGTATCCCATGTGCCGGTGTCTCATAACATGCACCATCTACCCGGCCGTGCAACACACTAGTGGGGTTAGTATGGTGTGGTGTCGTCACTAACTCCCTTGTCACATGGAGAGGAATACGGGGCAACGGAAAGGGGAGGGACGGGAAGGGACGAGGCTCAGGCAGTTCCTGAGAAGTGTGCATGCAATAAAGACATGGTGCAAGAGTCTCTTGCGTCCGCCCCTCATTTGTCTGCTGTTACTGACCAAGGGGCAGGAGGGTGTTATAGACCTCCGCACATCTTCACATTGGCGATGAGGTGGAAAGAATCACTGCCGCACCAGCTGCTTTCCAGCACTCCGTGCTCATGGCACCCCGAGTGTCACTTGAGCTGCAGGCCGAGGCCCTGCGGAGTCACGACGGCAAGGTAAGGAGGGGGAGTGAGAAGGCTCCCCGTCAGGTGACTAACTCCCATCAGGAATCCGGGCGAGGTACCGTGTGTACTCGCCAACGGCAATGAGGGAACCCGCAGGGGGAGTGCGTCGGCTCCCTGCGTTCCAGGTGGGCTAACCCCACCGACGGCATCGACCCTCTGGGTGGAGCGCATCGGCTCCCCACAACCAAAGTGGGTTTCCTCCCGCCAACGGTGACAACGTGTGTGGGTGGAGCACATCGGCTCCCCACACTCGAAAGAAGTTTCCCGCCAAAGGCAGCATCATACGTGGGTGGAGGGCATCGGCTTCCCACGCTCGAAAGAAGTTTCCCGCCACAGGCGGCATCACACGTGGGTAGAGTGCATCGGCTACCCAAGTTCCAAAGCGAGAAATCCTCTGATTCCTGCTGCCAACAGGCAGCAACAAGAGTGGGTGGAGCAATTCAGCTCCCTGCTCTCCCGCTCACACCAGCGAAAAAGAGCAGGACACGCCCACACTGCAAATCAAGGGTGCAAAGCAAACACTGCAAAGTGAGGAGCACCAGACCTCACATCCAAGGAACGACAAGGGCCATAAGAAGGGCCAAACACTGAGAAGAGGCATAGCTGCTGCCACCTAATGCCCATCAACTACAAACAGTAAGTGCACACCTGAGAAGCACTTGTCATGCTGGAGGACTCAGGGGAGGAATCATTAACTGTACAAGTAACATCTGCCCCGGTAGCACACACAAGCATGACGGACAGCCTAATATCACAGCTGCCCCCCAACTTTGATCTCAGTGACACCAGCCCACTGGGGCCAAGGTGGAAGAAATGGTTAAGGGACTTTGAAGTGTGCCTCAAAGCAGTAGGCCCCTTGGAGGATGAAAGAAAACACAGTTTACTCACTCATGCCATAGGGTCCAAAGTGAGAGACATTCTAGACGATCTCCCCGAAGGGAACATAGACACCTACGCTCACCTAAAAGCGACCCTCACCGACTACTTTACATCACACACAAATGAGGACTATGAAAGACACATCTTCCACACCACAAAACAATTGAAAGGCGAAACAATGGACGTCTTTGTAATGAGACTAAGAGTTAAAATGAAACACTGTGACTTTAACAAGTACTCAAAGGAGGAGGCACTTTGCTCACAAATTATAGTAGGATGCGAAAGTGGTGAATTCAGGAAACGGCTACTGCAAAAGCCACGCAACCTCAAAGAGATCCTACATCTGGCCCGATCAGATGCGGCGCTGACAGCACAAGTGGAAGGTCTCGACGGCATCACCATCACCCACGGAAAACATGAGAGACTACACAAACTTGAGAACACCCCAAAAGGAAACACAGATCCATTCTGCTGCCGATGCGGGCATGAATACTCACACGAAGGTATGTGCCCCGCCATGGGCCACATTTTTTCTCTATGTCGAGGAGAAAACCACTATAAGGCTGGTTGTTTCATATATTGCAGCAAAATGCGGGGAAATGGAAGGAACAGGCGTTCCACGCCAGAAAGAGAGCAGAGACATCCAAGCCCTAGTCGTGACTCACACCACCAGAACGACTCAACATGCCGCAGGAATCGTGAAGAGCCCTCGGACCGAAGGCAGCCAAGGCCGTCACAGGAATGGAGAGACAACAAGCCCTCATCCTCCAGGCAGAGGAGGTACCCTCAGAGATATATCAAGTGCCTGGTGGAACAATCTCAATCAGACAGCGCTTCTAGCACCTCTTCAGAAGACAACCCCAGGAACGAAATGAGACCACGCAAAGGAGAACCACGGGTGAAGGGCTACTTATACGCACTAGGGAACCCAACAGTGAAAGAGAACAGCCCCACACTCATAATTCAAGTCAACAAGGTGGCTGCTTAATTTCTGGTGGACACGGGGGCCACGATCAACGTGATCAGCGAGGAAGTATATAACCACATACCGAATAACCCAAGCCTGCAACCGGCCAGAGCACTCATCTTTCCATACAGCTCCAAGACACCACTAGCTTGCAAAGGTTTCTTCACTGCCTTGTGCAGCTACAAAGATCACGCAAAAGAGATACCCATGCACGTCCTAGAAGCCACCACAGACAGCGCATGCATTCTCAGCTACAAAGCTCCCATCGACATGGCGCTAATCCACATTCTGTACAGACTCATGGTGCACAAACATCTGGATCCCACTGCAAGCATTGACGTCTTCCCAGCACTACTGGGAAAGACAGACAAATTGAACTACACATCGACAACAATGTTACGCCCGTAGCGCAGCACTACCGAAGAATTCCTATTAACATCCAGAAGCAGGTAGAAAACAAACTGATCAAACTCCTAGAAGCAGACATAATCAAACCTGCCTAAGGCCCTACTCCCTGGGTGTCCCCCATAGTATCTGTACCAAAAAAGGACTCACCAGACATCTGCATTTGTGTAGACATGCGAAGACCCAATGAGGCGATCTTGAGAGAACGTCATCAATCTCCCATGATCATGGACATAGTACACCTGCTAAACAGAGCCACAGTCTTTTCAAAGCTGGACCTAAATAAAGGGTACCATCAGCTAGAACTCCACAAAAGATCCAGATACATCTCCACGTTTGCTACGAACCTGGGTCTATATAGATACAAACGACTCAGTTTTGGAGTATCTTCGGCAGCAGAAATCTTCCAGTCAGAAATTCATAACATAATCAAGCATGTGCCAAATTGTCTGAACTATAGCGACGGCATTCTGGTATTTGGGAAAACTCAGGAACGGCAAAATGACACGCTCATGCGGGTGTGCATGGAACTGGAGGAAGCGCACCTTACTCGGAACAAAGATAAATGTGAATTTTGAATGACATCGCTACGTTTCTTCAGACACATCTTCTCCGAAAGTGAAATGACACCTCATCCCGAGAAGGTCAGTGCCCTCACAAACACCACACCACCGAACTCCACCACTGATCTGCGATAATTTCTGGGCCTAGCAAGCTAGTGCATGAGATACATAAAGGACTTTGCATCGGTCAGTTCACCCCTGAGAGCCCTCACCAAACTCAACGCAGAATTCAGATGGTCAGACGAATGCCAACAAGCATTCCAAATCATCAAAAATCGCATCGAGGATGCCAAAAATATGGCATATTTTGACCCACAAAGACACACAGAACTAATTGTGGATGAAAGCCCGCTCGGCCTGTGGGCCATTTTGACTCAACTCGATCGCAAGGACGGTCACGCCATACATTTTGTATCCTATGCAAGCCACAGCCTCTCAAAAACTGGGCAAGCCTATTCACAGTCCGAAAAGGAGGGCCTTGCTGTGGTTTGGGCCTGCAAGCATTTCCACCTATTTCTCTATGGGAAACCTTTCACAATAGTCACGGACCACCAGGCATCACTATTCATTTACGGCAACGCCCAGGCCAAAATGCCCCCCAGGATAGCCCGTTGGGCCCTAAGGCTACAAGACTACCAATTCGACATTATCCATCGGCCCGGGAAGGAACAACATCCAGCAGACTCCCTCTCACGTCACCCCAGCCAAGGATGCAGGCCAGACCCATCCATAGCAGACCAATACATCGGGTACGTGGTCCAAGAAAATGCCCCACAGGTTCTGGGCATGGAACAAATAGCCCAGGAATCTAACACAGATCAAGCGTTGCAGATCATCATGAGATGCCTTGAGACGGGTCACTGGAAACATGCAAAGCAACTCAAGGAGAATGTAGGAGATGAAATAAAACAGGGCATCACATGCTTACTGGCCGTGAAAGATGAACTTGCCAAATCAGAGGAAGGACTGCTACTTTAGGGAACCAAATTAGTGATTCCCCAGAACCTGAGTAAAAAGGTCCTTGAGCTAGCGCACGAAGGACACAGAGGAATAGTGTCCACTAAAACGATGTTGCGGCAAAGAGTATGGTTCCCTCAACTGGACACACACATGGAAGAACTACTCAAGAACTGCCCCACCTGTGTCATCCTTAACCCACAAACCAGACCAGAACCTCTCAGAATGACTGAATTATCTGAAGGGGCCTGGGAAGAAATTGTGGTGGACCACTATGGCCCGCTAGAAGGGGGCGAACACATTCTTGTAGCCATTGATGAATACTCAAGATTCCCAGACGTGCAAATCGTACCATCCACAGCGGCACATCATACCATCCCTGCACTGGATCGGATGTTCGCCACATATGGCATTCCGAAAATACTAAAATCAACAACGGGCCTCCTTTCACAGGACAGGACTTTAAGTGCTTCGCAGAATACATGGGTTTCCGTCACTGAAAAATAACACCCTTGTGGCCCCAAGCTAATGGAACGGTTGAAAGATTCATGGGTAACATCAAGTGCGTCACACAGATAGCTCGCCTGACAGGAGAGCAGGTGGAGAAATGACTGTGTCAACTAATGAGAGTCTACCGAAACACCCAACACAGCACAACTGGTAAATCACCATAAGAAGTCATGTTTTAAAGAAATGTGAGAACCAGATTACCCCACATAGGTCTGGAAGAGGAAAGGTACAAAGGTGATGCCTGAATGAGACAACAGGATGGATCATGGAAAGCAGACATGAAAGAAACGGCTGACAAGAAAAGAAGGGCTGAAGAAAATGATCTAGAGCCAGGAGACATTGTCATCGCAAGACAGCCACAAAACCGCAAGAATATGGCAGCTTTCAATGAGGAACCCCTCACCATAACACAAAGAAAAGGGTCCCTCATCACAGCGGAAGGCAGTAACCGAACTACGACAAGAAACATCTCCCACTTCAAAAGAATGCCGTGGATCATACCATTAATTGAACCATGTACACGAGGAGGTACCTGGGAACGGGACGCACCCTACGAAGGAGACAGGGAGGATTCCGGCCCAGATGAGCCACGTTGGCTGTCACAGGAATCAAGCGAGAGAAATAACTGGAGGCCGCAAAGAACTCAAAGAAAACCACATTGGGCCTCATTACGACCCTGGCGGAAATCGTGGCGCCAAATGCACCATGGAGCACGGCGGAAAGCTGCCGATAGCGCCATGGGGGTTGGCGGATTTACCGCCCCATTCCAACCTTGGCGGGGCGGTAAATCCCCATTCCCCATTTTACCCTTCCCCATTCCCATTTTTGCCCCATAGGGTATAATGGGAGTGGGGAAGGCGTTAATTACGCCACCGTAAAATACGGTGGCGTAATTAACAACAAGGTCCCGTAGCGCCATGGATTTCTCCGCCCGGAAAAACCAGGCGGAAAACGCTCCATGGCGCTACGGGAACTCGTAGTAGGGCGGACGGGTCCGCTGCGAATACCGCTGGCGTAAACCCACTCCGCCAGGTTCGTAATGAGGCCCATTGTCTCATCGAAGAGATGACAATATCCCGAACTTTATGTTTAGTATCGGGGGGGGGGGGCTGTGGTGTCGTCACTAACTCCCTTGTCACATGGAGAGGAATACGGGGCAACGGGAAGGGGAGGGACGGGAAGCGACGAGGCTCAGGCAGTTCCTGAGAAGTGTGCATGCAATAAAGATGTGTTGCAAGAGTCTCCTGCGTCCGCCCCTCATTTGTCTGCTGTTACTGACCAAGGGGCAGGAGGGTGGGAAAGACCTCCGCACATCTTCACATATGTGAAAGAAGTGTGTAATATACACTGCGAGTACCTTTATACAAAGAGGTGGAAGGGACGTACGAATGCAGACTTCATAGGGACAGCCCCTATCCAGATGCACGCCTCTGTGTTGAGGGTAATTGGCGAGCAAAGTTCCTTTAGCATTTGTGGGGGAAAGAGGCCAATTGCAAAAGCTGTGCGGTCACTTTGAAGTGGCCGTTGAATATCTGCCGTTGAAAACATGGGTAAACTGTAGAGAAAAAAACGATAAAAAATTAAAGCAAAAAGTCGGTTGTTATAGGTAGCAGTAAGATGGCAGGATATCTGTCAGACACAACTGGAGGGGCCGTTTGAAATGTCTATACCCAAAGGTATAGAACTTGTCGGTTCAAATGAGGAAAGGGTCTTTGGTTAGTGTGCATGGAAATACCTCTACAGTTCAGTGGTTGAGAGTCCTTGTCTCTCGTCACTTCGTCTGGAGGCCACGGGAGGTCGGAAAAACATCTTAGGCAGGAAGCAAGGCTGGCATGCACTCAGGTACAGTGCTGTAGTTCTCGACAGTGTGTCAACACAGGGCACAACCTAGCCAAATAACACAAAACGGTACTTAGTGTCTTGCAATCCAAGACAGTGTGAAAATAGGCACTGCCTTGCGCGTGGTATACCTACCCATCCGCGTGGGTGTAGCCACTCACAGAAATGGCTGTAGTGGCATCTTAAGTCGGAAAGAATGTTGGCGTGCACTCGGATTTGGGTGCCGTGGACCCAGGCAGTACATCAGGGAGATGTATAGCCTAGCAAAAACAGACAGCGGGAAACTGTATTTATTGGTGCTCATGTCACGCAGAGCGGGACTTTGAGAGACAGGCACTACCTTTCATGCAGTGTACCTACCCATCTGTGCAGCCGCTACCGCTTGCAGATAGGGATCGCTCCTCACATGGGTCTGGGAGGAAAAGCAAGCTGGAAGGGTTCCAAATGACTAGCTTGAATATTTTAATTAATTGAACATTAGCATAGGGTGCCCCGAACAGAATTCAAATAACACCTCGTCACGTGATATAGTTCCTGAACCTGGTCTTTATGATCCCTGAAGTGATAACTTCCATACAAGCTCAAACATACCATACCATAACATACCTGCAGAAAGATTGACTCTTTAAGAGAAGTTATAACAATATGGGTCCTATATTTAACCATTTTGTTTCACTTCATACCTCTCTCCAGAAAGTCCCACAGTCTTGGCTGGAGGCAATTAAAGTCCTGGTTTATAAAAAAAGAGCAATAGAGATTTGCCATCAAATTACAGTCCAATTTCCTTCATTGATTCTTCATGAAAAATCTATGGTAGAGTGCTATCTGCATTCTTCGAGTGATGGGTATTGAAAAAAATTGTTATTTCACACCTACAAACCGGATTCGAAAGGATGAATCATCAGGCCTTTAAATTAGACTTATTAATACAAAAGTATGTGTTTCTATAGACATTGCACCAGTATATGCTGTTTCTGGATTTAAAGGATGCATTTGATGGAGTGCTGTGAGGTAATATTTTGAATGTCTAACACAGAGTTGTCCAAATCCACGCCTCGAGGGCCGGAATTCTGTCAGGTTGGGCTGGAATTGGTATATCCCTCATTAATATACATGAGCGGACATGTGCATGCAGTTAGAAGCATTGTATGCAAATCTATCTCATGAATATTAATTAGGTGTATCCAGAAAATCCAACATGTTTCCGGCCCTCGTACATCACTGGGACAATCCTGGAAGCAATAATTACAATGGAGAGCTCAGCAAAGGTAAAGGGGGATGGGGTGGATAATGCACCTGAAGTTTTAGAGTTGACAAAGGAGTCCATCAAGGATGCGTTCTTGCGCCAACCCTTTTCTCACTATTTATCAATGACAATGCAGACGCTCTCCAAGTCCTAATTGTTGATGTATCTGTTCTTAACGGCATTCAAATTGGCATACTTTTGTTTGCTGATGATGCCGTTATGATCGCCAAAACCCCAACTGACCGGTTCCATGTAATAAAGTCCCCACGAAAATGGCCGTTTAAAAAAGAAATCATGTCAAAAAGGCGGTGGTCTAACCCCTGCAATCCAATCAATGTAATGGATGCAGGGGACACCCCCGCAATCCCCGCTCCCCTCGTGTGGTATAATGGAAACACTTTTACCGGGTCACACCACAGCCTTTTTGCTGCACTTTTTTGTAAAAACTGACATTTTTCGGCGACCATATTACTAGATACCAACTGTCCTTCACAAACAATGGGGGTCATTACGACCCTGGCGTTAAGGGTTTAACGGCGCTGTAAAAGGTGTTGGCGCTGTTAAACCCTTAACGCCTGATTACGAGGTCCCTTTGCGGGGCCCGACCTTAACGGCTGGTCTAGACCAGCCGTTAAAGTAGGGACCCGCAAAGGGACCTTGGTGCTAAGTACTGTACCGCAATTTGCAGTACCGTACTTAGCGCCTTCCCCAGTCCCATTGAGCCCTATAGGGCGAAAATGAGAATGGGGAAGGGCCATGGTTCAATGGGGAATTACCGGCCCGCCAACCTTGGGTTGGGGTGGTAATTCCCCATTGAACGATGGCGGACCCGTTACAACACCATGGTTTAGCGCCGGTGTTGTAATGAGGGCCAATGTGAGCAATTCCTGAAATGTTTAAAGAAAAGGGATTTAATATCAACTACAACAATACCAAGATTATTGCATGCAATGTGTGAAGAAGAGTGGGAGAAACATTGAAATAGGCATTCATGGATTTGCAGAGGAGGTGAACGTTTACGATTACTTTGGCCTCTGTTTTCCTGTGTGTTTTAATGTTTTATAAAGTTTTATGCTCTACATTTGAAATAAAGTATTTATGATGAAGATGATTGTATTTTGAGTCCAAAGGTAGGGTAAGGCAAGTATGCAATGGAGAGTAGTGAGTACCAGGTTTCTTTAATGTATTAATTCTGTGATGATGATGACCATGGTTTTAGTTTGTACAGGGATTATCTTGTTTCCTTTGTGGGTTGGCTCCCTGGCAGGTTGAGATCTATCCAGAAAGATGTTAGGTATGTTGTTAATGGATGCAGTTGTGGTGAGGTCCCTGATTGTGTCAAAAAACCATGCATTGGTTTGGAGTGGTTGGTAGATCAGGTGAAGATACTCATTTAACTGTGGGTGAAAAAGAAGTAGCTGATGAGATGCTCCCTACATATGGGTGTGATGGACTCTTTTAGGGTGCATGTCCATGTGGTCTTGCGGATAATAGTAAGTCCTCCTAGAGTGTTTACTGTATGGTCCTGGAGTTGGATGATGTATCCTGTGGAGATGAGGTTATCCAGGATATTTGTGGTGCTGGGGTAAAGTCACATTTCTGTGATATAGTGCCACTAGATTTTGAGTGGTGATGAGGTTATCTTTGTTTGTTTCATGCAGTACTGTTGAGTGAGCATTGGTTAGCATGAGGTTGAATGTGTGTTTTAAAGGTGGAGGTTGAGTGGTTATGAGTGGGATGCAGATATGATTCTGTGGGTTGGAGTTGCTGATGGGGCTTTGTATGTATAAGTGTAGATAGTGAAGGGAAGAGGCAGGTGAGGTGTGATGCACATGTATGGTGTCTTTTCCAGATTATAACAGGATTAAACAGGAATTGTTTTTTTCATCTGCCCTTTGCTTCAGATGCTCTGGTGAGACATAAAGTGTGATCTAAGAGGTAATGCATTGGCTGAGGAAGGCGAAAAGAGCAGCACATTTTTAACAGTATTTAGCAGGCAGCTGCGACAGAGATTGCAAGATCTGGATCCACATGCACCAGCTGACCATCCACATAAGTAAGGAAGTCTGATAAAGCTCTTATGATGGAAAAGAAAAGGATGAGGCAGGTTAAGGGCCTCACAGATTATCAATGATTAGCCGGGTGTGGGACAGAAGTAATTGACATAGTTCCACTTGCACCAGCTGACCAACTTCAAAACACATGTGCCACAGAATATGTTCTAACTCAGGGAGCACAGGGCTGCATAGAGAGATCTGTGGACAGGGGATTATCTGTCCAGTGCACAGGGGAAGGGTGGTGTGCGGGATGCTGTTGTGAGTGTCATGAGGGCTCAATAGTCAATTCTGGTGGGTTCAGTGTCAGTGGAAGAGGCAGTGCTGGTTTTATGGCTAAATAATAAGATGGTCCATTTAAGGCTGGCATATCCTCCACGTATGTATGGTAGCTGTGATTGGGCAGCCAAGGCTCAACTCTTGGGGTCTTGTGTGGGGTATCAGAAACACAACAAAACCCTTGATAAATGAATATCCATTCTGTGATATCAAACATAGAATGATTTAACTGGATTGAGTTAACCATTGTGACTATCTACAGAATGAGACAGGTTGTTCCCAATGAATAACATCAATATATGTATAAGCAGTCTTTAGATCAGTATGGGCTAGCTGTGGTTAACTGGCAATAAAGAAACATAAAGAAAAGAGAACATAATTAGGACTGGAATATGTTTTGAAGAACATTTTAAACATTCTCTTGTTTTTAGACCTGTAGATAGTACATTATATGTACTCTCTTTTATTCAACAATTATTTGTGGTCTTATATTAACCTATTCCTAACTACTGGGTTAAACAGCCTTTAGATCTTTATGATCTGTATGAGTTAAAAATGATTAACTGGTAATACATCAACATAAGAAAAGCATTGAAAACTACTGTTCTTCAATTTGGGATGCACATCAGCCAGAGGGTTTTTTCCACATAGATGCTAACTTGCCATCAGCTTTTCAGTTGTCCAGCTGGTAATGTATTCTTGCAGTGTTAGGAAATAGCAAGAACCCATTAATAAGGGCTACTTTTATATTTTTTTATTGGTTTATTCAACCTTTAAAAGAGACATGACAGAACACAAATCACTCCATTATGATTATCCCTTTCCTCCCTCCCGCCCTCATTGTGACTTAATGTATCTTTAGAAAAAGAGAAAAGGGCTACTTTTACAAGTCATGCAACCAGGCACTTCTTTGAATAGGCAGCCTGTGCTTAACTGTAACAAATGAATGTAGTGGCTCTCCTTTGTGATATTCCTTTTGCACTCAAATTCAACAAATAGCCTAATGTCACTGGGTTCTTCTGATGTTATAGGTGGCACCTTTCATTAAGGTACACAATGTAGCAATTTAGTGTTCTGAATAATGCTGAACTCTACAATTCAGCAGGTTTGATAGTTTTTTAACAACAGTTTATGCTGCTATCTTGCACATTGTGTTATGTTACAGTGTTTTTATACTGCACCAAATCACCACTATAGTCGTTTCACAGTGCAGTATCCCTGTCTGAGGTATATTGTGCCCCCGTTTAGGGTAACCAAACCTTAATCTGTTGGGAAGAGTAGCGTGACCAAGAGTGAAATAAGTGGAAAGAAAAGGTAGAAAGGACTCTAGAGGCACAGTGACACAGGCATATGTGAGATAGGCATGGTATCAAGAGATGACACAGACAACCGTTGTAAATTCAATATCAAAATCTGTATTATGGATCAGGATGGTGTATCACCTAACTTGCCCCATAACTGTGATGTGAATTTCCCTTCCTAAAGAAAACTAAGGGACGTCTGCATTTACAAGTCCAAATCAAAAGTCTGTCTGTGCCAAAACCTATGCTTGCCCTCACATCTAGAAATAAACATGGTGTGGGGTTCTTCTTAGCCACCAGAATAGTGTTCAAAAGTAAAGGCTCAGCTGTTTTTAGCATAAGTTCTTTCACAAGTTCTACTCCGTTACAATAGCTGCTTGTCTTACCAATCTTCTGGCAAGTTTCGAGGTTCTCTTCATCAAGGTCAATCTAGCACAGTTCACACAAAGGGGGGGGGGTCTTGAGGTTCCCTTCCCCAAGACAGCGCTTCTCAGTTTTTTAAGTTCTCAGGATTCCCTTCCCAAGATTGCACTTTAGTACTCATATGACTTGCATATGTTTAATGTTCCTTGTAAGAAAATAATAGGCCCACTTCACCTGCCTGCTAGCTTGCTTTAGCATTGAATTCCCACTTCTCTGTGGTTCCGTCACAAAGTCACTTGTTTGTCACCATTTGGGGTCCCTTGTCTAGGAGCAGTTGTCAGACCATGCAGTCCACCCATCACAGGTCACGCAACCAGGAGCCCTGTGCTACTCCTTGACTAGATTTGCAATGTCTGTGAACTTCACAGTTGAAAATTCCCAGGTCTAGGCACAACTGTCAGACCACATGGTCCACCCATCACAGGCCGTGCAACCAGAGGCTCCTCCTTGGCCTTGTTTAACTCCTTCACAGTCTCTTCTGCCTCAGGGTTCTGAGTTTTCACACATATCACTTATATTCTCTTTAATTGCTGCAACACTCTTGTACATCAGTCTTTTGCTTTTTCCATAAACGTACAAGTACTCTCCATATTGGGGTATCAACCTATTTGCTTTTGTTCTGTTCAAAGTGCTGCTTTCACCCAGTCTGACAATCCTTGTCAGGTTATTTTCCAATGTTCGTTCGGTATTTCATATTCCTTTTTTTTAATTCAAACAGTACTTTCCATTCCATTCGGCATTCAATATTGCATATGTTCATTCGAACTAATACTTCTCGTTCAGTTTAGTATTCAATGATACGTAAATTCATTGAAGCAGTACTTTCCGTACAGTTTGATATTCAATATTGCATGATTTAATTTAAGCATTACTTTTTGTTTGATTCTGTATTCAACATTGCTCATTACTCCATTTTGTAAACCACTGCGATTCCCTGGGAACGCTCCAGTATTTCCATGTCCTCTGAGCCTCACTGGCTCTTTGCGGTTTATAGTGATTGTTTAGAAAACAAAGTTTAGAATCACTAAACCCTCGAAACAAAAGTTTTCGAAAACAAAAGCTTTGACAAGCTATATTCAACATTAAAAATGCATTTCTTTCAAAAAGAACCCATCGACAATAAACATGGACTAGTTTCAATTGAAATGCACTTTCACATGTTAAAATATTTTTGGAACTTTAAAACGTTACATGGAGCTGTCTAGTTCTGAAATTTCACTAGCCCCTTGTTACGTTTTAAAGGTTTTTTGTATATTGGGGGGTATATTGGGGGGTACCTCCCCCACCCCCTAACCCTAAACCCTAGCCCTGGCCCGACCCTAACCTTAACCCCAATGTAACCCTTAAACTAACCCGATCCCCAACCCTAACCCTAACCCTAGCCCCAACCCTAACCCCGACCCTAACCCCAAACCCTAACCCTAACCCTAATCCCAACCCTAACCCTAACCCTAACCCTAAACCTAATTTAACCCCCCAATGTAGCCCTTAAACTAACCCAAACCCCAAACATAACCCCAACCCCCTCCCCAGCCCTGCACTAACACGTACCTTCATTTAGGTACCATATTTGAATTTATTTCGGAAGAATGTCTTTTCGAAAGAATGGCTTTTTGAAAGGATGTATTCTCAGGATTTACATTCGAAACCTTGGACTTCAAAAAAATGACTGGATACCCTCTTTGCAGCTCCACCGCGGTGGTCCCTGCTGCTCCTGTTCACCTTCTTGCCAGCCGGGATTCAGACCGCCTTGACTCGGCAGGCAACTTCTCTGCACACGCCGGCGATCAGAATGGAGGGTCCTTCAATTTCACAGGTTCCCAGTCCTGCACCCACCATGCGATTAACTCGCTCTGGGTCTTGTAGGTCCTCCAGGACTGTTGCCAGTCTCCCGACCTCTTGGTCTCGTTCCACCAAGGCAGCTCTCTTTTCCCACATTGATGTGGGCTCCACCTTTTATACACCTGAGCCTTGTTAAGGAGCCTCAGCTGTGTGTTGTTGGTTGGTACTGCCTGACCATAACAAACCCAATTACTGGGACATGTTAATGTTAATGCTAAAGGTATATGTATTGCGCACTGTCACCACCGAAGTGGTCCCCAGGCACTCTGGCAGATCTGAAAAGGAAGGTTTGGAAAAAAAGAAAGTGGGTTTGGGGGTTAACATGGTGTAGTGAGAATAGTAAAGTGAGAGTTGTGATTTCCTGTTGGCAGCTTCAGTTTGGCTAGTACCATTTGCTGAGCTTGAGTGCAGTTTTTGGGTCTGTGCAACTTCCCATTTGCTGTTGTGCAGGGTTATGTGTTGTTAAGTCTGTTGTTGCAGTGTGGTGAAGTGCGTGCGGATTGATGTGCAGAGATGTGGATAAGTGAGTTTGTGTATGGGAAGAGTATGCAGAAAGTTGAGGTTTTAGAGTTGGGTTAGCAGGTTGTTGCTTACCTCTTTGTCTTTGCATTTCTGAGCTTAACATCCATGATTATCCAGTGTGTTTGGTATTGTAGTTTGTCCGCTTAGTTGGCAGACATGTTTTTACCGTGCAATGTACAGTTGTAGTTTTCCTCTCTGTTACTCTAGTGCTATGTCTACTTAGCTGATGCAGGCGTGTTCCCTGCCCTGGGTTGGCCATGATAGGAATGGAGGGTTCTGGTAACTCCCTGCCCGTCCCTTAAGGCACCTTACGTTCCTACGTTTCCTCTGTGGACTAGTTGTATGTGGACATTGGTTGTTGGGGTGTCCTCCCCCTGCCCTCTAGTTATGGAAAGTTAAGTTAGGGTCATGGGTTACTCCTTAGGCTTCTTGTTTCCCGTTGGGTGCATACTGCCTAGTCGTTTGCTTCTGGTTCTGGAGCAAAGAGACACGTTTTTAGTAGTTTCCTGAATTCCAAGTGATTCCTTGTGTTGCAGATGTTTTTTGGTAGATCATTCCAGGTTATTGCTGACAGGCTGGAGAAGGATGATTCTAAGCAAATGTTGATTTATCTGAGTGGTCTTGTAGATGGTAGGCAGTTGTTTTCTCTTTTAGGAACTCTGCTCCTTGGCTGTGGATTGTTCTGTTCAGTATGCACATTGTTTTGAACTTTATTCACTTTTTTATTGGTAACCAGTATAGCATTTTCAGTGCTGGGGTTATGGGTTCTCTTCATGGTAGTTTGAGCACGAGTCTGACCGCAGCGTTTTGGATGCGCTGAAGTTTCTGGCATTCCTAGGTATAGGCTGTTGGCATAGTCTAGTCTGGACATGGTGAGTGCTATGATGGTGAGTGTTTTGTGGGTGAAAGAAAGGAATGGTATGAACCTTTTTACTGTGTCTAGGAGGAAGAAACATTTCTTGATTATGGGGTTTACTTTTGCCTCAATTATTAGTTTGTTGTCCATCAAGATTCCCAGGTTTTTTACTATCGTTGATGGAGTTGGTGCTGTTCTAAGTTCTAAGTTCTGTCAACCATGGGATGTAGTGATTTTCCCTGCTTCCCGGGTTGAGTTTGAGGCTGTTAGTGTTCATTCAGCCAGAGTTCTTGGAGGCAGTCTTCCAGCGTTGTGTTTCCTTCCTGTGTATCTTGTATTTAGTAGATGATCTGTGTGTCATCAGTGTAGTTGTAGCAAGTGAGGCCATGTTTTTTAATGTGCTTGATAAGTGGCACCAGGTATATGTTGAAAAGCAGTGGGGAGAAGGAGAATACTTTTGGTAATCCGCAGGTTGATTCTCTTGGGGTTGATTTTTAAGGTTTGATCCATAAATTGCTGTTCTGTTTGTTAGGAAGGATATTATCCATGCTAGGGCTAGTTTTCTTTTTTTCCTTTATTATAGAGTATTTGGTTAATTAAAACCTTAAACACTTATAAAAACAAATTACCTTTATTGCATTCAAGTAACAATTTCTAACCATAATAGTTTCAGATACATTTAACAAAAAACTTTACCACATATTACAACATATTTAAAATATGATATTAAATAGTTCATTACATCCACCTGTAAAACATCATTCTACTTGATGCCTGATATTCCCTTCCTTAAATCTTCTTTAAAATGTAGAAAATATAAAAATGTAAAAATTACCATTATTGCATTCAAGTAACAATTTGTAACCATAATAGTTTCAGATACAACATTTAACAAAACACATTGGGCCTCATTACGAGGTCGGCGGTAAGGGTTAACGCGACGCTAAGGGTACCAGGTGCCCTTAGTGGGAGCCGCTAAGGGACCAGGGAGCTAATAACGGGCCCGTTATTAGCTACATCCCCATTCCCATTGAGACCTACGGTGGTTCGAATGGGGAATGGTTCTCGGAATGGGGATTTACCGGGTCCTCCAAGGTTGGAATTACCCGGTAAGTCCCTATTTCGAGAACCCCGACCCAGAATGCTGTAAGGGGGTAGCCATGGTGCTCCAACCTCGTAATGAGGCCCATTACCACATATTACAACATATTTAAAATATGATATTAAATAGTTCATTACATCCACCTGTAAAACATCATTCCACTTGATACCTAATATTCCCTTCATTAAATCTTCTTTAAAATGTAGAAAATGTAAAAATATAAAAATTAGAATGCAAAAATTCAATTTCATGCCAGTTTACATTGCACGGCAAAAGCCCCTATTTCGACAGCTCCATATACACATATACATATGTCTTACCCAAATGTCCACCTTTTTAAATCTACAGATTAGATTTTCCCCATTCTAGTAGAATTCTTTTCCAGACATAAAAAGCTGCTCCCACATACAACAATGGTTCTGCCATGTAAATTGTTGACCAAAATTGTCCAGACATGATCATACTCCTGTCGTGGACCTATTCCTTATAGCCTTTTATATACCATTCCACCAGTTTTCCACAGGCCGTTAATAAATGCCTAGAAGTCTCAATCTGCAATTCGCAAAATCTATACATTCTATTTTCCATGGGAACACCCCTCCAAGCTCCCACATATTCATAAGAGGGTAGGATATTAAACTTTTGTAACATTGTGACTCTGGAGAGTTCTCTATTCAAGGTTTTCCTGGTCTCATTCATTGCAAGCAATAATGTGCATACCTAGGGCCTCATTACGACCCAGGCGTTAAACCATGGTGCTATTAGCGCCATGGTTGACGCCGGATTCCGCCATGGTGAATGGTGGAATTACCGCCCCATTTCAAGGTTGGCGGGGAGGTAATTCCCCATTCACCATTGGCCCTTCCCCATTCCCTTTTTTGCCTCATAGGGCTCAATGGGAATGGGGAAGTCGGTAATTACGGTACCACAAATTGCGGTACCGTAATTACCTCCAAGGTCCCTTTGCAGGTCCTTTCCTTAATGGCTGGTAAAACCAGCCATTATGGTAGGGACCCGCAAAGGGACCTCGTAATTGGGCGGTAAGGGATTACCGGCACCAGTGCCCTTACCGGTAATCCTTACCGCCCGGGTCGTAATAAGGCCCTTACTCTTTTTAACTAAACAATCCAAATTGTTCATTAGGTCCCATTGTATGGCTTTCTTTTTCAAAATATTATATAAACCATTCACATGCTCTGTGTCTTTTTGTAGTTTCATATTGATCTCTTTCAGGAAGATGATGGAAGTGTCTGTCAAATCCTTTATAAACTCATTAGTTTGTTCACTCTTTTTCATGTACAAACCTGTCACCTACATCAGACTAACTTCCTTATTCTCATCCATTCTCATTTTTATATATAATTTACAGCGTCTAATTTTCCATAAAGTCATCAAAGAAGTAAGACCTAATTCACAGCTAATGGCCTCAATAGGAGTTGATTTGGTGAATCTCAAGGCTGGCTTAATTCAATTTTGCTCAGAACTCTTGTGAATCTAGATGCAACCATTTCCAGTGCATACAAAGCACCAGGTATTAAGCAAGTCCACATTCCACTTTTTTACCACCTTTATCTCAATCATTTCCTCATAGTAATGTCAGGGGGGGTGTTGTTCCTCACCAACATGCCCAAATATGGGTATGTTTCCACTATATCAATGATTTGGCTATCAATTTTCTAAATCTAAAATTACAGTTTTCTTTCTTTCCTCCCTTCCCTCCCAATATAAGTGTTTTTGTTTTCCCCACATTTATGCTCAAGTTATTCTCTTCAGCATATCGATGGAGTTCATTGAAGTCCAATGGGGATTTGTCCATGAGGACAGTGCCATCGGCATATGACATCCAGCTTATGGGTAGTTCTCCTATCTTGGGAGGGTGATTATTAATATATTCAAAACACACTCCCATGTCTGATACATAAAGATTGGATAAGACATGGGATGTCATGCAGCCCTGTTTGAGTCCCATATTTGTTTTAATAGATAGAGACCTTTTCACTCCTTTATTTACACAAATAGTTACTGTGGATTCCTTGTTCATTTCTTTTAAAAAGTGCAAATCTATCGGACATATTTTACATTTTGTTAATTTTTCACAAAGTCTTTCCTTGTTTACACAATCAAATGCCCAAGAAAGATCAATAAAACAGGCATATCATTTTGTCTTTTTCTTTATGGTATCTGCAGCGATGTAGTTCAGTGTAACCATATTAACATTGGGACTGAAACCTGCTCTAAACCCTGTCTGAAGAGGAGATATACGTTTATTTAATTTACTCCATTGGTTTATCCATTGTAATAATAGTTTGGTTATTCCTATTTCTTCCAATCTCCTGATTAGGATGTCATGTTTGACTGTGTCAAATGCCGCAGAGAGATCCAGAAGTATTAGAACTGTGCTTTGCTTTAGATGCCTGACCTTCAGTAGTGGATGGCTGCATACCCCTCTTCTTTGTCCCAGTACTAGAGTGGTGTTTCACATAGGAAGTGTGTATTACTACCTGGCACTTCATCTCAGTGCCAGGGAGGGGTGAATGGGGAAGTATGGGTTTGGATTGTGTATAACCCATATGATATGATATTGTATTTGTATTGCGCTCATACACACGTGTTTCAGAGCGTGACGAGGCAAGGGAGGGGAACAAGGGAGGACAAAACAACGATCTTACTAGGCCCAGTGGCATTGAGAATGCGCAAGTGCAGGGGAGAAGGAAGGGGGAAAGTGCAAGTGAGAGGGGAGAGGTGGAAAGTGCTGAGGCAGGGATAAAAACAACAACTAGTAGTGCAGCCAAGAGGGTGGCAAGTGCAAGGTTAAAAAGCACCGATAAGGGTGTCTGATAAGTGCAGGTAAGGGAACTGTAGGGTTACAGATACAGACAGTGATGTAAGGGTTGCCAGGAGGCAGTGCAAGTATGTGGCTGGGTGGGCAGGGACCTGGGCCCGAAATCAGAGGGTAGCCTGGTGCATGGAGCCGAAGCAGACAGATCAGCAGGGGAGAGGAAGAGCAAAGGCAGAATCAAAGAGGATGGTCTTGAGATGCTTCCGGAACCAGAGAGGGTTCTCCTCAAGTTTCAGAGTGGCAGGGAGACTGTTCCAGAGGGAGATACCAGCCGAGGTAAGAGATCTAACCCCAACTCGTTGCATGAAGAAGCGATTGACCCTGAGGGAGTTGGAGGTGGAGGAGCCAAGAGCTCGAGAGGGAAGGTATTTACGGGGGAAGAGTTGAAGGTAATTTGGACCCAGGCCCCAGAAAACCTTGTAGACAATGCAGAGGGTCTTGCATTTAACCCTTGCAGCCACTGGGAGCCAATGAAGAGATTTCTGGGCTGGAGAGGTACAATCCCAGGGCTTGAGGACAAGGACAAGTCTCACAGTCCTGTTCTGGATGAGTTGCAGTGGGCGGAGAGTAGAAGAAGGCAGATTTAGAAAGAGGCTGTTGCAGTAGTCTAGCCTAGAGAGAACCAGAGCTCTAGAGACAGTAAGCTTCTGGAGGTAGGAGAGGAAAGGAAGAATACCTCTGAGGAGGTACAGTTGGTAGTTTGACTTCTTAGAGACGTCAGAGATGTGAGGAGAAAAGGAGAGTGTGGAGTCAAAGATGACCATGAGGTTCTTAGCCTCACAGGTAGGAACAGGAAGAGGGCCAACGGAGGCTGGCCAGAGAGTAACAGGAAAGGAGGGTGCAGGTGTGCCGATGAGGGGAATCTAAGTCTTACTGGCATTAAGGCAGAGATCATTGACGGCACACCATTCTTGGATGGCCGACAGACATTCAGAGATGAAGGAGGGAGAAGAGTTGGCGGAGAGAAGCCTGAAAATGAGCTGAGTGTCATAGGCATAGCACTGAAAATTGGTACAGAGAGTGGCAATGCAGTGGGCGATGGGTGTCAGGTATTGGTTGAACAGCCAGGGAGAGAGGTTAGACCCATGGGGAACACCACAGTTAGAGAGTGAGATGGAGGAAGGGAATGACCAAAGTTGGACCTGGGAGGGTCGATCAGAGAGGAAAGAGGTCAGTCAAGCCAGGGCCTTATCAGTGATACCCAGGTTATCATGGTGACAGGTGAGCAGGATGGCATGGTTGACCGTGTGAAAGGTAGAAGAGAGATTGAGTAGGGTGAGGACAGAAAGGATGTTAGAGTCAAGGCTAGAGAGCAGGTCTTCACAGATGTTCAGCAGAGCAGTGTTCATGCTTCTGGCAGCTCTGAAGCCAGAGTGATGGTCATGGATACAACCAACAGAGTTGGTAAGAAGATTAAGCTGGGAGATGGCCAGCTTTTCTAAGAGTTTGCCCAGGAAAGGAATGATAGAAATGGGGTGATAGTTAGCTGGGCAAGAGGGGTCGGCTGTGGGTTTTTTGAGAAGAGGGTGCACAAGAGAGTGCTTTGACTCCACTCTCTCCTTCTCTCCACACATCACAGACCTTGCTAAGAAGGCTCACTACCAGAACAGGACTGCAAGACTTATCCTTAGCCGCAAGCCCAGGGACCGCATCTCTCCAGCTCTGAAATCTCTCCACTGGATCATGGTAGCCGCGAGGATCAAGTTTAAGGCCCTCTGCATTAAAACACCCACAAGGCTTTCTGGGGCTGTGGTCCTCTCTATATCCAACACTCTCTTCCTAAATGCCTTTCTTCTAGAGGCCTCCGCTCAGGTACCTCAAACTCTGAACTTGCACAATCTGAATGTCAAAAGGCTTAGTAAGATTGTTTGTCTTGTCTTCCCTCTGTCTCTCCTCCTTGTCTTGTGGTGTCTAGAAACACCACAAGCAAATCATATCATATCATATGTTATGAAAAGATACAAGTGAAGTATATTAGAAACACACATACACATATAAAATACAATGTGCAACCATATTTTTGTCAAATAAAAGATGCTGGTGAGAAGCAGTGAACCACAGGATACATTTTGTTTAGAAGCTGCGAGGTCAATAAGGAGCTGAAGGATTAATTAATGAGGGATCTAGCATGTGACTAGATCAAAATGGATGTACCGGACTAGAGGCAGGGTTGACTAGACAATTGTCAATCTGATATGTCGTCTGAAAGCAAGTTCATACTTACAACATATAGAGAAGGTATTTATTAGTAATCCCACCTAAAGCATATTAAAAGGGTCTACATTTCTGGCACCGGGGTTTTGTCATCCAGAAGGAGGTACTGTGTCTGTGTATTTCCTTGCATTGCACCTTTGACACCTTAAATTGCATTGCGTTTGTTCACTTCAACAAGATCAACAAAATCTAAAGCCTTTTTGTACAACAAAATATGTGGTTACTTCTAACACTATAATCTGGGGACACCCATTGCATAGCATGGTAATAATAATTGCACACCAATTAATTTTACGCTGCAGAATTTAAGTGCCCATTTCACCTGATAAGACACTCACTCTGCCTTCAATTTCAAAAAGTTATAACTACTGTGGGCCAGATTTACTAACAGTTGCAGCAGTGCTAAAACTAGAGATAATTCACTTAGTGCTAGATTTGTTGTTTGCTTTTTCAAGGCAGGGTACTGGTCTTTTAATGCCCATCACCCACATGAATACAAAACAACATATTTAAAACAAAGTTCAAAATATGCATATGTTGGCAATATCTTTCTCCTTCTACGTTTGAATGGATGCAAAAGTCTTTGTGGGACTTCTAAAAAAAAGTCCTTTTATGTGCATTGGTGACTATCGTATATTATGGATGTTGAACTTTGATTACATGTATTTTTTGTATACATTTCTGTGATTCACATCAAAGGACCAGAACCCTGCCTGAAGTTGGCAAATCACAGTATAGCATACATTATGCCTATTATAATGTTTTGAACTATGGTATGGTGTAACGGATGCACCTTAGTTGATAGACCACATTGTACTGTGCAATTGCTATCCACATCACATCTTCAGCTATTGTATAATTGCCAGGAAGTCACTATACTAACCAAACACACAAACATGACTTTCTTAGTTTGATGTGACTTTTGTTTTCTAAGAAATTGCTATTGAATAGTCTATGAGAAAATAAGTGATTTCACATCAGTATTAGACTGTATTCAGTGTATACGTTTGGACTTTAATTGAGTAGTGCTTACCTGTTGGGAATATCACTTACCCAATTTCTTTACTTGTCTAACCCATTGGTTGCAGGCTTAATCCCTGAAGGTGGTAGCCCTCCCTTCTTGGGAAGCCAGTTTCAAGGACCTGTAACTTACAGGCACAGCCTCCATTTAAATCTGACAACCACATTGCAACCATTGTAGGCCAACAGCATATACCTTGGAATGCCAGAATACTTGCTGAGGAAACTACAAAGAATACAGAATGCAGCTGCAGACACCTCCTCAAACTCTCCCAAAGAGACCACATCACACCAGTGCTAAGGATGCTACATTGGCTCACTGTCAAAAAAAGAATCACCTTCAAAACTACGTGCATAACAATTGAGCAATCCAAGGCCAGGGAGCAGAATGTATACAAAACAAAATCATCATCTACAAACCAACAAGAACACTTAGATCCAGCACCAAAATCTGTCATGAACCGAAACTGTACACGAGATAGAAACTTAGAGGATCAGCCTTCTCATACATAGCCATAAAACTCTGGAACTCCATCCCGAAACAAATATGAACTGTTAGGGAGAATTCTCCAGAATGGCTTATTTCCCTTACCTACTGAGTCCCCCAGCAGCTTTGCTGGATTCTTGGATTTCTTTTTTTCACCTTATAAGAGTGTGAGCCTTTTTCCCTCCCTTACCTGTGTTTTGCTGTGTGTGTTTAACATGTTCTTGTGTTCATAGACTGTGGAGTCTCACTTACTCCATAGGCCTCATCTTTTACTGTGTGCTACACAGAACCTTCAGTGCAGTGACACAGGGTTGTCTTTTTGACTTCACAACTCCGACTCCATTTTCTGGGACTGACTACTGTCTCTCAGAACATGTAAAGGTGCCATTGACTTTACTAGTCTCTTTTACAACTCACAGACCCAGTACAGACTATCTTACATAGAGTCATGGAAAGGGTTAATACTTATCCCTTGTTATCTGTTTTTCTTGGAGCCTTCTTTCGCTCCCTTTTCATTAAGACTTGTCTGGTGACAGTGGTAACTACCCTATTTTTTCCTACCGCGGTTATCTTAAATAACCCTGGTATTGTTTTTGGCTATCTTGGTAGCCTTGAACTTAAACCCGCAAGACTATATATGTTTTTATATGGTTCCGGCTGGGTTTATTCGCCATTTCTTTTTGTAAAAGTCTTTCTCGTGTTTTACTCTGCATGCCAAACCAGGTTTGGTTCCTTTGTTCGCCGTCCTTTCGCGGGCTTCTGCACAGAAGGCAGATAGGTGCCTGTATGTCTGGGGGACAGGATGTGAGGGAGGGGTTTAGGACTCCCTGCACAGGGTCTCCTTGGAGACCCATGTCACACTCTGATCCTATTGGCTAGGTGGTGACTCTCCTGGCCGGACAGCCACCCTACTGTGTCATCAACAGCCAGGCTGTGTGAATGGGGGAAAACTGCATAAAAAGTAGGTCTCTGGGGCTGGAAAGGCAGAGTCACCACTGGTACGAGAGAACCAAAGAGGAGCTGACAGAAGAGGACCCTTACAATGACTGAACCGCCCGGTGAAGCCCTGCTGCAGGTCCGAATCTTCAGACTTCAACGACAGAGGAGATCTGTAAAGAATCTTCTTCCCCTACACTGGTGGGACCAACCAGTTCATCCAAACTCCAAGCAATGCCTCCTTCTCCTGGTCGAATTTGCTGTAGAGTGCTGCAGTGAACCGGATAGCCAGGAGGACCGGACCCTGTTTGGGTTTTAAGGAGCGCACCTTTTATTCATTGCTTTGCTCTGCTGCTGGTTTCTTCCCTGAGCAATGCAGGACCCTCCAGTCTTCCTACTTCGTGTCAGTCTGACAGTCCCTTCAGGAACCGTGAGCCTGCAGGACCTGCCGGAACGTCTGCCTCAGCTACAGCCTTCTTCTCCATTTAAGGTACTGTTCAAATCTGGTTGTTCGTTTCGTCCAGCCGCGGTGAAGGTATGTGAAACATTTCGCAAATCCGAGGGCTTGTCCTTCTCTATACTTTAAACTAACATATCTGCCGACCAACTTCATCCTGAACTCTTGGCAAAGACTTAACCATGAACTACCCTGAACTGTGTCATCTTGAGCAAAAGACTTTGACCCATTAACATTGACCCAGGCCCATTGAACTGATTTCCTCACTGTAGTTCGTTTTTCTAGATTGCCCTGCATATTACTTGTTGGTACTGCTACAATTTGAATAACTTTGTCTTTCCCTCCCTTTTTGAATTACTGGAGTGCCATTTTGCTCACACTTCATTTTGAGCCTAACTTGTCCAGAATCTATTGAGTGTGGTGTAGTGTATTAAGAGTGTTATTTTTAAACTGCTTACATTAGTGAAATGTTATATAACTAAACAGTAAATAAATGTATATTCTTTTACTCAGAAACCTTGAGTCAGTGTTTGTTTGAATCATAGCAATTGCTGTCCTTTGTGTTACTATTGATACTGCTCACTTTACTCTTGAGATAAGTCTGGCTGCTCAGCCGTCGCTACCACTTTACTGTGTAGTACAGGCTTGTACCAAAGGTGAATGTGTACTGTCACTTGTAGTCCTAATTGTGTGTGGTGTTCCCAAAGGGTACTGCATATAATTCTGCCTTACATGAACTACGGAGGACCATCTACAATTCAGAAAACCTGGCTATATACGACGCAATGAACTAACACACAGAAAGGAACCCCTCGAAATCAGGGACTAACCAAGCACACCCGACATGAAGTGAGACCAAGCCAAGGGATCTACCTCCATCAACACAATCCATTGCACTAAAGTATGCACAATCCAGCAAGAGAAAACGACCAGAAAAACATGCAGTACAACCACTAATGTACTGCAGAGAATCACCCTACTCTAATCACCGGATATCATTTACCAACTAACATTTAGCATACTCACATAGGCTAGCCTTATCCTGCATGTTACCCGACTGTGTACATTCGCCACCTCCACATTTAGCTTCTAGGCGTAGGTTAGCCACATTCTGCATCTAGTCTAATAGTATAGCAAAGCCTTACACTCCCTGCTGCGCTCTGAGACCAGCATTATGTAACTACTGTAGCATGATGGGTTGATTGACACAGACTGTGCGGTGGGAAATGCATCACACATCGATAGAATGTTGGGGACAGGAAACGTATCACACACCTGGTGGATTGTGTAAGGGTGAGGAGTGTGTCACACCGCGATGGATTGTGGGGCATAGGAGATTCATCACACATGGATGGGCTGTTGGAGACAAGAAGGTTATCACACGTGGATGGAGTGTCACAGGTGGGAAGTGTGTCTCAATTGGATGAACGGTTAGGGGCGGGAGATGTATCACACTTAGATGGACTTCCAGGGGGTGAGAAATGCTTGGCACTAAGAGGGATTGGTAAGGGGCAGAAACCTTCCTGCACTAGGATTGCATGCTGGGAACAGGGAATGTGTATCACCTGATGAATTGCTGGGGAGGTGAATTTATGGCACTGGAAGGAATGGTTGGGTTGGGAAATGTGTCACATTGAGAAACACCTTTGGATGTAGGAACAAGTATCGCCAGCAACTAACCATACTAAAAACTCACCCTTCTGCATAGGCACCCTCAAACTTTGAACTAAACACAACCATACTTCTACCGCACCACTAACCGCATGAATTTCACAACACCCAAAATGAAAACAAACCATACACAACAACAGTTCAGCATTGCATGAGGTATACCAATTGAAAACACACCAACTCTCAGTGACCGTTTTCTCTGAACTGAAGCTGCCAACAGTACATCAAAGCTATTTTGATCTTCTCCCTCTAAATCCCACTAACAGGCACTGCTACCCTCCTTCCATTCCAGATCCGCCAGACTGCTAAGAGACCACGCACGTTTGCAGTACAAGTCCAACTAACATATAACATTTGTAAATACAAATAAACAAAGTAATAGGGGAACTGCTTAAGAACTGCTTGGACTAACCAACACTTGGAAATGATTCAATACCAGCATTGTTCTTTGCAGACGACGCTGTTATTCTGGCTACATCCCCTATGGTTTTGAGGACCACCTTGAAGAGTTTTTTGGGTAAGTGTAAGGTGCTCCAGCTTTTGAGTAACACAGGGAAGACCAAGGTCTTGGTTTTCAGACCACAATTCCCCAAACCACAAACAATGTATATCTCTGTGAACAGGTGTATATTAGAACAAGTTACATTTTACGACTACTTGGTTGTAAGATTCACAGAGAATGGTTATTAAAATTCTCAAATGGGTAAAGCCTGTGCTATTCTTGAAAAATATGCTGGGGCAGTCAAACGTTTATTTAATACACATGGCAGAGGAGCGGTAACACCAGCCCATGAAATGTGCCGGGCAAAAGTAGAACCATCACCCTGATATGGAGCAGACATATGGGGCTATGTAAATACAGAACCCCTGGCTTCAGTTGAAAACACATCCCTACAAAATCTCCTCACGCACCCCTTGAGCAGTCTGAATGCGCTCTAATCCACATGGAAACTGACCTTCGCCCAGTAGGGAACAAGGTGAGTCTAAAACCAGTATTATAGTGGGTGATGGTGTGCAGCTCACCTTGCCACATAACATATGGGGAAGCACTCTCTCATGTTATGATTTGGAAGTGGGGAGAGTCTTACCGTGAATGCTGAACGTGAATAAAGTTCTCAATGATTTGGACTTGGGTAGCCTATGGTTTGATCCAGCAACCATAGATAAATCATGTGCCACCAGGGTATGGAGAGCAGCCCTTGGTTTTTCAAGAAGGAGGATGGTGGACCAGTGCAATAAACTGAACCTGAGCCCGGAATACCTGCTGGGAAGTCGGATTTTGGCTTTGCAAAATATCTAGATGTCATTAACCCACCAACAGGGCAGCTGGGGCAGGTGGGGTGGTGTGGGGATGACAGCTACTTTGGTTTCCACTGATGCTACTAACTGAGGCATTGGTGATTAAATTGTGTTGAGGTGGTGATGGAAGGCGGAGACTGATGTGGTGATAATAATTTGGTGATGCACCATGGTAGAGTATGAAGCATGAATTGTGTTGCATTTTGCAAGCTTGCTATCAGAACATTACAAAAGTGTGTGACAATACATCTTTACATCTCTGCATATTCACAAAGGTAGGGGCCCAGCCTACATTTATTTTTTAATGTTTGCATCTCCCCTGTCTCAAAGGGTTGAAAGTGCACACTCATTTATGCATGGCCTGTCCCGCAAGGGGTGGAGGGCACAGCATTAAAGTTTGTGTGTCTCTTGTCTCACATGGGATGGGGCACAGTGTGAATTTCTTAGTCTCTCCTGTTTTGCAGGGGTGAGAGAACACCCTCTATTTTTAAGTCTCTCCTTTCTCACTGGAGTGAGGGCACAGCCTGAATGTCTACATCTCTCTCAGGAGACATAAGCCAAAACAGAGTGGAGTTGGTCAAAGAAGCACTCTCAAACCTGACCTGAGAACCGTAAAATGTTGGGAAATGTGCAAAACATTATTACGAAATCGCTATAAATGATACTACATTAGGTTGCCAGAGGATAGACTCTCAGGTATTCTGAATTAATAGTGTTTTTTTATTTTAGGAAAGATACTGTTTCTATTTGAAAGCTCTCTCCCGGGACATGCAAATAGCACACTGTTTATCAAAAAGATAATAGACAGACTGAAGTCTTAGTGAGAATTTACTTGACTGCGTCCTTTGACACTGGGTCCTAGACTATACACGATCCCTGCAGTCATGAAAAGGAGTTTGGCTGCCCTCCACACTACCTCTCCTGAAATGTCTACAGTGCCCTTCGCCTCTTCCATCCTAACGGTACATCTAACTACATTTATTTCACTACACTTGTGATTCCCATTTGTGCTCAGCCTTACAACTGTGAACCATCTTCATTGCATTGCATCTTGTTGCCTCCATTTTAAACCAACTTTAGGTGTGTTAAGCATTAGATCTGTGCACCATCTGCATTGACTGTTTAGTTTTACATCTGAGTAACATTGCATTGTTTTTGCTGACTACATTTTCAAAATCTATTTTAGGTGTGTATAGTTCATACATTTCTGTACCACTTATCTGATGTAATTCTATTCCTCTGGTTCTAATCATTTCTCCTATATTCTCTAACTGCTATACTATCACCTACCCCACCTCCCAAAGTCTGGTAGGAAAAAAGCACGAAAAAGATATCTTGAGTGCCAACCCTAGACTTCCCAATGCAGACACCTATGTCAGCACTTCATATAGAGCGATATTCACTGATATCCTCGTCTGTGTCCCCTCAGATCTATGGACCCCCATCTCATCTCTACTCTCTCTCCTTCCACATGCTTTTCCATTAATGCTGGCACCAACAGGGAAGTCCTCTTGGCCGGTTTCTCATCCTCACGTTTCTTCATTAATGTCTATCACACTGGCACCATCCTGGCTAAGGGTTCCCAACCCTACCTCTTTCTCTTTGACCTGATCTCGCCTTCTCTCATTAACTTCCTTCCTTTGCATCTCCCCCTTCTACTCTCTCTCTCCCTCCTATGAATGTTGTACCACGCCCCTGTACTCCACCTAAGAATATCTTCAAAGGCACATACCTGCTCCACCTGGTGATTCTTAACGCCCGCTCAGACAACAAACACTCCTCTGACATCTGTCTCCTTCTTGAAGACATTGACCTCGACATTATTGCTCTTACTGAGACTTGGTTCAATGCAAGATCAGTCATTGCCTTTGACTCCCTCCTCCTTGATGGCTTCAAGATGACCTCCAAGCCTCAACCTCACCACACTGGTGGGGGGTGGTTGCCTTAATCTTCCCAGAGAGGGTTCCTGCTTCCATCTTACCTACCCATTCTTTTTCCTTCTTTGAAAGCCTGGATTGCAAGTTGTTCATCTCTCCCATCTCCACCCTGACTATTGCTACTATTTACCGGCCTCCAGGCACCACCTCACTATTCCTCTCTGAATCGGCTGACTTCTGCTCTTCCTTACTTTCATCCACCTCTAACCTCCTCCACCTGGGTGATTTCAACATTCAATTGGACTTCCCTGGCTCTGCATCCACTCTATTCATTGACCTCTGCACCTTTCTTTCCCTCTCCATTCTCCCTTCTGGGCCAACCCACTCAGCTGGACATACTCTGGATGCTCTCATACAGTCTAAGCTCTCTCTCCCCCCCACTAGTTACCCCTCTTTCCTGGTCAGACCATTCTCTCTTCTCTACCCACCTAGGTCCCTTTGGCCCTCCACCCGCCCCCCCCCAAAAGTCCCACCAAACTTGTTCACTAACATCCGCCTGTTGAAACGAGTGATTGCGACTGCCTTCGCCTCCACCTTCCCCTCTCAGGCCCCACCTCTGATCCTACCCCTGACTCTGCCCTCGCAGCCTCCATATTTCCATCACAAATTCTCTTGACATTTTACTAATTGATTTTACTTTGTAGCCATTTCTGCGTCTGTGTTGTTAGCAGTCTCTCCCTTTTAACTGCTTTTACTTTGCTTTTAGCCCATTTATATTTGTGTAACTCTGTTTTAAGCCTTTCATATTTTGTGAGACATTGTATACTGGTTCTTTTAATTAAGATTAGATCTCTTCCTCAATCCATGCGATTTAAAGCAGTGTACTAGACTCTGCACGCACATTCACCCCTCTGAACTACAATTCCCATCTGTTTTGTAGTTCAGAGTAAGTTCTTAACTAGAAACCCGGCACAACCGCGCTGCCGCGATGGAGCCCTACGGTCTGTCCCGCCATTTAGGGGCCTTTGCTTCGCTTTTACTTAATTGATTTTACTTTGTTGCATTTCTACATCTGTGTTGTCACCTCGCTTGTTATTAGCAGTCTTTCCCTTTTAACTGCTTCTACTTTGCTTTTGGCCCGTTAATATTTGTGTAACTCTGTTTTTAGCTTTTTATATTTTGTGAGACATTGTATACTTGTGCTTTTAATTAAGGTTAGATCTCCTCCTCAATCCGTGCGATTTAAAGCAGTAGTTCAGAGTTAGTTCTTACCTAGACACCCGGCGTGAACATGCTGGCGCGAAGGAGCCCTCCGGTCTGTGCTGGGCTGGAAGGGTCGGATGGAGACCTCCTTCTCTAGATGGGTATCACAGAGGTGCTCCCAGTGATTGCTGAAGCTAGAGGACTTTCAGCAAGACCACACCAAGCTCCTTGTGGGACAAGGCTCCACAAGTAGGTACGATTTCTTGTAATGCTACACAATTCATGACTCCTTCATTGGCAGGCAAGGTTGCTTGTCCAGCTGAAGTCCTAGCGCTGGTTATCACTGTGAGGTTCACTATTCCTTTGGTAAGTGATAGAAATGAAGTGGGGGATGGAGAGGGCCTTCTCCCTGCTAAAAGTGCTGAGTTACCTGCCATGAGCACAACTGGAGGTGCCACTCTTTTAAAAAGAATTCCAGAAGCACCACAGTCACTCTGGTGAGAGATTCTGTGATTGTGGGGGGTAGTGTTGGGATTTTACCCACCTCACAAATCAAATTCCTCATGCTAAATGCGAGATCTCTATTAAAACATGCCCTCAAAGTAGCCACATATATTGAGGCAAACTTTATTGATGTATGTGCAATTACTGAAACTTGGGCACATGAGACTGCTGCTCCCGCTGTACACCTGGCGATTCCCAATGGTTATGAGATGCTCAGATGTGATAGGACAATAGGCAGGGGTGGTGGGGTGGCTTTTATTTAAATACTGTCTCTTAATATTTGGGAGGTCAAAGGTCACATCATGGATAGAGTAGAATCTCTCTGTGTAAAAACTGGTTTAAATTCAGAAGCGACTATTGATGTTGTGCTGATATACAGGCCCCCCAATATGTCAGAGGTATTCCTCGCTGGCATTTCTGGTTATCTTCTCCCATTACGGAAACCCAATTTGAGTTTCATTGTTATGGATGATATCAGTTTGTGGCTGGTACGCAAGGAGGATGCTGTAGCCCTGGAATTACAAACTGCCTTGACAGATCTTGTTTTTGAGCAACTGATTTGTGTGTCCACTCACCGTTTAGGGCATATTTTAGATTGGGTCGCATGTCATAAGGTTAAGACCTCTGATGTATCTGTATCACTGTGTCCTTGGTCGATCACTTTTTTGTGTAATTTATAGTGGCATCACATTTTCCCAGGAAAAAGAAAGGCAAGAATAGGGTGGGGGTTCTGAGTTGGAACCTTAAGCACACCTCTAGAGATAGAGTAGAACCTGTTCTATCCTCCAAGGAGTTACCTCCGGATCTGGCCTCTCCCGAGGGCTTGGCAGATCACATCCTATTGAGTCTTAAGGTAGTTGCGGGCACTCTAGCACCTCTAAAGAAAAAGATGCAGGACCATGATATAAAACATAACCCTTGGTTTAATGGGGAACTAAAGTTACTAAAGAGTTATACTCTTAAAATCTTTTCGAATGGAAATCAAAAATGTCTATGGAGGCTTTGTCAGCATACAAGACTGCGGCAAAGGTTTATAAAGCCGCAATTATCGAAGCTAAAAAAAAATCTTTCAGTAAAACGTTAAGGATGCTCTTTAAAATCCTGAAAGAACAACAAACTACAAACTGTACAGACCCAGGATTGTTGGTAAAGGATAAAGCCTGGTCCACAGGGATCCAGCAGGCCAGGCAAACCAAGCTTAATAAAGTTCAGGAAGAAACGGTCAAGAAAAAAAGCCAAGATTGTGAGTGTTGATACTGAGAGCACAGATGGGTTTTTCAGAGATGTCCATCTAACCCCCCTCTTTGATGTTACTCCCATATCAATTCATGAACTAGAACCACTTATTAACCAGCTAAAGGCTACCAAATGTAAAAATTATATTTCGG
This sequence comes from Ambystoma mexicanum, assembly GCF_040938575.1. NCBI lineage: Eukaryota > Metazoa > Chordata > Amphibia > Caudata > Ambystomatidae > Ambystoma > Ambystoma mexicanum. The sequence goes on from NC_090922.1 coordinate 775,889,523, forward strand.
CAGCTATGATCATCAAAACTTTTTTCCCAACCTTATTGGTGTCAATTTGTAAGTTTATTAATTCTTCTCTGGAAGTGGTGGTTGTCCCTCAGGATTTAAAAAAGGCTTGCATCACTCCCATACTAATAAAGCCTGGATTACCCACTGACATTCCCAATAATTTTAGGCCCATCATGAACACCCTATTTCCCCTGAAAATCTTGGATCAGGTGCTGTATAGACAAATTGCTATACACCTGAAAGAACATCCCATTCAGAATGATTCTCAGTCTGGGTTTAGGGCCGGCTTTGGTACAGAGACGGCGCTATTAGAACTTAAATCCAGGCTACTGAATCACATGGATAACAAGGAAGCCTTTCTGCTGATGCTATTGGACTTGCCAGCAGCCTTCGATCTGGTGGACCATCACATTCTGCCCACTAGGTTGGGGGAGGTTGCTAACCTCTCCTCTAGAGCAACCAACTGGATCTCTTCTTTTGTCAATAGTCAGGAAAGTTTTGCGTTTGCCCAGGAGGCAGACTTGTGTGATTTGACTCATGTTTGCATGAATTCATAAAATAACTCTTCATTAGCATGTAGTACAGGGTGGGAGATCCTCCCCGAGCTTAGGGATTCCAATTTATTTCTTAATTGTTATATACTAGGGGAGACTAGACCCCTAGATTCGCCATGCTTCATACATTCATTTAAAATAAAGAAACCCATTAAAAAGAAAGACTATTTGTTACATTTGTGTGCATCTAAACAAAGTAAATCTCGACCATAGGCAGTGCTGCTTGGACAGCGTGGATGGCATTTAGGGGTATCCGGCAGTAGAAGCTGTTACCCCGGGCAATTCTTTTGGTATCCCTGATACTGCCTTTCTGCAGGGCCGGTGCTACCACTAGGCAAGGTTATGCGCTTGCCTATGGTGTAAAAATGTCAGAGCAGCAAATGCATGATTTTTTGTTTTAGATTTATTATAATTTATTCTCTCTCTTTCGTGAAGCAGGCGCCACTCTAAGCTGCACTGTCTGCAGCATGCACATCAGGGCCTGCTGAGCAGGCACCTTGAGGTTCGGGTCGGACTTGGATGTGGGTGTGGGCGTGGTGTGCTGTGCCATGCGCAGGGCCTCAGGCGGCACCTGCTCATTAGCACTGCATGTCTCCACTGCTCACTTGACTGAGGCTCACTCATGCAAATGTTCTTTCTTCTCCGACTTCTGAAAGAGCGGACGGTCTTCCTATGACTGGACAGTCCATGGTGGACCGCCCAGCTGCACACTAGCTGGAGCCTTGTGTATCATGACAGGAGGATTCAAGGGTATGTGATACTGTGAAATGTATGCTATTCATAGAGTACTGTCGAATGCCTTTAAGATTGGAAAAGGTTGCAGTGCTGGGATTGGGAATGTTGTGAGATTTCCATGAGATGGGAGGGGTTACGGGCATTTGATATCATGGGTTGTCTATGATGCCCAGGGAATTTGAATGACATACATTTTATATGTTTCATGGGATGCCCTGTGAGTTTTGGTAGTGTGAGGAGGATTTAATGGGTAGGTACAATATCACGGCCCGAAGGAGGCCTTTACCCTTAATGATCGGCAAATACAAAGTCCTCGATCAGCATGGCACTGCAGTACTGAGCATATGACAATTCTGTTATTGTAGAAGGTTGTATTAGGCAGGTTTGTAAAGTGCCACCTTCACCTGGCAGGCGGCTTCTTGGTGCTACACCCATGGCTGCAGGTCAAATGAAGGGCCAGGTCTTGATAAACTGCAACATGATAAATGGATGTCAATGTTTGTGCTGTTCAGAGGACGTTTGTCCCAGCAGGGGGCAGAGCTAGAAGACATGTAGCATGTGCTCCTATGTGTATTCTGTGATGGTGGAGGGATTGAAAGGGACTGTGATGGGGGGAAGAAAGGCTTTTTGAAGGGATCGTGCTCACTTACCACCTTCCTCAGTAAACAATTATCCCGGCCAGGAGAGTTGGCCAAGGTTCATCAAGCACGCTGTGTTTATTTAACCTTGGCCAAGTCAGCCTCACATGGACCTACACAGAGCCGGCCCAAGTCCAGAGGCATGGGCAGTCTGTGCGGTGGTACAAGGCCTCGCTGTCCAGGGGGTGGGTTGGAGCTGCAGCTACCTGTGCCTGTCCCTTCTATACCAATTCACAGCAATATTTCAAAGCAAGGTTGTGCTGCTTCCTTGAACGATTTGTGCTTTTCTGTTTGTCCGAGTGAGGCTATGGTATCACCTCCAAAGCCCCTGCGATGCTCCTAAGACAAATATACCCTCTCACAGCGGCCCATCAAAAGCTGCAGGACCCATAAATATGGCTTATCACTTTTAAAGTATGAGCGATTTACAAATGATGTCCCATTTAAGAGACCGTTGTTTTGGACAAGACGTTCTTGACATTTCCGTGTTAAGAAATGCAAAGGGTCATTTTTATTCTAAAAGCACACACAAACCACCAGCTAGCTGCCTAAAGCTATGCCCTCCTCCAGGTCACTCAAAATATAGAAAACAAAGCCATTTTAAACTAACTACATTATTTTCAGATGTTCATATGTAACACACCAAAAGCATTTCTTTTTGGATAAATATAATATTTTCATCACATTATATATAAAGCCTGTATTTGTCAAACATTGAAACACAAACAGGTAACCTTTTCACACATTACCTTCTGTTAGGAATCTAAGTCTTGAAAGTACATTTACAAAACGCAAAGGCCATTTTTTTTCCTTCTGCAAAATTGCATTTGGGTATTTGTGGTCTCCCTTTCATGATGGGGGAGAATAATGACACAAGTGTACACTTTTTGCCTAACATGTTTCTATAAGAATTTACATATTTTTGTCAATAGCTTACAATAGTTTGTGTACATGTTAAGTCATCTTTATAAAAAAGAGTACTGTTCCAAGACAAACATGGAGTAAAGGAAAACAATGAGAGGGCAAGCAAGTCATTTATATATGCCCAGGATCTTGTAAGAGGTTGCATTCCTTGATTGCTTGTTTTCCCTCATTGTGGCCATGTGTTGATTTCACGGCACAAGCAGAGGATACATGCGGGTGGGCACACTTTTTTCAGAGGGCAGACGCTACCTCGCTTGGGTGTTTTTGTGTCCGGCAAACTTGCTCAGGTTTTTGGCTACAAGGATTTCACCCAGGTTGTCATGTTCCAAGTGCAGACACCCACAAGACCACATAAGTGTCATTAAAACACATGTCTTATTTTGGAATATTTCACTAAAGATTGTTGGGATTAAAAGATGGACACTGTTTATACTTTGCCAGTGTACTTATTGGAAAATCTCCCCTCTCAGGTCATTTCTGTTGATTTTTTGTTAAAATGTCTATGCTCCTTTGTTTTTGTGCACTTTCTTCTAAAGAAAAAAGTCAATTGAGCCGAACTTGTATATTTCACTTCCAGATATGTCCATATACTGTGGATATATTCATAGGTGCCAGCTTTTGATTTTCACTATGGGGGCAGATGTTCCCACACTGAGAAAAGTGTGGGAGATGTACCCATCCCCAGGTCGAAATACTACATTTTACAGCAAATTTTACAGCAGGAATAGGGACAAAAAAGGCATATAATTTACAGGAAAGTTGAAACAAATCTCAGCAATAGTTACCTAACCTGCTCAGCTGCCGTTGCAACATTCTGCTTTAGGATCCCTTAAGTCCCCTTCAATTCCACTGCCCTGCCAAACAGGATTGGCCTGCTCTCCCGCTCCAATCAAGTCTTAGGTGGTACATTGATGAGCCCCCCTTCTCCTTTTGAAGTTTGTAGCACTCTCAGAAGAGATGGAAATTCCTGCATGCTTTGCACGTGATCATTCTGTCTGTGTCCGAAGGAAGCAGATGTGAGCCTATTGAAAGCCCCAAGGAAAAATTCTAAATGAACTTTGTCTTTGCCATCATTGACAGCCTTTCAATCTGTAGAAGAGAAATGTACTCAATTGCATCAAATAAGTTCTGTGTTTGGATTCCTCTATAAGATACACAGTTTGAATACTAAGGCGGCACATCAAATCTTTTACCACTGCTTGAGGCTAGAGAATGATTTGCAAAATGGGGACTCGAAGGACATTAATGCGTCAGAGTCATTGCAAGAAGTGTTCCAAATTGTTCATCACCACAAGATGTACTGACATTTGTATACAATAATAATTTGGCAGAGAGCATCCCCAGCATGTGTATTGCACTCTGGATTTTCTTGACCCTGCCTGTTTCAGTGGCAAGTGGCCAAAGAAGCTTTTCAAAGCTAAAATTGAGCAAAAGCTATATTTGATCTTTGATGATGCAAGAAATAGTTGTTGGGCTAGCAACCCTGACGATAGAGCATGACATTGCGCAAAACATTGCTATCAAGAACCTTGTGTCTACATTTGTGAAAAATAAATCTCGGAAAGTTAATTTCTAATGTACGTGCATTTTCACTTGTTTTAACAAATCTGGTACAAAGTAACTTGCAGGCCAAGATATGTGTGTTTTGTTTGTCTGGGTTACCAAAGGCATCATGTACGATACATGATGGGTTTGGTGACCCAGACACATATGTTTCATGGTTTATGTCAACAGGTCACCCACCACTTCTGCTCCAGTGTTTCTTGGGTTGTGTGATGGTTTTGGAGAGTCACACACTATTTTTCACTTTTTTAGGTGTTTTAAGACTATTAATAAGAGAAATATTGCAAATTATTGTTGAATCTATACATATCATACTTAGCAAGTAGTGGGACCCAACCGTTTCAGTATTTTGTATGTATCAGGTAGGGATCCTTATGTGCTTACAGGTGTCTAGTATGTATTACCAAAATAGTTTGCCTACAGTCTGTATTGTATTGTCTATATATAATTTACCGAAAGGAGTAGATCCACATGCCTCAGTATTACATTTGTTGTTGCTATATTATCGTTGACTGGTTTAATAAACCTGTATTTATGAAACACAGGGGGTGCAGCAATCGGTAAAATAATTGGGAGGTTTGGATGAGAAGATTTAGGACCCAGAGTGGGGGGGCGCCAGTCTGACACTTTGCCTAGGGTGGCAATATTCCTTGCACCGGCCCAGCCTTTCTGACCCATGGTCTACTGTTCTTCAGATTTAGAAGCTACAAAGTAATGCATCAATCAGTGAAAAGTCACTGTTGTCCTGAAATACATACGTTTGATTGTGACATTTTAAGTGGTGTGATCTCATTCCTCTTTTCCAAATTAGAACTACTTGTACAGTTGGGACCAGTGTCGCACCTGGAAACACTTTTGTACAGGTGCGTTATAAATGTCATATCATCACCACCACACGAGATTGCTGCAGTATTAGGGGGTGCATCTGTTGCTTTAAGGAAACACAACATTTTGCACGACAGCTTTTGCCATCTCATCTTAAGAAGTATTGCTGTGTAGGCAGCTACATTTGTCTTATTAATGTTAAGGTGTGTGTGTCTGTATGTATGTGAGATCCGTGTTTGCAGTTTGCTTAAGTGTTGTGTATGTGAGATCCGTGTTTGCAGTTTGCTTAAGTGTAACATTTCATGTCTTATGCATGTAACTTTTTTAATGTCTATCTACTTGCAATTACTGGTGTTTGCACAGTCTGTGAAATGGGGTCGACATGGCTCATTAAGTTAAGTACTTGCTGGCTGTAATTGAGTTAATTCTGCAGGTTGTTACAAAAATGAATTCCAAAAGAACCAAATCAGATGTTCTTGCGCTGTTGATCAATTGTATAGTATTTTTTAGCTTACATTAATACATTTTAATTGCGCTGTTAAAAACTAATAAAATTAAGCTAGCAAGCATTGTGTATACAAAATATGTAAAAAAATCATAGTTGTTTTCCAATAAGTTGTTATTTACTTTGTATTTTCTGGTTATTTTTATATTGTGGTTTCGTTCTTTGCAAATCCACTTTATTAAACTCAGTAAACTGGTTCTGCTCATGAGAGACAAAGCTGAAGTCTTAGTATGTTAATGGAACACTAAAGATACAGTGCCCTACTTGATAAATTGGAGAATGTGGTTAGATGTTCTCAAATCTTGGTTTCTCAATTTGAATTGTGTGATACTGAGCAATAACCTTTCCTCATAGGATCTAATTTTTCTTAACAGTTCAGATTGAGATATTCTAGTATAAAGTTCAATTTGCCAACCAAACGACAAAATATTTATCCTTAAATGCACCCATCACACCGAAACCCTATCCCACCCACCTGCCCTGCATCCTCACCCTAATGGTCTGGGCCCTCTTTGTCATTCTTGACTACAGGGCCACTTGTCTTCCATCTGCCAGTGCTGGAGAGTATGGCTGGCCCAGTGGTGCAAGGATGTGCCAATGAGCCTAATCTTGAGATGTGATGGAAAACACTGGATAGCCTAGTGCCAGTTCCGCCTGATGGCTGGTCCTCCTGAGTCAGGGTGCCAGTGTGGCTGGATAGCCTAGTGCCGGTTCCGCCGACTCCGGCACTAGGCTATCCAGCCACACTGGCACCCTGACTCGGGAGGACCAGCCATCAGCTCTATCCAGAGCCCCTTTTCTACTCAATTGGCCCTGAAAAAGACTTAGGTCGAAACGCGCGTCGGCTGTGTGCACTCACCTCTGTTGAACAACTGGCATTACCTGCAACTTTAATGTTTTCCAATTGCTCTGGTGTTTTGTTGAAAACAATAATAAAGCAACAATTTACAAGCTCCAACATGATTCTTCTGACCTGACCATGAACCTAAACCATAAGCAAATCGTCTAAATTCTTGGATTATAGAATCCCCCCAGCGCCCATCATCATCCACAGGTTTGCCGTCCCACCTACTCATTCAGCCAATTGGGAACCCCGGAGTTGGTCCCCAGACAAACCAGGAGCCAGGCTGCGGGCTAACACACAATTGTTCATGAACAAGGTGCGCAGTGGACAGGGAGTTCCGACCCAGATAACTCCAACCGTAATTTGAGGATAGTCACCTTGTCCGTATTCTCATTCAATAAGATGCTGTTTCTCTTGTATTAAATAGGTTCGTTTTAAACCTCATATAGGCTGATCTAGTAAACCTACATGGAAAGGATTCCAAGTCAGAGGGACCGTGGGCTTCTTTTTGTTGGAAATGTATCATATTCAATATACATTTTGTAGTTACCCATCTCTTGTACAGTCCGGCACCAGTCATGTTCAAATATTTTCTTTTTAGCATACCCAGGTCTTAAACATAGATCAGCAGATGTAATATTTACCTCAGATAAGAATGTTTACATTTCATTTTGATATGAGTTTAACAAAGCAACATTATTCACTAATAAATTGCTCTCCAAGTCCTGATATAATGAGTTATTAGAAGGCATTATCATGTTTGCATAACTTGATAATTGCCTCCATTTCCTTCTTGTGGCCAAGGCAATTAATCCAAACTCGTGTCTGAGTATGCTGCTTGGTAAAGACAAGGGTAGATGTAATGCCGATTTCAATGAACAACCCTGTAACAAGTCAAGGTATGCGTTCATATTCAATAGGATTATTATATATGATACTTGTGAATTCATCTGTCCTAACATGGCAATATTCGGGTGAATTAGGCTGCACTTAGCATAATAAAGCAGCACCTGGGCATGTCAGGCTGTATTCAGCATATTAATAATACTTTGGCAAGCATATCTTTAACTGGCCTGAAATGGAATACCTTCCTAAGTGTGTCTGTACTGGCATAAAAATGCACTCCTATTGTCCTATGATAGTTTTGAGGGGTGACCATCACTTCACTGCAAATCCTACCTCTAGTGTCAGCCAACATTACAATTATAGATGAAAACTATTGAATTTGAATTGATCATGCTAGCAAATGACTGCAAAGGATCCAAGACGAGGAATAGTAAGGTAACAGCTATAGTGCTTTTCGATCATCTAGGTTATGTGTACAACCACCTCCTACTTCCAACAAATAGGCCTTTTGTTCAGTTACAATGACCATGTTCAGGACATTTGAGCATATGGGACCGGACAATGCTTCTGTCTGGTGCGCTTGTCTTTTTTATTGGATCTAAGGTATGTCAATCAATCTGGATCTTAAGTCCTAATTTAAACAGCCTGCAGTTTTTATCGGAGGTCACAGAGTGCACGCTTTTTCTTTGTTCTCCATTGTGCCCTTCTAGGCGATTTTTCAAAGTAATGATTAATATTTCAAATGATTGCACACTTGTGAATTATGATAGATCCATGTCTGGTGAGAATTGAATAGTGGAGAGTGTATGCTCGTGGATCTACTACAATGAGGCGATGAGGCCCTTACGGAGAGTGGTATGATATGATGACATGATAGGTTATTTATAACAAGCTTCATAGGTTTCTAAGCGCTGACCCGGGGATCGAACCTGCGTTGCTTCACGTCGTCTTGCTTACAAGGCGAGCATGTTGCCGCTGAGCTATCCTCCAGACTTGTGCCATTACCGACATGGTCTGCCTGCTGCCGAGGTGCATTTCACCATTAGCACTTTTGTAGTTCTCTACACAAGTTCTAATGGTGTCCTTTAAAAAAAAAGAGCCTTTCCTTTGCAGCACAGCTCGGCGCCATGCAGTGCTGTCCCATGAAGTCCATTTTCATTTTTGATGTCTGATGTTGTGAACATTGAAAACAAACTTTAGAGACAGCATTGCGATGCGCCGGCCCGTGCAGCAAAGGCAAGATTCTTTCTTTTTTCATTTGAAAGACACCATTACCACCATGTAGGGAACTAAATGGGTTCTAAGAGGTGAGAGGGACGAGGGAGTGTGGAAGGGGTCAGAAGGGGGCATTGGGTACCCAGGCTGCTCAGAACACAGGCTTTCACCATCCAATACAGCCCGCATTCCTGCATCCTGATTTGCCAGTGCCCCCTTCCAGGGAGCTAACGTAAAATAGAATATGTTCAACAGTATATGAAGGCCAATTTCTGGAATTTCTGTTATCATCAAAGCAAAAAGCCAAGTCTCGCACATGCAGCTGAAGGTCGCTCTCAAAAATGTACCTCATGTGAGGTTACTCAAACAGCTAAAAAAATGCGAAAATTCGATAAAGTTCTTTTTACTCTTATGGTGATAGTACAAAATAGTTGTGAATTGGTATTCGTACAAATATACGGACATCCTTTTCCAATAGTTCACTGTTGCCTGGAAGACAGCAGACAAGCCACCTAGGTAGATTATATCAGAATGAGAGCTTTAATCATTGCCAATGCATTTCAGAGGTTGTGCTCGCCTTCATCCGGGCCGTGCTCTCTATTTACAGTGAATTTGTACATTAACATCATCACACCATGTATATTTATCAATCAGTGAATTAAACACAAACAATAATCATGTGTTTCCGTGTAATTAAATTGAACCAAAATGTATGTACCGCAATTCAGTTTGATATCATGCTTGTTATACAAAATAAAGAAAAGAAAAAAGAAGAGACAAATCAAGGATACATTCTGACTTAATTGAACTTGATTGCTTGCAACATGTTAAGAATTGCTGCTACTCTAAGAGCACATATATGTAAGTACCTTAGATTCGTATACCACTATGTGTGGAGTCCAATGAACTAACGTGAGTTCAGATGAAAGTCCCAAGGTGTAATATGCAATAGATTAGGAAGCAAATCGTAATTATTTCACTTGTGTCACTTCTCACTATTATAATGAGTCAACAGAGATAAACTTATTTCTATCTGGGCGTGTGTGCCACATGTGTTATGTCGCGCTCTGAAACACTCGTGTACGAGCGTGTTACAAATAAAATATCATATCATATCATATCATGTAACAGGCATGCTAAGTTGCTCCTGCATCCTGATTGGCCAGTGCCCCCTTCCAGGGTGCTAACGTAAAATAGAATATGTTCAACAGTATATGAAGGCCAATTTCTGGCATTTCTGTTATCATCTACTTTCTGAGCGACTACAAGGACTTATCAGATCCTGGTTAGAACCTCTAAAATACGATTTAATTGCTCTGAGCATAGGATCCTTCTAACACTTGGATCACAAACACATCATCATTCTCTCTTCTTGCTATGGTGACGTTGGCTTATCCTGGCCTTGCTGATGGGATATTCCCAGTCTGCAAATGAAATCTGTGCTCATATAGAAAAGGAAGACATTATAGGCATCTTGCCCAACTTTGATGATTCCCCAAGGGTGCAGTTGCAATATTTAGTTCAACATCTGTCCTCAACTGTCATACCCTCGAGTTAGAGATTAAAGGCCAAAAACCTGTGTCGGTTTGTCCTGATTAATTGTATTGTCTTCCTTATGTTTTCAATGATCAGCTAAAATGTGTTCTGAGTGCAATTTTCTGTGTAACCATCACAGCGTTAGAGAAACTGTAAACATTTGCAAAGGTTATTTCAATCAACTTCCTGTCTGTTTGCCTAATAGTAATTGGATGTGCTTTGTTGCCTAAGGTGGTCCCAGCAAAATGCCCATTCTATGGGACTCGGACATTCCTATTTTAGCCTCAACAACAAATGATTAATTCCCATCAATATAACAGTGTACCATCAATATAACAGTGCAGTGTCCATACGTTATGCAGGTAAATGATTTATTGTATACCATTGTTAGGGAGAATTCTCTGTTTAGGCTGAATTTCCTAACCTAGTGAGTCCCCCAGCAGCTTTGCTGGATTTCTGGAGTTTGTTTTTTCCATCCTGCCAAGAGTGAGACTCTTTTCCTCCCACTCTTGGACATGAATGTGGTTAATTCCTTTGAATGTCAATGTGTTCTATGGGCTATGGGGTCTTTTACTCCATAGGGTCTCATATGTTTTTCTATGTGTGTTACACCGCACCCTCTGTGCCGTAACACTGGGGTGTCCTAGAGGATCCCCACCATAGACTCCACACCCTGGGACTGACTACTGTCTCCCAGGGCATGTAAAGTCACCATTGGCTTTACTAGACCTAAATTTACTAACAGAACTAGTACAAAGCATCCTATTGTGGACGTACTAGCAGGGGTAATTCGATTACCCCTGGGTCTGTTATTTGAGGAGGCACTGTCACGTCCCCCCTCGTTGAGTTTTGGCTGGTGGCAGTGGAAACTACTTGTTATATTCGACCCCGAATATAACCCTATGGGATTCTTCCAATTGTTGGAGGTTAATACTTTTTCTCGTTAATCTCTAACATACCACCGGTTTATTTATCTTAAATAAATCTATCGGTTGGTATTTTCTGCCAGAATTTGGTTTTTAAAATGGCGTCTGTGTTCGTCTCTGTGACTCCTAAACCAAAGGTTGAGCCCTTTGTTCCACTTTTGGCGGGCTTCTGCACTCTGCACAGAGGCCCTCCAAAGTGGTGGCATTCTGTCTGGGTACCACAGGGGGTGTGGGAGGGGGTTTCGGCACCCTGGACTGAGTTGCCTTGCCAACTCAAGTCGCACTCTGGTGTGATTGGCCCAAGTGGTGAGCCACCCTGCTCACCACTTAGCGTGTTTTGATTGACAGCTAGGCTGAATGAATAGGGGTTTTCTGGGACTGGATCTTCAGAAGTCGCCACAGGACCTAAGAATCCGACGAGGGTAAAGCTGAGCCGACCTGCAACGACGACACCTCCGGTGGAGCCCTGCTGAACCGACTAACCACTTCCCAACGACAGAGGAGATCTCCAGGCTGGAGAGTCTTCTTCCCCTGACTGGTGGGAACAATCAGTCCCCTTTGCTTTTTCTTCGCTTCAGGGCGTAGTGGTCGAATTGCCCGTGCTGAGCACCCCGGCAACCGGATAGCCACTAACCCGTACCACGACCAAAAGGTGGTGCCTTGTGACGGAGCATTCCGCGGCTGGTCTCTTCCCTGGCGGTGCAACGATCGTCAACTTTCCTTCGACGACGAGAGCATCTCTTCTCTTGGCAATGCCCCGACTTGCATCCACCACCAGGAACAACTGCCCCCGCCGGAGCTGTCTCTCCACATACAAGGTACCGTGTCCGCCTGGCTTCCCTTTTTGATGGGTAGAGTGAGGTGTCTTAATCCTCGCCTCTCCATTGGGTCGCCTCCAAGCCTTCTTTAACTTTCTGTTCTGAACTGGTCCAATCTTTCGATAACAATTTGCGACAAAGACTTGAAGTGCATTTCCACTGTGATACTTTTTGGGACATATCGCCTTGCCTCTCTCCGAGTGGGCCTAGCCTCTGAACTTTGCGATCTACAGTAGACCCTGCCTTACTTGCCTTGCATTTGTTCGTAAAAGTGTTGGTACCGAGTTGATTTCATACCCGGCCTTTTCTCTCCCGTCCTAACGAATACTAGAGTGCCATCCAGGTTAAAGCATTCACCTCTGTCTGCAAATAAGTGGTGCCATTGAACCTAGACTTGTCGAACTATTGTCGGGAGGATTGATTTACTTATAGTAATTGTGATTGAAGTTGTTTGCCGTATTAGTGCCAGTGTGTTTTTCATAGATGTGTTTTTATAAATAAATAACTATATATCTTTACACCGAAGCTCTGTTCCATGTTTGCTTGTTCTACTGTCTAAATTGCCCTATTTTGTATACTCCACATACTGCCTAACTCTTCTTGAGGGAAGTCTGACTGCTCAGCCACAGCTACCAAGTGAATCTGTGTGGTACAGACTGCTACCAAGTGGGTTTACTGCCAAACACCTGTAGTCCTAAATCTTTTGCAGTGGTCCCAGAGGGAACTGCACAGGTTTCCGCCTAACAACCATAAATTCTACCACCTATTCATTTTATAATTCTTTCTCGAGCAAAGTTGTGTTCCTAGAAATACATTTGACTTTTATGCAATTAGGCATTGACGGGTTGACGCAGGTGATGATTAGCAGGCATCGCCTCAATGTTTCACTCATTATAATCAAGCCCTGATAGATTATCAAGCGAGTGCTGTAAAGGAGACATACAGTTTTCCCAAGCTTCTGTTCAGGGGATTAAGCAAGTTGAACAGCAGGCAGCTGGGGTTGGATCCACGTCCTAGAGAATGAAAGGCCAAGATCTGGCAACTGGCAGGTAAATATGGAGGGTATAGAAGTGACTCAGGTGAAACTCTTAGATGATTCCCCTATTGTTAAAAGCATTTTCATGTTAGTGCAAATGTTTTCACTCTATGATACCAAAAGATAATTATGACACCCGCCCTATGTATATTTCCCCCGTGGGCCAACCAATGTTGTCCCCTTGCACTTATGTGTTTCCCCAGAAGGTAGAGAATGAGCAATCATGCCTGCCATTCATCAAATGACACACTCTATTGTTCCTTTAGTGGAGAAACGTGTGTGGGAATGACGGCCAGCAGGGGCGCTAATGACCAAGATTCATGACTTACTCTGTCATTTCACTCATGGGCTAACTAAGGCTTTACACCTTAAGCACATGATATCAACATCTCTGACACATTGATCCCAGTAAACGGTGCAATAGCATTGTCTTTGAGATGCTGCATTAGATTTTTGGATGGAGATAACTTATTCAGTCCTCAAAGGCACGGTCCCTTCTGTACATGTGTTTTTTGGATCCGTGCAGCACTCTTTGTACTGTGCAGGTGTTAATGTAGGAGGCTCCAGTACCGATATCCATATTCCACAGAATTTTCAATTGGGTTATACATTAACCAAGGTGACCAGTTTCTTAGGATCAGGAAGCAATTCGTTTTCCAATCAGGGCTTAATGTAATACTTACACATCGTGTGTGATGGTAAAGCAACATAGCCACACCTTTGAGAATTGCCTTTGCATCTCTCGTGATCATCAGAAATCATCCTGACCCACACCTTACGTCATCTCACACTCTCTATATGAAATGTCACTTCCACTTTAACTGTAAGTATCGATAGAGACCAATACACACAACCAATCGTACAACCACACTGATAGTAGATGCACTCCGAATTCAGCACCAACAAAGGAATTAAGAACACTACCTAAAGAGTGGGAACAAACTACATTTCACACTACCATCTCACACAACGTACTCCTCACCCACTCAATGCACCCCTCGAGACATTATGAGACCTCACAACTATGCAAATCAAAAGGACACGACTTACAGTTTACATGCACACATATGGGTGGTAGGGATGGCTTTTTCAACCCACACTTGGGGAAACACATAAAAAGACACCTCAATGACTTCAGAAACCACACACACAGTTGTAGGGGTGTTATATATTCCTTCCCATCTCCTTGGATTATACTGCCGGTAATCCCCCAAACAGGTTCCCATAACCAGCAGCAATGAACTGGCCAATACATGTTGGCACCTGCCAAGAGGTCACTTCACCTTCACATCCTGCTACAGCCAACATAGACACACACAACCTGCCGACCACAGCTTGCATCCGTGCTCCAACCCTTACAGCAATCTAGTATCACATTGTTCCCTGAGGGCAAAAACGGATCATACTCTACATGCAGCCTAACATGGGGTAACACAAACTAGTGCCTTGCTTTACACACATCACTCAAAACATCTAGACCTTGTCCACACTGGACACCATCCCTCCCCTATGCCAAAATCCTGCCAATCATAATCTTAATTTCTCCTATTCCCGCCCCCTTTCTTTTCGTGACAGCACAAACCACTGAAAACTAGTGGACAATCATGCACATCATCCCCTCCTCCTTGCTGCACGGCTGCCCCCACCTCCTCACATACCCTAGCAGCATCACCCCAGGACATCCAGGATATCACACAGGAACACTCTGATTCAGCTGACCTAACAAGACACATCAAACATGACATATGGCTCCTTCCTCAAAAAACCTACCCTTCTAAAAACGCATGGTCTCTTCATCATCCCCCTTAGGACCCGACACATCGCCACAAAAGACAGTTGCTATCAATCCCTCAAGCATGCCATTGAAGCTCACCTGTCCAAATGCTGGCCAAGGAGCCAGACCGCTTACCATATTGACACTCATTACTCACCTATTTGTAGACAAGACACTCATACACCAGGGGCCAGAATATCAAAGCTTTGCACGTGTGAAAAAAACAGTGCACATGAATTTAACACCACATTTGCTGTTTAGATAATTGGGATATGGAGCAAAGAATTCAGCACCAATTTGAATTATCTAAAAAAACAAAATCACAAGGGCAAATATTTTGCAGACTTTTTTATTTAATGTTTGCTGAGTAACATGAAAAGAAATGTAGTAAATACATTTAATTTTTATATTATGCAGAAAACATAGTACAAAAAGTCCAATATACTTTTTGCCTCAGTGAAAATGTTATTGCATAATGCAGAGTGTGGCAAAACATCTTTGTTCCATTCCCTATTATCAAAGCATGATCTCACTTTTCAGAACTGGTGCAAATGTTAGATATTCTGGTCCCTGACCAGCAACCATTCTGTTGTTCACAAACGCACGCAGGTGGTGACAGTGCGCAGTATAATAACCTTTAACATAACATAACGTAACATTACATAATATCCTGAACACTACCTACTGCACCTGCCATGACCTTCACGAATCCTATCATGAAAATACCGAACACATAACCCCCACCCGGTATCCACTTGGGTGGTTGGGAGTATACTTCATCCACAGTACTCTCAATTACCATCATTCATCCTACATAGCCTGCTTCTCATCGACCCCTCGACAACTGCGCTCTCAAACCTCCAATCAGCAGTAATGACTCACAAACACTCTCAACCCCTTATTGGTCCCTCCGCGTAGGGATATGTGTTACCAGCACTCTCACTAGTCACAGTCATTCCTGCAAAGCCAATGTGTACATGTCAGATCTTGTGCTTTAAAAACGTTCCGTAACACAACTCCCCTCAATTTCTGACGTGAAGTGGAAATCCTGTGCCCAACATCATACTGTCCCGGGAGTACAGCTCAGCAGCAACGTGCTCGCCTTGGAAACAAGAGGACACGAAGCAACACAGGTTTGATCCCAGTCAACGCTTAGAAACCTCCAGGTATCGTTATAAATGCGCAATTAAGAGACACATGTTCCTGTAACAGCGCCTCAATGCCCCTATAAACTGTAATTTCAGGATATACACGTGGTAGGAAGTTAAGGAAAGTTTGAACCCTTTGGTAAGATAGACCCATTACAGCTATGTGGATTGCCGACTCTTTATTCTAATTAAGATATTTATAATTTACAGAAATTGCAGCATGACATTAATTTCTTTTAAAGTGTTTGCTCTTTCCTGTTTCTTGTACTCTAATGAGGATTTTGTGTATTTTCTTTTGCCGCTGCATATTATGAAGTGTGAAACTATGTTAATATGTGCACTTTTGAAAGGTTTTGTTTATCAACAATAAGACAAATTAAATATTTATAATAATAATAAAAATAAAACATTAATGCAAGTATTTATTCTGAACCTTGAATTTAGAAATCCTTTGTTTGGGATGTAATCTGGAGTAGACTCTAATCCCAACTCCATAAATAGATTTCACATTTGTTATTGGTTTGACTATATTTGTTTGTCCTTTAAACTTGACTGAATGTGCCCCTTTTGCAGGGCCACGGGCCCACAACACGGTGAGCATGGTTGGCAAATTGTTTTTTGCATCTGCCTGCCAAAAACGCATTTTTGAGAATAGGCTGTGCACTTGGAGGCCTTGGGTGAAGCGTGGGGCGGGAGGGGTGACAGGCTAATTTAGGATTCTGAACGAATTTGTTATGCACCCTTTTCCCTGGATCCATGATCTCTTTCGGGTGTGCATGCACAGAAAACAGTGCAGTGTTGTCAGCAGGGGCACAACAAAAACTAAATTTGAGGGGAGTAACCCTTTAAATGTTAGGAGAGGCGCTAACTTCAGAGATGGTGGGGAAGGGCAAACCTATTTGTCTGGGGGCATCTCGTCTAATGAGACTATGCCAGTGCACCTTCAATGTTACAAGAGGTTAACTCTCTCCTTTAAGTCTGCTCTCCTGTCCCTTCTCTACCCTTTCAAATCACCTCTTTCCCCCAGCCCCCGGCATGCAAGTACTAACCCCACATCACTATTTCAATTGTCTAAAAATACATGCATATGAATGCAGGTGCTAACAGTGAAATGCTTCACATTAGTAAATGCGCGGCCTGTGTTAACAGGGAAGCCAGGCACTGTTTAACATATGTGTCCTGTTGTGTCCGGACACAACTCTGTAGGTTAGCCAGGTCGAGTCCATATAGTCCAACATTTAGGGACGGGGGGCTGAAGCCCAGTCAGCTCAATGGTGTTGCACCACTGGTTTTCAGGGGCCTAGATATAGAGCATCCTTCTCACCCTCACGCAGAAAAGGGACGCTCTCAAACGGAGCTGGGAATTAAAATAATGCATTTTAAATGAAGGGCCTTTTAAGACTTATCACTGTAAATGAATTTGGCCTCATGAAGCCGGTTGGGGGGCAGTGGGTGATCCCAGCCGTCCGGTCAAGTGGGTGACCTCCTGCCAATGAACATGGTTGCATGGCCATCCCAAATTTTCTAATAAGGGCGTTGGATGCCAGTTCAGCAGCCAGTCCTCGTGCAGTCATCGGCAAGCCCCTTTAATCATCAGCGCTTGCAAATAACAATCTTCTCAAGCACAGTGTGAGGGGCAAATACAACACAAATGTGTTGAGAATCTGCCCAACAATGACGTCAACTATCATATTTTGTATTATAGTCTTTTCCTGTGTACACTGCACTATGTAACATTGATGACCTAGTACCATACGTACAGAGGCTCAGAGACCACCCAGGGCAAAAGAAGGCAGAGACAGCTATAGTATGTTCAAGAGAAAGGCTAATGGGGGAACTAGATGACAGGGTTTGAATACCCATAACAGAGCCCATCGACATGTCCACAGACATTATAGACGTGGATAGACAGGTCAAACTGACTAGAAGCGCCAATGGGAAGGTAGGGTTTACACAGATGGCCCTACAAGAAAAGGGAGGGGGCGACTTCATTATATACCATTGGAAGCACATTGAGAAGGAAAACGTGAGATGTAGGTTACCATCGTTACCAGCGGGGTCTGGAAATAGATATATGAGATGGAAAGGATGAAAGCAGGCCAGAGGTTAGCAGTGGAGTACTTAAAAGGCCTTTTAGTGGCGATCATCTTGGAAGCGACTCATGACGTATGGAAAAGGGTGGGATTCACCTGAGTGACAACCCAGAACACGGAGCACAACGGTTTGCTGTTTTTTGCGAATTGCAGGGCTGTCATATGGCAAGCATTAAGGACACAATACCCAGACACGTCAGACATTGGAGCAATTATGTCTCGCAAGATGGAGATAGACGAAGACCCCTTACACTATATTCAGGTGATCCAAGAGCTTTGGCGCCTTGAAACTCGAGAACAGTGGGAAAAAACGTTAGGAGTATTTTACCACATGTTATGTTGTGGGTTACCAGAACCTGTTCAGAAACAGTTAAGGAAGTTGGTAGGCATGGAAGAAAAATCTTGGCCAGAAATGCAGCTTATTATCGTTCATCATTGTAAACTATTGCAAGGAACGCTAAAGAAGAAAGCACATTAAAGTAAGTTAGAGGAATCGAAACTAGTGCACACAAACTATCGAAGTACGCCATGAAGGGGCTGTGCTGACAAGAGTGAGTGCACAGGGAGCACAGCAGCAGCAGTACACACTTCTACCCACGGGGGGAGGATACATGGGGTGGGGAAACATGCAGCAAGGGTTCCTAGGAAGAGGGGGCCATTGAGAGGACGCAGGTATGGACCATGGATACATCACAACCAAGGGGTTTTCCAAGGGGGATTTCAGGGTTCTGGGCCGCAGGTGTAGCAGGGCCCAAGGGGTTATGCAGGGGGGATCCACGGGCAAGGGAGAGAGCCACTACTGTGTTGGATATGCGGGCAGATAGGACACATTTTGAGAGCTTGGAGAAGCAGAGGGATGCAGCAGAATTGGGGAGCACAGTACCAGAAGGCACATCAAAGGGAACAGGATGACTATTACACACAAGACCAACCCCAACAACAGCAAAGACAGATAAAGATCACACACCAGGAGGCACCACAGATGCAAGCACCTGTACCACAGTATTTGCAAGCACCACAGATACGACAAAAAACACAGCAGTTGCCACAGATACAAGAAAGCATGGAGCAAAACAACTTCACAGTGTCACGGTTCATGGCAACGGACCCCAGTAGAAAACTATCAGTGGTCACCATGGTGGGGAACAACCCCTTTACAGGGAACAGGGTGTATTTATACCCTCAATTATTTGATTTTATTATTATTATTAGCACTTTGGTTTACAAAATTTGAAAACCTTTGGCTATTTTTCTAGTCTACAGCTCATATCTGTACAGTTTCAAAGAAAGGGTGTAGGGAAAGAAAAGAAAAGCAAAATACAAAGAGAAAGGAAACAGACATGGAACATGAGCAAGAAGTGCAGTACATTGAATAATAAGGTAATAAAATCTATCACAATGCCAACTTTGGTATAATAGTTGTCGTTCATGGTCCTTTGTGATGTTTCTAAAACAGACCCGATAGAACTGTTGGATGTCAGGCTTGTTCTTCCTTTTTAAGACTCTAAGAATGGTTTTGTCTGAGTGTCTTTCACGATAGAGGTTTCAAGTTTCTTAATTATCACCAAAATACATTTTGTCACCGCTAAGTTGATTCTTGTTTTCACCCCTTGAAGAAGTATGTACCACCAAGTATCTGTCTCTCTCAGTTGGTATTCTTTCCAGATTTTACCCAAGTATAGGTGTCTTTCTTTTGTGAGGTCCGGACATTTCAAGGTTAAATGTTTCATTGATTCAGTTGTGTTTAAGGTTTTACACAGTTGACAGTACTTTGGTTCGTCATATCTCTTCTCCTGTACGGATTGTCTCTACATGGCAGGAAATTTAAACGAAATCGTAGGTAAGTATTCCTCAGAAACCAGTTTGGGAAAAGAGTCAGGTAGTTTGACAGTCTGTTCAATTTGTAGGGGGTTGCCCAGAAATTGTTGTATCCATGGTATTTCAAAATGTCCTCCTGGGTCTCTATCCAGTCATATGTAAACATCTTTTTCTTTACCTGGTCTGGATTGTTCAATAACGATTCCTCTGTTTCGTTCAAATTTGTTAGAATTGCCCTGCATATTGTTTCCCATTCTGAAATAATCGCTCTGTGTTTTCTTCGAGGGCCTTTCTCAGCGCCTTGAGCCCTCCCGTTGATGGTTTGTTTCGACATTTACGTTAAAAGGAGATGACCTTCCAGTCTGCAATTGCTTTTAATGATGTTAGTGTCAGTTCTTTGCAAATTATTTGGATGCGATAGCTTTTAGGTAGTTGGAGTGCCGTTCTACAAGAGATGCCTTCCAAAAGGGGCCATGTTTTGACCGGTAAAAGGAACAATGTTTCTGCTCCATACGTCAGAATTGACACTACCATGGCCCTATAGAATTCCACCAGTGGAGCAATTGAGAACCTGCAAAATCGTCTTTTGCTTGATTTGCTAGGTTTTTCGTTTTGTTTCTCAGCTCTAGCATTCCTGGGACCTCATTTCTGTCATTGTTAATGCAGACTCCCAGGTAGGTCATTAATTTCCGTGACTTTATTGTTTTTTAATGTCCAGCAAAATGTTTTGTTTTCTTTCATTCTCTCAGATTTACCCAGTTGCAAAATTCTTGATTTGTCCGGGTTAATTCTCATGTTGTTGGTGTCCACATATCTCTGGAGAGCAGTCAATTGATTTTGTAGACCTATGGGTGTCTGGTCAATCAGAATTATATTGTCGGCGTATATTAGCCTTCCGACTGCAATTCCTGCTATTTTAGGAGGGAAGAATCTTATTTCTGTGAATGCTTCATCGATGTCGGATATGAACAGGTTATATAGTTCTGGTGCTAACGGGCATCCTTGTTTTAGGCCGATGTTCGTGGCTATGGTCTCTGACAACAAACCCTGTTTGTTTAATCTGACTTTAATCACAGTGTTTTCGTGGAGGCCCTTGATGTTTTCTAGGACCACTTCGGGACAATTCCAGTTGTCTAGTTTTTTCCAGAGATCTGCCGTTTGACTGTGTCAAAAGCCTTGGATAGGTCTATAACCGTCAAGTAGAATCGTAGGTCGCTATTTCTCACTGTTCGTGTTTTAAATAGATTTAATATAAAGATGTTCAGTGTTGTTCCTCTCCTTTCTACAAAGCCTGATTGCCATTGATCTCTATGGCTGTTGGATTCTCTCCATGTTGTTAGGGCTTTTAGCTGTATGGAGGCAAAGATCTTGCCTGCCATGTCTAATAAGGCTATAGGCCTTTACGTTTCTGGGTTGGTTCTCAAAACTTTCTCGAAGATTGAGACCACTATGCTCTCTTTCCAGGATTTGGGGACACTTCCTGGGAGCAAGATGTATTTGAATAGTTCATGCAAAAATTCCAACCACTGTTCTGGGTCGCTTTTCTAATAAGAATTTCAATGGTATCACTGCTGATGTCCAAGGGCCCTTAGTTTCCACTCCTGTTCCGCCGGCTATTCACAGGGTTTGGTGCTTTGTCTTGCAACTGGGCTCCTGAGATTGGTTTACTCATTAGGGCATCCTGGGGAGTGTCTGTTTCGTTTATCAGCCTCCATATACCTCCAGATAGTCTTCTATCAATGGTACGTGTCTTGACCATGTTCTTGTAAACACATTATATGGGTGCCTTAATTTTCATTAGTGATTGTGCAGGTGTGCCGTCTTCAGTGCATGATTCATCAGTCTCCACTTGGTCAGTTTAGTTGTCGGCCGATTCTTCTGAGACATTTTCCTCTTCTAGTGTCGATTTATCTTCTTCTGAGTTTGAGTATGTAGAGAGATTCATCAGGTCCATGTCTGATTGGTCTTTCTCTGCCACTCCTTCCTGCTCACTAATAATTTCTTGCGGTGGTTGGATTTTTTTGTTTTCTTTGTCTGCCAATTTGCTAACTTTCGTTGCTACGGTTTCTTTGGGTGCTGTTAAGTTTCTAATAAAAGATTTGCTTTTGTTCGTTTTTGTCGTTCTCTGAGGCATCTGATTTTTTGATTTTTCTCGGTCTGCGTCGTACTACGTTGCCTTGTTTCTTGTTTTGTTGTCCTCATGTTCAATTTTCTTGGAACCACTTGTTTGTTCTCAATCGGCCTTCGTTTCTTTAGGAATATTTTGCACACCTTAGGTTCCGGTAGGTCTAGAGATTCGTTGTCTCATGATCCGCTCTCAATCGTGAGTTTGTTGTAGGTTTCTCATTTTCTAGTTGGTTTCGGCCACGGCCTAGATTGTTATCTCTCGGTGTTTGACTGCCATTTGCTGGTGAGTTTGGTTGTCTGTTAACTTCCGGGCCAGACTCTGTCCCACTCTCTTTTTATTTAATGGGGAGTTATTTGAGGGATTCTTCTTCGATTGGTAGTACTTGGGTATTGTCTATTAAATTAGAAGTGCTTCTGCTCGCAGACATTTCTGTTGGTGTCCCTAGTGTCTGGCTGAGTTCTTTAGATGGTGCATTAGATGTGGGATTTTTTGGTGGCACGTGGTCGTGGCCTTCAGTTGAAATACCCAAACCTACCCTCGGAGACCTCTTGTCTTTAGGTGGTTGGGTTATTGTGGTCATATCTGCAGTGCACTCCCCTGCTGTCCCTGGGTATGCATGGAGGCCTGTTGCAACTCCCTAGTTCTTCTTCTATTCTCGATGACTTCCACCTGTTTCTCTTTTCCTTCATTATGGGTTCAAGTATGGACTGTAGTATTTGAGAGATCCGTAACTCGATGTTATTCATGTTAGTTTGTAAGGCCGTAATGAAGCCTTCCATGAAGATCATCTTCGAGTGGACCATTGCCAATAGTGTTGTATGGTCTTTTAAAGTGTCCGTGGCATCCTCATGTAGCTTCATGAAGGGTGCTAAAATTGCCATCAATGTTTAAATCATTAAGAAATTGTCTTTTTGGGTCCACGGACACGTTGGGACAGCCTTCGTTGTCTGTTAAGGATTTGTCCAGGGATCTTAGAGGTGAAGATAGTGCCACGTCCGTAGCTTCCCTACCAGCCTTTTGCTGTGCTTGGGTTGATTGGTTTATTTGCAACTTGGTGCTGGTTCTCTGATCTGTCACCGGGGTCCCCGGGTCAATTGTTTGTGTTGTTACATCTATTTTTAGAGTGGGTTCATCCATCATCAAGGAGTTCTCCAGTAGTAGTGCATCTGAGATCTCCATGTTCTGCCTCCCTTCTCTTTGTTTATCGTGGAGCTCGAGGTTGTTACTCAGGGTCACTTTTTGTCCAAAAAAACCTGTACAAATGACAATTTTCATAGTTTCCAGATGTTTTTTTCCCTTCAGATATAGGTAATCGGTCGCAGTTTGGTCATTCCTCTGCTGGCATATTGTTGTTGTTGTTGCATTTGTTTCTTGCCCATTTGTGTGTTGTCAAGAGATTTTACACGGCCTTTAGCTATGTGTCATTTTGTAGGGCTCCTGGCCATGTCCGCAAGTGTTAGATGCGATTTGTTTAAATATGTCGAGGCTTCTCCCATTTCCTTGTCATTGTTGCCTTGATTTTTATCATAGATGGTTTTGTCAGTTGTAGTTGCCTTTTGCTTATTATAAGCTGCCTTTTGTGGCATATTGGTTAATGTGGGGCTTTAAAGGCCCAATGTCTCGTGTTCTTCCAGATTTGATAATTTAGAGATTGGTCTTGTGCGACGATCTAGGTCTCCTGCTTCGTAGGGTATAATTGTGCCCAGTGTGTCCAAGGGATTCCGCATTTCATATGCAACCAATTCTGGTGTTTGCATATTACTGGGGCTAGTTATTGAGATACGAAGCTGATTTTCGTTTTTATTGGGTCTCCGGTGACTGTGAGACTGATGGGTTTAAGTTGTGGTCTTTGTCGAACTCTGTGTTTAAGACCTTTGTGGTCTCCCTTGCAGAGTCATTAACTGTACTCTGATCAGGTGAATTCTTTTCAGCCAAATTTTCTTTTTTATCCATTACAGGGGCTGAATCAGCCCTTAATGTCTCTGAAATGGGCATGTCGCCTGTGGGGAGAATGTCGTCGTTTTGTAATGGAGTTAGAGGCGTATGTGGCACAGTGTTGCCTTTGACGTTGTGCTCGTCCGTCATGATTAATAATCGAGGACGACCAGCTGTACCCCTCGTTTGTTGTAAAGCGGGCGCAGTGGAGTCCAAGTGCAATGGAAACAAGATAAATACAATACAAGGCCCTGCCATTTTTGGGTGTTGTGATTGGTCTGTTCTTCCTTTCCTTTCAATTCTGCTGAGTGTTAGATCCCTCTCTCAGTTAGTACCCACGGGCTAGTACAGAAGTTATTATCAGGTCGGGCGGGTCAACGGATTTCTCCCGAAGTCCCCGGCAGGTGTTGTAAGTAAAGATCTGTATGATCATTGTACTTCGTCGATATAGATTAAAATGTGGAGAAGCCTCACCTGAGTTGCTGCTTTACTGAACAGTCAGCAGGTGATGATTTCGGTAATGTGCCGGGGCCAGCTCCAGCCAGCACCGGCCCAGGTCCAGCAAACAGCCAAACAGCAGACTACCGCACCCTCTATGCGCGCAGGCTCAACGCCGCAAGGGCAGCTGCGGTGCGATTTTGAAACTCCACTTCCTGGTGGGCGGGATGTGGGTGGGGCCACTGGTTGCTGGTCATACGTTGTTTAGACATTCTTCTGTGTCTTTCCTCTTGCTGCTCGTGGGCTACAGCAGCAGTGTTTAGCAGTTTTAAAGTTTTAGTTTTTAACAGTTCTGTGTATCTGATGTAAAACAGATCAGGATCAGCACAGCCAAACAGCAGAATACCACGCCCTCTACCCTCAATAGGAAAGCCCACAGACTTGCTGTTTTCCATCCTGACGATCACACCAAAGCCTGCGGAAGAATCTCGAATAGGGGTGGCGGTAGGTGACAAAACTTTTTCCTTTCTTGCAAACACAGGGGCGACTATGTCCTACATTCGGGAAGGAGCATTTAGATTGTCAGGCGATGACATGAATACTTAAGGATTCTCTGGGGTTCGGGAAGTGGTTAATTTCACAGACGAAATGTCCCTTTCAATAGGGGCGCATGACTTATCTCTGCCGTTACTTTACTCTCGACAGACATCTTTAAATATATTGGGATGAGACATTATAAGCAGACTAAACATGACAATTTCATTCACAGAAAAGGGGATAGTGTGCTACACACCAGGAATACACATGTTCAAGGTAAGAGAGATCATTCCAGCCTATTGTTGACAGAAGGTACAGATGGGGGTGCCAGTGGACAAGGAGCTGTTCGAGTATGGGACTGAGATTGCCATTGCATGGCTCCCAAGGATGGCAGAGAAGATGTGGCATGTCGCGAATGAGTATCTATTGAGACCAGAGATACCATTGGATGAGGTAGAATGGACAATAGTTCCAATAGAGCTAGCGATAGTGGTTGTGAGAGATGAGTGGATAGCAGTCCCTGGGATGGATGGTTTAGATGTGTTTGACTGTTTGAGAACTGATCGCGGATAACTGTTTTTAAAGAAAACAGCCCACATGCAAACAGTTCTCAGAGGATCAAACACACTCACACCAATCTCCCACTCCTAGCCCCCCCTTCACTACTTACCGGTTCGCTCGCTGCCTGATTGACTGTGGAATCAGATCTGTCCCTCAAACGTGGGTCGGAACGGACGCCACAGGGTTCCTTTTTCTTTTTTTAAAACTTTTTTTTGGTCCCCTGCCTCCAATATTGAGGAAGCGGGGGACACCCCTGCAAAACCCCAAGGATAATACATACCGATCATAGGAGCGGGGCACACCCCTGCAAACCCTGCTCCACATGTTCAGTATGTATTAGCCAATTTGTACGTTTTTATTCGATCAAATGGTACAGGCCAAATTCGGTCAAATGTATCATTCAGCCAAATAAAAACAAAAACATTTACTAATACCGGATGGATGACACAGGATGACCATGGCGAGCAGTGATTACAGTAGCAGAAGCATGCAGGCTGAATACAGTAATACATGAAGAGCTATTCAGGGATGAAAGGTCAGAGGCCGGAACAGTGTTTGAGATGAGTGTGACATATTAGTTGAGAATACACTACAGAGAGATACCACAGAGGATGGCAATAGTGCAGGAAGCATCACCACACTTCTGCAAAGAGGATTTGCCAAGGTGCTCAGCATGTTATGGACCACAAGTCCCTATGATGTGGGGTTTATGAAAGGAATAGATGGATTTAGGATAAAGCTGAAACCAGGAGCAATCTTACCCAGAGTTAAACAGTATGCACTCTCAAAAGAAGCAGATGAGGGCATTTATGAAACAATTGCAGCACTAGTGGAGCAGGGCATTCTAGTACCATCAGAATCCCTGTGCAACACAGTGGTGTACCAAGTTAGAAAATCAAAAGGGGGGTCATTGTGTTTTATCCAGGACTTACACCCCCTAAATCACATTGTAGAAGCACAGTATCCGCTTGTCTCAATTCCAACGACAATTTTGTGCAGCATTCCCGTGGAAGCTGCCTGCTTCATGGTCATAGACTTTAAGGGTGCATTTTTCACAGTTCCATTACACCCAAAACTCACAAGACTTGACTTCCTATATGTATAGACATCAGAAGTGGAAACATACAAGACTTCGTCAAGGGTCCTGCGAGTCACACTCTATATGCAATAGGGTTGTCCAGATGGACCTAGGAAATGTACATATGGAGAGCACGGTCCTGCAGTAAGTAGACAACATTTTGATTTGCAGCACAACAGAATACCAGTGTAGAAAGGACTCATATGCTGACAGTGTTAGGTGACAAAGGATACAAGGTGAACAAGGCCAAACTGCAGTACTTTCAGAAGGAAGTATTCTACATTGGACAGACAATCTCACAAAATGGGCGACAGATCACACCAGAAAGTGTGGAGACAATACACAACACAGCCAAACCCAAGACAGTAAGAGAAATGCAGGCATTTTTGGGGTTGTATAGCAATTGCAGAGCATGAGTTTTTGATTACAGTACATACACAAGGCCTTTACTGGGCGCTCTGAAGAAAGCACAAAAATAACACAAGACGAACTGGACGACATAAATGACTGAGGCATTCAATAAGTTGAAAGAAGCAGTATGCACATATAGGGATCCCAGACTACAGACTACAAAAAGCAATTGTTCCTGTTCTCACACACTTATGGAGTAGTGATGAAGGCATTACTGACACAGAAGACAATTTTGGGGCACAAACCCATAGCCTACTACAGTGGAAAACTTGACCCAGTAATGAGAGGACACTACCAGTGTGAAAAAGCTTTGGCTGCTGCTGCATTTGCGGTGGAGAAATCAGCAAGGATTACCATGAGGTGTGACACCACTGTTTTAAAAGGTGCATGCCCTTTTTGCGATACTGCAGAAACCAAAGAGCACCCTGACAACACAGAGAGCATCAGGGTACAAAGTGTTACTATCTAATCCATCTATCAAGGTGGTAAGGTGCAGAGTTGTCAACCCAGCGATTTTCCTAGCAGACATTTAATAAGAAGGTGGCTATGCACATGACTGTGCAGAAAACATACAAGAATTCAGTGACACTCGCACAGTACATGAGGACACTTTTGAGGGGGGAGAAGTGCTGTACATTGAAGGGTCATTGACAATTGACCAGACAGATAGGGTCAGCCAGATAGGGTCAGCCATACAGGAACTGCAGTGGTAAGGTTGAGGGAGGATGGAATAAGTGAGGTAGTTGCCATTACATTACAAACAGCAGAATTAGTGGCACTAATACTAACCTTAGAACACAGCAAAGGAAAGGAAGTGACAGTGTACTCAGACTCTGCATATGTGACGTCAAAATTACCCTCAGGACTGACGTGATGAGGAGGGGTTTCAGGAGAGCAGATCGGACACCTGTAGAGCATGCACATTTATTGGGTGGACTGAGTTATACATTACCCTGCACAGATAGCCATAGTGAAATGCCAGACACATACACGAGGGGAAGATCCTGTCTCAAGGGGAAATGAAGCAGCAGACTCAGAGGCAAAGTGTGCAGCATATCAAGGAGAATTACTAGAAATTGAGACAGCATCACATGCCTGAGACTATGCAAGGAACATGGCACAGAAGGAAGGGTACAATGCATTACCAGAAACACAAATTATGGAGTTGCAGGGAGCTGCACCCACGGAAGAGAAACAACTGTGGACAAGGAGGGGATGTACAGTATGTCCAAAATACACCCTTTGGTGACAGAACAACAGAAGGAAAGTGGTAATGCCACTAGCCTTATTGAACACTGCATTGACACAGTTACACTAATGAAAACACACAGGAAAAGAGGTCATTGTTAACCAGATTTGAAAATTTCTCTGTCCTAATTTGGCAGAACATGTGGCAGAATTTGTAAGCAATTGTTTGACATGTAAGCAGTTCACTGCAGGACATATATTGAGAGTTGTTAGAGGAGCCATATCTTGTTCAGCAGGCCCATTTCCGCATCTACATGTCCATTATGTTGACATGATCCAAGTGTGTCAAGGATATCGCTCCATGATAGTGGTAGTGTGTCCATTCTCGCAATGGATTGAGGCAGGCCCCTGTTCACATCCTGGCGCTCTCAGAGCAGTTCCTAGTCCATGAAGTATTCCCAAAATGGGGCGTGTGTGAGGTCCTTCCAGTCTGACAATGACCCTCACTTCGCCAATGAGATGTTCTCACGTTGCTGGGCATCCAACATAAGTTCTCTTTGTTTATCATCCGCAAGCAAATGGGGTCTGTGAATATCTGAACAGCCTTTTGAAGGAGACAATAGCTAAAACAAAGGAGAGCACAAAGAGGAACTGGCTTCACTGCCTACCCCTTGTACTGTTTGCATTGCGCAATAAGCATTGGTCTGA
This sequence comes from Ambystoma mexicanum, assembly GCF_040938575.1. Taxonomy (NCBI): domain Eukaryota; kingdom Metazoa; phylum Chordata; class Amphibia; order Caudata; family Ambystomatidae; genus Ambystoma; species Ambystoma mexicanum. Next base: position 775,918,305 of record NC_090922.1, read on the forward strand.
CAACAATTTAACGCCCTAAAAGGTGGTGATGGGTTGACTGATCCAACTCCCACTGACTTCTCCCACAAGAGCACTGAAGGATGCTGAGAGTAGTGCCTCTTTTATCTCTCGCCAGATACAGCATCAGGGAGGCCCAGAAGACAGCAGAGAAAGCAACAGTGACACTGAACTGAAAGACTCTGGGACAAAAAAATATGTTAGAGTTGGTGAAACAGTGCTTCTCAGAAATTTTGTGATGAGGTGGGATGCTCCCAGATTCACTGGACTGCACATCGTTGCAGCAGATCAAACTGTCAGATTGGCAGGAAAAACCTGTGTGGTGCAATCTCTCGGAGGTCAAGCCCTACAAAGCAGGGGCCTCAATTGGCAACAAGTTCAACAGGGCCAATGATCAGCAGCAAGAGGAGCAAAATTATAATTTTGAACTTACACTGCTGAGTTGAGAACACCCAATGGTTACTCTATCAAAGACAGCAGAGCTAGGGACTGGACTACCTACATACATAGATGAGTGAGGAAACACTGTCTGTTTGTGATTTTATTCTATACATACATTGATCGAGCAAACTGACTGTTATAATTGATGATCATTTATGTTACCCACTGACTATCACCCTGATACTTTCTAGAACCAATTTGTCCACTATGTAAGGAGACCAATCAGATTTCTTGCCAATTCACTCAGAGTATACTATCTTGCCTTTATAGAATACCTGGCCCAAGTGTAACCACATCTCGGACGAGGAAATCCTTCTTTTCTTTCCATACTGAGAGAACCTGGAATTAGAGGTCTGTGGGAGCAGTTGTTTATATTGTCCATCAATGACTACATGGTCCACGGGGCTTAAAATATAAACTTGATACCCACACAATAACACAAATGTTTGTGCATTTCAGGTGGGCAACTATATCTTCAAGCTGCACCAGGGTCAAGCAGCACAGGTAAAGATGGCTGAAATAATAAAAAATGTGATTATACTGTTGTGTCTCTTTATTCCAAGTGGAGTATTTGCATTTATATTTTGGAGAATTGTGCTACGGCTGTGTCCTCTACTAACATTACCCTGACCCCAGCAGGTGGAACAAGCATGTCAGGTGAACAGGAGAGCATTGCAAGCCTGGTAAGGAGAGGTAAGCACAATGTTGACATAGACATGAATGGGGTAAATATCTATCTCACTGACACTGCTCGATTAGCTTACAACATGTGATACAAACACATGACTAAAGTAGGTAAGGAAACCACTGGGGAAAGCTGTTATGTCTGCTCATTAATCCCCTATGCCACCGGTGCCTCCAGAATGTTTATAGCACATGAAACCAGCTGCAAGAGGTCAATGCCTGATGTACTTGTCAATGGTAACAAATTGAGGGAGATTTCAAGGGAAAACAGCAACATTGAGATGGATGTCTCAAGCAACGTTCCTATTTGAGGACAGTTACATAAATACTCTTCATATGATGAACAATTATTGGCAGTTAGATGAAGCAATGCAATATATACCTGATGAACCACATAAAGGAGACAGAAAGACTATAATGTTGAAACTATTGCCTTGCCATGGAGGAGGGTGAAGGAGATAGGGGGAGAACCTGGGTGTTGGAAAAGACCACAGATAATCGTGTATGGTCAAGTATGCATGGAGGATGGATGGAAGGATAGAGTGGTGGGGAGCAAGGTGCTGACCCTAGCACAATCTCCCGTGAATAAGGAACATGAAGAAAATTATAAATGCCTGAAGGAGTGCAATGCGAGTGCAAAATTGCTCATTTGGGTGGAGAATGAGGCTGGACCAATGCCTATAACACCCTTGAAAACGCCAGCACTCTGTTACCAAAATGACAGTGAGGTGGAAGTTGGAGAAAATACAGGGTGCCGAAGCATAGCAAAGCATGTGGCAATGAAGAAAGGGACTGCAGTACTAATGGATCACTACTGGGCATGCAGATGCAAGGCATACGAGAAGCTGCCACCCAACTGGGGAAGAGTTTGCTTGTTGGTAGATAGCAATATGCCTGTGTTGGTCATGCCACGAAACGATGTAAAGGATGACAAAGATGGACACTAACAAAAGGAAGAAAAGGTCTATAGAAGGAGAGCAAACAGGCAAGGGGAAAGACAAGTGAAAATAAGTAGAGTGAAAAGAAGCAACTATTTCTCATTGAAATCAGAGCAGCTCTGGATGAATTGCCAGACAAACACATGCTATTTATCAAAACACACATGTTATTTGCATCATTTGTTCCAGATGTATACAAATGCAAAGTGGCTGCAGATTACCCGGTGGAAGCTGATGATGATGATAAAGTCTACAATGATTGGGTTCAATGCAGTGAAGGAAGAGCACCGAGCAGTGAGGTTGGTGGTGCTCTGGAGTATATATTTTCTGGATCTGCTCACAGGAAAGGAAGGTGTTTGCGCAAAAATTGGGAGTTCCTGTTGTACATTGCAACCTGCCAACAACTAAGAAAATGGCACACTGACAGAAGCGGTAACCCAGCTATCTTAGATGCATGCCAAGATGGAGGAAGAAGCCAAGGGGATTGGAAAGGACCAAAGCTGGATAGCAAACATATGGTCATGGACACCATCATGGCTATCAGACAGGCTGAAGGTGATATTGGGAGCACTGATAATGGCAGGAGGGACAGTATGCATGGTGAAGATTTGCATTGCCCAGTGCCGAAAGACAAAGAATGAAGGTCCTGATGAATGTGAACATAGGAGGCACAAAAGAGAAAATAGTGTAGGAAAGAAACAAGCTGAGAGAAAGAATAGCAAACAGTGAAATATTCCCACTCGAGGCAATGAAATTAGATAATCCATTCGATGTGAAGTACTACAAAGGAAAGTGGGTGTGGTGCAACCCGGAAGGAGTGTGCAGTTATATGGAATGGACTTTTGATGATCATGTGAATTACTATGGACACCTAAGAGGAATTTCGAAAATATGACAACCAAGAGCTAAAGGCTTAACATATTGGGATTTGGTCCATAGGTCAACCAGAGGGGGTCTAAAGAGAGGGTCCCAAGACCACCCCTCTGAACCCCCAAATTCTTCTAGAGGCGAATGGCCAGAAATGCTTGCAGCCACCCATCTTATTTCGGACGGAGCCTGAGTACACCAATGATTGACAAGAGATATACAGAGAGGTGTACTTTCAGCCAGCCATACAATGCAAATCTTTACATGTGTGGGCGAAGAGCCAGAGATTGTGTACAGAGATGCCTATATGAACAGTCTCGACTGAACACCAAGAAGCCACAGTGCTGATGTCACTATTGACACCACAACGCAGCAGCATTAGACATGAATCACATTTGAAGCATTGCACCACATCACACAAACATACACTCGTATACATGCAGAACATGCTTACACAGCTCTACAGCTAGAGAACATATAATATACATACTGTCAATGCTTTTATTATTTTTGCATTAGCCAAAAGCAGTAACACAGAACTGCAAGGCACAAGAGATCCTGAGCAAGCTTGCAGATGCTTAACGTGAATAAACCCATGGGACTACAGGGATACATATGGAACCTGATACAACAAAGTGTGACTAACATATAGAGAACCTAGCATAACATGGACAATGTAGAAAACGCATTATAAAGGTTACGAAAATTACAGCAGGCCTCGAGCCACAGAGTATGAGACAAGCAAAGCTGACTCAGGCTGCACAAAGAGCAAGACGTGCAAGACAGGCTCAAAGCCAAAGTCATAGATACGAGGACACATTCCAATCTCCAGACAACAAGGGGACCAGTTGTTGAAAAACAGAATAAATCCTCATAATTGCAAGATGAAGAGCTCAGATTTTTGGTCCCTAAACACATGGTACAGCCCAATGAGACAATGGACAACCATCCGTGGTGGGAAAGGGGAGCCGATCCCAGCATGCCAGACACAGACTGCAACAAGTGTTGCGATGTGAGGCGCATATTCTCACAGGCAAAGGTGGTAAAGTAAACACAAGTTACAATGCAGACACCAAATCGTTCACCTCATCTTGAAGAGGTGCACAACGAGCTGAGAACTTGATTGAGTCCCAGGCTTGGGAAGATCAGCTCTAACCAATCACAGTTTAGAAACCCAGACTAGGACAAGCTGTCCCCTCCAGGAGGGCCTGCCAATGAGCAGGAGAAGATCTTGCCTCGCTCTCCCGAAACCCGGTTTGCTGTGCAAACTACCTCATTAAAGGCTTTTTGTGTTGTTCCATCAGCAACACATGCAATTAATTGTTAGTGAGAATTTTCATTTTATGGCTAATTTCCCTCACCTAGTGAGTCCCCCAGCGCCTTTGCTGGACTTCTGGAGTTTATTTCTTTCATTTGGTAAGAGTGTGAGCTTTTCTCCCCACTCTTACCCATGTTTTGCCATGTGTCATTTACCTGTTTTTAGGATTGTGGACTCTGAAGTACACCACTTCAGTAGCCCCCTTCCTTTGTGTGTTACACAGCACCTTCAGTGCAGTGACACAGGGTTGTCTTTGAGACTTCCCACCGACTCCATTTCTGGGGCTGACTACAGTCCCACAGAAAAGGGTAAAGTTGCCATTTACTTTACTTAGTCAATTTACCACAGATCCAGTACACCCCATCTTCCATGGAGTACTGGAAAGGGTTACTTCGTATCCCTTTGTATCTGTACCTCCTAGAGCATTGTTTCGCTCTTCTAACATATAGACTTGGCTGGTGGCAGGGGTATCTACCTTAAATTTTCTACCACGATTATATTATATAAACGTGGTATTGTTTTAGGCTATTATATTACCCTCAAACTTAAACCCGCTTGACCAAATACTTTTTCTTTTGGCTCTGGTTGGGTTTATTCGCCATTTCTTTTTATTAAAATCCTTCTTGTGTTTTACTTTGCGGCAAACCAGTTTTGCCTCCTTTTTTCACCGTCTTTTGGCAGGCTTCTGCTCAGAAGCCCTCCTCCTGGCACTTGAGTGTCTAGATGGGCAACAATGTGAGGGAGGGGTGTACTCACCCCCTGCACAGGGTATCCTAGGAAACCCAAGTCGCACTTTGCCATGATTGGCTGAGGTGGGTGTCCGGGCCAGACAACCCCCCTGCTGGGTGATTGACAGCCAGGCTGTGTAAATGGGGGATTTTTGCATAAAAGGCAGGTCTCTTAGGCTAGAAGTCAGAGAGTCGCCACTGGAAATACAAGGAACCGAAGAGAAGCAGAGGAGAGGTCGACTGCTGCAACTATCTCGTACCCATGAAGCCCTGCTGCAGTTCTGAGCTATCTACCCTTCCACGACTAAGAGAAGATCCAGTCCGGAGTCTTCTTCCCTTGAGCCTGGTGGGGATAACCAGCTTGTCTTCTTCAGCCAGAGGAATCCCTTCGTGGTCGAAATCGCTGCACACTGCTGTAGTGGTCCGGATAGCCACCTGAAGAGCCTCTCCTGTTTTTAAGGAGCGCACCTTTTATTCATCGTCGCTGCTGCCAGCTTCATCCCTGTGTGGTGCAGACCCCTCCAGATGTCCTCCTTCACATCGAAGCTCCAGGAACCGCGGGTCTACAGGAAACCAACAGGAACAACTGCCGTGGCATCAGCTTCATCCTTTGAGAAAGGTACTGTGTCCTGCTTGAGAAATTTGGGTGAATCCCTCTTTCTCTTCCTTAAGGTTTGTGCTCACTTTTCCCTCCTTCTTATAACTTTTGCTTCCGAACATTGACAATATCAAAGTACTCTTGGCTACGTTGAATCGTGAACTGTCCGACTGTGTGATCCTCGACAACAGGCACCCGGTGTCACTTGACCCAGGCTCCGGCCCTTTGACTCTTGAATTCCTGTTTATGAATGTTCTTCGATTCTGTCTGCCTAACTATAATATTGCCTTTGATTTTTGCCTCCAACTCCCTCTGGGTATCTCAGGTGCTAAGTGTGTTTTTGCCCCGGTAGCATTTATTGTCATGGATACGTGTTTATTTAGTAGACCGAACTGTCAAAAAGTGATCGCAATTGGATTCACGGTAATGTGTCTTGTTTCCTAAAACTGGTCCATTCAAACACAGGGTACTTACCATGAGTCATAACGTACAAAGTGAATTGGTTAGTTGTAGTATATTTTACGTGTGGTTTTGAATTTAATAGAAGTGTTGTGTTTATAACAAATGGTTTAAAAATAAATGTACTTATATTTTTCTACCTGGAACCTTGAGTCAGTGTTTGGTTGAGTCACAGTAATTGTGGTCCCTTTGTGTATTCTCTGCTACTGCTCATAAACTCTTGAGATAAGCCTGGCTGCTCCGCTACTGCTACCACTTTAACATAGTAGTACAGGCTTGTTCCAAAGGTAAAACTTGTATTGCCACCTGTAGTCTTTATTGTGTGTAGTGGTCCCTAAGGGTACTGCACAGGATTCTGCCTAACATTAATGAAGAGCCACACGTGCTAGCCGCCACACTTGTTGATTATTATAGTGTAACCCATTTACCCGGAACCATTGTGACTACCTCAGAGCTCAACGCAGACCGCTGTGACGGCAGCACTGATCTATTTTTGATGGACCGAACCGCGTTAAAGCCCCATGAGGCACTGCGAGTCAGATAAACGTTCTCGCCAATCCATACATGTACTAGCTGCAATACTTGGTATTCCCTATAGCCCTAGACATTGCAAAGTGTTGCTTGTCATGTTAGTGCCTGATCTTTACAAATAAGGTTTTAGGCCTAGTCCTTATATTCTTTATTCTGTCTGATTTACATTGAAGAAATTTGTTATCATGCCTATCCTCTTCCGCTTGCATAGCCTGTCATCCAAGCCTGGATTGCATCTCATGGCCTATGCCTAAACGACAATAAGACTGAGTTACTTATCCCCGGATCCCATCTTCCACTCAATAAACTGAACCCGGCATTCAAAGCCTTTGTCATCGATGGGAATACTATCAAGGTGTCGAACAACACAAAAACTCTAGATTTCCACCTTGATTCTACCCTTTCCTTGACAGAACAAATCAATTTGGCGGTCTCAGCAGCAGCATACACGTGCACACTAGTTACGGCCTGCAGACCTTTCATCACCACCCCTAACTGTATCACCCTGGCAAGAACTCTCATAATGGCTAAAATCGATTATTGTAATGCCCTATATCTGGGGACAAGTCAAAATAACATTAACAGGCTTCAAGTAACACAGAACAACGCTATTAGAGCAGCCCTCAATATCCCCAGAAAATTGCACATTTCTAACACCAGATGGAACCTCCACTGGCTCCCAATGGCACACAGAATAGCTCTCAAATCACTCACACTTACTCACAAGTGACTTACTAAGCAAGCACCAGAATACCTGGCCAATCGCCTCTCTGCACACACAGCTACCCGACCACTTAGATCTGTACAAGCTCATTCACTTGTTATACCCAGATTTAAACTGCAAAATTCAGGGGGGTCCAGTTTCCCAGTTCTTGTGTCCAAATGGTGGAAAACACTCCCAAACATGCTCAGAAATTAAGCCTGCTACCCCGTTTTCAAGAACAAAGCTAAACTCTGGCTCACTGAGCAAGATCTAGCCACCATCCGAGTTTGATTGTATACATTGTCACGCTATGATACTGTCTTATTTGACTAGACTTGTTTAGATGATTAACCTAACTACTCGTAATTATCATGTTACTCATAAGTATACTCATAAGTGTATTTATTGTGTGGCCAATTGCGATTTTAATATATGCCTGTACATTTATTGTAAAGCCAATTGCTATTGTAATGTATGCCTGCAAATGTATTACTTCGGTCGGCTTCTATGCAATTTACCCCAAGAAGCTGTAACTTGAGGCTGTAATTTAACCTGTAACTGTAACTGAAAGAAATGCGCCCAGATGCCTTTGGGCAGGGTGCGCTATATAAATAAACAAATACAAATACAAAACCCAGGCAAACACTGTCATTATTGTATTCCTGTACATTCCTTGATGCGCCAATATGTATAAACCAAATGATCACTATTAGTTTGCTTCTCGCCATACTGTATAACATGTTTATGCTCTAGAGCATACCATAGTTGAACAAATCAAAGATAACTAAGTGCACGTACTGCTCACCCTAATTGTACCATCCTACCTTGCTCTCCAACTAAGAAAAGCATGCCAGGCCTCCTATCAGTCATCATGTTCCCATTCTCCGTAATACACAATGCTAGCACTGCTTAGGAGGGACATTCACCATGTGTAACAAAGGCTTATCAAGACTTGGGTGCCTGCGCCATCACCCAATCCCCTGTCCTAGCCCATTCCAACCTATCACCTCACTGTTTCCTCCCCCGCAGAAACACAAGACCAGTAGCCTCCTCAAAGCTACTACCAGCCTAGATCTGACCCCTGCCACCCTCCAAACGACCACCATGCACATTCCTATTGAAGGGATTGCCAACAATACAACCCCCATCTATGGCAATGCCAGATGCAATAGACTCAGGTCACAAACCAAATTCATTCACCTGAACATCAACCCAATACCGACCATCGCCAAACCCACCAAAATAGACGCTATACCTACAACCTTCCAACCTAAAGTGTCACCGATAGTACCAACCAAACTGTACAGAGGTACTAAAGCCCCATCGTCCCAATCCCGGGTGACTCATTACTCACAGACCCCACCCCCAATCTTAAAGGTGCACTTATCAACGCAAACTCACTCAGAGCACATGCCATAGAAATTCATGACCTCATCATTGACCAACAACTAGATATTCTAGTTGTATTGGAAACCTGGTTACATCCAGCCTCAGGTCCACTGCTAGCCTTCGCCATTCCTCCCGGGTGTTATATCCTTAGGACTGACAGAGCCAGCACTCAAGGAGGCGGAGTTGCCATAATAGCTAAATCTACTCTGCAAATTAGGGCTTGCCCCCTTGAAGAAACACAGAGGTATGCACTCCTTTTAGCCAAATGTACTTCTAACCCCAAAACTACTACTAACTTCCTGGTAGTATATAGCTCACCAAATAAAAACCCTGATCTAGAGAGCCCACTATTACTTACTCCCCACATCAATCCTAATACCAAATGCATCATACTCGGAGACTTAAACCTAGGTTACAACGACCCCCAAGATCTGAAAGCTACAGCATTCTATGCAGCCTTGCAAGATATGAACTTCCTACAATAAATTAAGGACGCTACCCATACCAAAGGTAGAATACTTGATTGGATCCTCACCCTGAATTCACAAGTATCCATTGACTCTGGCCTACCTCTTGATTGGTCTGACACCATATCATCAATTTCTCCGTAAACAGCACAGCAACAGACCCTGCCATGAAAAAAAACGTGCTACCTATGAAACCAGAAATATCAGAAAACTCACAGCAGATAACCTATGCCTGGCCCTAAAAGAAGCACTGGCTTCCACCACACTGAAGAGTAATAATCCCAATTACCTGGCAGAGTCCTATCAAAAATGCCTCTTAACCACCTATGACTCACTAGCTCGTGTCACAACCAAAACCCGTTAGGCCGATAAACGTACAAGTTTTTGGTTCAACGATTAACTAGTCGCTCTGAGATGTACAAAAACGTCATTACAGCACATCAATAAAAAAGCTAATACTCCAGAATCAGCTAAAGCATTTAATGAAGCTAACAATGCTTATAAAACTGCTATAATGTCCCATAAAGTGGACACATTCAATTTGCACATCAGTAATGCCTCCTCCAACTCCAAGGAACTGTTCACTATACTCAGAATACTAGAAAATCAGTGTCAAGACACATCACCTATTAACACCAGCAAAATATGGTGTAATACAATCCAGAATGGGTTAGCATCCAACATACTACTTCTACAAAAGAAAATAGTCAAAAAAAGACAAATCTTAGCAAGTAAAACAGCACCCACCCTTGCAGAGGACCTACCAAATGGCAAAAATTGTAAGCCATTCCACTTCACCCCTGTCACACAAGAAGCTGTGTTGGACACCATATCCAAACTAAAGGCCTCCAACTGCAAAGGAGACCAATTTCCTGCCCACCTAGTAAAACTCTGTGCTCCCACGCTGACACCGATCATAACCAAATTTATTATTGCCTTGTTCAATTTGAACACAGTCCCTGCTAGCATTAAAGAAGCATGGGTTACCCCTCTTCTGAAAAAGCCAACACTAGACCCATCAATCCCCACAAACTACCGACCGATAACAACAGACTACTGCAACATACTCCTTCTAGGCACGTCCAATACCAACCTTGCCAAACTCCAACGTATGCAGAACAAAGCACTACGTGCAGCACTAGGAATAAAAAAGACTGACCATATCTCCCACATCAGGAGAAAAATTCATTGGCTACTCATCAAGGCGAGAATCATATTCAAAACCTTATGCATTACACATAAATGCATCGCCAATAAAGCCCCCAAATACATCAATAATTCAGTCACGAAAAAATCGTCCACCAGATCTAGCAAAAACTAATTCCTTGAAATCCCATGCTACAAAAGCTTGAGAGCTGGTGGCAGTAGCTTCAAAGTCCTGGCCCCTAGACACTGTAACGCTCTCCCGATAAATATCAAGAATGAAGAATCATTCCAGTGGTTTAAAAAAATCACTAAAAACTTGGCTATTTAACCAATTTTAACACACCAATCCTATCCTAACTAGATCCCCACCATACCAACGTGCCCATCTATCCACACATTGACTATCCTTCTCCTCTCTGATGAAAGTATGACTGTATTTTGTTTTTACTGCCTATTATTTAATTTTAAAATTGTATCAACCAAACTGTCTGCAACTATGCCGTAATACATCAGGGTCTGGGTGTGTAACAAATGTAATAAATAAACCCAGGGGTAGATGACAAGGGGCTAGAACCAATTGTAAACTCACTACTCTGCAACAATGTAATAGTTTCTTGGGGATGGAGCAGGCCAGCCACCTGAAATGCGAGGACTAGTAGAACAAAACATATAGGGTCCCCTATAGGTGGTAATACTCTCAATACCCAATCCCTTGTGCTGATAGGTTTTTTGGGAAAGGGCCCAAGTGATGACGCCAGAGTCACACAATACCGGCCTGCGTGCCATGTAATGTTGATATGTACCAGAGACTTCCTGTTTTCTTGTATTGATCCCTGTTAGTTTTATTTGCAATTAACTGCAGTTTGTACTTGCCTTTGACTGAGTCCTCCATTTATTCTGGGGAGAGTGTTGGGCCCTCGAAGTCTGCTGACCGCCAGCCTTGATCTGGCAAACCTGGGAGTCCTCCCAACAATATACTTTAGTTGATGTAGTTGAAATCCAAGTGAGTTAAGCCTCATCTCGGTTTGAAAGAACAATGATAAAACAGAGTCCTTCCAAATGCCAAGTTTCATACATTTCATGGTCGGCTTGACCGTTTGTGGGCTAGGAGGGGCACAGAACACAATACAGATCTTGGTTGGACCTGGAGGAAGGCAGCAGGAGCTTCTAAGAAGATGCATTTTTCGTATGTTTAACTGAAGCCAGATGACCCTGAAAGAGCACTGAACTGCATTACAAAAACTGGTGAAAGCCTTCTGTTAGTTGGGTGCAAGATACACAGGCTTATCACTGGCATCTGAATTGCCCCAGAGCAGGAGAGATAGATGCAGACATTAAGTGGCAGTGGGGACCTCTGGGCCAGCCCTCGCTGTGTAAAATTAAAAACTACATCATGCAGGATAGGAATGGTTAGAAGAGAAGGTGATAATAGGCTGCTGCTCAGGGCTCCAAAGCAGGGGCACCAAATGTCCTCCAGAATGTGGTTCCTATGCAAATGAATGGAGGCACACAATATCACGTCACACAACCCACAACGATGATGAAAGATGGCCATTTCCCTGCAAGATATCTGCGATACCTTGGGGAGCATATCGAGCTCTTGGAATGTCCATGTGAGAACCTCGAATTTCCAGGTTCAGAAGCTTGTTTGACTTGTAGTTCACAATCATGCACGCCTCTGAATTCTAAGTCGGCACAGGGGAGTCTCTGAAGAGTGTCCCATTTCCAGTTTAGATTCCTTTCTGTCACCCCTGAACAGACTTTGGTTCTCAGCCCATCTTAATGTCCTGATTGCCAACAAATTATTGTTGAAAGTGCATTGATTAATCTGAGACAAAGTAACATAATAGCACGTATTGTTTGACTCTTAATGAGATGTAATCAGACGCTAGGCATTCTTTTTTCTAAGTGCGGAAAGGAAGGCTTTTCTGTGCTTACACTCTCTTCCTCTCCTCCTGTCTGTTTTTAGAATTGTTATGAAATATATTTTTGTTCAATAAACCAAAGCAAAACCAACGGTGCAATGGAATGAATTATGCTCGTATTCCTTATGAATTTCAGACTTAATGGCATTTTGCATATATGAATATTTAGAGGCAGGGAATTTCATTCTGGCGGATAACATTATTTTTTGCCAAGTTTGTATCAAAAATATTCAAAATGTTAATGAGCACAGCTTAAGCCTGTGCCTGACACAGCAGGCATGCAGATACACTGCAATATTGAAAATCGCTGCAAGCTAAGCAGAGGATTTCGTGCTAATACTTAAATTAATAGACCCTTCCACTTGCACATATGGCCTCTTATTTCTTTCTCCCCATACGGTGATGGTTTTGAGCACAGGCTGGCTAAGGGAGTAACATACAGGATTGTTGAGTTCATTTCCGAGAAATGCAATCCACTCCCTGTCCACCGGCCTCCGCATCGTTTCATGCTCTCGATCAGCACCCGGGACCTGTTGTGAAACTAAGCTTTGCTGGCGGTGGGATATTATGCAAATAGATGCACAGAAGAGGTTGTCCATGCCAGCCATGTGGCTTGATGCCTTTAAACCTTTCCTTCAAATCCAATTCATTGTAGTGACATGCTGTCATAGTTCAGCAGTCAGAATCAATTATTGAATGGGTGTGCTTTGAATGAAATCCAGCACATTTCATTAGAAAATATGTAAGTTTCAATTGCTGTGCATTCCTGTGCTTAGATTAAAACTGTTAATGTATCATCGTTGTGCCCTCACAATACTGTTTCAAAGTCTGAAAAAAGGACTGCAAGACTGGAGAACTAGGCAAACTTGTCAGCAAGGCAGGTGCAGCTTTCTGCATGGACCCCATCTGTGCACCAGAACTCACATAAACATTAACACCGGCAGAAGCACCCTTCGCTAACCTACACCAAGGACCTATGCAGAAAGCAGACCCCCCTTATTGATTCGCACTCACAGCACCGCCATTTTCAAAGACATGAAAATCAAACAGATTTTTAAAAAATGTATTTGTATCTATGTTTGCAGACATTTACCTACCTAGGCTGTTCAGTGAGCACTGTGCTCACATGTAAATGCATTTGTGCATCCGGCAATCCATTCATCCATCTATACGTCTGTCGATCAGCCACCTAATCAATCAGTCCGTCCGTCCGTCCGTCCATCCATGTATTTATTCATTTAGAGTGAGCAGTGAATCAGCCAGGAAGAGAAGCACCATGTAGGAGGCTAGGAATATTACCACCAAGGATAGCCAGCATCGTCAAAGCTGAATCCCGGTAAAAACTGTAACCCTCTTGCTACCCAAGAAGATCCTTGTCTGTGCTTCAACCGTTAGACTGGCGAGACCAACCAGTCCATTCTTCTGCACAATAATTCCCACATAAGCTACCATTGAAGTGCCCCAGGATCATCCTGTGGACTACCCAGATTTGCATAAGCCTAGAAAATGTGTAGGTTGCCATCTTGAATAGGGGATTTGGACGCTACAGGTCATTGACTTGTTCCACAAGACCACCCCGACTGCTGATCTCCTGCATGAAGAGGGGCCTTCATGGAGTTGAGTCTTCTTCACTGCCATGTGTCTTGCCTGCTACCCCCTGATGGGGGTGGACTTTTCTGCTGCCTGTCTCTGCTGCATCCTGGGGTTCTCAACACATCATGGGACCAGAACCATCCAGCTGATAGATCTTCAGAACTATCCCACAGGAGTGCAGAACTGCCATCAAGCCGAAACCAATTCCAAAGCTGACTTCAGCCACTGCACTAGTGGCTCCTGTACCATCTGCAAGCATATCAATGGCAGACGTACGTAGCCGCAGAAATTCTGAAAGATGGGGTGTGAGTGTTCTTACGTGTTTTCACTCCCCTTCTGACGTGGGGATTTTATAAGCATAACATTTACAACCAAACTCTCAATTACCTAGTCATGCTCAGTGGAGTTCTGGTCAGGATAACCCCAGAGTAATACCTAGTGGGGTGCCATTGGTAGAATACCCCCAAAAACATTATACTTGCCTTGTTAACTCCAAAAGTGATTTATTCTGAAACTGTGTCCAATCTGCTGGCTTTGGCAAAGCTTGATTTATGGAGGCTCTTTAGAATTCCTGCTCCTTACACATACTTACCTGGTACGTTGACCCTGTTGAGGCACTGGACCTACTTATCTGGTAGGGAAGGAGTGCTTAAACTATAAACACGGTTTATGGGTAGTGTTTAATCCACTATTTTATCACTTCACTGTGTTCCGTTTATCCTGCACCACTGATTTTCCTTGTCTTTTCTGTGTTTCATTATAAAGTGTGATTGATTTCTCGTTGAGATCACCAACTGTGTACATAAGTGTATACAAATGTGTAACTAGTGTGTTTTAGTAATAACGACTTGACGTTTACTTACCCCCTTAGAGATTAATGGCCTAAGAAAGTACATTATGTGTTCACTCCTGTGTTTCGGTTCTTATTTGAGTACTCAGTGTTGGGTTAACTGTAGTGCTACACCACCCTCATAGCTCCTGAATTCTGCTCACTGCTTCTTCATTTGAAGGAATTTGGCTAGACCTAAGTGTCAATTACCATGTTCATCAACCAGGGTGGCTTCGCAGAACCCACCCCCAGGGATCATTCTTACAATTCATCTTAACACTGTTTGCATATCCCTTCCAAAGAGCACACTGCAAAAAAAATATTAAAGCATCATGTAAGTGCCTTCTGAGGTTTGCCATAACCCTAGGCTGGACGAGGACATGTCTCAGAAATATGAGATAAAGGCCTTTTTTTGTAAACGAATTGACGACCTTTGACTTCAATTGCAGGCTCAGTCACACTGTCGGAGACATGTGTGAGTTGATGTAGGAAGGGGCTGTTTGGAGTTAGGGGGCTGGGTTATGATATATCATTGTGGAATGTGGTTCTTAGAAGTGCTCACCAGATATCTGAGTCCTTGCTGGTCCTGCACATCTGGGAAGGAACTGCAGATCCACTGCGATCCATAAATCCACTTCTGGAAATAGGTTTGTATACTGCCATCTTTGGATTAGTAATGTAACTGCTAGTCAAACAATCGGAAGTAGGACTTCTTTCTTGACTTTGTTGCCGGAAGTGAAGATACCTATCTGTACTGTTAATGCTCTGAGGAAGACCTTGGCATAAGAGGTGGTGATTGTAGCTGAAGAAGAGGAGGTAGAGCATGCCAATAGTAAGTAATCGTTGTGTATTTTTTCAAAACAAGGACAGTGAATATGTGTGAGGTGTGGCATGTAGTGTCCTATCTATCCAAGAGAAACCTGGTAATTATCTTCTTGGTACTTCAAGCATGCACAAACATCTAAAGAGCTTGCATAGGGCAGATCAAGTTCCAGTAGAGCAGCACCACAGATGTATGTGGGGACAAGGTGCCACATTGTTTATATCTTGAGCAAAGGCCAAAAATGCTAAAAGCAACCACAATTTATTGTACTTTGCGCAATACATAGATTTACATTGGGGAGTGTGTCTGCGTTTTGCGATGCATTTGAGAGAAACGCAAATATTTGGTGTTTTTTTTGTTGTGCACTTTTCAATTTGACAACTGAAAGTATTCCCATTATATTTCATTTGACATGTTGTTTGAATAATTAACAAATAGAAACTAATTCAAAAGTATAAAAACAAAAAGCAAAAATGAAAAGAAATTGTCCATTAAAGACATGGGGCCTCATTACAACCCAGGCGTTAAGGGTTTAACGGCACCGTCGGCGCCGTTAACCCTTAACGCCTGATTACCATTTTAACGCCTGCTTTTAGCAGGCGTTAAAATGCAAGGCGCTAACCCGCCTTGGTGCTAATTACGGCACCGTAATTTACGGTGCCGTAATTAGCGCCTTCCCCACTCCCATTATGCCCTATGGGGCAAAAATGGGAATGGGGAAGGGTAAATGGGGAATGGGGATTTACCGCCCCACTCACCTTGGAATGGGGCGGTAAATCCGCCATCCACCATAGTGTAAACAGAGTTTACACCATGGTGGTAAAGTAGGGAACTTACCGCCTGGGTTGTAATGAGGCCCATGGCAATAAGTCAGAAACAGAGCTAATACTTTGGACCCAATTCATGGAAATGTGTGCAGAAATTGCAGAAATCCCAACAGGCTGCGTGCAGAGGACACTGCACGATCCAGTGTACAGAATAAAAAATACAGGCCCTGAGTGTTCATGGAATTACCCACGCAGAACCACCACATGTGCAGGCTGCGTGAGGAACACCCACAACATGTCCACATGGAGAGCCATATCAGCCATGGAAACAGACCTTTGTGCACTCCTCGCATGTGATGCAGTGCACTCCTGAAAACCCACCAGCAAACCCCCACAAGCAGGCCAGCACCCCGCCTGGGTGCATGGGGTACCCCATAACTATTCGAAGCACCCCCTCAACATGCTTACCACGTATTGTAAAAGTCAACATTAGCCGATAGATATGCGTGTGAACCCTCGCAAACTGCTTCTGCACCCTGGTACGATGCATTTCCACACCCTTTAGTCCAATTTTTTTTTTTTTTTTTTTTTTATTGGTTTATTTACAAACCTTTAAAAAGGAAAACAAAAGGATGAGACCATACATCGCTCTTCATTACATTCACGTTATCTACATTGGTTTTTGAGCCACCACATGAATCCAGTAAACAATTCTCAATTAATGCTAGCAAAGTTGTCAATGGTAGTATCAGTTTTTGATCCGTTCCTCTAAACATGTGAGACCACCACTCCTCAGCATTGAGCGATGGATGACTCTCGCTCCAATTACCCAGAAGTCGGGTTCTTTCTGTACGTAGATTTGTACAAAATAGCACTAAGTGTTTTAAAGTTTCTGGGTCTTGATCGCAGAGTCGGCACATTGGATTCATGTTCCTGTTAACTATCCATGTTCTCAGGCGTTCTTTTGTTTTGAACATATTAAGCCGAAAATACATGTACAGTCTTCTTGCGTTCGGATCAGGAAATAATTCAATGTATTTTTGCAAGTTATTAAAGGCGCAAGCCTCAGGTGGCACTTCGCTCAATAGTTTCAAGGCTCCTCTTTCAGAGCAAGTCAGCTCCCAGTCTAGGCGCCATAGTTTTAATTTTGCTGCATCAGGATTTCCTTCTAACAGGGCTGGTTTGATGTCGTATTCCGACATTAAGCTTTCACAGCGCTTTAGCCACATTTCTAATACTCCTGAAGTTGATGTGCTTTCATTGTTGAAAATGGCAAATTGCGGAATTCCTTCTCCGACCTTTGTTTTCCGATATAGAGACAACAAACTCCAACAGACACGTGCGTGCATGGAGATCAGTGATAGTTCGTACCTAATTGATGCTGTCGTAGTCCCTTTGGGTAATCCCAGAACTTTTACCCAAAAAATATTCTCGAGCGTGGACCAGATTTTCCAAGAGCACCCCAAGGCGTTTTCTGCTCCATATGTTAAGGATGGAATTACTTTTTGTTGATAGAATTTTAGTACCACTTTCAGTGAAAACCTGCCAAATCTTTTCTTTAGGACTAGAGCTTGATTTGCTAGTTGTTTACATTTACGTTTTGTCTCTATTACCCAAGGATTGTCATTAAGACAGGAACTGACGATCATTCCAAGGTATTTTACACTCAGCGATATCAGAAGTTTTTCCGTTCCTATGAACCAAGATTGGTTTTTTCGCATTTTTTTCTGACCACTCTGCAAATTGTTTAACATTAGAATTTCACATTTTTTTGTGTTAATGAGAAGATGATTTTCAAGCACGTACTGCTGTACTGCGTTGATTTTCCTTTGCAGACCAATCGGTGTCCGATCCAATAATATGAGGTCATCCGCGTACAGAAGCCAATTCAGGGGAGACCCATGAATCTTCGGTGGAAAAGATCTTACTGCCTCAATTGGAATTCCAATGTCAGAAATAAACAGGGAAAATATAGCTGCCGCCAGGGGGCAACCCTGTTTAACCCCCTTAAATGTTTCGATCGGTGCAGACAATGTTCCAGTTTGGTCCAGTCTTACTCTCACAGTGGTGCCAGTATGTAAGTCTTTTATTGCGTCTAAAAGGTCAATTGGGCACCCCCATTTGTTCAGTTTTTCCCACAGCAATTCTCGATCTACCATTTCGAAAGCATTGGAAAAATCAATAAATGCGAGGTATACAGCTGTTTTGGATCTAATGGCCTCCATCTTCAGTAGATTCAATAACAATAAATTCAAAGAACATCCCACACGTTTGACAAAGCCAGTTTGACGCGTATCAACATGGTTAGATTGGTTTGCCCACGTCACTAACTTTGTTTGTAACACGGTTGCATAAATTTTTCCTAATACGTCGAGTAACGCAATTGGTCGGTAGTTTTTTGGGCAGGTTCTGTCACCTTTTTTGTAAATGGGTACAATTACTGCTGATTTCCATGATCTTGGTGTCTGCTTTTGATCGTTTATTCTCTGAAATAATGTCATGCAAAAGTCGGCCCACAACTCTGGTTGTTGCTTGATTGTGAAGTTTGTAAGGCCGTCCGGGCCGGGAGCTCGCGAGTTGTTGGCTTTCTTAATTATGTTTATGATGTCATCTTTATTGAATACCAAATCCCATTTGTTTGAGATTGTGACACACGGATCAGGTATTTCAAAGTTCTTTTTGTATAAGTCGCTGAAGTGGGCAATCCATACTGACTCAGGCACCATCGCGGCTTGCATGCCACACTGGGAGGCTTCTGAATCGTTAATGATGTTCCAGAAGTCTCTGGTGTTTTTATTTCCGAGACTTATTAACATTCGTTCCGAGTCACCTTGTAACATTGACCTTTTGTGAGATTTAATCCAGTTTTTGTACCGCTGTCTGGCATCTTTGGTCAAAGTTACGCGTGTGGCATTATCGCGGTTCCGGGCTAGTCGGATAGTGCGCCTCATCAAACGTTTTTGTTGCAATACATTGAGATCAAAGCAATGAAGGCGTTTTATGCTAGGTCGTTTTAGCCCACCTTTGTTTGTTTGAAATTTTACTAATAGACCTGCATAGCCAGGTGTTGGATCTCCTGTACAGTATTGGTCTAATATATGAACGACTTCTTCGGCGTCAAGCCTTAACCTCACTCTGTTTGGTCCAACTTTGATCCTCTGTGACCATTTCGACTTGACATTTTGCGTCTGAATAGTAAATTTCATTATTAGCATGTCATGGTCACTCGTTTCCTTTGAGGTCACTTTTAGAGTGGTTACTCGTTTGTGAAGATCTGCTGAGACAAATATATAGTCGATTATTGAGCCGTGACAACCACTTTTCCATGTATACGCTGGTGGTATGTCGCCTTGAGTGTGACCATTTAGCATTTGCAAATTTCGAGCGCCTAGTTCTTTCTTCATTTTTAACCCCAGGTTTTTTGTTGAAGATTTTCTTGCATGAAAGAAATCAATGTTCAGGTCGCCGCAAAGTATTATGTTGGAGCTCCTTTGGTTCACAAGTAGACGATCTATGATGGTCGAGATTGCGTCGATGAAATCGTCATTCCCCGCACTGGCATGGTTCCAATAAACGTTAATAATCGTCATTTGTTCAGGTGCTAATTTGTCGCAGTTTGGTCTGGTCAAGGTTGATTCTTGAATAAAAGGAGAATGATTCACAGAGTTTGTAATCCTGAACCCAGATATACTCCTTACCATCGTTAGCAGACCAGCCATTGGGCGCCCCTTGCTAGATTGTATAGCAGGGTTTACGGCGATCTGAAAGCCCGTCGCTACCGTGTTTCTTGTAAACATGCAATTGTCAAATCACCCAACCACTCACTGTAGAACAAATGGTTAAAACCCCGTGTGTTCCACGATCCAAGTGAACATGTCTGGGGTGGGGACTCGGCATGGCATTATTGTGGTTGATTGATGTTCAATGTTGCTGCTACCCAGTTCCAGTTTTGTTCCACCCCTAAAGGAAGAGAGGTATTGTGAGTATTTGTCGCTTCGTCGTTTGTTTTCCCGTACCCTTGAATTGTTATGGAAAACTGTTTTATGGGCCCACTTTCATCTTGACAGCAACCGTTATCAAATGAGACGTGTTTCTTATCAATAGGCAGAAACTTTTTATCAGTTATTTTTGCTTTTGAACTCTCATCATTTGAGTTCTGATGCGGGGGCTTTAACCGTCCCGCAAAGTCGTTTGACGCTGCCTCGGACAGGCTCTCTGTTGCTTTTTGAGTGTCCCAGACACGTCCTAAAAACTTGAGTTGGGGGCTATGGTTACGTGTTACTACAGTAGATGATTCATCTTGCAACTTATAGACATCAAAGCCCATAGAAAGAAGAGACACGTTTTCCTCCAAGATGGAGGAAGCGATCAAAGGAGAGGTTATATGAAGCACCACTTTGTCATTCCGGGACTCTTCTGGGAATTCGACTAAGAGCAGGTCGTCTGAGTTGATGGCACGTAATCTCGGGACGTGATGTAATAATGTTACGATATTCCTGCGATTTAAAATCAAGTTATCATGAGGCTGCAATCGCTCGACAAGTATTCTAACTGAGGAATGATGATGGGATCCCCTGGATGTTAGGATCTCTTTCGTTGTTTTAGTTGTGTTTATGGATCTTGTTATGTAATCATTATTGTTCCTCTCTGGTAGTAATGAGCGTTGGAACTCGACTCTTTCATTACGAGCTCCTACTTGACTCTTTCTCTGGTCCGAGGATAGATGAACTTGATCAATACACTTTTCTAATTGGTAAATTCTGTTTTGCTCTTGCCGTTTGTCTTGCATGGTCAGAAAATGTTTGCTCTTATTCGGTGGGGCGACTCCCTTGTCGTTTATTTGGAAGTTTCGCCCAGGTGGACACTCAACGTCAGCCTTGGATGACATGGTAGGAGCACTCGCTTTGGCGTCGTTCCCAATGGAAATCGCTCTACCCATCGCGGATGCTTCTATCTTTAAGCACTCCGTTTTCGGCTCGTTACCAGTATATGGTTTTTCACAAAGTACAGCACTGGATTCCAAGTCCTCGTATACACTGTCATCATAGATTGACACATTTAATAAGTCAATTGAGGGTTCTTTCTCTGTGCTTACTTTATTGGATTCCTTAGGGACACTCTCAGTGTCAGATAGACTGGCAGGAGCCTGTTTTTGAGTTTGCTTAACAGACTGCTTTATTATTCCCGGGGCTAACGTATGGACCACCTTGATGTTACGTAAAAATTTGCGTGCTCCATTTTGTTTGTTGCCTCTCTTGACAGGTAGATTTTTGGATTTTTTTTTTAATTGTTGTCCGGTTAGATGTTTACCCACACTTTTTTGTGATGATGTCTCGTCTTCTTTGTTGAAAATGGAGAATAATGGTCGAATTGAGTCTTCAATGGGGCCCTGCTCGGTCCAGTTTGGTTCCACACACTGCGGCTGTGTGGTAGAAGTTGATTCAACTTGTGAATCTCTCAGAGCTAAATTTGCAGAGTTCTTAGCTTGTTCGAATGCAGTGTGGAAGGATACGTCAGTAATTTCAATAATTGGAATAACTTCAGGACTTGGAGTTGCTATACTTGCTGAGGCACAGAGTCTTATAGGCTGTAGTCCGAGTTTTTTTGATATGGTAGTAGAAGCCATGGAGGAATTCACAGGTGGAGTCTGATCAAGTGTCTTCTCAGATAATACTCCAGGGTTCGCCTGTGTTAGGCTAGATTAGATAATTGGACAAGAGCCAGTGAATTTGCGGTGACACCACAGTGATCTGTTCCTTGCGTAGAATCTTCAGTTGCCAGTTGTGATAGATCGTGGGGTCCCTTTTGTCCTGATACTGAATGTGGTCGTTTTCCTTCCCCTTTGAATATGGCTAATGCTTCCTTGGCTACTTCAGCGAGTAGTCTTTTGTCAGTTGCGTCATTATTCCTTTGTTTAGTCACAAGCTTATGTAGGTCGTCTAGTTTTCCTACGCCCACCAGCTGTGTTTTGTTAGTTAATCCACATATTTGTTCTATGTTCACTACTTTTGAATTAAGTAGTGCCACTACCGTGGTCAAATCTCGGGTGGCCTCGTGTAAATGTTCGTACAATTTTATGAACGGGGCAAGAGAGATGGTTAATGAGGATAAAACTAGTTCTTGCAGGCATGTGGTCGTCATAGCGGTGTTATCTAAGGAGCTGTGAGTGGGTGCTTTCGAATGGTTGAGGCTTCTGGCAATATTAGTTCTGTTTCCTCTAATTTTCGGGAATGGTCGTTCAATGAAGGAAGACTCAGTGGTCTCATCACTGTCTGAGTCGCGGTCAGAGTTTTTACTACTCAGCGACAGAGTCTTTTTTTTGTGTACAGAAATCATGGTCAATTGACGTTTTGTTGTATTATTTGATCTTTTTTGTGACAGAGGTGGTAAACCGTGCGAATCCGGGCTGAAATCCACCCGCTCTCTTGTTGTCGACATTTTTAGTCCAATTTGAACTCCTACTGCATGCACACACCCCATAATCCAACAGGCAATTTTTCTATCATGCAGCGATTCCATGCATAAGTGCCTGTATGCCTGACTTCGGCGGGTGGTGGATAATGTGAAGGACTTGGGTGGACAATTCCCTGTCGAGAGGTTGCACGCTCAGAAACCATGAATACGTCTTGTGCCGCACAATTGTGGGCGTGCAATGGACTGCCTGCGCGCCGTCACTCGTAATGCCCACTTTTCGCATGTTCTTCCCCATTTTCCAGATTCAACTCCCCACACCGTCTTCTGCACAGGCCTCACCCATGCTCTGCATGGTGTCTCATGCAAGGTGTTATATGCCTCACAGAGAGATGCAAAGCCTGCGCAAACTCCATGCGAGTCCGGGAAAAGTGCAGCACATTCGATTCAATGAATCAACTAACACAGATTTGAGTGAGTTTGGCATGCAAGAACTCCATTTTCTACGCAAATAATTCCATGAATCGAACCCATTGTAAATAATATATTCTGGCAGGTAAGTGAAGTGTTGTTTCATTGAAATGAATAATATGGTTTGTAAGTCATGAGGTTTGGTGTTGAAAAGGAGGATGAGAGGATTACTAGTGGTGGCAATACACTTCTATATCATATTACTTGTACTTGGTTCATTAGGAGAAGGTGACCACACGTCTTAGCCCTGCATACGTGGTGAGATTGTATAACTAAAGGCTGCAGTGGTGACTCGTTTTTGTGCTCTAAGAAACACAGAAAGCACTGAAGCAGGGGAAGCAGGAGGAAGGACATTTTCAAGATTTAAGCAGGTGTTTTTTTCAGCAGGGAGTGATTTGCTACCTGTTAAAGCAATGTGAAGTAGATAAGAAATGATCTAAAAGAGGCTGTTCATTTGGTGGAAAGTGAAGAAAGTACATCAGATTCATCACAAAGGAGGGCAGAAAACATGTTGCCAGAAAGGTCCAACAAAATATTGAAGTCCCCAGAATGAGTATGTTTCAAGACAGACTTGCTGCTCTCTATAATATATAGCTATTCCTTGAAAAAAACAGTGATCCTGGGCACGCCTACTTTTTCCAAACAGTGAAAATGATGTCTGCCCAACAGACGAGTTGGAATTAGGCACAGACGAAGGCAACCCCAACTAGGGTATCTAAAGAGGAGAGAAGTTCTTTTTCAGTATAGGTGTGAATGTTGCCCTGGAAAAGTTTACGTTTGTGCACAAAGAGGGAATACAAACAATCAGAAAAGAGATGGTTTGGAATGCATGGTGAGTACCAAGCATCAGAATCACTCAGTTCTTTGTACATGCTCAATACATCTGCAGATATGTTAGTTTCATGGCCAACATACTTAGTAGGAAGGACTTTCTTCTTGCTCCCCATGGATTTGTAATAATATTCTGTAATCAGACACTTACAACCTCCCCCTATTCTTAGCAGCTACGACCATTGAGTGTTACCAGGTTCTGAAGTCAGTTCATCTCTCTACCTCTTGCACCAGTTGTGGCACCCCTAAGTGACTTTGGTAATTTCTTGGTGACAGCCAAGTAGATCGACAGCATGTAACTGATTTTCCAGAATTGAGACTCAAACACCAAGCATGTTTCAGAATTGGTATTATTACAATATAAATAGTTTAGTTTTGTTTTTGGCATCTGCGATACGTTTTTGCAAGACAAAAAAAACATACATTAACAAATCACTACATCATCATGTGTTAGTAAATTGAAAATACATGTTTCATAATCTAAAAACAGATTTTAATATGCACAACTTCAATAACAGATCCATTGAAAAGTGCATTACACACTTTTTAAAATTACAAAAAGCAGAGAATAAATATATAAAAATAAGACATAACATCAATGAATTACAAAGTTCTTATTAGCTGTCTTGCTTTGGTGACTCTAGAAGATACTTTGGAGGTAATTCATAGAATCCAGAGCACAAGAGGCGCACACGGCTGGCGCACAGTGTGCGCGTGCGACAGCCTGCGCCAGCCGCGTGTGCCAAAATCCATTTCTGCGCACAGCGTATTCATGGATTTTAACATCCTTTACCAGCTGTGGCGCAGAGTGGCGCAGCGACCCTGCAGCAGCGCCAGTTACGCCTCCAACCCCTCCCCGTGCGCCATGTACAGCGCACAAATCATGTACATGGCGCACAGGCCCCCAACCACAAAAACACCTGTAAAACTCCCCGTGCACCCCTTCGAATACACGTACCCCACTGCGCGGGAAGTCTCACACGCGATTGGCCCTGTGCAAGCAGGGTACATGCATTTCGGGGGTGTGCGGGAAGTTTCACACGCGATTGGCCCTGTGCGAGCGGGGTACGTGTATTACTGGGGTGCGCGGGAAGTTTCACACGCGATTGGCCCTGTGCAAGTCGGTACGTGTATTACTGGGGTGCGCGGGAAGTTTCACACGCGATTGGCCCTGTGCGAGCAGGGTACGTGCATTTCGGGGGTGCGCGGGAAGTTTCACACGGGATTGGCCCTGTGCGAGCGGGGTACGTGTATTACTGTGGTGCGTGGGAAGTTTCACACGCGATTGGCCCTGTGCTAGTGGAGTACATGTATTACTGGGGTTTGCGGGAAGTTTCACACGCGATTGGCCTTGTGCGAGCAGGGTACGTGTATTTCCAGGGTACGCGGGAAGTATCACACACGATTTCGCTGTCAGAGCGGGGTACGTGTATCCAGTGCGGTGCGCGGGGAGTCCCACACGTGAATTGGCAGTGTGGGTCCTCCCAGGTGTGCCCTCTACCCCCTCCACAGCCCCTGCAGGCAACCCACACCACAGGGGACTACCCTGCACCCCTGGTCATGTCCCACACACAGCCCATCCACCATGGGCATGTCCCCCAGCCAGCCCACATGTCACCTTCCACTAGTGATCACCAACCCATGTCCCCCAGCACCCCCACACCCCAGCAGTGGGGGGGACCTGCCAGCAGGCCCCGTCTCATGTCCCCCAGCACCCCCAACCCCCAGCAGTGAGCCTCAGGCCCAGACTCATGTCCCCCAGCACCCCACCCCCCAGCAATGAGGGGCACCTGCCAGCAGGCCCCGACTCATGTCCCCCAGCACCCCCACCCCCCAACAGTGAGGGGCACCTTCCAGCAGGTCCTGACTCATGTCCCCCAGCACCCCCAAGCCCCAGCCGTGTGGGGCACCTGCCAGCAGGCCCAGACTCATGTCCCCCAGCACCCCCACCCCCCAGCAGTGAGGGCACCTGCCAGCAGGCCCCGACTCATGTCCCAACAAACAACATGTCCTAACAAAACAGAAGCATGTCCCTAAAGCCAACCCGAATCCCCCTTCCCCCAAATCCAAGCATGCAACCATCCACAGAACCCACTCCCAAATTACCCATGCCATGATAGATGAAATGAACCACCATGCCCATGCAGGAATGCACAACGTAGCCACACAGTGGCAACACGTGACTGAGGAAATGTTCAATGAGACATGCACAAAACCAATTACAGAACACAACACCAATTCTGAAGTAATAAAAAATGTATTAAAAACATAAAGAACTGACTTTGAGGAATAGTAAACTGAAAATCAATGCACAATGACCGATGTAGAAAGAAATGTTGCAAATCCAATGAAGTTCAAAAAAAGAAAAATCACATAGAATAAAAAAGTGGTCCATTGCCAATGTCCATAATAAAAACATAATCCACATTTTTTAAAAAAAACATTGATCAATGGGAATATAGAAAAAGAAAGTATGTACAAGTCTGCAACTATATACAATGTAAGTCCAAATGGTCCATTATCCACAAACAAAAGGAAACCTACAAAAAAAAGTCCTAGGAAGAAAAAACTATATACACACGAAGTGGAGCAATGTCCATTAACTCCAAATTAAAAGAAGAACAAAGGATACCTAACACTATCTGACTATATACAATGGCGGCGGGCAAGTTCTGCGGCTCACTCTGTGATGTCCCAGGCCAGGGCATCATCGAACTCCATGGCAATGTCCCAGAGGCAGGCCTCTGCCCTGGCCTCGAGGTCTCGCAGGGATGCACTCATGGCCTGTTCCAACTCCCTGCGAGTTGCCTCGAGGCACTCTGCCCGCCTCAACGCCCGACGCATGGAGAACTCTGCCCTGACCATGGTGAGCTGCGCCTCTTCCGCCCGCCGCCGCTCCGCGTCTATGCGCTGGCCCAACTGCAGCCACATGCACGACACTCCCATTCCAGGGTTCTCCTGCCCTCTGGCCGATGCCTGCCCCTCTGATGTTGATGGCCCCGAGCCATCATTGCTCCCACCTAGAGCCTGCTGCTGTTGCTGCTGTCCATGTGCCCTGTCCAATGCCTGCACATCCTCCATCTGCTGGACTCCAGTTGTTGGGGTGTCCACCCCTGCTGGACCGCCGACTCCCGACTGTGGCAGGGATGGGATCTCCACCAAGCTGGCTGTGTTGGTCAGGCCAGGTCCACAGGGGGCCCTGGTGGAATCTGGGCCGGAAGACGGCAGGGAGAACGACTGGCGCATAGTCTCCACAGAGGAGGAGCGGTCTGCCAGAGTGCGCGATACATGTAGGAACCCACCGAACAGGGCCCATCCCAACAGTGCCACGTTGCGACGCTGCTGTTCGTGATGGCGTGCATGCTCTGCCCAGGAAGCACGCACGTCATCACGAATGTCAACTGTGCGCAATGCGACACCAACCAGGACGGAGCCCATACGGTCGTGGGACCCCTCGTCCGCAGGTAGTGGAGAGGCAGATGACGTGGCACTCCCTCCTACCTGCGGACGGGCCTGGACGGGGCATCCCTGCTGGTGATGGTGGTGCAGTCACAGGGTCAAGGACAGTGACATGCACAGGCCCCTCCGCGGTGACCTGTGCTGCCTCCTGACCCTGGACTGCACAACTTGCACCAGTGGTACTACCCCCACCAGGCCCCATATGCGGCTCAGTAGCGGGCTCCTCCTCCTCTGTGGAGACCACCAACCTGGATGTCTCCACACCGTCTTCTGCCATTGCAAGCCAGCCGCAGTGGCAGACGTGGCACAAGCCCCCTCGCTCCCAGATGTTGGCAATTCCTGGGAGGGTGGCTGGGCCTTGCGTCACCGCCCGGTGGAGGCATCCCTGCCACTTCGCTCCACAGCGCCGTCTCCGCCCTCTTCTTCACTTGACGCTGCGTAGAGGGAGACATAGAACACAAACATCAGGGTACAGTACAATATTCCCCTAGACAGGAAGCAATAACACATGAGTGGCACTGTCAAATGTCACTTCCATCCTGTCCCTCAACAACACATGGATGAATGCACGCAACACAAATGCAGAAACAGTCCCGGCGCCTACAATCAACATCAGCATCCATGTACAAGGGCCTCTGTTAACAAAAATGTTGCCTTCAAACTCACATGCATCATGGCTCACACTGGTCCCATGCACACACATAACCGGAGGGTCATGCATCATGGCTTGTACACCACAGACACAGTGGATAGACGCAGTGGATACAACGGTGACGGCACTGCATGAGTGAATCTACACATTATCACGGACATGTGTCATGCATCCATGGCGTTTCAAAGTCACACACACACACTTCTCAGATACACACACATGTGCACCATACATGTACATGACAGCAGCACACATCCCTCACCCCCCTCCATGTTCAAGAACAGAGACTGGCATGCATTCATGTGTGCATTCCGCATACAGCTCCCCATGTTGCAATGGAACACATGCACCATCCATGTGGCTCACACATTACTGATCTCACATGCATGACCATGATGCCCCTGCACACACACATCCATACATGGCCTATGTCACACATACAGGCAAGTATCAGACTACCAGCACACTGCAACATGACCTGTCTCACACAGCAATGCTTGGCCACTTACCGCTCAACTCCAGACGGGTCTGCCTCCGAAGGATCTGGGTGTGGAGAGCTGGGGCTATGTGTTCCAGGACCCTCATTTGGATGTTACTCATGCTGCCCTGGCCCCCCTCCACGAGACGAAGGGCCTTGTAGAGGGTCCTGGAACTCAGGTCCTCCCAGCGCTTCTTGACGTGCTTGATGTCGTGGGTTGGCACCTCCTCCGTGTTGATGGCAACCACTGAGTCCTCCCAGATCCAAAACCGTCCTTCCTTGTTGGCGCGTGATGTTCCTAAGAGGGCATCATAATGCCCCAGGACATGTTCTACCAGGACACCAACTTCCTTCTCACTGAATCTGGTGGCCCTCTGCCTCTCTGACTGGGGGTCGCCAGTGGTCTCAGATGGTGTTTGCCCCGACATGGCGACCCCCGTGGCAGGCGTGGGTGGGCAACTGGGTCCTGGGGCTGGGCTGTGGAGCGATGGTATCCCAGTCGGTAGTCTTCTGTTCCAGACCAGCAGGTGGACACTTTTGGGCAGGAGCGTGGTCTTCCATGTGTATTTGCGTGGCCAGCTTGATATGGAGTGATTTGGCACGTCAAAAAATTGCACGTCAGTGTGTAATTCGAGCAAAGGCCTTTAGCGCGTAAGCACGTCTGTGACACGACGCGCTTGGGCGTTTCCCTCGTAACGTGAGCAGAGTGGTTCAGCGCGCATGTGAAAAAACTGCAGCTCCGCGTGTGAATGCGTGTAATCTGAGGAAAGGGCCTACTCGCGTAAGTGACGCGACGCGCCCAGGCGTTTCCCTCAGCACAGGTTAAAGGTGAGCGAGGCCAGCAGTTCGCTGTACGTGCCTTTCGTGGAGACCGACTTGTGTTGCTACTTTGTGATGTTTCACGCGCCATCACAACTTCACAATGGATCAAGGACATATCTCTTCTTTTGGCGGGGATATTGGCTACGTGTGTTTTTCATTATCACGCTAGTCAGACGGTGAGTCGCACACACTATTTTTCCCACTGCGGGTTCCCCTGTGTATCACACCCGTTTTCAAGGTCATAGTAGCCTGCGTGTCCCAAGCGTATGCGTTTTTCGTGTTAGTGAGTGCCCCCGCGTACTGCGGGAGGCTGATTCGACGCACGTAGGCTGCAGTGTTGCGTGCACGGTTTTACTGCAGTTTTGGGGTGCCTGAGCATTGCGTGACCCGTCACTACATCACCGGGGTCACATACAGCCTTGCAGGTGCAGGGGGGCTGTTAACATCTTACATCCCACCCCCTTCACGCCAATTGCCCAGGACGATTGTGGTGTACACCTCCCATTGGCACTCCTCTATCTGTGCCGGCACTACTCCATCTGTGCCATGGTTGGGAGGCCACCAAAGTTGAGGGGCGCCACAGCTGGGCGTCCTCCTTGTGGCAGGCATGGTCAGGGATGTAGCCGGGGTGACCAGGGAGTAGGGGGACTCCAGGGTGTCCAGGGTGGCCGCAGAGGGGGAAGAGACAGGGGTGCGCAACTTGAGCACTGGTATGCTTCAATTTCGCCGTTGAGTACTTCCCTGTTCATGCGTCCTGTGTACATGCTAACTTCCAGCAGCCAATCTGCTAGACATATGCTGTGTGGTACATCCTTTGTACTTGATGAAGGGTGTCTCATTTGGACTGTGCAGAGGTCAGATGTCCCGCAGGGACATGAGTGCCCATTCATGCTCCATGTGTATTCCACTCATGCCCCTATGTGTCCTTGACTGGATGATCATTGTAGTATGAGTCCAGGAGGACCTACATTGCATGGCATTTCATCAGCCTTCCCATTTCCACTGTGGCTCAGTCCTGCGTCGCACACATGTTAAGGGTGTGACAGTCTGTGTGGGTCACAGGCCTCAGCCTGTTTAATGGCCAATGACTCTGTCCAACTGGTGTAGTGTCTTCTTCACTCGTGGGTGTACTCCGGAAGTTTCATCATGTGTCCTGCTTACGGTCCCATCATCATTTGCTGTGTTGTCACTTGACTCACATGATACAGTTGATGCTAGTCTACACTGTCTGTCAATACACAGGTCTATGGTCAGCCTATTGATACCATGCTAGGCATCAATGCATTTGCACCTGGGGGGAGGGGTGGTTTGCTTGTAGCCATGCTAGCCATTGAATGCACATTGCACGTGTTGGCTGAAGTTGACCTTGCACTGCCTTCACATTTTCAGATACACATCATGAAGTACTTGTACATGTAGACAGTGAGTAACGTACAAAATTGCTGCACTGCATCGACCCACTTCTGTGCAAAATTACACCATTCTACATGCCTAATCACATAAGCAGTGTCAAGTTGACCCAGCATGCATGGCAGGTTCTCTTTTGTGAGTGACATGTCTGCTTGATGTGTTTGTTGTCTGTGTGATGTCTGTGTTTGTGTGTGTTGTGTGCTTCTAACATGTGTAGTGACCTTTTTTCTCTCTACTTTTCAGATGATGACGCATTGGAGCCAGAGGATGATGTTGTCATGCCAGGCACATGGTTGTTATCACTACAGCAACCCGGCACAAGTGGGGGTCGTGGGGTGGTAGGCCACGAAAACCCACATGTGCTACAGTCCATCTTGTCTCTGGCTGGCAATGAGTTCAGCCCTGATGACCACTCTGACGTCCATGTCGAGTTGGATGAGCATCAGGTCCATATGTCAGGGGTGAGTGATTTTGATGTGGGCACTCCATTGTCCGCGACACCTGCACTGAGGGGTCAAACAGTCTTGGAACTTCTGCCTGTGGTAGATCGGGACGCAGGGTTGCCCTCCACACCAGTCACTGATGTGCCTGGACCATCACGCCGACGGGGGCATGTAGTCATGCAGCCGCGGGCGGTGCCAACACAACGAGGACACCAAGTCCTTGGGTCCCGCAGGGGTCAAGCCCAACAACGTGGTCACCACGCGCAACCACTGTATACTGAGTGGGAGATTCTGAACGCCAGGGGGGAGCAATGGAGAACATCACTGTGAGTATGGAGCGTGTGGCCCAATCCGTGCTCCCCCCTGCTAGGCAGGTGCTTCTCCAGCAACAGGCGGCACGGTCCACGGCCTGCTCGCTCAGGCTGGGCATGGCGGCCTCAGACAGGGCACGCCAGGCTGAGATGGTGTCTTTGCATCGAGCAATTGCTGCTCACGCAGAGGAACACATGGAGGCCCTGAGGGAGGAGTATGCTTCCCTCAGATCCACTTTGGGTGTCCTTATGATGTCCCAGAGAGAGCGGGCAGAGGAGTGGTTTTCACAGCTTGAGCGTACCATCTCGGCTGAGCTACATGCTTGCCGGGAGGTGCAACAGTTGTCCAGCCAGGCCTTGCAGGAGGAACTCTGTGTTACATGTGTTACCTTGCAAGAGGAAGCATGTGTATCACATGAGGTCCTGCATGCAGACCTACGTGTGATCGCCACACAGAACCAGGCTCACCTGTCTGGCAGACTTGCTGCCGACGAGGGGCAAGCTGCGGCTAGGCGTGGTCAGGCTCCTGTGCCACGTCCTCCTTTCCAGGAAGAGCCAGACTCGGACGACAATCTATCTCCCACATATGTCGGGCTGTGCAGGCGTTGAGCCCATGGAGGTTTTTTTTTTCCCCAACATCATTGCATGTGGGTGTTGAGCAGTACAGTGTACTTCCTCCCTCCTTGGTGGCCCCCCCCACCCAGGTCGTATGTGGTCATTTTTGATTTGTCTTTTAGTTTAGTTAGTTAAGTTTCTATTTGATAGTTAGTTTAATTAGGTAATGTAGGTTTTTCATAGTTAGTGTAATTAGTTAATATAGTTTAAAATTGCTTGTCTATTGTGCTTTCATGTGATGGTGTGGTGCTTTGTGGCTTTTGAAAGCATCCACTGTCTGTTCCAGCTGGGCCCTTCAAGCTTGTCTTGTGTATGTGTTTGCAGTTTGGGGTCCTTGACTCACATATGCATGTGTGCGCAAGCAGAGGCACAGGGATTGCGCTCATACATCTGAAAACAGCTGACGTGTTTCAAGGGACTCCAGGCAAGGTGAGCAGCACAGGGGGGCCACAAAAAAGCAAACCGTCCACCTGGCCAGTTGCACATGCATGCTAATTATCAGCACTGACAGTGAGCTTGGACAAATATTGGTGTTGAGGCGCACAATACAGCTGAGATGTGTTGGTGGACTAATGGCTAGTTGTTGTGAAAGTTGTCTGGGGCACCTGCAGGGGCAGTGGCCCATACCCTACGGTCCACCATGGTCCATTGAGGCACTTGTATTAGCCATGTAGCGTTGCAAGACATGGAAAGAAGCAGCTCACAGGGACAGACTCGTGTGCAGTGCATTTCACGTCTATGTCGAATTTGACACATGCACTACCTACTTTATTTCGGTCATGGTGGAACACGACTTGTTCTGAAGTCATATCTTGCTATATGCGTCTGGCTGCTTACCCAGGGAACATTGCATGTTGTGTAAATCATGACACATTGGTCTTCCATTTGCCACGCACCCACTGGTGCCTGTCTTACTGCATTGACTGTGTATGAACCATCACAGGGGTAATGTTACGTATGGGTACGAAGCATCCACACCAGATTGTTTGTTTGTAGAGTAGTTTGTTAGTTTGGGGCATATATGGTGGTGTGTTTGTGTGTTATGGGCACGCACAGATTAGTAACTGTGGCTCTCTTTGCAGCATTGAACTGCTCCTGTTACCGGACCTGAGATTGGGCAGACAGGTGGCCAGCACTCACCCCAGAGATAAGTTTCTCTTTGTCTTCCATTTGAATAATTTGCTGCTATGTGCATGATGATCAAGTTTGGTGTACTTGTGTATGTGTTAATGTGAGTAGTACAGTTTTGTGCATTTCCTACCTTCCCGTGTCAATTCTACTCCCCTCTCCTGCCCTGCATTCCGGTTATCCAGTATAGCAATGCCTGTCCCGACTGCATATCCCTGACCCTCCTTCCACACCAGGGTCGCAGAGGCCTGTGTGAGTTTGACCTTGCAGTCATCCAGACCACGGTGGGGTTGGTTGGTTCGTGCCACTCCTGCGCCTGTACACGGGAGCTGTGACAGTACACATCAGATTGTGGTGCATCATTCTGTGTTATGTACCACACATGGTACACATCCTGTTGTGACATTGTTTTAATGTGCTACCTTGGTTGTTACGTCATTGTGGTAGTACTTGGGCTATGTGACGTACTGCTACTTCAAGTCATCTACTGGAGGCTATTCTGGTTTGTTTTGCTGCCTGCAGGCTTTTTGCTTGGCTTCTGTGTTGGCCTGCTTTGAGTTCTCTTTCATGTGGTGTTTTTGCAAGTCAAGGTGGCCTATGAGGGTGCTGGACGCTTTTTGCACACAAGCTGGGAGATTGTTACAAAGGGGAAGGGTGATCCTGTGGCCAGGTGAAAATCAAGGATGAAGGCTACATAACCCAGGTGCAGTTGTTCAGTGGGTCATGGTGATTTGTGAGGGAGGGGGGTGTTTTGTTGTTGACAGTTGCCTTTCCCTACAGTGTGATGCACACACTGACATTGCCATTGCAGTATCCCATGTACATGATGTATTCTGCTGATCAATGTCTGTTCATGTGTTGTGTTTACCTTTCAGGTGTGAGGGAATGGTTGTGGCTTGACATGCTGGGGTGTACACATGGTGAATGTTTACATGTGATGTGTAGAGGAAACTGATGGTCACTTGATTGCACATGCATATATTGAGTGCATGTCCCTACTGACCCACACACTCGCACTATGATCCACTACATGTACAACCACCCTTCCATGTCCACATGTACACTCTTTTTGCCTTCTGGTGCCCACGGTGTCCCTGCAACACATAATCTATGACCAATTGTGGATCCTGTATATGCGTAATTTGCTTTTTGATGTAGTTTGTCGGTTAGATGTGATGCTCAGGGTGTGTGTCACACACAATGGCTGTTTACTATGTTGTGCGCTGAGCAGTGTGTTGCAAGAGGTGGGCACGGCACACAGAAGCTGCAGTGTTGATTTTGCAATGCACAATGTGCATGTACACAGGAATTCATTGTTATGTTACAACTACAACTGTTGGAATGCATTTGGGTATGACTTCTTTTGGGTGGGAGGTTGTTGGTCAGTCATCATTGTGTGATGCCACTTTACATGGTTCATATGTCAATGTGTACCTTATTGGTACTGTGTTGGTGTATAGCTATTGCTTGCCATGTCATGTTGTGGTTTGGGAGGGTTTGGGTGGCATACCAGTGATAGTCATGGCCTGTTTTGCAGGTCTGTGTGATTCACACCTTGCATGTGTGCCTTTTGGTCACACAGGATTGCTTATGTTTAAGAAGCTAGGGATGCACACAATGTGGCACTTCCATGGCAACATTCTCTGGGTGGTAAGGTTGTGACCGTTGACTGTCTCTTTGTCATCATCAATTGTCACCTGGTATGTGCCAGGCCTGTGTGCACTCCGCAGGGGTGAGAGTTTAGGTGAAAAATGTGGCCCCAAGCTGGGTCCGGGCTTCCTCGCCACGTGCCCTGTCCCCTCCCATGGGCAGCGCATGTGCCTGTACTTGGGGATGTGGGGGCACCACCATGTCCACCGGTACGCCCTGCCATGATGCAACAGTGTGCAGGACACATGCTGCCACAATGATCCTGCACACTACTGGGGTTGCATAGAGTAGCTGCCCAGCAGAGCGGTCAAGGGAGCGGAAGCGTGACTTGAGCACTCCAAATGTGCGCTCCACTATGGCCCTGGTTGCAATATGGGCAGCGTTGTACCTTACCTGGGGTGGTGTGGTGGGGTTCCGGATTGGCGTCATCATGTGGTTGTTCGGAGGTAGGCACTGTCCCCTGGAGAGGTGATGACGGTTGTGATTATTGGGGTTTGTGTATTTGTGTGTGTGCATGTGTGTGTGACATGCATGCATGTGCACAGGCATTTGTACTCACCTAGGAGCCATGTGTCGCCATGCTGCCCAGCTTCCAGGGCCCGGCTCAGGGCGGACATTCTGTATATGAAACTGTCATGGGTGGAGCAGGGGTAGTTTGCATAGACAGAGGTGATGATTCCCTTTGCATCACAGACCACCTGCACGTTGATGGAATGCCAGTGCTTGCAGTTTCGGTAGATGTGTTCAGTGGCCCTAGGTGGATGTAGGGCCACATGGGTGCAATCTATGGCACCAAGCACTTTGGGGAAGTGTGCCACCCTGTAAAAAGTCCTGGACAATGGCCTGCCTTTCTGCGGGTGTTCTGGGCATGTATATGTGCCTGCGGACTGAGGGGCGTGCTGTCATGATTGCCAAGACCTGGTGTAGGCAGCGTGACTGTGTGGCCTGTGAGACCCCCCCCACTATGGGAGTAGTCCCCTGAAATGACCCAGTGGCTAAAAAATGCAGGACATTGAGCACCTTTTCCAAGGGGCTCAATGCTTGGGAGCAGAAGGTGGGGGATGTAAGGTCATCTTCCTACTCCCTGACCAGGTCTAGGATGATACGAGGTGGAAACCTACACCTGGTCATCAGGCATCCCAAAAAGGCTTGCCCGGGGTAAAAAAATGCGTGCCTTGGCTATTCTCCTCCTCCTGTGGTGTCCCACGACCAGTGCTGCGACAAATGGGGCATTCATCGTAGCGGTATATACGTGTTTGTTGTTTGCACGTACTTTTATACTGTGCTGAAATGACCCAGTGGCCAAAAAATGCAGCACATTGAGCACCTTCTCCAAGGGGCTCAATGCTTGGGAGCAGAGGGTGGGGGATGTAAGGTCATCTTCCCACTCCCGGACCAGGTCTCGGATGATACGAGGTGGAAACCTATACCTGCCGTAGACCTGGTCATCAGGCATCCCAAAAAAGCTTGTCCGGGGTGAAAAAATGCGTGCCGTGGCTATTCTCCTCCTCCTGCGGTGTCCCACAATCAGTGCTGCGACAAATGGGGCATTCATCATTGCGGTATATACGTGTTTGTTG
This sequence comes from Ambystoma mexicanum, assembly GCF_040938575.1. NCBI lineage: Eukaryota > Metazoa > Chordata > Amphibia > Caudata > Ambystomatidae > Ambystoma > Ambystoma mexicanum. The sequence continues at coordinate 775,954,769 of NC_090922.1, forward strand.
TTTGCACGCACTTTTATACTGTGCGCATGGACGCTTCCGCCTGCCTTCCTTTGGCGGACACGTTGACGCCTATGCGTGTCTTTTGTCGTGCGCAGGTTTCCTGTATTCGAATCCATGAATACGGGTTGTTCGCGTGCGTGTGGGCTCTCCGTGTAGTTCCTTGCAGTACTTCCCCAGTTACGCCTTCTTTTTCACGCGTTATTCCACATTCCGCGTGTTACGCCCACTGTTCCGCCCACTTTTGTTGTGTGCACCGCGCTATGTGCGCTTTCAGTGTGCACGTAGCGCACGCCGTTGATGACGTGTGTGCCCGTGTGTGCCACGCACGTTTTTGGCGCACAACCAGTGGTATACACGTGCAGCGCCTTCCTTGAATCGCACGCGTCCATGTGCGCTTGCTTTCTCAAGCTTGGGCCTGCTTTTGTTCCATGAATCTGCCCCTTTATCTTTATATAAAAAAAGTCCTGAGTTACTGACTGACTGACTCATCAACACCTAGCTCAAACCGTTTAACCTAGGAACGTGAAATTTGAAAGGTACATTGTTTTCATGACATAGGCACTCACCAAGGAAGGATTTTGGGAAATTCCGTCCCTAAGAAAATCTCAGGGGCAGACTTTAAAGGTAAGGGGGATTGCCCTAAGGGAAGACTGCTTCTCGCTTAAACAGTTTTACATGGCCTGTTCCAGAGTAGGCTCACTTGACTATGGTATTCCTAGAATCTGAAGGGAGAAACACTGATGTAGTTTACAAAGAAGTACTCAAATAGTTTTTTTTTTTGTAGGTTGCAGATGCCAAATAAGTAATTTTCACTTTTTTGTCTGTCTCATTGTCTGTTTGTAATTACAAAACAAGGAAATGGCTGGACGCACACCAATGGAACAAATATCTTTGTTTTGTAGCCAATATGCCCCAACTAACATCTGCAATAATTATTGCTTATTACGTTAAGACATCAACCTGTAAATTATATTTCATACAGTTTGAACAAACAACTCATGTGTCTTTTAAAAACAGTTGTATCAAATACCCAAATCCATGTGAGTGAAGCTGCAGACAACAGCTAGTGTATTAATAATATGGACAAATAAACAAGCAATGAATGGAGTGTCTATTTCTCGAAGGACACAGAAACACATCAATTAATGGCTATCACTCTGTTCCCACTTCTGCACTAAAGGTAAATCATGCAACATATGCACAAAGAAATTTAAAAAAGAATGTATACACATTAGGAGAATAAAAAGGTCAAGATAGCACACACATTCTGGCCAGGTTTTAATCAATACATTAGCAGTACCAAAATGCATTTGAAGTTTATTAATTAATGATCCACTATGAAATGCCCAATGTCTTACTAATGCCTTGTCCTGTTTGTGCATCAATTGTGGCTAAACATAGAGATTTAACAACCCAATTTGAAGCAATGCCAACTTGACATGTGATAACCATGGGATGGTCTGTGCATCATCTTTCACTAGAATCTCCTGGAGTAGCAATATATGACCATCTTCCGTGGTTTGGAACCAAGTTCTAATGCACAACCATTCAGGCATCTATACATATGTAATTATCCTAGATCACCAATTCCATATGAAAGGGACCTGTTTCTGTGGACTTTGAAAGGGAAAGAAGCCTGCTTTAGGAATTTGTTTTCAGCTCTCACCAAAGGAGTCATATTGACAGGCCCCCATAGATCCATAGACGCCATAAGATCCTGCTGATAGTGCTTTTACATCAGAGTTGGTCAGTGCTGGACTTATTAAATAGTCCTCAAGCTCTTTATTACATTTAGAATGGATCTCAAATGAACAGATAATGTCATTATACCTTTCCTGACCTGAGGGGCCCATAAACCTCTCAAGTAGTCATGTTTTGCAATTATCTCAATTGTACACCTCATACATTGACAGCATATAACATAATTGTGTGTACTATCCACCATGGGAACATTGGTAGTTGTGGTGACTAGTCTACATAAAGAACGAACAAGAGGAGGGCCAGAACACAACCTTGTCTCACCCTCCACTTGATTTCAAATCCTTCTGTAGTTTCACCATGCATTCCAAAACCACACATATTTGGCATTGGTTGTTTGATAGCCTCGACCAAATTGTCTGGCATGATTTAGTATGTTTCACAGTTGGGTTCTATTGCCTGGTGCTAATAGAGTACTAAGATCAACAAATGCAATATAAATACTGTCTTTTTCATGAAGACATCTGTCTGTACGATCACAAACCAGCTAAAGCACTAATCAACAGTGCCTTGAACCTTCCAAAAACCAGCCTGAGCTTCCTGGAGAAGATTGTTATCTACAACAGCATTCACAATTTTCCCAAGAATCTTCTTACTGAAAATGTTGCCTAAACTTTCCAATATGGAGATTGATCTGTAATTGACCGGATTGGATTTATCCTCCATCTTGAAAATCAGTGTAATTAATACTGATTTCCAGGACATCGGTATTTCTAGAGTGTAAAAACATTTGATGAGCTATTGTGTCTAAGCTAGATTAATCATTTTTAAACAAGTCTCTCGGCATGCCATTGGGTCTCTGTGAGTGGATGGCTTCAATTACCTCCTCAAAGGTTAAAATAATGTTTGCTATATAATAATTGCCATTTTTACTTGCTGAATGCATGATATTTTTTACTATAGTGATTTTTGCCGAAGAATCAGACACTGTATATAAACTGGTTAAATGGTCATACCACTCTTTTGCTGTTCACATTATTTGTTGTTATGTAAGATTGAGGCTTTTGGAGATAGAACATGCTGGAAACCTTGTGTGTCATTCTTAATGGGAAATAACTATAATTCCTCAATTTTTTTTAAGGCAGAAATATTTCTCTCTGTTTTGCTAATAATTGTTTATGTTGAATTTTTAATTCTTCGATTTCATGACCCTGATGATTTTTTCTCTTCTTTACTAACTTACATAGTTTTCTCTTTGTTACCTTACCATTGTTATACAACCAGGATGACTTGAAGTGTATCCCAGTTTTTTATTATGTAGTTTCTTTTTTTTTCGGGTGTGGATACACTGGAAATGCTTCTGTTTCCAGCGCATCCGCTCCCAATGGCCGCCATGGAAAGGGAAAACGGACTCCATTTTCCCTTTCCCGGCGGCCATTTTCTTGTCGTCTTTTTTTTTTCTTCCTGAAACGCTGTGCTTTTAGTGTTGCGGTCACGCAGTTTTTGCGGGCCGGGGTATTAATAGCTATATGCCCCTCGTGCCGGGGGCATTACCGACTCTGGTAATGCCCCAGGGCCCATAGTTATAGGCCCTAGTGAAGCAAGGGCTTTAACGATGGCCCCGGGGCATTACCAGAGTCGGTAATGCCCACACTGCGAGTGGCATATTGCTTTATTAATAATTGTGTTAGTGTGCCAACCAGTCTGAAATACCTCTCTAATATCACTTTTTAGAAGCTAAATACAATTTACAAGCTTTCTGGCAAACTGAAATAAACAAGGTGTGTGGATGATAGTGTCTTCCACTGTCAGGTTGAAATGTTATGGAAGGGTCAGTCTCTGTCAACAATGGATCAACGGAATAGGGTTTTTTTCCTCTTGCTCCAAAGAGGGCACATCAATGAACTGTTTGGTGCCCCCAAGTTTCTAGAACCAAACGAAAATAATCCAAGCCAGGTGACAGGGGAAATGCAAGGTGTTTATAGACCAACAAAATATAAAGGAGAACATAAAATGGTTCTTTCGTCAAGGAGTATGTTATTTCCCCTCTCAGTGTTAAACTGGTGGGGCCATCTGGTCCTTTGACCCTTTGCTCAGGTTGTAGATTTTCTCCAACCACAGACACTGTGCTCTTGGGCAGCCAGATGTTTTTCTTCTTGTTGCTTCATAGAAGTTTTTGTTCGGAGCAATCTCCTTGTGTACTGGCAATAACATCCTGTTAGACACGTTCCTCAGTTTGGTGCTTCCAGGTGGGTCTGGTGTGCCCTGGTAGGAATTTGATGAGAATTAAGGCCCTACTCTCAACATTCATGCAGCGCTACTCTTAGTGTTCACTTTGGGGAATCTTCTACCCTGGCTACTACAGGCTGTCCTTACTTTACACAGAATAATTGTGCCATCATATTCCTCCACTCAACTCTGTACCCTCCCCAGCATGCCCTTCGCAAACCTCCACCTCCTCCCAATGTAAGTGAGTGGTCTCTCATTCTCTTCCTGGCCTAAGGTGGTCTGACACTATTCTACTCTCTAGCTGTTCAGTCCCTTATTCTCTCTCCTGATGGCATCCCTTTTCCTCCTGCTGCCAAAAGTAACCCTTCCTCTGGGGATACCTCTCTTTCTCACAGTAATCTTCTCTTGCCTCTAAGTATTCTGATTTCTCCTCTCTACACCAAACCTCTCCCATTTCTTGGTTTTCGAACATAGTCCCTGGAGCAGATCTCCAATTCAGTCTCTTGCTCATCTCTGCCCTATAGAGTGATGACAATCTCTCGCGTGTCCTTTTCCCAATGGCATCTCCCTCCTTCTTTTCTCTAACAATATCTCCCTCCTCCTCTTCCTTCAGCACACCACTATATATCACTGTCCCCTTTAAAAACCATGTTATCACCTGCACAATATTTCTCACCCCTTATTGCAGATGATACCCCTTGCGCTCCTCCCCAAGTTGACACTTTACCCTTATCTCTCTCTAACAAGCCAGGATCTCCCTCCAGATCCATATAACTATTTATCCCTTCTCCTAGCACTAAACACAATTCCCCAACGCAGTATCTCCCTCCTAAATACACCATGCATCTGCTTTCTTACCACTCACCAGTATTTTGGTCACTGCTTTCACACTCCCTTCCCTCCGGTTCTCCAAGATAGGACTCTACCAGGGTCTGCTGCTCTTCTCCCACCAGTTCTCCTATCTTGACCATGATTGACTGGGCACACTACCTTCTAAAGGCTGATCTCATCTCCTCTCAGTTGGTGCTTAGAAACACATGTTATACCTGTGTAGAAGTGGTGGTGGGACTTCCTTGTGAGTGGGCAATTTGCCCCAGGTCATGTTTTGTAAGGGGGATGGCGTAGCGCTATTATATAGTCCGATAATGGAACACACTTTCCGTCTCCTTGAGGACAGAACCCTCCTTCACTGTGTTCCGTAATAAGGTCAAAACTTGGCTATTAAACTATGATCTCAACATTCTCAATCATAACTTAAACTATGTACCACTACTACTACCACTGCACATGTTCATGCCTATCTGTATATGTTATGCCATTATCTGTATTAACGTATGATTACTATATTAATCTAAGTGTATATATGTGTATTGACCATTGCTATGAATACTCAATCTGTAATATCACTATTTTAGTTAAATAGCTTATAAATTGTACAACTCTATAATATGCAAGAACAGCGCTCAGTTGCCTTTAGGTCTTGACGAGATAAATAAATAAATACAAATACAAGATATATTTTTATATTTTATAATAGCGTTTGAGCTCTGTGCAATCTACCTACCTCTTCTGTGGAGCCCAACTGCCTTTACTCAATTTAATCTGAGCCCCTCTGTTCTCCTAGTGTGCATTGGGAGTCAAGAAACCCACTGGGAGATTGTGAAACAACTTGATGCATTTGTTCTTGCTTCATTGTGGGGAAGTTGCAACTTAATCTCCTGCGATGTTCACCTGAAGAGAAGAATAGGGTTAGAATCTTTTCTTTCCCTCACATTCATTTGTTTGTATATAAGGTTATATCCACAGCACTTCTGTAGTCTGAACAGGTATGACTCTTAATTGATAATGGAGAATGTTCCTCGGGCCTCAGTGCCAAAGTGAACAATGTATGCCTGAGCGGTTGAACTTATAAGACACTGGCAGCTGCTGTCACAGCGGTCTGAAGCTTAGCAAACGGTACAGAGAGGGCGTAGTGAGGCAAGGTGGACCATCTTACCTGGTAGCTGTACTAGTGGAAGCAACCAGTGCACACAAGATCAGCTCAGTATGGGCATCCACAAACCTCCATGTCATGCTCTGTCACACAAAGATTGCACCCTGGCACGGGACAATGCAGCAGGTGGTCACATTGCATTAACAGAGTGATAATGGCATAGCACATGTTGAGGGCTTGGTGTGAGTGCTTAAAACCTAAATCCATGTGCTGCCAACAACAGAAGTGTCTTTAATAACTAAAGCATGAAACCCATGAAATTATGTTTTTTTGTCATTAGGGTTGCTGGGGACAGGCTCACAGATGCAAAGTATTTAGTAGAAAACAAATTGCTATACAAGCTACTATGTAGCAAACAACCAAATATCCAACAGTGCAAGAATGTTAAATTTCACTTTGCAAGTTTTGCAACAGGAGATATTATCAAAAATCTGGGAAGAGCACCAGGACTAAAGTGGGGGACAGTAGTAGATGCACAAAAAGGAACTCATACGCCAGGTGAATTAATGAGTATGCACATTTATTGCAGTCTAATTGTATGACACAGTAGAAAGCCTCTAGGGGCAGCACAGAAACCCACATCATTCTCAGTTAAATTCAAACTATCTCTACCAGAACTTCTCTAATTTCAAGCCTTTGGTTTCCTCCCTCCTCCCAGGTTTCATTCTTTGCGACAATGTTTCCAAGGGAAAGACAAGTGTGTATAGACCCGAATTTTAGGGAGAAACCAGATATAACATAACTCCCTCTTTTTGTACCATGTTTCAAATAACTCTTTCCCCAAAACAATTCTACTTCTGTTCCATACTGCCCCATCCTCTCAATGGTCTGCAGCCCCCAAAATCTCAATCCCCCTCACTCACAAAATCCGGTATACACTCTTACACATTGTCTCCCTCTCTGACCTCCCCACTTACTTCTTTTGAGGCAATCAAACCTAGCTTCATCCCTTCCATTTTAAAATTCACGCTCATCTTCAAACTCACTGCATCTCAATCTCAAAGAATCAACCATAAGGAGCACCTGTTGGTTTCCACATTCCCCCTCCTAAGAACTTCAAAGGGAACTGCACTGGTGGTGTCATGTAGGGGGAAGCCTATTTGCCACTTTTCTCCTTTCAACTTCCTTCCCCAAATCACACTCCACTGCAATAGCCATCTTCACAGCTTTTATTACAGTGTGATTAAATAACTCAACCATTGGCCACAGTTTGTACAAGCAAGTATTATAACGCTGAACCCCTTTTTTTTAGCATAGCAAATCTCAAATTCCTGTGAAGTCAGTTGCACCCCTTAATTTCTCAGTCTCGCACAAAAACTCTACGTTTTAACCGGTTATCTTTTAACCACTCTTCCACTCTTCATAGAGACCAATTTACGATCTTGAACAATTACATTCAAGAATAATGGCTATCTCTGATCAAGATGTTTTGAAGATTGTAGCTCAAAGTCAAACTGTTTGCTTTTGACATGAAAAGGCAGAGAAAGAGCAGGTATTGTGAATAGAGAATGCCAAGGGTTGGTTAGTCATGAGTTATTGGTAAAAGAAGTTTGTAAATTTTGTAACCAGATCAGCTGAAGTGCCACAAAAAATATGCATTTGTATTTGTATGACTATTTACAAGACAACCACACAGTTCGGGGATCGCAGAGGAATCATGAGAACAATGATTAATCTCTGTGGTTTCATTTGCTCAATCTTACACCTAAGAGTAGAGGCCTTGTATGGACTGGCCAATCATTTACTGTTTTGCACTAACTGCTATGCAACGTTTGACAATTGTTTGATGCCTTTCATATCTGTCAGTAATATTTTTAGATAAGGATCTTCTCTCTGGTGCACTTGATAAGTTAAATTCATTCAAGAGACTCTTTATTCCAATAATTCATCCCTTTCAGTCCATTGTTCACTTAAAACCAAAAATTGCCAGTTATCCTCCTTCAGTATTAGTGAAAGGATAACGTGGTGAGGTTGTGTATTTTCCACTGAATCGGAATGAAAATGTTGGAACTCTTGGAGTAGGCAGAAATAGAGAACTTGAGTACTCAGTCTTGAGTAGTGTTTGTCGATGGAGCACCACATATACGATACCAATGAAGAAAGTGATGCAAATATGAAAGCTAGTTTCATGATTTTTGAAGAGGCTCCTCGAAGTGGTCAGGTAGAGAAGGCCCATATGAGGATCAACCTACTCATTTAAGTACTTCTAAGAATTTCTTCCTTTGAAAGTACTTAGAAGATTCAGTAGTCAGACAACATGTTGAATATATATTTCATCTGTTCTATGAAATCAAACTGTCTATTTCTGTTAAATGACATCAGGTTTTTTCCAAGTATTATTTCTGGACGCTTAGTGTGACAGATAGTTGTTGACACATCAAATTGCTTCTTAAGACCAGATGGGAGCTTTGATATTAAAGCAGCATTGTCTGCAAATAGCAGAACACCAGTGGATGAGCCATTTGAAACAGGGATATCAGCTTGTAAAGAAGCAATTCTTGTAGCCATATCCTTTACATATAAGCAAAAAAGTGCTTGGGAAGCACACAACCTTGGTATACACTCCTTTCTTCTGGGAAACATTCTGTCATTCACACATTGAACCCCATAGGTGAAATCCTCTGTGGATAACATACATATTGCTTCAAACATTTAAGACATGGTTTCCATATTCACAAGGGTTTATCCTAGTGAGGCTTTGGGAAATTCATTGAAGGCAATTCGAAGACCTACAAATGCAAATTCTAGATTTTGCTTTCTGATATTAACATATGCGTTGATCAACAAGGCAAGTCAAAAAGTCTGATCCACTGTACTGATCTTTTTCTGAAATCCTGCTTGTGAAGTTCAGATGACCTTCGATGATAGGTCTGCATATAATGTTCATGGGAAGGCAGTCAGAATTTAACCAAATAAATTTAAGAAGCACCACATACCACTACATTTCAGTGCATTCCATCCAATGGCATACCTTATTGCCACCGCAGGTAAAGAATTGGGTAGTTTCAAAACTCTCCTACATAACATAGATTCAATATCTGAAAGCATATTAAAATAGCTAAAATCAAACAGTTCAACTCCATATGTAAGATTAGGAACAATCTTACCATTATAGAATTTCAAAGTAGGCAAGATCAAAAACCAACCATATTTCCCATCAATTTTAACCAGCTGGTTGCAAAGCCCCTTAGCCTTTTCATTAAGGCTGCCCTGATGGCAGTTTTAGTGGTTTTTCTAAAAATCGGAAAACTCAAATGAACAAAATGTGATATCAAATCTAGTTTGTCTCCAACACATCTGGAAATTAAATTAGTATTAGATCACCTTAATGTGCAGTGCATTACGTTGGTTTTGCTTGTATTAATGTGTAAGACATTCTAGGATGAATAGAAATTAAAGGCTGTGATTAACCTCGGGAAGTCCAGTTGGGGTTAAATCAAATAATTTAAAAAATCATCGGTATATGATAACCACATCAACTTCTGATTATTTAGTTGAGGTAAAGCCAAAAATACATTTTCCAAAGAGTCCCCTATGTCTGAAACACATAAATGAAATAGGCAAGGAGCTAAAAAAAAAAGCATTCTGGCATACATTAATCAAAAAGACTAATGTGACACCATCATTAAACAATATGACCAGCAGATGCTCATATTAATCAACCAGAAAGCGCCAAATCGAGAAAAAACCATTAGGCCCAACCTCAACCATCAAAAATGGTTCACACCTGAACTAACCATCCTTAAGAAAGAAAAAATATAAGGGAAGTGGAATGGTTTAAGAACCAAACAAATGACCATAAAACAAGCTGGAAATCACTAGATAAATCATATAAAATGAAGATCAATGAGGCCAAAAAGAACTACTTCAACAGTCAAATCGAAGCATCCGCTAATTCAGCTAGCAAACTCATTCTCAAATCCATAGATAAGCCCCAGGCGCTGGCCCCTGCATTTATAGCATCACAATCTGAATGTGAAAACACACAATTAGCATTCGCTAACAAAATATCCAAAGCTAGAGAACGCATTGCACTAGCACAAGCTAACAAACCTCAACTTAGTCTCCCCGTAGAACAGACAACCACAAAGGGAAAGGAGAAATTTGAATTTCAACCTATTTCACTTGAAGCTATGCTGAAAACCTTGGTGTCTATGAAACCATCCTCCTGCGCCGAAAACAAACTGCTTCCAAAGATCATTCTCGAACATCCTGAAATCTTTGCTCCACTCTTCAATAAAATTGTAAACACTTCTTTCCGGGACCAAGTAGTGCCTAAAAACATAAAAAAGGTCACCATCACACCTCTAGTAAAAAAGCCTAACTTAGACCCACGCGATCCTAACAACTTAAGATCTATTACAAACTGTAATTTTACCCTTAAAATACTGGACAAGATAGCAACAGCGCAATTTCAGGAATATGGAGAAAGCCATGAGATCTTACACCCACAACAATCTGGCTTTAGAGCCGCTCACAGCACCGAGACAACTATGCTGGACTTGCAGACCAGAATGCTGGAAATTATGGACAAGGGAAAAGGCGGCCTACTAGTCTTTTTGGATCGGAATGCCGCTTTCGACCTGCTAGACCATCAGCTCCTGCATCAAGCACTTAAGAAGATCGCCAACTGCTCCAAGGAAGCAATAAACTGGCTATCGTCCTTCCTCAAAAACAGAAAATTTCGAGTACATTGGGGAGACAAATTCTCCTCTGAATTTAATATCTTCTGTGGGGTAACACAGGGAGCTAGTCTGTCTCCACTGCTCTTCAACTTGTACATCCGTTTCCTATGTGAGTTACTACAACAGCTCCAGGTGTTTTTTACCAACTACGCTGACTATACTCAGCTGGTCCTGGAATTGAGCAGGAATAACACTAAGGACAGAATGACATTAACACACTCTACAAAAATGTCAGAAAATGGATGGACAACAACTGGATGTGCCTGAATGGCAATAAGACAGAATTAATGGTCTTTGGCTCCACCGAGGCTCATGCCAAACTCGCCGCTGACTATCAGGCTTTCCAAATTAAAGAAACCCGTATTAGAGTGGCAGGTAAGGTTAAAACGCTTGACATGACGTTGGAAGCCTCCCTTAATGGAGATGCCCAAGCTATGTGTGTTAGCAAAAACTGCAACTATTACATCAGACTCCTCAAAGCAATAAGACCCCTGCTGAGTGAGAAGAACTGTGCCACAATAGCCAGAGCCACCATTCGGTCACATCTGGACTATGGAAACACACTCCTGGCAGGAGCAAGTGAGAAAAGCATGCAAAAATTCCAGCTGGTCCAAAATAATGCGATCAGAATGGTTAAAAAAAAAGCAAGAAGCGAACACATCAGTGAAGCTAGAGGGGATCTCCACTGGCTGAGAATGGAGGATCGCATACAATTTAAGTCTATGTGCCTAACTCACAAGTGCCTATACGGCAAGGCACCAGCCTACCTGAAGTCCAAACTCACTCTTTACAACCCTCCAGGGCACTAAGATCAGATGCCAACAGGCGTATAACTCCCCTGAAACACAAAAAGGAACTTGGTATGGGCAGAGCTTTCCCTAACCGAGCGGCAGCTAACTGGAACAAATTGCCTAAATGTCCTAGGTTGGAGACTAACCTTTTGGTCTTTCGCATAAAGCTCAAAACTGAGCTTTTCAAGTAACCCACCATCTAGAGTCTAGACCTTCGGACGAGTTAACGACTAATCTCATGTGACTTGTCCTGTCTCATCACTTTACTTTTTTTGTGTATGTCCTTGTCTCCATGTAAATTCACAAACCAGCACACATACACATTATATGTAGTAATAAATAAGAATTGTAACCCTTATACATAACACACTAACCATTCATTTAAATACAATATGTTCTAAAATGGAATATACCAAAAGAAGAAAGATAGGCTTCCAACATGATTACGTCACAGAAACTCCACAACTAAGAGCAACAGCAGATCTACAGACCACTCAGAACACACCTTACCTGAAATAGTAAGTGTACTGCATTTTACTCATATATTTGTAAACTTTCTGTATTAGATACAAAAAACAAGATATTATGTTTTTTTTTTCTCACAGAAATGTCTAGTACGCTGGAGTGGCTAGAGGAGCATTTCCCACGTGAGGAAATGTCAGAAGATAGTGAATCTAATGGTAGACTCTTTACTATATAAACCAATTAATTAATATTATTTTATATACATTTAACATGTATATATTTTTTGTACAGACCATACAAAAATTGCAAATACTAAAGAAAAAGCAGTATTGGATAAAACTCTTCAGCGCATAGAAGAAAAAATGGACCTACTCTTGGCAAATTTTAATAATTTAAAAAACTTTGTGGAGGATCACTTCAAACAAACAACTACATACCATTGTCCCACATGTACCTGTCCCCCTCACCATATCCCACTCAATTATCCCCAAACACTCTCCATGAGCCAAAACGTTTTGATGAGACTTCCATCCCTTCTTCACCTCATATAAATCCTATTAAAACCCCCAATTCTCCTATTTTTGTTTCAGTTTCTGCCTCACCTTCTCTGTCATAAATTTATTATACATGTAAAATAAAGTAAAATTATTATATTATGTCCTAATTCATTTCTTGTTTTTTTTTTTTAAAAAGCAGTTGAGGTGTCCGCGGACAGCGCGCTTGTCCGGAATGTCTGTGAAGAAAGAAAAATGGAGGTGTCCTAAGAACACTATATCTGTCCCTACTGTTTGCTAGCAAGTTGAAACTGTTCTAAGAACACACGCTGTGTTCTGAAATGTTCGTAAAGAAACAAAATGGGGGTGTCCTGAGGACGCTATGCCTGTCCGTATTGTTCGCAGGCAAGTTGAAACTGTTCTAAGAACACAGGCTGTGTCCTAAAATGTTCATAAAGAAACAAAATGGGAGTGTCCTGAGGACGCAATGCCTGTCCGTATTGTTTGCAGGCAAGTTGAAACTGTTCTAAGAACACAAGCTGTGTCCTGAAATGTTCATCAATGGACGAAATGGGGGTGCCCTGAGGACGCTGTCCGTATTGTTTGCTGGCAAGATGAAAGTGTTCTTAGAACACATTGGGCCTCATTACGAGGTTGGCGGGAAGGCAAAAACGATGCCGGTATCGGCATCGTTTACCGCTCCGTTGTATTCCGACCCACAAACCCGGTATTAGCAGCACCCTAAATAACGGTGCCGCTAATAGTGGCTTAGGCGCATACACGTGCCCCTTCAGGGAGCAAATACCTGCATGCCGGTAATAGGGGGAAATACCAACCGACGCAGACATGCAAATACCGGCAACGCGAAGCCGGTAATCACGGGCTGCATGATGCCGGCCATACAGGCATCGCGGACCACCCGCAAACAGCAATCAGGATACAAGGCAACTGCCACAGGTGCACACAATCCCCACAGGTGGAGTCAATGGAGGCTGGGCCAGTATAAAATGAGCACACCCACACACTACACCCCTTCCAACACCAAAATGCTACCACTAGCTGTTGCAATCATGGCGCTGGAGGACATGCCCATAATGCTACAACTACAGCAACAACAGCAACAACAACAACTACAGCAGCAACAACAGGCAGCACAGATGAGACGCAGGAGAAGGAGGGTGAGACAGGGCCAGCAATTACCACCAGCGCAGGCAGCAGTGCCTCGTAGGCAACAACCAATCCCTCGCACCAGACCCAGCCCTTTCAAACTAACCCCTGAGCAGATCCACACCCTGTACTGGTTGGACCGTGACACCATCACCACCATAGTGGACATGATACAAAACGACATTGCCAGCCTCATTGAAATACGCACTGCCATCCCCCTGCTACTAAAAGTGGTGTCTGTGCTACACTTCCTGGCCGCAGGCACCTACCAACACACAGTGGGCCAGCTGCATGGCATTTCACAGCCACTATTTTCACGCATGTTGAACCAAGTGCTGGATGCCCTCCTGAAGCACGCAAGCAGCCACATGTGCCTACCACGGACTGCCGAGGAGATAGCAGACACCAAAGTAGGCTTCCATGCACTGGCAGGCATGCCCAATTGTGTCGGTGCACTCGACTGCACCCATGTGGAATTGGTAGTCCCCCATGCCATAGAGGCGGTGTACCGCAATCGCAAGCAATAGCACTCCATCAATGTGCAAATGTTATGTGACTCCAGCAAGATCATCACACATTGCTGTGCCCGATTTCCTGGATCAACACATGATGCCATGGTACTGCGTAACTCCACGCTACCCCATCACATGGAGCGACATGCTGGACCACGTGCCTGGCTGCTTGGTGAGTTGCACCAAGCAGCCAGGCACGTCCCATGGCAGTGCTTCGGGGCACTGATGCGTGGGGATGCATAAGGGGGGTGAATAATGCACCTGGGTGGGAAAGGGGGGGGGAATACTGCACCTGGGTGGGAAAGGGGGGGAATACTGCACCTGGGTGGGAAAGGGGGGGAATACTGCACCTGGGTGGCACTAGCCGGTGATTGGAGAATGCACGCAGAGCTAAACACTCCTGACCTGAACCATTCAAACGGAACATGACACATCACTGGGCCACATATCACAAATAATGCATATCGATGTCAACAAGTAAGAGGCACAACCAGGCCACCATGGTGATGGCAAGCAATGCATGAATGAACAGGATGGCAACTGTGGCAATGTGGTCAGTGTGACCATGCATAGTGGAGAATGAACAGCATGCATTGGGGGCTAAACATTGTTGCAATAGCACTGCACATCTGCCTCAGCATACATGATTACACCCTGCATCATCTATTGAACGCCATCCAGACTACCACACCTCATGACAGTATAGATTGCATCTAGGTAACATCTTTGCATGCGTACAGGGACATGTGCATGCCCACACCAAATATATGCCGCCATGACTGTGCTCTCTGAAGGTGGCAGTTCAGAGTGACACACGCCTGTTTGTGTCTGCTTGCAGGTGATGGAGGATATCCCTTGAGGCCGTGGTTACTCACCCCTGTGTGCAACCCGCAGAACAGCCATGAGGAGGAGTACAATCGTGTGCACACCCGTATCCATGTTGTGATTGAGCAGACCTTTGGCCTGTTGAAGGCGCAGTTCCGCTGCCTCAGCAGGTCTGGTGGGGCACTCCTATACAGGCCTGAGAAGGTGGCAAAGATCACCATGGCCTGTGTCATGCTGCACAACATGTGCGTCCGGAGGAATGTACCACTGCCACCTGACATTGACATGCATGGGCCGGGTGAGGATGAAGGGGATGGAGACGGAGGTGAAGGAGCCCCCCTGCCAGTATGTGATGCACGAGATGGCCATGCTGTACACCAAGCACTAATCCACAAATACTTCTGAAACGCAGGGACCATGAAAGTCATGTGCCAGTGACACACTGGCTGCATGTGGACATGCACACTTGTTTTGTTTGAAGTTAGCCACTCTACACCAGCACACATTAAATGTACATGCACAAAATGAAGTATGTCCAGCCATTGATTTTCTTGCACACAGCGGGTGTATTATTCAGACACGTAATAATGTAAACATTCCCCTCACAACCCCCAGTGAACTCCCTCACCCACCCTACAAACCCCAAAAATACCCCAGTGAACTCCTTCACCCATCCTACAAACCCCAAAAATACCCCAGTGAACTCCCTCACCCACCCTACAAACCCCAAATGTCCCCAAATGTACACCAAAGATTGTTCCCTTGACCAACGTCCATTTGTGGCAAGGCATTGTCTGGCCAATCTACTTCTTTGCCTTTTTGGGATCTGGGGGTGGCATGTCCAAGCACCGTGCACTCCTCCGGGTCATCCGCACGGGGCTTGAGGGGGCTGAGGTCGAAGGGGTCATAGGAGTGGACGTGTCAGTGGCCGGTCCCATGCCTGCTCCAAGGTGTGGGCGGTGCATTTGAGGCAGGTTGGACATCAGGGCTTGCGTAACTGCCCCCAGACACACCCTCATGGCAGTTGTGGACGCCTCAACGGCAGCAGTATTAGCAGCGATAGCTGTAGCGATGGCCCTCATGGAGTCCTTCCCATCGGCAATATGTTGCCGCAGTAGGTCTAGCATCGACTCCTGTCGTGCCTCCACCCTCGACAGGCGAGCCTCAAAGGAGTCATTGGTTGCGGGAGTGCTGGTGGCTGGGGTGGTGGTACCCGGGGTGGTGGTAGCCAGGGTGATGGTAGCCAGGGTGGTGGATGGCGCTTGCGTGGGGCCCACGTCCAGGGAACTGTCCTCCTCGAAGGGGCATATGTCGGACTCTCCGAGGTCAGAGTCGTGGAGGCAGGGATCATTGCTGCTGTTGGCCTCTGTATGGGGGGAGGGTGATAATGGGGCTTGGGGTGGGTTTGGTGGACACGACTGTGTCACCCTCGTTGTCCACACCAGCATCCGCAATGTCTGCGGTGGTTGGCGGTGCGGGAGCGGAAACACCTCCCACTGTTGTGGGTGGCTGCTGCTGGACTCCATGTGTGTGGCCCATACTGGCTGCAGGTGTTTCCTGCTGGGTTTCTGCCCGGTCTGGCACACTGCCTGTTAGTCTGGGCAGTTTCTCGGGCTGGGGGGTGGGGGTGGGGGTGGCCCTTGTCCCTTGCCGTGATGTAGATGCCCTTGCTCCCCTGTCCTGCCTGCCATCTTCCTCATCGGTGCCTGGGGGATAGAAGAGATGCAGGTCATCAGTGATGGTGTCACATGGCAGCGATATTCTATAGCGCTGTAATATGTTCATACATTCATGCATCCAATTATTACAGGGGTGTGGCATTTAGTTTTCTGAGGGGGCATGTGGGCAATCAATGCATGGCTGGTGGCATGGCATTAATATGGTGTATGTATGGTGAGTTACATGGGCACGGTCGAGTCATGCTGCCCGTGTGTTGGGATTGGGATTGGTACTCAGCATGCATTTGTGTGTGGCAGGGTGTGGCACGCATTCTTGACTGGATATGTTGATGTGGGCCTGGGACATGCATTGCCTTGCCTAGTCTCACTTCCACGTCACTTGTGCCACATCATGGTTTACCCTACAGGGATGTGCTGGGTCACTAACCTTCTTCTGGGGATGATGCGGTGCCCATCTCCATCTCTCTATAGACTCGGGATCTATGAATGAACTGGCTGTCTCCTCCCATGGCATCAGCTTCGCTGGTGAGTGTGGCCCCCCGCCTGTCGCCATGGCAGCCCTCCCCCTGAGGCAGAGGTCATCCCACCACTTGCGACAGTCGGGCACAGTCCATGGGGTGGTTTCCACAGCCGACACCCTCTGGGCAACCTCCTGCCAGATTTGCTTCTTTTTCATCTGGGCAGCATGCTTCATGTCGTTAGACCTGATGATGTCTGCATGCTGGGCCAGGGTGTCTGCCAGCATATTAAGCTCAACGTCAGAGAAACGCTGTTTCCGCTTCCGGGGGGTCATCATGCTAGTTGCCTTGGACATCCTGAGTATTTTCTGGCACAGCACAACACAAATGGACTGGTGGTTGGGGAGGTGCCAATTGATTGTGTTTTTAAAGATGGCCGCCGGCCCATTTCCCGTTCCTGCCAGATGACGTAATTTCCAGGTCTGTTTTTTGCGAACACGGTATTACCATGGTGGTATTACTGTGCCGGTATTTAGGGGTTGGTATGAGACGCTATGGGCGGGTCCCACGATGCCGGTATAGGGGGGTTGGAGAGCCTTTAGCGGCATGGCAGTATTTTGCTTTACCGGCATGGGGGAACGCGCGTGCTCGCGCACTCGTAATCAACCGCTATTAGCGGGTTCATACGAGCATGGACCTGCTCATTCCGGCATGCCGGTAATGAACCCGCTTTTACCGGCCTACTCGTAATGAGGCCCCTTATGTGTCCCGGGATGTTCGTAAATAAACAAAATGGGGGTGTCCTGAGGACGCTATGCCTGTCTGTACTGTTCGTAGGCAGATTGAAACTGTTCTAAGAACACATCAGGTGTCCCGGGATGTTTGTAAATAAACAAAATGGGTGTGTCCTAAGGACGCTATGCCTGTCCGTATTGTTCGCAGGCAAGTTGAAACTGTTCTAAGAACAAACGCCTGTCCGTAACTGTTCGTTTCATTTGTGACGCACTTTTAATCACTTCAGGATCCGAACAGTGTCTTTAGAACAGCAACCTATCATGTGACCGCGCCCACGATCAGTGTATGTTCTGATTGCGAACACTGTTCGTGTCCCCGAACAATTTAAAACTACATTTTCAAGTAATCTACAATATTTTCCAATAAAAACTCACCATAGAACAAGTCCCACATAGTAATCCTGAGTTTCTACATACTTTTTGTGACTTTTTGAACCCTTTTTTCTGTTCGATCTGTCCGCGGACAGCGTGCATGTCCGCGAACTGCCCACAAGCACCCCTATAAAAGACCACACCCTAGAGCTCATTCTCATTGTGTTTCTGGCTATCCTACAGAGCACAGCGAGTTTTGCAGCCAAATTGATTTTCAACGCCAAGCTGATGGCTTCCATGGCTCCACTCATGCCATCTGGTGCTGCATCTGCCTCAGCACCACCCCCTCCACCACCACCACCTCCCCAAGGGCCTGAAGAGGGGAACAGGAGTGAGGATGTACAGGAGGATGAAGAGGATGACGAGAATGAGGTAGTGGAAGTCCCTACTACAAGCACTCGGCGTGCGTCTTGGGTGTGGCGGTTATTTACCATTCGTGGTAATGTTCCTAAGGTGCGTGCAAACCACGTCACCTGCAATGAGTGCAAAATGGTACTCGGTCGTGGGAGGCATGGTTCATACAGCTTTGGGACAACTACCATGAAGCGACACCTAAAGTCATTCCACTCTGGGGTCATTCGCAATGTTGCACCTTGCGAGGAGCGTAGAAGGTTGACTTCCTCTACTTCATCCTCCGTTTCCGATCCTGTCACCACAAGAAACACTCCTGTGGGACAGCGTATTCCTCAAGCTGCTTCACAGGCCATACGCAATACTGATGACCCTTACCTTTCAAGGGTCACAGTTGTGTGTATGTACTACGACGCAGTACTGTGCAGGGGGAGAGACTTCGTAGTGCTTTTGAGGCTATCGTCTCAAAGCACGAGAAGGCTGCTCACTACCCAAGTAAAACCCACTCTACATCTTCCTCTCTCAGCTCGCCCTTTCTTATCCCCGTGGTTGGTGTCCCCCCTTACCCTCCTTTCTCCTCCTCGCCTAGTGTGTCTTGTATAAAAAAAACTAAAAATATAAAACAACAAAAATAAAAAAAGGCTCTTTTCAGAGCCGCCTTTCATAGTTAAAAAATAGAAGTGAAAATAAATGAAGCAGGTCTCTGTGTATTTTTTTAGAAGTCCGAGGATATCTAAAAATGTTGGGGTGCTACCCTACCATAACATTGCAGTTTTATCTGGGAGGAAGTGGTGGCTCTGAAAAGAGCCTTTTGGTGGTGTTTGTTTGTGTTTGAAAAATTTGAAATGCTCAACACCTACTATAAAATGGATGCTGTAATTCCAAAAAATTTCGCAATGCATTTTGTAAATTTCTCAAAAAAATATGATTGCCAGCATAAGTAAGATGGACTCCATCTCTGCGAAAAAAATGTATGTACTACGAAACATAATATTTTCATTGTGAAAAGAGGACATGCCAAAATCTCTTAGAAATGCACAAACAGCCTTATTGACATTGCGCCTTGCATTCTCCATTTGTGGTCAAAATGAAGAAGAACAAAGCCACATTTGTCTCTGCGCAATCCGTGAAAAAATTACTTGAGAATTTGGAAACATGTCCATGAACTTCCCAAGTCCTTCTTTCATTGCAAATTGCAAAGAAATTCCAGACACATGTCCTAAACTGTTCCCTCCACAATGAATTACAATTATGTGTGGATGTTGCTCTGTCTTCAAAGTAGCACAGAGAGGTAGCATTGCCAACCACTTCATTCCACGTACTCCATGCCAGTGCACTTCCACATGTGGGAATCCAAGATCTACAGCGACTCCAGGGCTTTCTGCATGCACCTTCAACCAATGTATCCACGAGTCTCCCAAAATCCCAAAAATCTGTTTTCTGAAACACACAGCCATAGCTATCTGTTTTTCTCTCAGCAAAAAGAGTACCTGAGAAACTCTCTCCTGGCACAACACACCCACTACACTTTACTGACCAATCCTTTTCTCTGCTCATTCTCATTGGCATGGCTCCACAACCCAAAAATCCCCGGATGTATCACCCGATGTCCGCAGACTACCGCCATGTCCGCAGACATATCGTAACATGGACAATCCTTCTACCATTTCGTTCTCTCTGAGTACAAGTGTCATATCATTGGAAAGCACCTTCTACCAGAAATACTGTACAAGTCTCCAAGATTTCTACTTGCAGCTGCATGCATATCCATATACATGAACACAAACTACATGTATGCATATTTACTATATAGTACATGTACATGTAGTACATGTACAATTTTTATAGATTCATATAAACCGATTAACTGACTTTTAGCTTGTATAATCTATAAAATGAATTTACTGTCATTTTTTCCATCTCCTAAAATCAACTGTCACTTCCAAACCTATCTGCTATTTAATTTCTTTTTACACACACATTTTCAAAGCATGTGGAACTAACACATTTAAAGTGCAATATGAAGAGTTAACATACTCAAACAAAATTGCATGCATACAGTGTGTTCAAAAATCAAACAACAATACTTGTACAAAAACATAAACATTTATTTACTTATATTTATAAACTGCACAAGCAGCCCATGGCATTGAGGCGCTGTTACTTACAAGAGTTTAGTTACAGAAATAGTGGTATTCAGTGGTCCATTATGAATTCCACAAGGCATACAAATTATATTTTGGTTGGTACAGTCATTACAATACAGTTTATGCATTAAGAACATACTATATGTATTCAACTGGTGCGACACATCTTATGTGAATAAGATAGTTTTCATGATTTTGAGAAAGGCGCTGAGGGTCAAAGTCAATTAAAAAAATCAATGTCTAAATTAAAAACAATGCTATATACGAACAAAATTACTTATTCGTTTCCTTTACAATTGCAGTGAAGACCATTCTCCTGAAAAGAAGGAGCCCAATTTGAAGTACAAAGAACAATTAAGAAGAAACCTGCTCATTTCAGAAAAAAAGTAAGTTGAATACCACCATATTATTTGTACTATTATTCAAACACACTGTAAGGTTAATTCATGCTATTTCTGTGCCTAAAAATAGAGATTGTGCACCATTCTGTCTACAAATCCCCATTTCTTAAACATAGATTTACAGGCAGAATGACGCACCATTTCTTATTTTTAGACACACAAATAACCCAACTCAACCCCTAGAATGTTGATATTATAGAACAAACAACTGTTTTAATTGTATACCATTAGATTTACTATTTCTACTTCTCCACACCACCAGCTTACTTTTTACTATCATCTGAACCCCAGTTTAGTAGCACATGAATTCAAGAATACACATCCCAACTAGTTGTAGTTGCCCAATGCACAATCACACATCATTACATACATCTTTATTATCTTACTCACACACTCATGCACACAGCACACATACATTAAGAACACCCCAACCCATACCTTCTTTATTTTTTTCAACAGACCCTAAAGAATGCCTACCAAAAATCAAGTCCGTAGAAAGCAACGGAGAAGCAGAGCAAATGAAAATAGAAGTGTCCAAAACAAGCATCCATCAATAGCAGAATTTGTAAAAAAAGTTTAAAAAAAACAGCTAATACAGTCATTTAGCGAAACAAAACAAGCTTCAAGTACAGAAACTTTGCCTCCACTATCAAAATGTAAAATGAACCACAAAACAATTAACAAAAAATCAGCTACCACTACAGATAAAACTCCTCCTATAAATCTTGATATAGTGCAAACTAAGCATACCAAAAAAAGTATTTTAGCAAAAATGTTCCGTCACAGAGTCCATCAAAATCTTATAAAAACAGGAGAGAAATCAAGCTCAACCCTTAAAACCTATCGTAGGAAATTAATCTTAGAAGCATTGATAGACAGTGCAATCCTTCTCAAAAGAAAGTTATTTATTTTAGTGTTAAACAAAATGAAACCACTAACAAAACTAATGACTAAATTACAAAAAAGACTTCTCAATAAACGAAATGTCAACAGAAATAACTTCTTAAGTATCTGTGGAGGTGAATGGAGTCACACTACGAGCACAGAACCATACTTTAATGAAGAAGCATACAAACAAAAGCAAAGAAATACAATTGCCATACATAGCAGTGGACGAGGTTATTAGAAAGTTAATAATACCATAATGGAACAAGAAATACTGCTTACAAAAATATCCTCAGAAAACTTAGAATTACCTCTCCACTCAACTGAATCAGAATGTCTAGTATACAAATGGCCATGCACGTCAATGTGTAACATTCCCAAAGAATCTTTCAAGTCTTTACACAAATTCCTCAATCAATATGTGAAAGGCAAAGACAAAATCATAATTAAACTACTGCAAAATATGGATACCTGTCAAGTGCGCAAGTATGCAGGACTACAAGGACATTCATTGGCCGGCATTTCAGACCTACTTGCAAAACCACCTTCCATTATATCAAAATGATATCAACACATCATTCAACTTTAAGAAATCTAGTCTATAAACTGTACTATGCTAAAAGTCCTGCTTTAGCACTAGCCAATGTAAATAACATTCTTCTACATGGTACAACAAAAGACCTACTTGAAGAAATCGACTATATCCAGAAAAAATATTTTGGAAGTGGAAGCCACTTACAGAATGAAATAGCTTTAAAGCAAATTAGCAACAATTCTATGCATGGCAACCTTCTACTACACACATACAAAAATGAAATACTGAAATTTAAAAGTACCTCTGCTGAAATACCAAACCATGTGTGTGTATGTTGCCGTAGAACTTTTTATAAAAGTAACACAAAAACTGTAGACCTAACATACAAAATAGAAGACAATGAAGATTCTGAATAGTTTGAATTAGCTCTCTACCTTATAGCAGAAAACAAATATGAAATAACTGACCCCTTAATACTTTGCAGTGACTGCATTACAAAACTTGACAACAACCAACTCCTTCACGTGCTATCACAAATAATTTGGAATTATTTCCACTACCAAAACCCCAACAACTGAATTTATATGAGAGCATCATAATTCAAGCAGTGCACTTATTTCAAGCAATAATATGCCTTCAACCAAAAACAGCAAAATTACCTCCCTCTGAATTAGTGAAAGGTATTCGGGGAAAAGTAGTGTATTTACCATTAGATCTAAAAGAAAATGTGCACACTCTAGGAGTGCAACGTCCAATGGAGCAATATTTAATTATCTTAGTAAATGGAGTACTTACAAAAGACAAAAAAATGTGGTAACAACTGGTAGATTTACATAAAGTTAGACAAGCCTAGCAATATCTAAAAGACAATAATGAATACTACAAAGACATTGATATTGAAGAAAACTTGAAGGATACAACTGAAATAATTGAAGAGACACAAGAAGCTGGTCAATTTGAGCTCCTATTCCTGCTACAATATCCAATACTTTAGACCATTATACAGTTCACCCATTGCACTCTAATGACACCGTAGAAGATGCATTAGAAACATACCAAATGCGTCAAACAAAAGGATCACCAATCAGCATATGGGAAAAAAGTATAGAAGCACATGCTTTTCCTCTACTTTTTTCTACTGGCAAAGGAGGAAGGTACGATGATAGACCTATTCAAATAACAGCATCAGAATACCGCTCATTATGGATGTATTCTGAAGATCCCAGATTTAGACAAAATGTGGAATACACATTCCACCTACTCTTTGAAAGTGAACTAGCAACTTAATTTTACGGAGTTGCACACACATTAAAATCAGGATCCCAATTTCAAAATATGTCAGCTACACAATTATTACAAAAAGTGCAACAACAAATGAGGTTTCACAATCAAATATTACAAATCTATTAGCAAATATGCGTGGCACTAAAGAGTACTGGTTTCGACATCATGCATATGTACCTTGGCCCACCCACTTGGTTTGTTACATTAAGTTGTGCAGAATATGCATGGGAAGATTTACATGATTACCTACACATATCAAACAAAAACTAAACAAACATAGATATACTAACACCTGGAGAACTTTGTTCTCTAGATCCTGTTAATGTTTAGAGATATTTTCACCATCGCTTCATTGCTATGCTACACTTTATTTGTAATAAAACTGCTCCTCCCCTCGGAGAAGTGCAACACTTCTTTTGGAGAAAAGAATACCAAGCCAGATGACCACCACATATCCACATGCTTTTATGGATTAAAGATGCTCCTAAATTTGGTCAAGACAGTGATGCAACTGTTTTACAGTTTATTGAAAAACATGTCACTTGTGAAATTCCATCAGAAGCAACAAATAGTGATCTTCATGCACAAATCTTACAATTTCAAAGACACAAATGTGGCAAATATTGTTGTCGCAAATACAAAAACAAAGGGAAATACTACACCAAATGCCGCTTTGGTTTCCCTAGACCGGTTACAAAAACAGGTCAAGTGAACAACTTCATGTCTTCAGTTAGACATAGTCTTAAAGGTAAATCACCTAAAAGTACATATTACATAAAAAGAACAGAAGAAGAAAAATATATCAATGATTACAATGCAATCATTGCCCACTTATGGAATGCAAACATAGATGTGCAGTACATTGCAGACAATTCCACTGCAGTTGCATAATATGTTACAGCATACTTAACCAAAGCAGAAGAAACAGAGCTCCAAGACCTCTGGAATGACCTGTCATCAGACAAAACACTGTCTCAGAAATTAAACAGCTTTGGCATAAAAATGCTCTGCCATAGAAAATGTGACTCCTATGAAGCAGCAGATCGTTTAACTGGTACTGCTTTGTATGGAAAATCTGAAAATATAGTATGGCTAAGTCTTGGTCCTGCTAAATCTAGAAAAAGAGTTCTAAAATCATACGAAGATATAGAAACAATAGCCAAATATGATCCCAACAGCCAAGACATTTTAAAAAAACTATTTACTGGACACATGCTACCAAAACAGAAGTACCACTTTGGAAACTATGTGTCTATACCACATAGCCCAAAACTTCACATACAAAAATAATATAAAACTCGATGAAAAAAAAGGTAAATACAGAGTGACAAATTGTGAAGGCAGCTTAGTAAAACTCACGAAACCAAATTTAATGAATCATATCAAATTGTCATCAAAGACTCCTCAACATAAAGAACTATATTACATGTCCCTGCTACAACTCTTTAAACATGGAGAAAAGAAGAAGAAATACTAGATAACTATGACTCCTATGAAGACGCTTTCAAAGCAAATGAAAGCACTATAACTGATGTAAACTTTACACAGTACAAAAAAATATTGCACAATGAACAGCAACACGAAGAAGAACTCCAGGCCCAACTAGATAAGGACACTCCTGACAGTAGTCAACCTTCTGTAACAGGAAGCCAAGAAACACTGGGAGAGCCACTAATAACAAATGAGGCAGAATTAGCTATGACAGAAATAGAAAACACCATGTGTCAGTATGAAGATAAAGAAGACTTAACTATACTACAATCAAAACTAAACAATGAGCAACGTAGCATTTTCAAAGAAGTGACAAAAGAAATTGCACATGGTGTACAACATGAAAACAAAGAATGCACCGGCCAAAATTACAAACATATACTACTCTACGTCAGTGGTGAAGCTGGTTCTGGCAAAACATTCTTCAACAATGGACAAACAACAAACTGTCAGCTGTTGTCACTGCCCCCACAGGTTTAGCTGGCTACAACATATGCGGTGTCACTTTAGACCGATTACTACACCTGCCAGTAGAAGACCAAAACAAATGAGACTATTACAAACTTTCTACAGAAGCTGCAATGGAACTATGCAGAGTATTAAAACAAATGAAAATGCTACTAATAGATGAAATGAGCATGGTCTCCAACCTAATGTTGGCCTTGATTCACCTCAGATTATAAGAAGTACTCAAAACAAACTACGAAGAGCTCTTTGGAGGAAAACACATTATTGTTTTCGGAGATCTTCTTCAATTGACACCAGTGAAAGGTGAGCCTATTTTTAAAACCTTAGGACACAAACTCTGCCGTAAAACTGTTGGCAGCATTGGAAATGTCAACCTTTGGCAACATTTCCAATACAGAGAATTAACAGAAAACATGCAGCAATCTGCAGATCTCACTTATGCCAACATCTTAAAAAAGTATTAGAGTTGGTATATTATCTCAAGAAGCAGAAGCAATATTGAAAACCCGGCACATTCATGCACTTTATGGCAATAATGCATGTGCTATGGATTTTATGGAACAATTAGCCCACAAAAATGTCAATTGTATGGCCTTAATGCCAACTCTTGCAAGCTGTTTCAAATTCAATGAAACAATGTTAAAAAAAAGAAATGCAACCAATAATTGAAATTAGCGCCATAGACAAACTAGACACACATGGTATGACACTACCCATGTGTGAACAAGCCACAACAAGACTAAATAGTTTGGTAAATTCAATCTCCAACACAGCTGGATTTCAAAAAATATTAAAATTATCCTTAAATTTCAGAGTAATGCTTAAACGTAACCTTGACGTGGATCAAGGACTAGTTAATGGAGCACTGGATACAGTTGTTGGCTTTCAAACATACCCACGTGACAACAACATTCAGTTTGTCAATATTCTCTTTGACAAACTTTCAGAAGTGAAAAGGATAGGATGCTCAACAGCTCGATTCCTTCTCTTCAAAGACATGTATGTACGAAGAGAACAATTTTCTCTAACTCTTGCATACGCAGTCACCATTCATAAATCACAAGGTCTTACCCTAGACAAAGCATTGATAGACATTGGTAACACAGTCTTTAAAGAAGGCATGATCTACGTAGCACTATCACGCTTCCGTACACTTGACAGTCTATTTCTAATCAACTTTGATGCAAGTAAAGTAAATGCTGATATTCCTTGCATTTCAGAATACAATAGACTTCGTTCACTACACACCCCCATCTAAAAACATATCCTATTCCACAAAAAGTAAAATGTTCTAAAAGAAAACTAAATCAAACAGAAATGCAAGAGGATGTCACTGCAAATCCTCCAAAGAGATTAAAAGAAACGAATACTTCATCAAGAACCTATTAGGGAAAGTAAACCAGGTACTTCTTCAAAGAAGAAAGACAAACTCCAAAAAAGCACTCAGATACAAAACTACCTGGTCCATTTAAACTTTCAAATGTAATTGGTGTATATTGCTATGCAAATGTAGCAATGAATATTCTATTTCAATTACCACCAATAGTTGGCAACATTTACTTACACAGTACAGACCAATTGTGTTTGCAAATGTTAGTACTTCATAGAAATGCAACAAACAATCCTGACAATACGTATAGTGTTTATGGAATAAGACAACAATTGGACTAGTGTATGGAATGGTGAAATTCACTATAAACTCACAGGAAGATCCACAAGAATGTCTAATGTACTTACTACAAGTACTGGAAAACAAAAAAATACCTATAAATGAAATCTTCCAGATTTCATACATGTGGAAACATACATGCACTCTGTGCAACAATGTGACACAAGAACACATGCCCAATGAGTGCTTTGTGTATGTATCAATACCCAATTGTGAATCTGTTCCATTTCAGCAACTTGTACAAAACGCAAACCATGGTAGATTATGTACTACCTGCAATTCGGATAATCGCTCCACCTTCCTAATACAAACACATAGTAAATACGTAATACTAATGCTTCTACGTTACAATGCAGATGGTACCAAAAACAACTGCAAGCTGACTGGATTCACACATGGTCAAGTATCACTTGGTAAAAAACCTTCACAACAATAGCTATAATCTACCACACAGGAGCCACAACCAATGCAGGTCACTATACTGCATAGATAAAAAGTGGATGGTTCGAAAGTAATGATAGTACCATTACTCTAAAGCAGAGATTACCTGCAAATCTTACAAACACTTATTTGATGTTCTTAAAACCAAAATGTATTAACTAAACTGTACTTAAACATTAACTAAACTTCTATTATTAAAAAAACTATAAACTGTTACAATATGCTAACAGCTATATAATTGCCCCAAGATTCTACAACAACTAAACAGATAAATGAATACTACTAAATTATATCCAACAATAAACAGTTAGAATACGCCAACTGGTATCTAACTATCCCAACATTTTACAATATCCAAACAGATAAATCAATACCACTTCCTTATAACAAAAAATAGACTGTTAGAATATGTCAACAGGTATCTAACTGCTCCAAAAATCTGCAACAAGCCAATATATAGAGCATTAGACAGAAACAACAAGTGAACACTGAAAACAAACAAATAGACTGTAGCATAACAAAAAAAGTTTTTTTTAATCCAACATGGATTTTTTTTTTACCCACAGACCCAATGATGTTAGCAACAAACACAGAAACTGAGCAAATTGCACAGTACACTGCTTTGTAATCTACTAAATATGAGGGTAAAAGAAATGTTGATTATTCAATATTATAGGTTGTTACAAAATACCAATACTAACATGATCTTTTCTTTTATCACAGAAATAAACAAGAAATACATGTACTCCAGTTACTAAACCAAACAGTAAGTATATTATATTAAGTACAACCATCACAGCAAATCTCACCCATAGTGACTTCTAACTTTGCTGCCTTTAAATTTGATCTTGTCCGTGCACCCAAGACTATAGGCCCTGCCCACAACCACCACAGCATATCACACCCATAGTGGCTTATAACTTCGTTGCTTATAAATGTGTTCTTGGATCCCAAAGTTATAAGCCACTATGGGTGTGATATGCTGCGGTGGTTGTGGCCAGGGCATAGAGTCTTGGGTGCATGGCCATATGGCCATGCTCCCCAGACTCTATGCCCTGGCCACAATCACCGCAGCATATCACACCCATAGAGTCAAACATTTTAACTATGCCATATTGGCACTTTTAATGTCCGCGGACATGATGAGTGTTCTTAGAACAGTTTCAACTTGCCTACGAACAGTATGGACAGACATAGCGTCCTCCGGACACCCTCATTTTGTTTATTTACAAACATCCCAGGACACATGATGTGTTCTTAGAATAGATTCAACTTGCCTGCGAACAAAATGGACAGCTTACTGTGCTCAGAACAGACCCATTTGGTTTATTTTCGAACATTTCAGGACACAGCGAGTGTTCTTAGAACACGTTCAGCTTGCTTGCGAACAATACATACAGGCGTAGTGTCCTCAGACCACCCCCATTTTGTTTATTTAGAACATTTCAGAACATCTGCGTTGTCCGAACACAACAGGGGGGTCTACCACCTAAATACCACCTAAATAAATACAACATTTAACCCATCTCTTACTCCCCCACCCTCCCCAAACACTTTTACACACCAACGCACTCTACTAAATAGTATGTTTTCCACCAAGATTAACCGCGCTGTCCGTGGACGTTAGAGTGACACATATACTTTTTTTGCAAAGTTTGGTGAGAATTCGTCCAGGGGGAGCGAAGTTATAAGCCACCCAAAAGTGCTCTTCCTAGGAGGAGCAGTTTTTGGGCGGCTTGACTTTGAAAAAAGTATATTTGGTGAGGTTTGGTCCAGGGGGGGCAAAGTTATAGGGGGTGTCCCAAAACCTCTTTTTTTCCATAGACTGAATGGGGAAAAAACTTTGTTCACGCCTACAACCCAAACCATTGGACGGATTTTCACCAAATTTGCGGCAGGAGCAGCAGATTGGTACCAAAAGTGTGGTTTTGTAAATTTTGTGAAAATCCGTCCAGTAGTTTTTTAAAAAACGATCAAAAAGTAGGTCACAAAACAATAGTGATATCTATGTCCGCTCCGCTGACACATTTCCCTGTTCGCTCCGCTGATAGGACACAGATTGGCTAATTGGCTTACGTCATGTCCGCGGATATGCAACGTGTTCGCTGGTTGGCTGGAATGATGCGTGAGGTGCGTCGTATTGTTTTGATGCGTCCGCCATCGTGGATCTGCGGACATTCGAGGACAGCGTGGTGACAAATGGCGAGAAATACAACTTTGGCAAGTGTATTGGTGTGCAAGAGTGTTTGGAGAGGGTGGGGGAGTAAGCGAAGAGTCAAATGCTGTATTTATTTAGGTGCCAGGCACCCCTGTTGTGTTCATTTTGTCTGCGGACAGCCGCACTGTCCAGGATGTCTGTAATTAGTCAAAATGGGGGTGTCCTAAGGACACTATACCTGTATGTGCTGTTCTTAGAACACATTCTGTGTCCGGGATGTGCGTAATTAACCACAATGGAGGTGTCCTAAGGACACTATTCCGTCCGTACTGTTTGCACGCAAGTTGAAACTGTTCTTAGAACACGTGCGGTGTCCGCAGACATAAAGAAAAAGGCCATATGGCATAGTTAAAATGTTTGATTCTATGGGTGTGATCTATGGGTGTGATATGCTGCGGTGGTTGTGGCCAGGGCCTAGAGTCTTGGGTGCATCGCCGAAGGCCGTAGACCGTAGGCCATGCACCCAAGACTCTAGGCTCTGGCCACAACCACCGCAGCATAGCACACCCATAGATCACATCCATATAATGGAATATCTATGAAATATTTGCAAATCTATATTTTATGTACTGTTGGATTTGTATAGTTTGCATGTGAAGTTGCAGTGCGCGGTGTCCGGGATGTATGTAATTAAACTAAATGGAGGTGTCCTAAGGACACTATACCTGTATGTGCTGTTCTTAGAACACATTCTGTGTCCGGGATGTCCGTAATTAACCACAATGGAGGTGTCCTAAGGACACTATTCCTGTCCATACTGTTTGCACGCAAGTTGAAACTGTTCTAAGAACACGTGCAGTGTCCGGGATGTCTGTTATTAAAGAAAATAGAGGTGTCCTAAGGACACTATACCTGTCCGTGCTGTACGCAAGCAAAATAAAACTGTTCTTAGAACACGTGTGGTGACGCAGACATAAAAAATGCCCATATGGCATAGTTAAAATGTTTGATTCTATGGGTGTGATTTATGGGTGTGATATGCTGCAGTGGTTGTGGCCAGGGCCTAGAGTCTTGGGTGTATGGCTGAAGGCTGTAGGCCATAGGCCATGCACCATAACTACCACAATTAGCAAATTTTAGGGGTTTTTCGGTTTTACTTTGAACCATAACGTCCCTTTAACAAATTATTTTTACTGATATATATATATTCAATGAAAAAAAGTTGTTAAAGGGATGTTATGGTTACAAGTAAAACCGAAAAAACCTCAGAAATTCGGAAGTTATGGTAAGCTAAGCAACCATAACTCACGCCACCACCCACCGTGCACTGCTAAAACACCCACCCAGGGCATCAAAGATGGCATCACACATGTCATTGAACCATAACGTCCCTTTAACAAAGTTTTTTTACTGAATTTCATAGGTTTTTAGTACCACAACTTAACCATAACGTACCTTTAAGAAAGTTTTTAATTACTGAATATTACGGTAGTGGCCATGTAGTTATGGTTAAGTTGGTGGTTCCATAGGAAGAGCACTTTTTGGGCGGCTTAAAATTTCGCTCCCCCTTGACGAATCCTCACCAAACTTTGCAAAAAAAGTATATGGCCCACTCTGAATTTTTTGCAAAGTTTGGTGAGGATTCGTCCAGGGGGGAAAAAGTTATAGGGGGGTCCCAAAATTTCTTTTTTTCCCATAGACTGAATGAGGACAAAAACTTTGCTCGCGCCTACAGCCCAAACCGCTGGATGGATTTTCACCAAATTTGGACCAGGAGCAGCGGATTGGTCCCAAAAGCGTGCTTTTGCAGATTTGGTGATAATCTGTCCAGTAGTTTTTTTTAAAATGACCAAAAAGTAGGTCATAAAAAATTAGTGATATCTGTGTTCGGTTCGCAGACACACTTTCCTGTTCGCTCCGCAGACAGTGTCCTGATTGGCCGAGCGGCTTATGTCATGTCGGCGGACATGCAGCGTGTTCGCTGATTGGACTGTGTGGAGTGTGAAGCGCGTCAGATTTTCAGTGGCGGCCGCCATATTGGATTCGCGTCCACGGACGGCGCATTGAAACTTGGTTCAAAATTTGTATTTAGTAGAGTGTGTTGGTGTGTAGGAGTGTTTGGGGAGGGTGGGAGAGTATGAGATAGGTTGAAGGTTGTGTATTTTCATGTGGTAGACGTTCTTGTTGTGGACGATTTGTCTGCGGACATCACAGGTGTTCTGAAATGTTCTAAATAAACTGAATGGGGGGTGTTCTGAGGACTCAATATGTGTCCGTTTTGTTCGGAAGCAAGCTGAAACTGTTCTAAGAACACTTGCAGTGTCCGGAAATGTTCGCAAATAAACAAAATGGGGGTGTTCTGAGGACGCTGTCCGTATTGTTCTTTGTCAAGTTGATTGTGTTCTAAGAACACTCGTGGTGTTCTGAAATCTTCATAGGGGGTGTCCTGAAGACACTGTCTGCATTGTTCGATGGCAAGTTGAATGTGTTCTAAGAACACTCTTGGTGTCCTGAAATGTTCGCAAATAAACAAAATGGGGGTGTACTGAGGACGCTGTCCGTATTGTTCTCTGGCAAGTTGAATGTGTTCTAAGAACATTCGCGGTGTCCTGAAATGTTCACAAATAAACAAAATGGAGGTGTTCTGAGGACGCTGTCCGTTGCTGCCGTATTGTTCTCTGGCAAGCTGAATGTGTTCTAAGAACACTCTCAGTGTCCTGAAATGTTCACAAATAAACAAAATGGGGTGTTCTGAGGACGCTGTCCGTATTGTTCGATGGTAAGTTGAATGTGTTCTAAGAACACTTGTGGTGTCCTGAAATGTTCGTAGGGGGTGTCCTGAAGACGCTGTCCCGTATTGTTCTTTGTCAAGTTGAATGTGTTCTAAGAACACTCGTGGTGTACTGAAATGTTCGCAAATAAACAAAATGGAGGTGTCCTGAGGACACTCTCTGTATTGTTCTTTGTCAAGTTGAATGTGTTCTAAGAACTCTTGTGGTGTCCTGAAATGTTCGTAAATAAACAAAATGGAGGTGTTCTGAGGATGCTGTCCGTATTGTTCGTTGTCAAATTGAAAGTGTTCTAAGAACTCTTGCATTGTCCTGAAATGTTCATAGGGGGTGTCCTGAAGATGCTGTCCGTATTGTTCGATGGCAAGTTGAATGTGTTCTAAGAACACTCTCAGTGTCCGGAAATGTTCGCAAATAAACAAAATGGGGGTGTTCTGAGGACGCTGTCTGTATTGTTCGATGGTAAGTTGAATGTGTTCTAGGAACACTCATGGTGTCCTGAAATGTTCGTAAGGGGTGTCCTGAAGGCGCTGTCCGTATTGTTATTTGTCAAGTTGAATGTGTTCTAAGAACACTCGTGGTGTACTGAAATGTTCGCAAATAAACAAAATGGAGGTGCCCTGAGGACGCTGTCCGTATTGTTCTTTGTCAAGTTGAATGTGTTCTAAGAACTCTCGCGGTGTCCTGAAATGTTCGCTAAAAACAAAATGGGGGTGTTCTGAGGACGCTGTCCGTATTGTACTCTGGCAAGTTGAATGTGTTCTAAGAACACTTGCGGTGTCCTGAAATGTTCGCAAATAAACAAAATGGGGGTGTTGTGAGGACGCTGTCCGTATTGTTCTTTGTCAAGATGATTGTGTTCTAAGAACACACGTGGTGTTCTGAAATGTTCGTAGGGGGTGTCCTGAAGACGCTGTCCGTATTGTTTGATGGCAAGTTGAATGTGTTCTAAGAACACTCTCGGTGTCCTGAAATGTTGGCAAATAAACAAAATGGGGGTGTTCTGAGGACGCTGTCCGTTGCTGTCCATATTGTTCTCTGGAAAGCTGAATGTGTTCTAAGAACACTCCCGGTGTCCTGAAATGTTCGCAAATAAACAAAATGGGGGTGTTCTGAGGACGCTGTCCGTATTGTTCTTTGTCAAGTTGATTGTGTTCTAAGAACACCCGTGGTGTCCTGAAATGTTCGTAGGGGGTGTCCTGAAGACGCTGTCCGTATTGTTCTTTGTCAAGTTGAATGTGTTCTAAGAACACTCGTGGTGTACTGAAATGTTTGCAAATAAACAAAATGGAGGTGTCCTGAGGACGCTGTCCGTATTGTTCTTTGTCAAGTTGAATGTGTTCTAAGAACTCTTGCGGTGTCCTGAAATGTTCGTAAATAAACAAAATGGAGGTGTTCTGAGGACGCTGTCCGTATTGGTCGTTGTCAAGTTGAAAGTGTTCTAAGAACTCTCGCATTGTCCTGAAATGGTCGTAGGGGGTGTCCGGAAGACGCAGTCCATATTGTTCGATGGCAAGTTGAATGTGTTCTAAGAACACTCTCAGTGTCCTGAAATGTTCGCAAATAAACAAAATGGGGGTGTTCTGAGGACACTGTCCGTATTGTTCGATGGTAAGTTGAATGTGTTCTAAGACCACTCGTGGTGTCCTGAAATGTTCGTAGGGGGTGTCCAGAAGTCGCTGTCCGTATTGTTCTTTATCAAGTTGAATGTGTTCTAAGAACACTCGTGGTGTACTGAAATGTTCGCAAATACACAAAATGGAGGTGTCCTGAGGACGCTGTCCGAATTGTTCTTTTGCAAGTTTTTTTTTTTTTTTTAAACTTTTATTTTTGCTGGCAGTGGTAGTTGACATATACACACAACAGATCGAGAGTATGGTCTTCAAACATGTCAAGGTACATTGCACTGGGATGCTCACAGCCAGTAGCATACATTTTCAGGTAAAGATCGGCTGAGTGACATATTGGGGAGCACAATATACAGATATGGGGTCTAGGGCGAGCCATCCGCCAAAGAGGTAGTGTCGAGGGCATTAAGATAGCTGTTGAAGGCAGTCCAGATGTTTTTGGGCCGGGACCGGCCCGGGAGGGTAATGATGTAGTCCTCCTCGCAATTACGGGACCAGGTCACCAAATTCAGCCATTTCTGGAAGGTGGGGGGGGTTGAACAGTTCCAGTTTTGAAGGATACATTTTTTAGCAATTGCACAGCATACATTTAGCAGCCTGGCCTCCCCTCTGGCGTTCTCAACAGCCCATTGACCAAACAACACCCCCATCGGGTCAGGCTCGAGCACCGCATCGCAGAAACCGGACATGGTTTTAAGAACCTCATCCCAGAATGGGGCCAGGTTAGGGCAGTCCCAAAACATGTGGAGATGACCGGCATCCACCGCCCCACAACGGGGGCAGAGTCGCGTGTCGGAATGGGCGAATTTGGAAAGTCTGCGTGGGGTATAGTATAGCCTATTCAGCAATTTGTACTGTATAGTGCGATGTCGAAAGTTAAGGGAAACCCTACTGGTGTGGGAGCACATTTTACCCCACAATTGTTCTGAAACGACAACCCCCAGTTCAGAGGCCCAGTCCTCTCTCGCCTTGGAGGGCGGTGTTGCTGAGGCCGTGAGCAGGAGTTTGTACAGTGATGAGACCACTCCCCTCGCTCCCCCAGAGTTGGCAATGTAGGAGATGGCAGGGTGGTCTGGGGGTTCGCTGGGGAAAATGGGCCAAGCCGCTGGAACGCTGCGCGGAGTCGGTAATACTGTAATAGCTCGAGTGGCGAGCCCGTGTGGGCTGGCTTCCACGTCTGCGGCGTTATGAATACCCCATCCGGGTAGAAGTCAGTAAGGGCCAGATATCCCAGGTCCCGCCAGTGCCGTGCCAGGGCTGAGTCATTTGTGGGATCCAAGCCGGGGACCTGCCATGCGGGGAGCCATTTGTAGTAAGGGAGAGCTTCGGAGCCAGCAGAGAATATCCGCCTCCAGGCAAACAAGGTGGTCTGGACGGGGTCTATGGGGGAGTCAGGCTCATATTTCCGATGCAGAAGTAGGGACATAATGTTAGCACCGGAGGCAGCAAGGATCTCAAGCCTGACATGCGGGCGGGGAGGAGGACCAGGATACCAGTATGTGGCAAATTGTGCCTGCGCCGCGGTCCAATAACTCATCAAGTCAGGGGCCGTGAACCCGCCCCTGTCATAGGGAAGGGTCATATCACCCCACTTTTTCCGCACCGCGCCAGAATGCCACAAGAATTGGGCACACAGCTTGTGTAGATCAGTGAAGTACCTACTTCCAGGCCAGACGGGAACATTAGTGAACGTGTACAGGAACCTGGGGAGCAGTATCATCTTGACCAGTGACAGCCGCCCGGCTAGTGATAAGGGAAGAGAGCGCCAGCGCTCTAGTTTGGCTTCGGCCAGTGCAGCCAATGTCACATAGTTGTCAGCCAGAAGAGCCTCCCTAGTCAAGGACACATGAACCCCCAGATATTTGATCCCATTGGGAGACCACCTGAGTGGATATTCAGTGGCCGGCTGAAGTGTGGAGTGCGTGAGGGGGAAAAGTTCGGACTTGGTGTAGTTTATTGTGAAGCCCGAAAATGTCCCGATGCGGGTGATGTCCCGGAGGAGAGGGTCAAGATGGAGATCCGGGTTCCTGACGAAGAGGAGGACATCGTCCGCGTATAGGGAGACCACCTCGGGGGTGCCCCGGAGACGTATTCCTCTGTGCATGTGCCGTTCCCTGATGAAGTCCGCCATAGGCTCAATGGCAAGAGCGAACAGAATTGGGGAGAATGGGCAACCCTGGCGGGTACCCCGGAAGAGAGGAAACAGTGTAGAAGTTTGAGAGTTAACGCGGACTCTGGCAACCGGGGAGGTGTACAATAGTCTGATGTAGGAGATCATCCCAGGACCGACGCCCATGGTCTCCAGGACCAGCCACATGTATCTCCAAGAAACCATGTCAAAAGCCTTCTGGGCATCCAAGGTCACCGCCACCGCACTCACGCTCTGGTCAATGCGGGCCATCACGTTGAGAAGCCGTCGAATATTGTGTGATGTGGACCTGCCAGGGACAAAACCGGATTGGTCCTCATGAACCATATAAGGCATGACCGGGAGAAAGCGATTGGCAATCACCTTGGCGAAGATCTTCGTATCCAGGTTCATGAGTGAGAGGGGGCGATATGAACCACATTCATCAGGCGATTTGCCAGGCTTAAGGAGAACCGTGATGACCGCCTCGCGTAGGGATGGGGGGAGAGAGCCCAGACGCAGGGATTCGTTCCAGACCTCGAGCAGTTCAGGGCCCAGTATGGCTACGCGCTCCTGAAAGAATTCAGCCGTAAGCCCGTCGGGGCCCGGTGCTTTCCCCTTCGGAAGGCTGGAAATGGCCTCTACTATTTCATTCAGGGTAAAGGGGGAGTCCAGCTGTTCCCTTGTAGCATGGGAGACGACAGTGGTGGGGATCTGGGCGAGAAGCTCGCGCATACGAGTTTCGCTATGTTCGGGAGGCTGCGAGTACAGTTCGGAGTAAAAGTCTGTGAAGACCTCTAAAATGTGTTGGTCCGACCACTGGGTCAATCCATTGCTACTCTTGACGCAGGTAATTTGGGCTGGGCCCCACTCCCCCCTGGCCAAAGCGGCCAGAGTTTTGCCAGGTCTGTCCCCCTCGCCGTATTTCCGCGCCGCCTGAGGTCGGCTAAAGTACTGCACCTCCCTGATGGCCTGCTCGTTGAACAACTTGAGTTCCTCACTTATCTGGGAAAGAATGACAGGGTCAACAGAGGCGGGGTGGGCCCGCTCGAGATCTCGCAGTTTGGTTTCAGAGCGTGACAGGGAGGCCCTTATGGACCTGAGAACCCCGGACTCCCTAGAGATGGCTGCCCCCCGAATGAAGACCTTGAAGGCGTCCCATCGGACCCCCCGGGTGGTGTCCTGAGGTGAGATGAATTCAAAGTAGGACCGGATATCTGACAGAATGTCTGCCTTGAAGATGATGTCCTGCAAGGCGGCCGATTTAAAACGCCAAGTATTCATGGTGGGGGCCAGAGTGCCCATATTGATGGTCAGTATGACCGGTGAATGATCAGACAGAGTGCGTGCAAGTATACGAACATCCGAAACCACACCAATCAGTTGGGCCGACAGTAGGATCAGATCGATTCTAGAGGAGCTATCGTGTACCGATGAATAATATGTGTATTCCCGCGTTAACGGGTGGAGAGCTCTCCAACTGTCTAGGATGTCAAGAGTCTTGCAGTGTGCTAGGAGCCTGCGCGCTGCGCTCGCTAAGGGTCTGGGGGCAGAGCCAGTCCTGTCCACGGCAGGGTCTAAAATAAAGTTCATATCACCACCCCAAATGACCTGTACACCCACGTATCCCAGGAGTATGGACACTACCTGGTCAATAAATTCAGGGGAGTCTACATTGGGGCCGTAAGTGTTCACGAGTAGATAATCTCTATTGGCGATGGCGCAGTGCAGGATGATGTACCTCCCCCCCGGGTCGATATAGCTCCTGTGAAGAACGAATTTAAGAGACTTATGAATTAGTGTCAGCACTCCACGGGCCCTTGTAGAATATGTCGTGAAGTACCTGAGGGGTCCCCAGGTGGGCGCAATGCTTCTGGCCAACGGGCCAGTGGAATGTGTTTCCTGCAGGAGTAACACCTTGCAGTGGTGCCTATTAGCATAAGCCATGATCCTGCGACCCTTGGTGTAATTACTGAGGCCGCGAACATTCCATGTCATTATCGTCACAGCCATGTTAGTACCCAAATCAATAGAATCCCTAGACGGAGAAACCAGGGATGGTGAACCAACGTCAGAGGACGCCGGGTCCCCCGTCCCACAGTGTCGGACCCCAGCGCTATAGTCACCGGATCTCCCAATGACAGAGTGATCATGACTGAAGCGGACAAATACATTTCGACAGGCTTAGTGAACATCCCACCACAGATGCTGAAATACAGAAATAGAATGATGTACAATTAGAGCATCGCGACCCGGTGCGTGACCGGCTGCCAGCCCACCACTGCCATTTTTGAGAACATGTCCCCAATCCCCCCCCCAGCCACGTCCCACCCTCACTGCCCACCCCCAACTTGCAGTGTGAAACCCCCACCCCGCCCCGCAGGTGTCTCCAGCTAGCCCGACACTCCCAATAACCTGGAGGTCGGGGGGCGAAATCCAACAGGGATGACACCCTTCCCGTGCCCAACAGGGGCACCAAAGCAGCGATAACCAACCAACCAAGAACATTGCAAATGCAACGAGGTGTGCTGTAGCCGTGTGGGCGGCTTTGTGGACAGATATTTAAGACAGCAACGCCGTCAGTAGCAGGTTCTGCGGTAACCGGATCAGAAGACAGGCCACCATAGCCAGCCGAGCGACTCGCCCGGTTGGGCACTTAGGGGGCCTGGAATCATAGGGCTGTTGTGAATTGTTACAATGATCACGTTCCGATTGAAGGATACCCTGGACAAGAAAGAGAAGGCCGATCAGTGTGTGGCATTGGCTCAGACATCCTCAGCCGGAGCTCCCGCCGGGTTGGGAAGCGGTAGGTGCGCCTCGATGAATTTCACCGCCTCCTCTGGTACAGTGAAGAAGTACAATTTCCCGTTATGTGTGATTTTGAGACGGGCTGGAAATAGGATAGCGTAGGGGACATTCCGTTCTCTGAGTAGTTTCTTGACCCCAATGAAGTGGCGTCTCTCTTGCTGGACCGCTACCGAGAAGTCCGGAAAGATTCTCACTGTGTGTGACTCGAAGCGCAGGTCTCCCTTCTCCCGGGCCAGGCG
Source organism: Ambystoma mexicanum (assembly GCF_040938575.1). Classification (NCBI taxonomy): domain Eukaryota; kingdom Metazoa; phylum Chordata; class Amphibia; order Caudata; family Ambystomatidae; genus Ambystoma; species Ambystoma mexicanum. Next base: position 775,994,353 of record NC_090922.1, read on the forward strand.
GAGGATAAGATCTCTGTCTCTATAATTGAGAATCCTGGCTATGATGGGTCTGGGAATGTCACCCGGCCTGGGTCTGGGAGCCAGAGCCCGATGGGCGCGCTCAACGGCGAAGTATGGGGACATGGCAGGGTCACCCAGTAGGGTCCTCAACAACGACTCGACCGCGTCTTCCATGCGACCCTTTAAGGCATTTTCTGGAACTCCAATAATACGCAGATTGTTCCTGCGGGAGCGCGACTCGAGGTCGTCACACTTTGCTTTCACATTCCGCATATCTCGGGACAGTGATGCCACGGTATCCTGCAGCGTATGTATAGTATCCTCGTTAGTTGACATACGGTTTTCAGCGTCCGTAATCCTGGTCCCCGCCTGATCCACCCGTGTCTTTAAAGAGGCAACATTCGCATTGATATCATCAAGTTTCTCGTGAAAAGAAGCAACGTTTTTTGCCATAGCTTCCATGATCGTGGTCAGGTCCGGGGCCGCAGGAGAGGGGCAGATATTGATCTCCGGTTCCTCAGTAATGGGTAAGTCCTGGTCAGCCTCCTCCCTCGGGACTGCCCTGGCGAATCTATCCATGGCGCCCCCCCTGGAGGACCCCTTGATCTTACTAGGCATCGTGGGTCAGTGCGCGGGTGTGGAACAGGTAGTGATCTCAATAATAGAGAGAAGTGCGGAGCCTATGCCAGGGGGGAGAACCGCATTTGCAGAGGCCTCTCGGGTGAGGGAGAACAGGGCTCGGCGGTGGCTGATTAGGGTGTGCTGGTGTTGGGCAGCTCCCAGGGCCCACGGCGTGGAGAAGCCCGGGCCGCAGAGGCAGGCGACCCGGGGAGTGGATCCAAGGGGGGGGGAGGGGGCCACACAGCAAGTCTCAAGCGGGAACGTGGTGAGCGACGTCCAATGCCAATCCGCAGGCCGCGGTGCGCCGGCGGGTCTCCCCAACGGGCCGCAGTCCGCCCAGGACGGGGAGGGGCGGGCCGGGGATGCAGGGCCCACGGGCAGCCGCCTCTTACCTTCCGGGGGCGCCCCCCCCGATCCCCCAGTAAGGGACCACAGCGGAAAACCGCCCTCAGCCGGCGGAGGGCCGGGACGCGCCCCGCGTCAGCACCGGCCGCGAGCCCCCAGTCAGGCCGCTCTCGGGGGGGCCGGGCTCAGGACGTCTGGAGGCTGCCGCGACTCCGATCGGGCCGCAGTCCGCCCGATCGAGCGCCCAGGAGAGGTGCCGGGCCCCAGGAGGGGGGAGGGCCTCGGGCCGCAGTCCGCCCGATCGAGCGCCCAGGAGAGGTGCCGGGCCCTGGGAGGGGGGAGGGCCGCGCACACCGCGGGGAGGAGAGCTGGAGTCAGGCCGCCTAATCCAGGACCCCGCTCTGGGTCACCTGGGGTCGTAGAGGAGCCGGAATTTCGCTAGGCAGAGGCGCTGAAGTGCGGGACAAAAGTAGCGAGGAGATGGGCGTACAACGCACAGTGTAGCCGCAGATGCAGACGGATATCGCCCGGTCCCACACGGAGCTCAGGAGCTAGGCAGCCATCTTGGGCTGCTCCACAGCGCCACTGTTCTTTTGCAAGTTGAATGTGTTCTAAGAACACTCGCTTTGTCCTGAAATGTTCGCAAATAAACAAAATGGGGGTGTTCTGAGGACGCTGTGTGTATTGTTCTTTGTCAAGTTGATTGTGTTCTAAGAACGCTTGCGGTGTCCTGAAACGTTTGCAAATAAACAAAATGGGGGTGTTCTGAGGACGCTGTCCGTATTGTTCTTTGTCAAGTTGATTGTGTTCTAAGAACACTCGTGGTGTTCTGAAATGTTTGTAGGGGGTGTCCTGAAGACGATGTCTGTATTGTTCGATGGCAAGTTGAATGTGTTCTAAGAAGACTCTCGGTGTCCTGAAATGTTCGCAAATAAACAAAATGGGGGTGTTCTGAGGACGCTGTCCGTTGCTGTCCGTATTGTTCTCTGGCAAGCTGAATGTGTTCTAAGAACACCCGCGGTGTCCTGAAATGTTCGCAAATAAACAAAATGGGGTGTTCTGAGGACGCTGTCGGTATTGTTCTTTGTCAAGTTGATTGTGTTCTAAGAACACTCGTGGTGTTCTGAAATGTTTGTAGGGGGTGTCCTGAAGACGCTGTCCGTATTGTTCGATGGCAAGTTGAATGTGTTCTAAGAACACTCTCAGTGTCCTTAAATGTTTGTAATAAACAAAATGGGGGTGTTCTGAGGACGCTGTCCGTATTGTTCGATGGTAAGTTGAATGTGTTCTAAGAACACTTGTGGTGTCCTGAAATGTTCGTAGGGGTGTCCTGAAGACGCTGTCCGTATTGTTCTTTGTCAAGTGGAATGTGTTCTAAGAACACTCGTGGTGTACTGAAATGTTCTCAAATAAACAAAATGGAGGTGTCCTGAGGACGCTCTCCGTATTGTTCTTTGTCAAGTTGAATGTGTTCTAAGAACTCTCGCGGTGTCCTGAAATGTTCGTAAATAAACAAAATGGAGGTGTCCTGAGGACGCTGTCCGTATTGTTCGATGGTAAGTGGAATGTGTTCTAAGAACACTTGTGGTGTAGTGAAATGTTCGCAAATAAACAAAATGGAGGTGTCCTGAGGACGCTGTCCGTATTGTTCTTTGTCAAGTTGAATGTGTTCTAAGAACTCTCGCGGTGTCCTGAAATGTTCGCAAATAAACAAAATGGGGGTGTTCTGAGGACGCTGTCCATATTGTTCTCTGGCAAGTTGAATGTGTTCTAAGAACACTTGCAGTGTCCTGAAATGTTCGCAAATAAACAATATGGGGGTGTTCTGAGGACGCTGTCCGTATTGTTCTTTGTCAAGATGATTGTGTTCTAAGAACACTCGTGGTGTTCTGAAATGTTCGTAGGGGGTGTCCTGAAGACGCTGTCCGTATTGTTCGATGGTAAGTTGAATGTGTTCTAAGAACACTGTCGGTGTCCTGAAATGTTCGCAAATAAACAAAATATGGGTGTTCTGAGGACGCTGTCCGTATTGTTCTCTGGCTAGTTGAATGTGTTCTAAGAACACTGGCGGTGTCCTGAAACGTTCGCAAATAAACAAAATGGGGGATGTTCAGAGGACGCTGTCCGTACTGTTCTTTGTCAAGTTGATTGTGTTCTAAGAACACTTGTGGTGTTCTGAAATGTTCGTAGGGGGTGTCCTGAAGACGCTGTCCGTATTGTTCGATGGCAAGTTCAATGTGTTCTAAGAACACTCTCGGCGTCCTGAAATGTTCGCAAATAAACAAAATGGGGGTGTTCTGAGGACGCTGTCCGTATTGTTATCTGGCAAGCTGAATGTGTTCTAAGAACACTCGTGGTGTCCTGAAATGTTCGCAAATAAACAAAATGGGGGTGTTCTGAGGACGCTGTCCGTATTGTTCTTTGTCAAGTTGATTGTGTTCTAAGAACACTTGTGGTGTTCTGAAATGTTCAATAAGGGTGTCCTGAAGATGTTGTCAGTCTTGTTCGATGGCAAGTTGAATGTGTTCTAAGAACACTCAGTGTCATGAAATGTTCGCAAATAAACAAAATAGGGGTGTTCTGAGGACGCTGTCCGTATTGTTCGATGGTAAGTTGAATGTATTCTAAGAACACTCGTGGTGTCCTGAAATGTTCGTAGGGGGTGTCCTGAAGACGCTGTCCGTATTTTTCTTTGTCAAGTTGAATGTGTTCTAAGAACACTCGTGGTGTACTGAAATGTTCGCAAATAAACAAAATGGAGGTGTCCTGCGGACGCTGTCCGTATTGTTCTTTGTCAAGTTGAATGTGTTCTAAGAACTCTCGCGGTGTCCTGAAATGTTCGTAAATAAACAAAATGGAGGTATTCTGAGGATGCTGTCGGTATTGTTCTCTGGCAAGTTGAATGTGTTCTAAGAACACTCGTGACGTCCTGAAATGTTCGCAAATAAACAAAATGGGGGTGTTCTGAGGACGCTGTCCGTATTGTTCTTTGTTAAGTTGATTGTGTTCTAAGAACACTCGCGGTGTCCTGAAACGTTCGCAAATAAACAAAATGGGGGTGTTCTGAGGACGCTGTACGTATTGTTCTTTGTCAAGTTGATTGTCTTCTAAGAACGCTGGTGGTGTTCTGAAATGTTCGTAGGGGGTGTCCTGAAGACGCTGTCCTTACTGTTCGATGGCAAGTTGAATGTGTTCTAAGAACACTCTCGGTGTCCTGAAATGTTCGCAAATAAACAAAATGGGGGTGTTCTGAGGACACTGTCCGTTGCTGTCCGTATTGTTCTCTGGCAAGCTGAATGTGTTCTAAGAACACTCGCGGTGTCCTGAAATGTTCGCAAATAAACAAAATGGGGTGTTCTGAGGACGCTGTCCGTATTGTTCTTTGTCAAGTTGATTGTGTTCTAAGAACACTAGTGGTGTTCTGAAATGTTTGTAGGGGGTGTCCTGAAGACGCTGTCCGTATTGTTCGATGGCAAGTTGAATGTGTTCTAAGAACACTCTCAGTGTCCTGAAATGTTCGCAAATAAACAAAATGGGGGTGTTCTGAGGACGCTGTCCGTATTGTTCGATGGTAAGTTGAATGTGTTCTAAGAACACTTGTGGTATCCTGAAATGTTCGTAGGGGTGTCCTAAAGACGCTGTCCGTATTGTTCTTTGTCAAGTTGAATGTGTTCTAAGAACACGTGTGGTGTTGTCACCAGGATCGGTGATATCCTCGCCAGAGAACGTAGAATCCGATTCACCACCCTCCCCTAACTCCTCACCTTCGTCTCTTCTTCCTGTACCCTTCTTTCCTTTACTTCTTGGTCGCTCCTTTTTTTTATGTAGGTAGGGGCGCCCACGGAAGGAAGCCACCGTGTCACCCAAAAAGGGTTTCTGGTGCCTCCTCCCGGGAACGCCGGGAAGGGGAAAAAGCCAAAAGGCACAAAAAACCCCTAAGCGACCTGCGTGACTCTCCTAAGGAATGAGCTGGTATGCTGGGAGAATGCAATCGGCTGAAGCTGAACTCCGTGGTAGAAAGGATGAGGCTCTGGAGGAAAGTAGACAATAAGTAGTACGGAATCTCACAAGGAGAACCAAGTCCATAGGTGAAGCACAATGAATAGGCAGTCCTTAAACAGGCCGGGATCTGGTACACGGGAGATCACAGAGGAAGGTATCCGAATCAGAACAATCAGCAATCCGAGAAAACAGGCCTAGGTCTGGTACACAAGGAGACAGGCAGGAGGAGGAAGAAAACAGGAAGGGGAAAAATAAGGAGGAGGGACGGAAGCAGAGAAGGAACGGGAGAAGGAGGGTGGCGAGGAGAGAGAAAGGGAAATAGTAGAAGGAAAAAAGGGGCAGCAGGCAAGACAAGGGGAAGAGGACAAGGACCCGATAGAGATCGGGTACAACAGCAGCGAGTGCGAGCGAGGGAAGAGCAGGCAAAAAGGCAGACAGCACTTACAGAGGAAACCAGAAGCGTTGCAACGCGTACACAACCCAGAAGGAGCTGTATTCATACTCCGGGCCGCATAAGAGCGCATACGCACGGGCGGAACTGCAGGTGGGCGTGACAGGCTACCAGCGTGCACGGCAGGATAATGTCCGCGCCGCCAGCGGTTCCACAGGCGCCAAGTGCCGCGCAGCATGACAGTATGCCCCCTCCCAAGGGACCCTCCCCCTGGTTTGCCTGGATGGTAAAAGTGGAACTTGCGCAACAAGGTAGGGGCAGAAATATGGGAGATGGGTTCCCAGGAATTCTCAGAGGAGGGGAAGCCCTTCCATCGTACAAGGTACTCTAGTCTGCCTCTACGATACCTGGAGTCGCATATTTGAGCTACCTCGTATTCTTCCGGAGTGGAATCCTGAGTAATAGCAACTCTCTCAGCTTGACGCCTCCAGGTATCAACATGAAAGGGCTTAAGCTGAGACGCATGGAAGACAGGATGAACTCTGTTCAGGCTGGTAGGGAGTTTAAGACGGAAAGCCACAGGGTTGATCCTTTGTACAATCTTATAAGGCCCTAAAAACTTTGGGGATAGCTTGGATGGATGGGCCCAACGAGGTAAGTATCTCGTAGAAAGCATTACTCTGGAACCAACCTCCCAACCTGGTATGGGTTGACGATGTCTGTTGGCTTGGGATCTATAGCGTTCCTGCGCTGCCTGAAGGCTTTCCCTAGGATTCTTGTGTATCTCTCTAAGGCGGGTGAGTGAGGAATCCACAGATGGTATATTAGTAGAAAGACAGGAGACAGGAAGAATAGACCAGGGATGGTAGCCATAATTACAGAAAAAAGGACTAACTCCTAGAGCTGAGTGCACGGAATTGTTGTAGGAATATTCGGCCAGAGCCAATAACGAGTGCCAGTTGTCTTGTTGGGAAATAGTAAAACACCTTAAGTATTGTTCTAGAGTTCCATTTAGCCGTTCGGTTTGACCATTAGACTGGGGGTGAAACCCCGACGTGAGAGCTCTATCAATCCCCAGCCGCTCACAGAGAGCCTTCCAAAAATGAGAGGTGTATTGACTTCCCCTGTCAGAGATGATCTTAGAGGGCATACCGTGCAGTGTAAAGATGTCTTGGAGAAATACTTCGGCCATGTTGGCTGCAGTGGGAACTCCGGGCAAAGGGGAAAAGTGAGCAATTTTTGTAAATGAATCAACCACCACCATTATACATGTGCACCCCTGTGAGATGGGGAGATCCACAATGAAATCAGTAGAGACTGAGCTCCAGGGGACGTCAGGCACAGCACATGGTTCGAGTAATCCAATAGGTCGTTGACAAGGGGATTTACTTCGGAGGCAGATGATACAGGATTGAACATAACGATCCACGTCCTCCCTCATTCTAGGCCAGTAGAAGTGACGACGAAGGAATTCCAGGGTGCCTGTACCGCCCAGATGACCAGCAAGTTTTGTGTCGTGACACCAGTTCAAGGCCATCTTGCGAATGGCAGGCGTGGGTAGGTAGAGTCTACCCTTGACCAGATAAAGACCATCTCTAATTTCGTACGCCAAGCCTTTGGGATGTCTCTCTACTTCAAAGCGCCCTCCCGATTCATCTTTTACCTGACTGAGGAACGTCGAAACCATTCCGAAACTTCTGGGTCGGGGAAACATGTGTTCACGAGGAGACTCGGAATCGGGTAGGTAATCACAACGCCGTGAAAGGGAGTCAGCCAACACATTCATCTTTCCTGGGATATAAGTGATGTGAAAATCGAATTGGGCGAAGAAGTGAGCCCATCGGGCCTGTCGGGTGTTGTAGCACTCGAATTGCTTCAGGACTTGCAGGTTCTTGTGATCAGTCCGGATTGTAAATGGATACCTGCCTCCATGAAGGAGATGCCGCCATTCCACACAAGCCGATTTCATTGCTAGTAATTCTCGTTCAATGACAGAGTAGTTTCTTTGACTGGCGTTAAGTGTCTTCGAGAAGTAGGCGACAGGATGCTCAACTCCCCGAACCTCTTGAAGAAGGACAGCTCCTATGGCAGCAGCAGAGGCGTCGGTCTCCAGGATGAAGGGCAGCTCCTGGTCAGGCTGTAGTAGTATGGGTGCAGCACAAAAGGCTTTCTTAAGATCCCCAAAGCTATCCTCGGCCTCAGCTGACCATCTGAACGGCTCAGACGATTTCTTGAGGAGAGTAGTGATGGGCAGGATCTTCTGGGAGAAATTGGGAATGAACCTACGATAGAAGTTCGCCAGACCCAGGAATCTTTGAATTTCTTTCACTGAAGAGGGTGAAGGCTATTCTAGGATGGATGACACCTTGTGGGGGTCCATTGAGATACCCTGACTGGACAAGATATAACCCAGATAAGGTATGGTTGAAGCGGAGAACACACATTTAGCAAGTTTGACTGATAAGTGATTGTTCTTAAGCCTACGGAAAACTTCCTTGACATGTTCCTCGTGTTCTTTGGCATTGTTGGAAAATACTAGAATATCGTCAAGATACACTAGAGTTGTTTGGCACAACAAATCGAAGAACGGTCTTTCTTCTTTCCATCCGTCGTTCGGTCAGGCGGAAATCTATCTTGAGGGTAGCCGTAAGAAGTTCCGCAAAGGATACAGGTCTTTCTATCCTGGCTAGCTCATCCTTTAAGTCTTCTCTCAGACCCCACCGAAAGATTGCATATTGAGCCTGCTCCTGCCACCCCGCTTCAGCTGCCACCTGTTTGAATGTTGTAATGTAGGTTAACAGATCCGAATTCCCTTGACGGATGTCCAGCATATCTTCTGAAGCCAAGTAGGTGCTTTCGGTACGTAGAAAGGTTTGTTGCATCAAACCCTTGAAAGCATCATAATCCTGTAAGACTGGATCCGGCAGGTTCACCAACGGAGTGGCCCATGCCAGGGCATTACCTGACATGTGTGTTATCATAAACCCCACCTTGGCATGGTCCGAGGAAAAGGTCTGAGGGCGGAATGAGAAGTGTAAATGGCACGCATCCAAAAACTCTTTTACCTTTTTTGGAGTGCCATCAAACTTGCCCGACACAAGGGGGAGCGGTGGAAGATCGGTGGAAGGTCGTTCTCTCTCCGTTATCCGTTGCTGTAGGGTGGCATTGGCAGCCTTGAGATTCTGCATTTCCACATTTAAGCTCTGGACTGCTGCTACAAGTTCCTGTACTTGCTGTGGCGTAGCCATTTCAACTTCAATTTGGCGTTGCAAACTGTCACCAGGATCGGTGATATCCTCGCCAGAGAACGTAGAATCCGATTCACCACCCTCCCCTAACTCCTCACCTTCGTCTCTTCTTCCTGTACCCTTCTTTCCTTTACTTCTTGGTCGCTCCTTTTTTTTATGTAGGTAGGGGCACCCACGGAAGGAAGCCACCGTGTCACCCAAAAAGGGTTTCCGGTGCCTCCTCCCGGGAACGCCGGGAAGGGGAAAAAGCCAAAAGGCACAAAAAACCCCTAAGCGACCTGCGTGACTCTCCTAAGGAATGAGCTGGTATGCTGGGAGAATGCAGTCGCTGAAGCTGAACTCCGTGGTAGAAAGGATGAGGCTCCGGAGGAAAGTAGACAGTAAGTAGTACGGAATCTCACAAGGAGAACCAAGTCCATAGGTGAAGCACAATGAATAGGCAGTCCTTAAACAGGCCGGGATCTGGTACACGGGAGATCACAGAGGAAGGTATCCGAATCAGAAGAATCAGCAATCCAAGAAAACAGGCCTAGGTCTGGTACACAAGGAGGCAGGCAGGAGGAGGAAGAAAATAGGAAGGGGAAAAATAAGGAGGAGGGACGGAAGCAGAGAAGGAACGGGAGAAGGAGGGTGGCGAGGAGAGAGAAAGGGAAATAGTAGAAGGAAAAAAGGGGCAGCAGGCAAGACAAGGGGAAGAGGACAAGGACCCGATAGAGATCGGGTACAACAGCAGCGAGTGCGAGTGAGGGAAGAGCAGGCAAAAAGGCAGACAGGACTAACGGAGGAAACCGGAAGCGTTGCAACGCGTACACAACCCGGAAGGAGCTGTATTTATACTCCGGGCCACGTAAGCGCGCATACGCACGGGCGGAGCTGCAGGTGGGCGTGACAGGCTACCAGCGTGCACGGCAGGATAATGTCCGCGCCGCCATCGGTTCCACAGGCGCCAAGTGCCGCGCAGCATGACATGTGTACTGAAATGTTCTCAAATAAACAAAATGGAGGTGTTCTGAGGACGCTGTCCGTATTGTTCTTTGTCAAGTTGAATGTGTTCTAAGAACTCTCTTGGTGACCTGAAATGTTTGTAAATAAACAAAATGGAGGTGTTCTGAGGACGCTGTCCGTATTGTTCGTTGTCAAGTTGAAAGTGTTCTAAGAACTCTAGTGTTGTCCTGAAATGTTCGTGGTGGTGTCCTGAAGACGCTGTCCGTATTGTTCGCTGGCAAGTTGAAAGTGTTCTAAGAACACTGATAATGTCCGCGGACATTAAAAGTTTCCATAGGCCATAGTTGAAATGTTTGACTCTATGGGCGTGATATGCTGCAGTGGTTGTGGCTAGGGCATAGAGTCTTGGGTGCCTGGCCATTTGGCCATGCACCCAAGACTCTGTGCCCTGGCCCAACCACCGCAGCATATCATACTCATAGTTGCTTATAACTTTGGGTCAAAATAAATTTATAAGGAACAAAGTTATAAGACACTATGGGTGTGATATGCTGCGATGGTTGTACTTATTATAATATACTTACTGTTTGGTTAAGTAACTGGAGTACATGTATTTCTTGTTCATGTCTGTGATAAAAGAAAATAGCATGTTAGTATTAGTATTTTGAAATTCTTTTGCTAAAAATGTTTGTTGCTAAAATCATTGGGTCTGTGGGAGAAAAATAAATCCATGTTGGATTAAAAAAAAAAACCTTTTTCTGTTATGCTATAGTTTATTTGTTTGTTTGTTTTCAGTGTTCACTTGTTGTTTCTGGCTAAAGCTTTATACATTGGGTTGTTGCACCTTTTTGGAGCAGTAACATATTATTTATCTGTTTCAATATTGTTAAATTTTGGGAAAGTTAGATACCAATTGGCGTATTCTAACTGTCTATTTTTTGCGGTAATTTAGTGGTATTTATTTATCTGATTAGTAGTTGTAGAATCTTTGAGCAGTTAGATAGCTTTTGGAATATTCTAACAGTTCATATCTTTTTTACTACAAGTTTAGTTAAGGTTTAAGTACAGTTTGGTTATCAAATTTTGGTTTTAAGAACATTAAATAAGCGTTTGTAAGATTTGCTGGTAATCTCTGCTTTAGAGTAATGGTACTATCAATACATTCAAACCATCCACATTTCTTTTTTATACATACAGTGTAGTGCCCTGAATTGGTTCTGGCTCCTGGGTGGTAGACTTTACCTATTGATGTGAAGGTTTGGTTACCAAGTGATATTTGACCATGTGTGAATCCAGTCAGCTTGCAGTTGTTTTTCGTACCATCTGCATTGTAACGTAGAAGCATTAGTATTACGTATTTACTATGTGTTTGTATTACTAACGTGGAGCGATTATCTGAATTGCAGGTAGAACATAATCTACCATGATTTGCATTTTGTAAAAGTTGCTGAAATGGAATGGATTCACAATTAGGTATTGATATATATATGAAGCGTTCATTGGGGATTTCTTCTTATGTCACATTGTTGCAGAAAGTGCATGTATGTTTCCATATGTATGAAATCTGGAATATTTCATTTATAGGTATGTTTTTGTTTTACAGTACTTGTAGTAAGTACATTATAAATTCTTGTGGATCTTCCTTTGAGTTTATAATGAATTTCACCATTCCAGCACAGTAGTCCAATTTTTGTCTTATTCCATAAACACTATATGTGTTATCAGGATTGTTTGCTGCATTTCTGTGAAGTACTAACATTTGCATACACAATGGGTCTGTACTGTGTAAGTAAATGTTGTCAACAATTGGTGGTAATTGAAATAGAATATTCATTGCTACATTTGCGTAGCAACTTACACCAACTATATTTGAGAGTTTAAAAGGACCAGGTAGTTCTGTATCTGACTGCTTTTATTGGAGTTTGTCTTCCTTCTTTGAAGAAGTACCTGGTTTACTTTCCCTAATTGATTCTTTTTTGCTTCTGGTACTTGATGAAGTATTACTTTGCTTTACTCTCTTTGGAGGATTTGCAGTGACACCCTGTTGCATTTCTGTTTGATTTATTTTTCTTTCATAACGTTTTACTTTTTGTGGAACAGAATATGTGTTTAGATGGGGGGTGTATAGTGAGTGAAGTCTATTGTATTCTAAAATGCAAGGAATATCAGCGTTCATTTTACTTGGATCAAAGTTGATTAGAAATAGACCGTCAAGTGTACGTAAGCGTGATAGTGCTACGTAGCTCATGCCTTCTTTAATGACTGTGTTACCAATATCTATCATTGCTTTGTCTAGGGTAAGACCTTGTGATTTATGAATCATGACTGCGTATGCAAGAGTTAGAGAAAATTGTTCACTGCGTACATACATGTCTTTGAAGAGAAGGAATCGAGCTGTTGAGCTTCCTATTCTTTTTACTTCTGAAAGTTTGTCAAAGAGTATATTGAAAAACTGAATTTTGTTGTCACATGGGTATGTTTGAAAGCCAACAACTGTACCCAGTGCTCCATCAACTAGTCCTTGGTCCACGTCAAGGTTACGTTTAAGCATTACTCTGCAATTTAAGGATAATTTTAATATCTTTTCTAAGCCTGCTGTGTTTGAGATTGATTTTTCTAAACTATTTAGTCTTGTTGTGGCTTGGTCACACATAGGTAGTGTCATACTTTGTACATCTAGTTTGTCTGTGGTGCTAATTTCCATTATTGGTTGCATTTCTTTACTTAACATTATTTCATTGAATTTGAAACAGCTTGCAAGAGTTGGCATTAAGGCCATACAATTGACATTTTTGTGGGCTAATTGTTCCATAACATCTGTAGCATATGCATTATCGCCATAAAGTCCATTAATTTGCTGGGTTTTCAATATTGCTTCTGCTTCTTTAGAAAGTATAACAACTCTGATACTTTTTAAGATGTTGGCATAACTGAGATCTGCAGATTGCCGCATGTTTTCTGTTAATTCTCTGTATTGGAAATGTTGCCAAAGGTTGACATTTCCAATGCTGCCAACAGTTGTACGGCAGAGTTTGTGTCCTAATGTTTTAAAAATAGGCTCACCTTTTACTGGTGTCAATTGAAGAAGATCTCCGAAAACAATAATGTGTTTTCCTGCAAAGAGCTCTTCATAGTTTGTTTTGAGTACTTCTTGTAATCTGAGGTGAATCAAAGCCAACATTAGGTTGGAGACCATGCTCACTTCATCTATTAGTAGCATTTTCATTGTGACACCACCTATGTTGTAGGCAGCTAAACCTGTGGGGGCAGTGACAACAGCTGAAAGTTTGTTGTTTGTCAATTGTTGAAGGAACTTACTGATGATTTTGATTAGGAATGTTTTGCCAGCACCAGCTTCACCACTGACGTATAGTAGTATAGGTTTATAATTATAGCAGGAACATTCTTTATTTTCATGTTGTATACCATGTGCAATTTGTTTTGTTTCTTCTTGAAAAATGCTACGTTGTTCGTTGTTTAGTTTTGATTGTAATATAGTTAAGTCTTCTTTATCTGCATACTGACACATGGTGTTTTCTTCTTCTATCATAGCTAATTCTGCCTCATTTATTATTAATGTTTCTCCCAGTGGTTCTTGGCTTCCTGTTACAGAAGGTTGACTGCTGTCAGGAGTGTCCTTATCTAGTTGGGCCTGGAGTTCTTCTTCGTGTTGCTGTTCATTGTGCAGCATTGTTTTGTATTGTGTAAAGTTTACATCGGTTATAGTGCTTTCATTTGCTTTAAAAGCATCTTCATATGAGTCATAGTTTTCTAGTATTTCTTCTTCTTTTCGCCATGGTTTAAAGAGTTGTAGCAGGGACATGTAATATACTTCTTTATGTTGAGGAGTCTTTAATGACAATTTGATATGATTAATTAAATTTGGTTTAGTGAGTTTAACTAAGATGCCTTCACAGTTTGTCACTCTGTATTTACCTTTTTTTTCATCAGCTTTTATATTATTTTTGTATGTGTAGTTTTGGGCTATGTGGTATAGACACATGGTTTCCAAAGTATTACTTCTGTTTGGGTAGTATGTATCCAATAAATTATTTTTTAAAATGTCTTGGCTGTTGGGGTCACGTTTGGCTATTGTTTATATATCTTCGTATGATTTTAGAACTCTTTTTCTAGATTTAGCTGGACCAAGACTTAGCCATACTATATTTTCAGATTTACCATACAATGCAGTACCAGTTAAACGATCAGCTGCTTCATATGATCCACATTCTCTATGGGAGAGCATTTTTATGCCCAAGCTGTATCATTTCTGAGACACTGTTTTATCTGATGACAGGTCATTCCAGAGGTCTTGGAGCTCTGTCTTTTCTGCTTGGTTAAGTATGTTGTGCCATATCGTGCAACTGCAGGCAATAATTGTTTTATAATCATTGATATATTTTTCTTCTTCTTTTCTTTTTATGTAATATGTAGATTTAGGTGACTTACCTTTAACACTATGTCTATCTGAAGATATGAGGTTGTTCACTTGACCTGTATTTGTAACTGGTCTAGGGAAACCAAATCGGCATTTGGTGCAGTATTTCCCTTTGTTTTTGTATTTGCGACGACAATTTTTTCCACATTTGTGTCTTTGAAATTGTAAAATTTGTAAATTAATATCACTATTTGTGGCTTCTGATGGAATGTCACAAGTGACATATTTTTCAATAAACTGTAAAACAGTGGCATCACTGTCTTGACCAAATTTAGGAGCATCTTTAATCCATAAAAACATGTGGATATGTGGTGCTCCTCTGGCTTGGTATTCTTTTCTCCAAAAGAAGTGTTGCACTTCTGCAAGGGGAGGAACAGTTGTATTACAAATAAAATGTAGCATAGCAATGAAGCGATGGTGAAAATATCTTGAAACATTAACAGGATCCAAAGAACAAAGTTCTCCTGGTGTTAGTATGTCTATGTTTGTTTTGTTTTTGTTTGATATGCATAAGAAATCATGTAAATCTTCCCATGCATATTCTGCACAACTTAATGTAACAAACCAAGTGGGTGGGCCAAGGTTTCTGATCATACAACGTACATCTCCATGACGTTGAAACCAGTACTCTTTAGTACCACACCTATCTGCTAATAGATTTGTAATATTTGATTGCAAAACCTCATCCTTTTGTTGCACTTTTTATAATAATTGTGTAGCTGTCATATTTTGAAAGTGTGATCCTGATTTTAATATGTGTGCAACTCCGTAACATAAAGTTGCTAGTTCACTTTCAAAGAGTAGGTGGAATATGTACTCCACATTTTTTCTAAATCTGGGATCTTCAGAATACATCCGTAATGAGCGGTATTCTGAAGCTGATATTTGAATAGGTCTATCGTCATACCTTCCTCCTTTGCCAAATGGTAGAGTAGAGGAAAAGCACGTGCTTCTATACTTTTTTCCCATATGCTGATTGCTGATCCTTTTGTTTGACACATTTGGTATGTTTCCAGTGCATCTTCTATGGTGTCATTAGAGTGCAAAGGATGAATTGTATAATGGTCTAAAGTATTTGATATTGTAGCAGGATCTAGTAGCTCAAATTGACCAGCTTCTTGTGTTTCTTGAATTATTTCAGTTGTATCTTTCAAGTTTTCTTCAATATTAATTTCTTTGTAATATTCATTATTCTCTTTAAGATATTACAAGGCTTGTCTAACTTTATGTAAATCTACCAGCTGTTGCCATATTGTTTTGTCTTTTGTAGGTACTCCATTTACTAAGATAATTAAAGATTGCTGCATTGGACGTTGCACTCCTAGAGTGTGCACATTTTCTTTTAGATCTAATGGTAAATAAACTACTTTTCCACGAATGCCTTTTACCAATTCAGAGGGAGGTAATTTTGCTGTTTTTGGTTGAAGGCGTATTATTGCTTGAAATGGGTGTACTGTTTGAATTATGATGCTCTCATATAAATTAAGTTGTTGTAGGGGTTTTGGTAGTGGGTATAATTCCAAATTATTTGTTATAGCACGTGAAGGAGTTTGGTTGCTGTCAAGTTTTGTAGTGCAGTAACTGCAAAGTATTAAGGGGTCAGTTATTTCGTATTTGTTTTCTGCTACAAGGTAGCATAAGATATATAAGATATATCGCACCAGTTCAATACATATGATATGTTCTTAATGAACAAATTGTATTGCAATGACTAACTATAGCAAACAAAATATCTTTACTATGTCTTGAGAAATTCATAATGTACTACTGAATACCACTATTTCTGTAACTAAGCTGTTCTAGGTAATAGTGCCTCAATGTCATGCTTAAAATTCTGCTACAAGGTAGCATAAGATATATTAAGATATATCGCACCAGTTCAATACATATGATATGTTCTTAATGAAAAAATTGTATTGCAATGACTAACTGTAGCAAACAAAATATCTTTACCTTGTCTTGAGAAATTCATAATGTACTACTGAATACCACTATTTCTGTAACTAAGCTGTTCTAGGTAATAGTGCCTCAATGACATGCTTAAATTAAAGTAATTAAATACATAAATAAATAAATAAATACATATGTAATTGTATAAGTATTATTTTTTGAGATTTGAACATAGAGTGTGCATGCATGCAATTTTATTTAAATATATGGAGTCCATATATTTCATTTAAAAAATGTTAATTTAACATGATTTGAGTGTGTGTGTATAAAGAAAGTAAATAGTATAAAGGTTTATAAGTGATAGTTGATTTTAGGAAATTGAAAAAAGACAGTAGATTGATTTTACAGATTACACAAGCTAAAAGCGAGTTTGAAAATGTGTTCATGTACTGTACAGAAAATATGCATACCTGTAGTTTGTGTTCATGCATATGGATATGCATGGAGCTGCAAGTAGAAATCTTGGAGACTTGTACAGTATTTCTTGTAGATGGTGCTTGCCAATGATATGACACTTGTACTCAGAGAGATTCACAGTACATTTGCAGTGCTGATCTATGATGATTCAGTTAGATGTAGAGGTCTTGAATGTGATTGGTGCATGGTCATGTGATTTCTTAGCTACATCCAATGAGGGAATGGAACAGAGAGTGAAGTGGAAATTGTAGAAGGGCTGTTCATGTTACGATATGTCAGCGGACATGGCGGTAGTTCGCAAACATCGGGAGTTACATCCGGGGATTTTTGGGTTCAGAATTCATGCAAATGAGAATGAGCACTGAAAGGGATTGGTCATGAAAGTTTAGTGGGTGTGTTGTGCCAGGAGAGAGTTTCTCAGATACTCTTTTTGCTGGAGAACAACAGAGAGCTATGGCTGGCTGTGTGTTTCAGAAAAAAGATTGTTTGGATTTTGGGAGATTCGTGGATACATTGGTTGAAGGTGCATGCAGAAAGCTGTGGAGTAGCTGTAGATCTTGGATTTCTGCATGTGGAAGGACACTTGCATGGAGTACGTGGAATGAAGTGGTTGGACTTGCTACCTCTCTGTGCTACTTTGGAGACAGAGCAACATCCAGACATAATTGTAATTCATTGTGGAGGGAACAGTTTAGGACATGTGACTGGATTTGTTTTGCAATTTGCTATGAAAGAAGGACCTGGGAAGGTCATGGACATGTTTCCTAATTCTCAAGTGATATTTTCACAGATTGCGCAGAGACAAATGTGGCTTCGTTCTTCTTCATTTGGGCCACAAATGGAAAAAGCGAGGCGCAATGTTAATAAGGCTGTTTGTGCCTTTCTAGGAGATTTTGGCATGTTCTCTTTTCACAATGAAAATATTATGTTTCGTAGTACATACATTTTCCGCAGAGATGGAGTCCGTCTTACTTTTGCTGGCAATCAGATTTTTCTAAGAAATGTACAAAATGCATTGCGACCTTTTTTAGAATTACAGCATCCATTTTGAAGTAGGTGTTAAGTATTTATAATTTTTGACATACAAACACCTCCCAGAGGTTCTTTTCAGAGCCACCACTTCCTCCCAGAGAAAAATGCAATGGTTATAATAGGGTAGCACCCCAATTTTTTAGATGTTCGTGAACTGTCCGCGGACTTCTAAAAAATACAAAGGGCCCTGCTTCATTTATCTTCACTTCTATTTTTTAACTGTGAAAGGAGACTCTGAAAAGAGCCTTATTTTTTTAGATTTTTGTTATTTTGTATTTTTTTTGGTTTTTTATACAAGACATACTAGGAGAGGAGGGGAAAGGAGGGTAAAGGCGGGGACACCAACCACAGGGATAAGAAAGGGCGAGCTGAGCGAGGAAGATGTAAAGTGGGTTTTATTTGGGTAGTGAGCAGGTCTTCTCGTACTCTGAGACGATAGTCTCAAAAGCACTCCGAAGTCGCTCCTCCCTGCAGAGTACTGTGTCACAGTACATACAACTGTGACCCTCGAAAGGTAAGGGTCATCAGAATTCTGTATGGCCTGTGAGGCAGCTTGAGGAAGACGCTGTGGTCCCAAAGCTGTACGAACCGTGCCTCCCGCGACTGAGTATCATTTTGCACTCATTGCAAGTGGCACAGTTCGCACGAGCCTTAGGACCATTCTCATGAATGGTAAACAACCGCCACACCCAAGACTCATGCCTAGTGCGGGTAGTAGGGATTTCCTCTACCTCATTCTCCTCATCCTCTTCTTCCTCCTCTGCATCCTCACTCCTGTTCCCCTCTTCAGGCCCTTGGGGAGGTGGTGGTGGGGGATGGGGTGGGTTTGGTGCTGAGGCAGACACAGCACCAGGTGGCAGCAGTGGAGCCACAGAAGCCATCAGGTTGAAGATGGAAATCTGCAGGTTGCAGCAAAAATCTCTGTCCTCTGTAGAATAGCCAGAAACACAATGAGACTAAGCTCTAGGGCGTGGTCTTTTATAGGGGTGCTTGTGCGCAGTCCGCAAACATGTGCGCTGTCCGCGGTCAGATCAAACACAAAAAAAGGTTCAAAAGGTTTCAAAAAGTATGTATAAACTTATAATTAGTATGTGGGACTTGTGCTATGGTGAGTTTTTATTGGAAAATATTGTGGATTACTTGAAAATGTACTTTTAAATTGTTTGGGGACACGAACAGTGTCTGCATTCAGAACACGCGATCAGCGTGGGCGCGGTCACATGGTCGCTTCGCGAACATGTTCGCGAAGGAAGCGGCTGTCCGCAGGACAACCAATGCATGGGCATTGGTTTGCGCATGCGTGTTGATGTTCTACGGACACTCTTCTGGTCCTGAAGTAATTAAAAGTGCGTCAGACGTCAAACGAACAGTTACGGACAGGCGTTTGTTCTTAGAACAGTGTCAACTTGCTAGCAAACAATACGGACAGAAATAGCGTCCTCAGATCACCTCCATTTTCGTTTCTTTACGAACATTTCAGGACACCGCGTGTGTTCTTAGAACAGTTTCAACTTGCTAACAAACAGTACGGACAAGTATAGTGTTCTTCAGAACACCTCCATTTTTGTTTATTCACAAACATTTCAGAACACCAATTGTGTTCTTAGAACAGTTTTAACTTGCTAATGAATAGTACGGACAGGTATAGTGTTCTTCAGGACACCTCCATTTTGTTTATTTACGAACATTTCAGAACAGCAATTGTGTTCTTAGAACAGTTTTAACTTGCTAATGAACAGTACGGACAGGTATAGTGTTCTTCAGGACACCTCCATTTTCGTTTATTTACAAACATTTCAGAACAGCAATTGTGTTCTTAGAACGGTTTCAACTTGCTAACGAACAGTACGGACAGGTATAGTGTTCTTCAGGACACCTCCATTTTCGTTTATTCACGAACATTTCAGAACACCAATTGTGTTCTTAGAACAGTTTTAACTTGCTAACGAACAGTACGGACAGGTATAGTGTTCTTCAGGATACCTCCATTTTCGTTTATTTATGAACATTTCAGAACAGCAATTTTGTTCTTAGAACAGTTTCAACTTGCTAGCGAACAGTACGGACAGGTATAGTGTTCTTCAGGACACCTCCATTTTTGTTTAATTATGAACATTTCAGGACACCAATTGTGTTCTCT
The DNA here is from genome assembly GCF_040938575.1 of Ambystoma mexicanum. Taxonomy (NCBI): domain Eukaryota; kingdom Metazoa; phylum Chordata; class Amphibia; order Caudata; family Ambystomatidae; genus Ambystoma; species Ambystoma mexicanum. Next base: position 776,013,882 of record NC_090922.1, read on the forward strand.
GAACAGTTTCAACTTGCTAGCGAACAGTATGGACAGGTATAGTGTTCTTCAGTACAGCTCCATTTTCGTTTATTTATGATCATTTCAGGACACCCGTGCTGTCCGCGGACACCTACATTGTTTTTTTTTTTAAAACGGAAACTAATTACAACTCAATATAATAATGTAACTTTATTTAACATATATTAATAATTTATGACAGAGAAGGTGAGGCTGAAACGGAAACAAAAACAGGAGAATTAGGGGTTTCAACATGATTGGTATCAGGTGAAGAAGGGATGGAAGTCTCATCAAAACGTTTTGGGTTATGGAGAGGGTTTGGGGATAATTGACTGGGATATGGTGAGGGGGGACAAGTACATGTGCGGCAATGGTATGACGTTTTTGTTTTAAAATGATCTTCAACAAAAGTTTTCAAATTATTAAAATTGGCCAACAATAAATCAATTTTTTCTTTTATGCTGTCAAGCGTGTTTCCATAACAGCTTCTTCAGAGGTATTTTCTATTTTGGTATGCTCTGTACAAAACAAATATATATGTTAAATGTATATAAAATAATAATAATTAAATGGTTTATATTGTAAAGTGTTTACCATTAGTTTCACTATCTTGTGACATTTCCTCATGTGGGAAATGCTCCTCTAGCCATTCCAGAGTACTAGACATTTCTGTGAGAAAAAAAAAGATATTATATATTTTTTTATCTAATACAGAAAGTTTATAAATATATGAGTAAAATGAAGTACACTTATATCAGTGTTCCTAGTTTGTTGAGTGCTCTTCAATACTTGGTTCAGACAGTGATGGAGGTTGTTCCAAATGGCAAGGTGATTTTTTTTTCTGAAATATTGCCTACGGTACTATGGGAGAATTCTAATGTTTCCTGTCCCCAGCTAAATGGTGCAAGGTATTTGAACAGAGGGATGTCTGCTTTCTTGTTTAGAAGTGGAATGTTGTCTTGTAACAATGACAATATTGATTTTGTTAATGGTGACTATTTTAAAGCAGATGGCATTTCTTCTTCCATACTGGGAAATGCTATGTTATTTTAAAATATAAGGAGTGTTTTACAGAGGATAACGTGAAGACATCAGGAAGAAAATAAGTGAAAAAAAATAACAAAATGAAAGGTGATTTTTTTATAAGCACGTTCCAAAAAAAGGTGCTTTTCAAAACCACCTTAAAGTGTAAGTGGGGTACACTATTTAAATTTTCATTCCCCACTCTCAGATTTTACGATTTGTCCATGGACACTGCGGTAGATTTTGAGGCTGACAGGCATGCAAATGAGACTGTGCAGGGCAAGGGATTGGTCAATACGGTTTACTGGGTGTGATGTGTAAGGAGAGACTTTGGCAGAAAGTCTGTGTCTTCCAGAAGACAGATTTCTGGATTTTGGGTGACTTGTTGATAAATTGGTTGGAGGTGCATTCAGATCGCAGTGGAGTGGCTGCACATCTTCGATTCCCTCATGTGGATGTGCACTGTCATAGAGTGCACAGAATGAAGTGGCTGGATTTGGTTCCTCTTTGTGCTACTTTGGTGACACAGCGTCATCCAGACATTATTATTATTAATTGTGGAGGGAACAGTTTAGGACATGTCTCTGGAATCTCCTTGCAATTTGCAATGAAAGAAGGACTTGGGAAAGTCATGGACATATTTCCAAACTCCAAGTAATTTTTTCTCGTATGGTGCAGAGACAAATGTGGTTGTGTTCTTCTTTATTTGGTCCACAAATGGAGAACGTGAGGTGCAATGTCAACAAGGCTGTTTGCACCTTTTTGCGAGAAGTTGGCATGTCCTCTTTCCACAATGAAAATATTATGTTTCATAGCACACACATTTTTCGTAGAGATGGAGTCCATCTTATTGATGCTGGGAATCAGATTTTTCTGTGAAATATACAAAATGCATTTCAACCTTTTTTGGAAGTATAGCAATCCTTTTTCCACTACCTGTTGACTACTTGAACTTTTTGAAACACAAAAGAAACACAAAAAGGCTCTTTTTAGAGGCACCACTTACTCCTGGAGAAGAGTGTACGGTAGGTCAAAAATAACAATTGGCCTCATTACGACCCAGCCGGTAAGGGGTTAACGGCACCGTAAAAGGTGGCGGCACCGTTAACCCCTTACGCCTAATTACGAGGTCCCTTTGCGGGTCCCCACCTTAACGGCTGGTTTTCCCAGCTGTTAAGGAAGGAACCCGCAAAGGGACTTCGAGGTAATTACGGTACCGCAATTTGCGGTACCGTAATTACCGCCTTCCCCATTCTCATTGAGCCCCATGGGGGCAAAAATGGAAACGGGGAAGGGCCAATGGTGAATGGGGAATTACCGCCCCGCAAACCTTGGAATGGGGCGGTAATTCCGCCATCCACCATGGCGCAATCGGTAAAATACCAGCGTCAACCATGGCGCTAGCTGTAAACATTGTAGAGGATTTTACACAGTGTCTGTTTGTTCTTCCATTAGTACATGATGTATTGTTTCAGTATTATTCTCATTTTTTGTATGTTCTGTTAAAGAAACATAAATGTGTTAGGTACTGTATATTAATTGGCTTACTTAGAAAAGTACAGTGTCTACCATTAGTATCACTGCTTTCACTCATTTCGTCCTGGGGAAAAGTTTCTTCAAGCCACTGCAAAGTACTAGACATTTCTGTGAAAAAAAAAAGATACATTATTTTTAAGTGTATACTACTACAGAAAGTTTATAAATATAGGAATTAATGTAGTGTACGTACCAGTTTGTTTTTTAGTTTTCCGGTTACTGCTATGCAGGTGTGCAGTTGATATTTGTTCTGCAGTTTCCCTGTATAAAGCATCAGTGAGGTAATTCTGTTGGAGGCATACGTTATTTTTATTTGTATGTTCTATTATGTTTCATATGCTATGTAATTGGACTGTTGGTGTCTTACATATACAGTTTGCACTTCTTATTTATTTTTTAATGTCATTTATTTATATGCTGCTCTTTGAACATGTTCTGTGTGTTTATTGCATGATACAACAATGTAAGATACCCCCTGAGTTTTTGGACAGTGTTGATGTTGACCGAGTCCATCCACGGACATGGGCACGGTCTGCAGACATCCCAAACACTAGCGTGGGACATGGGGTTCAGTATGTTGTATGGTATATCTATAGAAACTAAGGGAATCCTAGTTAAAAACCTATCAAATTCATAATATCTATGGGCCTCATTATGAGTCCGGCGGTAACCATGCCCAAAATTCTGGCAGGTTACCGCCGGACTCGTATTACCATTCTGCCTCCATGATTGCCAGAATCACCGGGGCATTACAACCCAAGCAACCATAACTTGCACCAACACGTGCACTGCTAAGACTAACACCCAGGGCATCAAATATGACCTCACAAATATATTGATGACATCACTGATGACATCACATGTCTAGCCCCTTCTTTTTTGTTCACTGCCATATCTAGGCCAGGTGGGTCTATTTACTGACAGTCAGAAACTTAACATTCAAAAGGTATTACATTTATAGATGTGGCTATTCTCACATGTCCTTACACTACTTTGCTTAGAATTGAATTGCATCTTATGATGTACATATATAGGGGAAGAAGCAGGGCTGAAGCACAGCAACATTTTTGTGCGTGAATACAATCATGTAGGTTATACACAGTTGCTAATGGCACTGCCTCTTGTTTGCTTACTTTACTCTCCATATATAAGCCCCATATTTGTATGCATTGTAGTCTATTTATGTTTTGTGTGTATTAGTAGAAATATGTAGCAAGTGATGCATTATTATCTACATGTTTCACAGTACGGAAAAGTCTGATACAGAAGCATTCACCGTTTTATTATATAACTTTGGAAAATTACAAATATTGCACCTCTATGGTATATGCTACAGCCAATACCTACAATTCTGTATGAGTAGGTACCTGTACTAGAAAGAACACTGCAATTGAATTTTCTTTAGTACACTACATTGCATAATGAAGTATGTAGTTCATTACACATCTCCCGATCATGCCTGATACTTTCTTGCCATCATTACATTCACAACCCCTTGTATGAAAAATAAATGCACATGTGATGTCATCAATGATATTTGTGATGTCTTCTTTGATGTCCTGGGTGTTAGTCTTAGCAGTGCACGGTGGTGGCGTGAGTTATGGTTGCTTAGCTTACCATAACTGGCAAATTTCAGGGGTTTTATGATTTTACTTGTAACCACAATGTCCTTTTAAAAAAGTTTTTTTACTGAATATATATCTTTATATGCACATTCACTCGCTGGTTATATTTATATAACCACTAAACAGTGTTAAAATGTTGAAACAAACAATGTTTTATTTCTGATGTTCTGATGTGCCATGGCCATACATGAGTCAAAGAGAGAGCAGAACAGCACCCATAATAAATGAGCCACAGACAGAACAAAACAGCAGCCATAATTGGGAGATGGAAATGGCACAGAGACCACATCAATTTTTGGGGATGTGGTATAGTAAGAAATTTGATTGGTGGGCACACAGATGAGAACCCAAAAGGCCATGTGACTATGATGTAGGCCAGTCGGAGAAAAAGCTACACCCACCATACACCTAGTGTGATAACGTGAAAACATGGTCAGCCACCTGAGATTCCGGAACAGGGAGCTTGTGGCCAATATGTTCACAATTAGTTACTGTTACATGTGATGGAAAAATCAAGATTGCGGAATCTAGTTTATATTGAGTTATAACTTAAGCTTTGAAAAAAACCTCAAAGATGAATATTTTCATAAGCAACATTATAATGTATTCAGATGACAATTCTTTGCATGTGCATCTCACAGTGAAATGTGTTGTAATACAAAACTTGTGCATTAGTTGATATCTGCTTAGTGAACTGTTGTTGTACCGGTTATTGGATTTTTTTATTCAATGCAAGACCAAAATCAAATATGTCCCACAATAGTCAATGGTTCCATTATTTCTGTGTCATACAAAAAACGAGGTAACATTATACCTCACGAAAGCCATATGGCCAACACATGAGTCACAATATTGTATTCATGAATAAACATATAATGTATACGCTTCTTGAAGGCCTGTATGCATACTCATTGTCAGCTGTACAAACACAAATATGAAAAGAAAGAGAAAAAAGAAAAAGGAAAAAATAAAAAAATAGAGAATGTTATTATTGTGCTATTCATTCATGTTTATGGCATCATTTACTTATTAACTTCTTGTTAGTCATTTTTTAAATGATATGTTTGCTTGGTTATTTAGGATGCTGAATATATGTATAATAATTTGAAATCATTTTAGTAAACTGGAGAAAATTATAACCATATATTTCAAACCTGCTTTATGATATATTATATATTTATTGTACACTTACTTGATATGTGTTGTATTTCTATACATGTATTTCAGCGAGTTGTCATTATTCGATGGTCAAAGATCTATTAGTCTTGAACTATAGTTTTGTGAATAAAAGGTGGGGGGCATCTTAATATGGGCGTTACGCGGAATGTGGACTGACTCTAGATGTAAATAATGTGTTCTGAATTGTACTCTGAGTGTATTTACCTCTTTAACACTAGGAAATGTGATTTATACAGTTTAAATTGAAATCTTACCTGTGTATTCTGAGGTTTTCAAGAAAAGCCTGTGGGCTTCTAGTGCGGTTTGGTGACCATGTGTAAATGGTGTTCTGTAGACATAGAATGGGGTTTGCCAGCCGTTTGTCAGGTAATCCTGCCAGGGGCTAGAATACCTGGTTGTTTCCAACCCTCACCATAATATTGATACTGTTCATTATAGTACAGAAGTAATAAGAAGAAAATACGTAAGTGGACATATGATCGTAAGCTATTTAAATATGACTCCTTCTGCACTCTGATTGCACTCTGATTGGACGAGGGACAGAGTTATTCTGGCAAGATGATAAAGCATCCTTCCAGGTTTGATCATTCATTAGTAACATGAGATATCGTCCTCCAGCAATTCTCTGGGTTTGGTCATTGTGCTCCTTTTCAAAAGACATAAGGAGGAGTTAGGGTAATAAAGTAGTCCAAATCACTCTGCCAATAAGAAAGGTGACATATAGCTGCCAGTAAAGGAGGCAGGGACTTCTTTGTTGAGTCAGGATCAGCTGTAGTCCATAAGAATCTATATTGATGTCCTCCGGTAAGAAGAACAGTTCCTAAAAGGCACTAGCTACACAGTAAAAATATTCAAACAGAGTGAAATGATGAACAAGATATTGGTGTTTCAAACAATAAATCGGTAATTTGAACACAATGGAAGTCGATTATCATATCAAAGAAAAAGCTAATATGTTTGACGCAGTTGGCCAGTTCATCTCAGTTTGAAAGGAGAACATAAATGGTGTTCTTAACACCGTACATCTTCCAAAACAGAACATACTGAGCAGTCATATTTAATTGTAGCTAATAAGGAAAATCAACAAAAAAGCAAAAACTGATTTTCCCCCCTGTCTGTCCAAAACAATTCAAATAATTAATAATCACTGCCATGAAACATACCGTGAAACAAGTGCTATTCATAATACAATTATATTTTATAAAATCACATAAAAAATTGTTATTGTATCAACACAGAAACTGTGGTATAGCATAACAATCATTAAAAAGAATTCACAAAACACAGTTGGTCACAAAAGGACCTATCATACTTAACAGAGCAGGTAAAAAAACATATATAGGGATATAGTGAGGAAAACAAACAGGTAAAAAAGTTATTGTGGTGTCTCGCTGCCTCTTGCTGCCTCTCGCTGTCCACTCCAGCTAATCTTTTTAAGACAGATTAAACGCTTTTGAGTGCTTATTTAACACTTTTTGTCAACATTCCTTTCCATATTTCATCATCTCTTGCTAGCTGTAATTCCTTAGTGCTCTAAACTTCATTTTCCGTTTAGACGAAAGAACAAAAAACAAAAAGCTTCATCAATTTCGGTCCTTTTTTAGATAGTCAACTCAGCTAATAAAGAAAACATCATTCTCCAGAAAGCTTCTGGGGAAGATACATTCACCAATAAAGTATGTGAGAGACTTAGATATGTTCTGTGCACTGAAAGGTATATTTTGTTGATCCATTCATCAGGTAAGTGACACAATATGTTGGCAGTACTCCTATTGTATTTTATTTCCAAAGAAAGACAAATATACCAGTTAACCTGCACCTGTTGCACCATCATATTGTTAAATTGTGATAACAAATTGAATTCCAAAATACTTTCTAAATGGCTGAATGGGCTAATTGTCTGTAATTTGCCCTTAATCAAATGGATTTGCAACCAGTAAAGATAAATATCCACTTGATCTTGAAGGCAACATCTGTGGAGTTGGAAAATACTTTGCATTACATGGTAGCCTTATCTTTCTAATCTTTATTGGATGCTAAAAGGGCATGTTATAGGGTCGTCTGGCAGTTTCTATGGGATTTCATGGGGTGATTTGGTATCCTTTATAAATACCTTAATTTGATCAAAGATAACCTAAATGTTAGAATTATAGTTAATATGGAAGACATGATACATGGGGGGGGGAAAGGATGCTTCTGGCCTCCCTTATTATATGCAGGGCCTCATTACGAGTTTGGAGGTAGCCACGGTGCTATTAGCGCCATGGCTGACTCCAAAATCGCGTCCGGGTCCGGGTTCTGTGAATGAGGAGTTACCGGGTCATTCCAACCTTGGAGGATCCGGTAATTCCTCATTCACAAAACCAATCCCCATTCCCATTTGAGCCCCTATAGGGCTCAATGGGAATGGAGATGGAGCTAATAACGGGCCCGTTAATAATGGGCCCATTATTAGCTCCTTGGTCCCCTTGCGGGACCCGCAAAGGACGTCTGGTCTGACCAGACATTCTGTGTGGGTAGCCAGAATTCGGGCTGGCATCTTTTAAAAATAGTACAGTACTGTGAGTTGTGTTCTGTGTATCCATTGGGATTAGTCCATGGGCAGGTTTTCATTTTGTGAGATTTGTGAAATTGGAAAAATGTGGGGCCATTCCAAGTCAATACAGGGATCGAGTTCCAGAGACTGTGTGCGTGGCATCAGAAGAATTGTTTGCAAATCCTCTCTATGTGTTCTGGATGTGATTTAAACAAGTTGGTTGATTTACTGTTGACAGAGTGTGCACCATAATATATGAGGGACTTAGCTGTCAAGTACACTGGTGTATTACTTGTGACAGTTTTGTAGATGGTACATGCAGTCTTGAACATTATCCTGGCGTGGTGAAGATGCCAATGTAGTTTTCATGGGACGGGGTGATTCTGTCAAATTTCCACGCATCCGTAATAAAACGAGCTGCATAATAAGGTGTTGCCAAGAGAGCACCCATGTTCTGCCAAATCCAGATAGAGAAATAAAGATAGTCTTTTACACTGACATAATGACATCAATTCCTCACAAACAGAAAAATCATTTCCCTAAATCTGATGAGATAGCAGAAATCTGTGTACGAGTGTTCAAGTTTAAATTACATGAAAACAAGATCAAAACCTTGAACAATGTAGGTGCTTCCAATTGAGAATTTTACATCTAATGTCTCGTATTATGAAAGCATAACATTGAATCGTTCTGAACATGGACGATGGCTGTATTTCTAGACTGTTCCTAACAGTATGGTGACTCCATCGAGGCAATTAAAGGTATTGTAACAAGATTTCAAAGGACATTTATATGAAAATCAGTCCTGTTTCCAAATCATCGATCACTAAATCTTTAGACCAAATATGCCATATTAAATCATCTATGTAAATCACCAATTCTAAACACATAATTCCTTTAATGTATTTTATTTCAGAATGCATATTAAATGGTGCAATTAATTGTTTGTTCTAACTAAGGCTGGGGGAACCATGACCTAGCCTGGGTTATGCTCAAAGAAATACAGACTTTTTTGATGTATTGCTCCCAACAGATCCCTCAGGACTTGCCAGTAGCAAGAAATCATCTGCAAAACCATCTAGAAGGTCCCAGCGGTTGTGGTCCTGCCAACTGGTCAATCTCAGTTATTGAATCACCCAGCGATATTCAGTGTGAACTGGGATATTCTGATGCCCTATAAAAGTGCTGTTCTTCTTTATGGTATTCCTTATGATGAACAAGATTTAGTGTAAAGGGAAAGTCCATAACTTGTGGGTTTATTGTCATGTTTAAAGATTTTGAAGGTGTTTGACAGTGTATTCGTTTTTAATACCTGTGGATCCCTACTCTCTTGCTTTGTTCTTTTTACCATTTTGTGATCTCAAAATATTTATGATATTAACAACAATCCATGTGTCCCTCATTTACTGTCAATAATTTGAAAATTAATTTGAGAATCCATCCAATTGGAGACGAATATTGAGAAACAGAGCGTTTGCAAATGGAATATACGTATGAATTGGGAAAGGGCATTCAAAGTGAAAAAGGTACAAAGGTGGTATGGGGCAAAGCATCCTTTTAAAAAAAAAAGGTCAAACTTAGAAGTCTCAAAAAATCTAACAAAATAAAGGGTAATAAAGGTCATTCTCATTAAAGAGCGGTGTGAATTCATGACATATATCCTTTTTCCTTGTGTACTATTGCCTAATGATTGTCATGCTAGGACTTGTGGGGCTTCTTTAATTTTCCTTACCTTGCCTTTGTTCATCTAAAAAAGTAAATAACAAAACAAAGGTTTCTCTTTTGCATTTTACCTTGTAATGTATTCTAACATTTTTGTGAAACCGAACCCATCTTCCCATGTAAGTGCACACCAGAGCATTCTCCCTGTTTTAGTCACCCTCCTCTGTAAGTGTGAAAGCCATTTGAGTCCTTTTATTTTACATGGTGTAATGATGCATATTAATACCTCATTACTACCTTCTGTTCCGCCCGCCCCATTACCACATGTGTGAGAAACGTTATAAACTGAGACAGCCTTACCACCCTGTAAACATGGGGGTCTATGAAAATATGGGTTAAACTAAACTCTAGGAATCAATATTAACTGAGATGAATAAACATGCAATCTGCCATAAAGGATTAGTGAGAGTGTGTAACACAAGTAAGTACTGAAAGTAGTTTGTAGAATGCACAAATAGTGTGCAGTATAAATAGTGCAACACAGTATAAAGGTACAGGAGATTCCTGTGTACAAAGAAAGAGACTACACTGATAGGGCAGTGAAATATAGGAAGATATAATGCTTAATAAATGGGTTGGGATTGTATGGCAGACATAAGGATGAATGGATGCAGATTATCAGTTGCCAACATGGAGACAAGAAAACAGAAGTGCAGCCATTTTCTTAAATGCAGAGTCCCCAGCAGTTCTCACAATTAGCAAGGCCTCAGAACACATGATGCTGAATTTACGAAATAACATGCATTCTAGAAACTCATGCATAGCCCAGACAGTAGTTCACAGCCAGAGTCAAGGTTACAAACTAGGAAGGGACTAATAGATGAACAGAACGCATGCAGAAGATAACAGTTCCAAGGATTGGGAACGGTAGACTGGCAAATTAATTAATTTGAATAAGAATACAAACAACCATTGAGGTCCAGGTGCACGAGATCAGTAAGCCAAAACACTTTATAATAAAATGTTAATAAATAGATGGAAATCCGCTCTCAAACACAGCACCCTAACACATGATCTAGATATAAAAACACTGGCTATTTACCACAAGCCAAACATAGAAAAGACACCTGTAGAACACCCTCGGTGCACATGCATACACCATACAGCACACAAGGCCAACTACAAAGGAAACAGAAGACTTCTTCTCATTGGGATGACCAGGAGTATACTTTAATTGGAAATATGGAAGACTGCAGAGTTGTCTTCCCCACATATGTCTGGCTCATATCTTGGTACCTTGTCAAAGTGTCCACTGCTGGTGCTCTAGATGCCAACTTGTGAGGAGTCCTCATGCCACACTGCCTATAATGGATAAGGCCAACAGATATGTAGTAGCCAACTTACCCTTACACATCCTATATGTAGCTTCAACTACTAACCCACCCCATGTCCCCATAGGTTTTGTGAATTGATAGTGTAATGTGACAACAGTGATGACATAATTGTGGTACAAACCTTGCTTGCAATCATTACAAATGTGAGATCTATGAGAGAAAAATGCTTGTATGCTGTCCCGGCTTGGATTTGTTGTTTGAATAAAGCTGGATTCTGATGTGCACCTGAGTCCTCCATCAGTGAGTATCATTTAGACCAGTTGTCTGATCCTGGGTGCACCATTCCATGTAATAGTAGAGGATGGTTCTCTAGGTGTTTATGGACAATCAAAGGCTCCTTGCTGCATCCCCTTGGACAGCGTGGGTGGTTTGTGGAGAGCAAAAATAATTCACACTTGAGAGGAGAGTTTGGCTGGTACCCACATTGATGGAAAGCCCTGCCTGGTACCCACAGGCCATTGCACTTTGTGTAGAGGGGAGCAGGCAGATAGAGGAGGCTTGACACTGAAGACCATCAAAGAATCAGTGGATGTGAGTATGAACGGTGCACAGCAAAACTAGGGAGTTTTTTGTGTATTATTTATGAGGAATAGAGATGATATAAGAGTGAGTACCTTGGACAAGGGTTGAGGAAGACCATATGGTAAAGATATAAAGAGATGGATCCCCCGAATATACATGAAGACAGCTGTATTTTGATGCATATCAATGTTTTCTAGCACAAGCCTTGTGTTGTGGGGTAATATAGAATTGTAGAGGTGTTGTTTTATTTGTATTAGCAGAAGAAGTGAATTGGTGTTGTGGACCATGAAAAGGGGTCCAATGCATGAGCTGCATCGCCAAAGAAGTATTGTGTGTTATTGGGGACTTGGTCTCAGAGAGAGACATGGGTATGGTAACATTAGGGGAACTATTGTGGGGGAGGGGTATAAAAGAAAGGGAAAACGTTGCGCGAGGGTTGAAGCAGTATTCAGTGATTACTGGTAAGTTGTGTTTTATATTGTTAGCATGGTTAATACTCCTATTGTTAATTTGTGTAAGGCACTTCCCAGATACAAAAACAAGATCCTTAAATACCACATTCAGTGGGTTAAAAACACAGTTGGCAAGATGTTTATGGCATGACGTCAAGGCGGCACTCATTCAAAAACAGTGCTGCAACCCATGTGCATATAATAACATGCCACATACAAGGGAAACAATTACATAATAGATTGAGAATACTCGAGCTGTGGAAAATTTTCAAAGAAGAAGAGGATCAGCAAAGTAAAAAAAATGATGCTTAACCAGTATGACGGAGTGGGCACACAACCCACAGATCCTCCCCCTCTTCCCTAAACCAGTGACTAAAAGATCAGACAATAATTATCCCAGATAAATGGATAGGAGGTCACATGATGGAAAGGGTATCGATGAAAGTGAAGAGAAGTTGAGGGGAGGTAGCAACAGACAAGATACAGAAAAGGAGGAACGAGAGACGCCGCAAGGAAGTTGATGACATCATGAGTAGACACACAGCATTTGAAAATGGAGAAGCAGATATCGCAAGAAGAAATAGTGGCAGCTTATACAGGAAAAGAAGAGATGATATTAGTATAAGAGGGAGTTGGGGAACATATCAGCAAGAGGAAGACATGGATGTATTGGAAGAGGTTATGAGTGTGACATATGGGACAGATCCCCCTAGAATACTAGAATTGCAGGACAGATAGGACGAAATACTGTTGGAAGAGGAAGAGGAAGATGATGAAGAAAGCATGGAAGAGGAAGCTACATGAGTCCCATCTATGGACACGTAGGTAGGGAGAGAGCTAATTTGGTCAGATTAAGAGGCACCAGCGATAAGGCCAGAGCCTATTAAATAACCGTGGCTCCCAGAGACGAGGTTGAGGGGAGCAGAAAGGAAGAAAGTTGCTGGTATGAATGAACTTTAGCATGCTGGAAGTGCCAAAGAGGACAAAGGGGCAGCTGCACCCATACGCAGAATCGGGCTGTCACAATTGCTCTATTACAAAAAGTTAGAGGACTATCCCAGTATATGCCTTGGCAACAGACAGATACAAATCATTTAATTTACAAATTACCATCATGTACAGCAGGTGCAGGGATGTGGAATTATGAGCTAGTAAGAGAGTTGGCTGGCATGACAAGTGCTGTGTGCTGCCATATTGGTTGAACAATCAAACAATATTTGGAAACAAGCAGGGCATCTAGGGGTGACATCCCAAAATCCAAGCCATGATGGGTCACTTTTTAACAATTGTCAAGCAGATATTTGGAAGGCACTTAGGACACAGATGGGACCAGAAGAAGACCCAGCTGCCTACATACAAGAGGGTGTATCTGAGAAATTATCCTAATACAGGAGGTGCACACAAGAAGCTGCTAATTGTTTTGTCACAGAAAACGGGACTGTTAGCAGACAGCAACTCTTTATTTTGGAAGCATTATCTTGAATATTAGGCGTACTGAAAAAAACATTGCGCTTTCTCTTTTCTTTGTCTATTTAAGGTTTTCTGAAACTAAGATGGATCTTGTACCCAGCAACATGCAACCTTTTGCATAGTACTAGTAACATATGCCCTACAGAGAAGTGATATTTGTTTACGCCCTGAAGTCGGCCCAGTTAGGGTTGAAACACACGTTTGCATTTGGCGTTTTTTTTTGTTCTTTAAGGAACACATTAAAAATTATGTTTGTTTCAAAAACCTTTGTTTAAAAATTGTCAAGTATGCCAAAAGTACTACTGGGAATAGCCTTGTGTACATTTATCATATGTCTTATGTGGTAACCTCCAAGAGGTTTAAATGTGTTTCAAGAAGCATTACTTGTAACTTTTAGTGGCTTTGTCATACCTTTTCGACTATGACATAGGGTGGCAGGGCAGATAGTGAGGCCTTGCGTCTTTCTAGCCTACATACAAGATATTCAGGAAAAATGGTGTTTAAAATCAAGGGAAGCTTTGGATAAAAATATAACAATGTTTGTATCACATTTTATGCCAGGATCTCCCCAAAGAGGTACAGAGACAATGAAAGAAAATTGTGGGGATTGGTGCAAAACCATGGCACGAGATACCATTGAACATTGTACACCATTGTACACCATTGTAGACTAAAACAGGAGAAGGATGGAAAGAAAGTTGAGGAAAGAAAGGTAGAAGAAGCAACGTTGGTCCAAAAGAAATGGTAAAAATTGGCAGCAGAAGGAGCCATATTAACAAATGTTGGGAGAATCACAGCATGCAGGAGGCACAGCAGATGTAGCCATGGTCAAATGAGAATTTTTCAGGACGAGGGGAATTTCATTTCAATAATTTCATTATTACCCCGATGGAGAGGGTTTGCACCCAGAGGCAGAGGGTTTGGATTCCAACCACCGCAGGCACGAGGGCTTAATACAGAGCAACCACAGTTTGGAAGAGCTCCAGCACACTGCTGGACATGTGAGAAACTGGGACACATTTCACATGTTTGTAGAAGTAGGAGAGGCTTGCAACAAAAATGGTAACAATTCAGCCCAGGAAGGGGGTCAGCATACTTACCACAGTATAGTGCTGTACCACCAGAATATAAATCACAGGATTACATGAAGCATCAGCAAATAAATGCCTCAAGCAGAGTAGGCATTACAACCAAAAATACAACAACTACAAAGGCAGTACAATCCAAGAACACATGTGAAACAACAAGTACCCCAGAATGACATATTACAATGGGATGCAAATGTATCGCCACAGGTACCGGTAGCACTCAGAGTAGGGGGTGTGGGAGGGAATACCTTCACTGGAACAGGACGGAACATGCATAGGACAGCCCACAGAGCGATTTGATGTGTCCTATTCTATTTATTACCCTGGACCTACAAGAAGAACCGGGGGTCTGGTTGATTATAGGTGACAAGACGTTTTCCTTCTTGGTTGATACAGGGCGATGAAATCCTGTGTTAGAGAGGGAAGGTTTCCAATGTCAGGAATATTGATGGATGCATAAGGATTCTCTGGGGCTATGGCAATGGTTCTTTTTACAGACAAATTGCCCATAACATAGGAGAACACAAGATGGCTATGCATTGTTATACTCTCAAAAGAAATCAGTCAACATATTGGGGTGAGACCCAATGAGCAAACCTAACATGACAATGGGTCTCATCACCAGTTGGGCGGTAACACTGGCGCTAATAGTGCTGGCATTATTAGCCCTACCGCCAAACCCACCGGTGCTATTAGCGCCGGATCACGGGTTTGGCGGAACGGGTATTGCCCATTCCCCATTCCCCATTGAGCCCATTCTTCATTGGGCTCAATGGGGAAATTTCGCACTTTTACCGCCGGTGGATTTCCCGCTGGTGGTAAACGCGCTGAAAATTGGAACATTCTCAGTGAATTTCCCCCCAGCTCAGAGCTGGGGGGAAATCAGCTGAAGCCGTGATTTGGCGGACCCTTAAATGTGGCCATAACAGCACTACCACCACATTTAAGGGCTACCGCCAAACTCGTGATGAGGCCCAATGTCTTTTACTGATAAGGGGATAAGTAGTTCCATACCAGGTATTCATGTGAATGCTCACAAATTCATCAGAGAAGTCTATGGTCTGAAAGCAAAGAGAGGCGTGCCACTAAACCCAGAGTTATTCCTTTGTGGAGTACAGATTCTATTGGCATAGCTTCCGTGAATACAAGACACATTTGTTGAGACTAACCACAGAATTTCTGTTTAGGCCAGAGAAACCCATGCATGTAGAGGAAGGGCAAGTAATTAGAAGCAGCAATAGCAAGAGAGGACAGAGTAATATTAAACAGAGTAAGATTGTGCAGGAGTGAGCCGGCGCACTGTAGTCACGTTTGATTCAACACACAGATTAACTGACTTGACTGATGAAGACCTATTTGAAGATGATGACTCAGATGACAAGGTGATTTTTTATATTTGTCTTACATATCATTTACAAACAGAGTAGGGAGAGTTTGCCCAATTAATATTATTGTTGAAGAAGGTACCATCATTCATGCCAGAAGACTGGCAAAGGTAATGAGTTATTTTGGACTAGTGGTTCACATGACGTTGGTTTATTAAAAGAAGTAGGAGCAGTGAAAATAAAATTTAAGAAAAATGCCATTTTACTATGAGTCATAGAGTTTCCCATATCCAAGGAAGCTGACAAGGGTATTTATGAATCCATTGCTGCATTGGTGCATCAGGGAATATTAGTACCTTCAGAATCACCATGTAACATGGCAGTGTACCCCATGAAAAGGGGGGGGGGTTATTGGAGATTTATACAGCCCCTCTGAACAACATTGTTAGGCTGAGTTCCCATTAGTGCCAACTCCAGCAATCATATTATTTAATATACCATCTACAGTTGAATATTTCACATTGATTGATTTTAAAAATGCTTTCTTCTCCATCCCCTGCATGAAGAATCACAGTATTTGACCGCATTTCTTTATCACAGAATCAGATCACAACACAGCCACCTTCCAGAGGGGTACTGTGAATCCCCCAGTGTCTTTAATCGAGTGCTGCAAGTGGACATGTCCAAAGTGACACCACAGTCATACAATATGTGGATGATTTATTAGAATGCAGTGCAACACAGGAACAGTGCAGGAAATACTCTATACTGACAGTTTTTGCTGAAAAAGGGTACAGAGTGGACAAAGAGAAATTGCAATATTGTCAGGAAGAAGTATTGTGCATAGGTCAGATAATATCCAAAGAGGGGAGGAAAGTGACACATGATAGAGGAGAGGCAATCAGCAACACAGCCAGGTCAAACACTGTGAAGGAGATGCAGCTGTTTTTGGGACACTGCAATTACTGTAAGGCATGGGTCTTTAGCTATACTACGTATGTTAGATTGCTTTTAGAAGAGCTGAAAGAAGCACAGAAAGACAGGAGAGATTTGGCATGGACAAGTGAAATGATAAATGCATTTAATTAGTTGAAAACAGCAGTCAGTACAGCTCCAAAATTCTAGATTATAATGAAGAATATTTCTTGTTCTGTCATTCAAATGGAGTTGTGATGACAGTTGTCCTCACACAGGGATAGCCATTGGGACACAATCCACTGGCATATTACAGCAGAATCTTAGACCCAGTAATGAGAGGCCAGTACCCAAGTGAACAAATGTTGGCTGCAGCAGCCTTTGCAATTGAGAAGTCAGCAACTTACAATGGACTGTTCCATTACATTAAATGTGGAACATGCTCTTTTTGGCATACTTGAGAAACCCCAAAGCACATTGACAACCCAGAGACCATTGAGTTACGAGCTCATAATATTAAATCCATTGATCAAAATTGTTAGGTGCTGCACAGTAAACCCGGCAAGGTTCATAGCAGAACCAGTGGAAGAGGGTGATTATGAACATTTGTACATTACTGCATGACCTACAAAGATTTTTATGACAAGGTGCCCAGCGTCAAGGAAAACGCCCTAGGAGGGGGTGTCATTCTCTTTGTTGATGGGTCATCAATGATCATCCAGAACAGTGGACTACAATATAGTGGGACAACAGTGGTGAAGGTAATTGACAACGAAAAGTCTGAAGTTGTGAAAAGTGTGAGATTGCCGGCACATTTTTCAGTGCAAGCAGCAGAATTGGTAGCAATGATGTTAGCGTTTGAGGAGCATGAGGATGAGGCAGTGACAGTGTACTCTGAGTCCACCTATGTGATGAAAACAGTACATTAAGGGTTATCACATTGAAAAGGGAGGGGCTTCCAGGGTGCAGACGGTACACCAGTACAGCATGTACCATTTTAGAGAGACTATTGGAAGCCCTTGAACGTCCATCAGCAATAGCTGTGGTCAAGTATGGAGCGCATACAAGACACAAAGACATGATATCTTGTGGCAACAAAGCCACCAAAGTAGAAGCCAAAAGGGCGGCATATTTTCCCATGATACTAGACATTACAATGACCCCAAACAAATACACACATACTTGTTGTAAGGCATGTCCCACTAATTAATGAAAATAAATCCTAAAGAGCCAAAAATGAATTAATGAGATATAAGAAAAACAAACATGTATTATAACACAGCCTGGGCCAGGAATTAACTAAATGACATTCAACTGTGAAGCATTAGATGGATGGTTTTATACCAAGTTACAGAAGAGAAAAGACAACAAATGTTACAGCTTGTCTCATGTTCTTTATTTTAACTATAGATGCTTCCATACATTTTTTAACTCTATTGATTTATTTTAACCTTGTGACCCTATGAGAGAGACGGTACGCCCAGACGTGGGACCTTAATCATTGTGCGATAGGAAACCAAGCTGTACCTCACTGGGGATGCCCAACAAGGACAAAACATGTCTGGTGTTACTTATGTTTCCGTACAGAGGGGACCTGGCTTAGCAGTTTGGGCAGGGCTGCACCCATTGGTGGCAGTACCTGACTGATTTGCACATGGCTGGGCCCTTTTGCAATGGCGCGGACGGGTTAAAAAACGGTGGTGTAGAAGGTTGGCCAGAGCAATGCCAGTGGTTCAGATTGATTCAAAACCTTGCACCATCACTTTTTTGGTTTCAGTTTGCCTCCCTCTATGAAGACAAACACCTGGATATACTTGCAGTTACCAAAAACTTGGTCACATAACACTGCTGGACCCTCCCGATCACTCGCCATCTCCTATGGTTACTCAATCCTAAAAAGTGACTGACTAGACAAACCAGGAGGTGGAGACACTTTTATCTACAAATCTAACCTGTCTATCACAGAGATCCCTACGCGCAAACATCAAGGATATGAATTCCTCTACACTAAACTATCACTCAACCACACTTAACCCCATTCTTATCTACCGTCACCCTAAATACCTAAGCTCCCTAAAAACAGAGCTACCATACCACCTTTCCCCCCTCACCAAACACACAGCCAAATTAGTCCTTTTAGGTGACTTCAACCTAGGGTTCAATGGCCCTACTGATAAACAATCCACTGTCCTTAACACCACCTTTGTCAAAATAAACCTCTGCCAGATGGTGAACTCAACGACCCAATCAAACAGGTTGCATCCTGAACTGGATTGTACACCTAAAGAAAGCAGCCCTCATCACTACAAAATCAGACCCATACAACTCGGAATTTCTGAAGCTATTTCCAATACCACAGAACTTTAAAAAATCCTCCAAGAACTTGAAACCCATGCAATTCCCATTTCTCACTTTGGCCTGGACTGCCCCTCTTGGGGTGATTTGCATATGTATTTCCCCTTCTGTAATGGCTTTGCAGGCTAATGATGATGGTCTGGAGGGTGCCCAGAGTTGTGCCCATGGTTATGATTAATTCAAAACCTTCCAGCCAGTACCTTTTTGTTTTCCTAAAGTCACCTCAAGTGGGACCAGTATGGACCGGTATGGACCGGTATGGACAGGCGTGGATCGCGAGCCTTCTGGGCCTAGATACCCAAGCTACTCCTCACTGATGATGTTCAACAAGGCTGAAACATGTCTGGAGAAACGTGTGGTCTCATTTAGAAGGGATGCGACCTAGCAGTTTGGGTTGCACTGCCCCTCTTGGGGTGTGACCAGGCCTGATTTGCCCATGTTTATGATTAATTCAAAACATTCCAGCCATCTCCTTTCTGTTTTGCTTAAGTCACCCAGTGTGGGACTGCTACGCCCAGACGTGGGTCCCGAGCCTGCTGGGCATGAAGACAAAGTGACTCCTCACGGATGACACCCAACAAGGCTGAAACATGTCTCGGGCTGCTTGTGGTCTCATGCAGAATGAATGTGGCCTAGCAGTTCCAGCTGGACTGCCACTCTTGGGGCGGGACCGAGCTTGATTTACACATGGTCTTTCCCCTTCTGTAATGGATTGGCAGGCTAGAAAATTATGGTCTGGGGGCTGCCCAGAGCTGTGCCCTTGGTAATGATTAATTCAAAACTTTCCAGCCATCGCCTTCTTGTTTTTTGCGTAAGTCACGCCGAGTGGGACGAGTATGCCCAGACAAGTGTCCTGGGCCTGCTGTGCCTAGAGATACAAGCTACTCCTCACTGATGATGTCCAACAAGGCTGAGACATGTCTGGGGATGCTTGTTGTCTCATGCAGATGGAATGGGACCTAGCAGTTCAGGCTGGACTGCCCCTCTTGGGGTGGGACCAAGCCTGATTTTCATATGGTCTTTCCCCATCTGTAATGGCTTGGTTACCCGAAAGACCAATATGAGCATAATAAAGGCCATGTGGCAAAAGGGGTGAGTTGCTCTGTTGAGTTCTGGACTAGGCTGCCCTTACCACACTTGGCAGAGTGGCGCTTAGCAACATGATCATTGTCCCATGCTTATTATTCATGTTTGTGGGCGCTACTGTATGGGTAAAACCATTAACTAAATCCTCACTTCTTTGTTCTGGTTTCAGGAGCAGTTTCTAAGCGCAGACACAGGGATTGAACCTGTGTTGCTCTGTGTCGTCTTGCTACCAAGACGAGCATGTTGCCCCTGAGCTCTGCTCCCGAGACTTCATAGTTTTCAATTAAAATTGTGTGCCTCGCAAACGATCTAGGAGGAATAGTTTCACCACATGTTTAATGATAATTGTTGATTTTACAACTACAGTTTGCTACTCAATGGTTGGATCGAGTGTATGAGTCTGCCATTCAAATGCAGAATATCACTTATTTACTGCCAGGTTACCGTAGTCCAAAAACTTACCACACTTTCGGAAGTGTGGGTATGGATCAGAGCTTTCTGGAACAGACCAAAGGAGGTTTGCTATACCAAAAATTGGCCACTATGGACCCTTTGATCCAAGCAAATTGATAAACCAGGCAGATGTCCAAAACTGCAAGCTGGGGGTTTGGAAGTCATCTCAGATTGTTACTGCAACAGTGAGCTACGCAAGTTTGTAGATTAATGTGACGTATTTGAAATACATACGAGTACATTCTTACAGTTTATTAGCCTGTCTGAATCCCTACAGTAGATATGGGGGTACTTTCCTAAGGAGCCACAATAAATCACACTATGCAGAAAAACTGGTAAATGGATGGGTGCACACATATAATTTATATAAATCATAGTCACACACAAGCTATCATGCAGGAAGAGACCTGGATTTTGGGTGGGAACCTATGGATGAAGAATGTCGTAGAGCATGTGTAATAATACAACATTTCTCCAGAAATGCAAGGCCAAAGCAGATTCAATTTAACATCCTTCATAGAACATACTTCGATCCTCAAATACGGGAAAGAATATATCCCTAAGACACACAAAAGTGACCAAGTTGTGAAAATGCAGATGCAAGTTTCTTGCATTTGATTATGGGTCATGGGTGAGCCCCAAGGTTGCACAGTGTACATTTAAGATACACTTTCCTTTTATTTATTTTCTTCTTCCCTTTTTTCTGGTGTTAGGGTATGTTAAGAAGAGCATGAGCAGTAAAAGATAACTGATTGCATTATGAAGCTTACATTGTAGTCCATGGGAAAAATCTAGCAGGGATGCAGGGTAACGGATTAAAGATGAATGCTGGTTCTCTTTGTGTTTTGTTTGCTGCCATAGAATTGTGTGATTGTGTCAAATGCTATGTATGATGTGGCGATGGGGAATGTAATACGTTAATATAGTATCTTATGTACAAGAATCAAAGCAGAATGTGCATGTTACTACTTCTGTTGGTTGGTGCTGTATATGCATAATGAATACTAATACAAAAAAGAATTAAGACTTTTTTTAAAAAAAGTTTACCAGCGGGGGTTGGAGGGGTGGCTTGGAGCCAAGATGGACGGTCCAGCTCTGTGAGAGCTCCCGGCAGTCGCCACGCATCCGTTCAAAATGCTTTGGTGAAGAGCGATACACAGCACACACTGACGGTGTTCCTGATGGCGGAATCCTCCCTGCGCATTTTGAACTAGCCCCGATCCTGCTGCAGGCCTGGGAACCGAGGCAAGGCTGAGGGATCTGCGACGATGGGGAAAGGCGGGAGCCCACGCACAAGATGGCGGCTATCAGAGCCTGGCTTCCCCTGGAGCCGATGCGGAGCGGAGCACCGGGACCCTTAGGCAACGAACCTCAGGGGTTCCTATGAAGCCCAGCGATCCCTGAGCAAGCGTGCAGACCGATCCTCGACATAGAGCCTGCCCCCAATACAGCTGTCAGCAACTGCATCGGCGCCTGGCACCCCGGAGGGAGAGCCGCGATCGAGGCTGACAGCAAGGGGCTCCCGCAGGACTGCAGAGAAGAAGACCCTAACATAGACTTCCCACCTCACGGGGGTGTCTTGATGGCAAGCCAGACGGGGATCGGTTCTCGGGGTGACTGGTTTGGCACCCAGCGGCTTCCTGCTCATTACAGCAAGTGGTTCCGCTAAATCCGAGGAGCATAGCCGAGAAGGCGGAGAACCAAGCGGAACCCAGTGAGCCAGGCAGGGAGCTGCCTTCGGGGTGACTGGGTCGGTGCCCGGCAGCATCCCGCACCGCTAGCGCAATGGGGGCTCTAGCTGCCTCCTGCCGCCCCCTGTCTCCGAACGTGGCTGCAGCCTGTTAGCCAGTATCTGACAGAAATTAGAATCCGCGAGAAGAGGTCCGAACCTGAGGTGGCCGCAGCCCCACTCCGATTCAGCAAAGGAGCGGGGGGTCCAGAGGAGGCCCCCGGACGACTACCCCAAAGGAGGCAGGTAGGGCGGCACCTGCCACAACACCCATAACCACAGAGGGACCCCCATAAGCCTGGGAAGGGCCAAGGACAGCTTCAATCTTGGGGGAGCGGACACAGTTTCCCCCCCCACTAGACTCAAGGAAACACCCAAGGGGGGCCGGAACAGGCTACCACAGGGCCAGCGCAAAGGGGCTAAGTTCCTCCCCCGGCCCCATCAACGGCCCCTTGGGGGCACAATTTCACTGCCAGGACTCAGCGGAGGGAGATCAGAGTCGGGGTAGGGTTCCTCTGGCCCCCAATGACCCACTCGGCCGCAGGGGAAGACTGAGACTCCAAGAAGGGCCCTAAATGGGCAATAAACCACCCACCGGCACAGTGTAGATGGGCGAATCTACACAAACTGCCCCACGGTCGTCAACAAACACAGCGGCCACTGAGACACAATAATAAGGCACAATAAGGCAGGGGAGTGCAGAGGCCCCCACCCAACGTTCAGCAGCCATCAAGGCCCCAACAGCGATCGCCCGGGAGCCAAACACAACACTTTAATCGCAAGAAACAAAAGCCCCAAGTACCCAGGCAGCTGGGGGATGATCTGCACCTCCTATGACTCAAGGAACCAATCGCACCAATAAGCAAACGAACATCTCCGGGATTAATCTACCACATCCTACGCGGGACCCACTAAACCAGGAGGAACCCTTCCTCTAGACAGCACAAGCGCAGTCCTCCCCTCCAAATATGGCAAAAGCACCCAAAGCCACAAAACAAACAGATATCTCGGCTCTACTGGCAGCCCCGAGCGCAGACAAGCCCAAAAAGGGGGACCGACCAGAGACAGCGGCCGCAACCCAATCCACCACCGCAGATCCTGCCACCATGACACAGTCAGTAACCAAATCGGAGTTACAGGAGCTCCTACAAGCCCTCACAAAAGAATACCAAAGGGGCACAGAAGAAGTCATGGGAAAGATTGCGGCACTAGACAAACGAGTGGGAGAAGTGGAGGCAAGAACAGAAGAGGTGGAAGCGACCCTTTGCGACCACGGGCACAAAATCGCCGAAAGCTCAGACAGAATCACATCCCTCGAGGCTCGTTGTGAAGCAATGAAAGCAAGGCAGGAGTACGCGGAAAATCGCTCTCACCGGAACAACATCCGTTTAAGGGGAATCCCAAAGTCAATCCCGGACGCTGATCTGCCCCGCTATGTTGAGGACCTATTTCGGTTCATCATAACCCTCCCCGACGACGCCCCTCTGGAGTTGGATAGGGTGCATCGAATGAGATCCAGAACAAACACAGACACCCCACCGGATGTCCTAGCCAGAGTACACTTTTACAAGGTCAAAGAGGAAATTATGAGGGAGGCCAGAGACTCCCCTCGCGTCCTCTTCAGGGACGCCTCAATCTCCCTCTATCAGGATCTAGCAGCCATAACATTGGCAAAAAGAAAGGCCTTACGACCCATCACGATCTGGCTCAGGGCGAAGAAAACCCCTTACCACTGGGCGTTCCCCACAGCCCTAGAATTCTCCTGGGAGGGTAAACCCTGTCTGATCCGCACTTTTCAGGAGGGAGAGAGACTTCTAAACCCGGACCCAGAAGACGACAACCAAGCCCAAAATACCCCAGCGCGAACACCAAGAACAAGGGGGGCTGACCCCGCCTGGACCAAAGTGGGTAGACGCCGAAAACTCCGAGGCCCACCAACCAAAAACAAACTAAATGGCTAGATCTGGGCTCAACTCCCAACATGGAATCAAAAGAGGGTCGCCTAACAAAAACACAAGAAAAGAGAACAACACGATCTTATCACATCAGATCCACATCGCTTCACCAATTAACAGTTGAGGCACCGTTGCCTCCAAGCAGCAAGCATGCGTTGGCCCAGCCAGATGCCCCGTTGGCAGACGATCTGACTTTCATGGCCTTAAAAACTCGATTGGTCGAGGTGAGGGGGAAGGGAGAGGGAGGGACTCAGATCCGGGGTACAGAAAATAAAATCCCAGCAATGCACAAGGAAATTAACGCACCGGAGGAATCACAACGAGAACAGCCCAAGGAACACAAAAGTGACATCATCACAAGAGATGGAGTCCACTAAGGAACTAACCATGATAACATGGAATGTACAGGGGCTGAATTCACCTAGGAAACGAAAATCAGTGGAACAGAGACTGAGCCATTTAGAAGCCGACATCGTGTGCCTTCAGGAAACCCACCTACTGCAAACGGACGAAAAGAGAGTGAATTACCGTAAATACCCTACGAAGTTCTTTGCCTCTTCGGGCCATAAAAAAGGGGAGTAGCCATCCTCCTTAGCCGAGCTCTGCAGCTCACCCAAATCTCACTTAAGTGCGACCCAGCCTGCTCAAGGGATCCCTAATAAATCTACCGATCACAATAGCAGCAATATACGCCCCAAACTCCGGACAGGAACACTTTCTCGGCAATCTGCTCCCCACAATCACCTCCTTCACAGAAGGGCGCCTCCTAATTGGAGGAGACTTCAATCTCACCCCAGACTCCAACACAGACAAGACACTTCCGCCCTCGAGAGAGGACTTCATCCGGGCACTAGGGATGGTTGATTTTTTGAGATCTACGGGTACCGTCGACGTCTGGAGACTGGCCCACCAGGGAGAGCGAGACTATACATTCTACTCCCACGTTCACAGAGTTTACTCAAGAATAGACCTCCTGCTCATGACCAGCAAACTCTTCCCCTGCATCGAGGACATCCAAATCGGCCATAGAGTAATATCCAATCACGCCCCAGTCATAGCCAAGCTGCTCGTAGAGGGCCTCCCAGCACCCCCTCAGAGAACCTGGAAGCTCCAGGACTACATCCTAGCGGACATTGCATCAAGCTCCGAACTTCAGGAGGCTCTGGTGAACTACTTTTCAGAGAACACAGGCAAAGGCACCCCCGAAGCCATGGCCTGGGACGCAATGAAGCCGGTTATTAGAGGGGTGGCAATCAGCTGCTCGGCAGCACAGAAAAGAAGACACCAAATTCAACTCACCAGGCTTGAGGCAGAAATGAGAGAAATAGAAGCACGATACAAAATCCGCCAAACCATGCAAACAAGCAGAGAACTCAAAAGAGCGAAAACAAAACTGGAAATGCACCTGGCAGACAAAACGGCCCGAGCATTAGCCTACACAAAACAATTTTACTACATAAACAGCAACATGGCCAACCGTCTGTTGGTCCAGAAACTGAAGAAACTACACTCCCGAAACAAGATACTAGTGCTCCGGGACCAAAGAGGTATGCTTTACTGTACGGAAGCGGAAAAAATGGAGATCCTCACCAAACATCACACAGGAATCATGTCAGGCCCTGCTACAAGCAAGGAAGCTCAAGTCCAATATCTGCGCCCAATCCGGCAAGACCCTCTGCCCCCACTGCTCGACTCTTTAGAACTATCAGTCTCGGTGGAAGAAGTGGCGGAAACAATTCGGCTCTTGAAAAACACAGCCCCAGGCCCAGACGGCCTGACCGCCCAATTTTATAAAAAATTCTCCCATATTCTGGCCCCTCGCCTGGCCTCATTGTACAACTCCTTTCTGGAATCGGGTTCCATCACCCCCTCTATGGAGGAGTCCCTAACGGTGCTGCTACTAAAACCGGGAAGAAACCCGGAGCTCTGCTCCTCATATAGGCCTATCACATTGCTGAATAACGATGCAAAAATCTTCTCGAAAATTCTAGCAAGCAGACTGGCAAAACACCTCCCAGAACTGATACACCCAGATCAGACGGTATTCATCCCAGGGCGAAGCACCTTTGACAACACCAGGCGTACCCTAAATATCATTGAATCGGCAGGGAGATCGGGCGAGCAAATGGCAGTCCTGTCCCTAGACGCAAACAAAGCGTTTGATATGCTAGACTGGGGATACATAGAGGAACCCTCAAGCTTCTCGGCATCGGCCCCAAGTTCCGGACATGGACCCTGGCTAACTACCAACACCCAACCACAGCACTAAGAATAAATGGCAACAAATCACCCAGAATTCATATCACCCGAGGCACGGCTCCCCGCTGTCCCCGCTCATCTTTGCTTTGTCCATGGAACCATTCGCCAACAGAGTGCGCCAAAATCCCTCAATAAGCGGGCTATCGATAAAAGGAGAGGTATACAAGATAGCCCTATACACAGACAATGTTCTGCTATCCCTGACCAAGACGAAGGCATCCCTGGAAGCACTCTGGATCGAACTGGCCAACTTCGGATCGGCATCTGGTTTCTCAATTAACCTGGAGAAATCCACGGCCCTGGGAATCAACATACCAAGTGGCACGATAAAATCCTTAGCTACCAGCCACCCCTTCCAATGGACCACCTCACATCTCACCTACCTGGGGGTGAAGATTCCACGGAAAATAGAAGAAGCGTATAAGCTGAACTTCCCCCCGCTACTTAAGGAGCTCCAAAAGGACCTAGTAAGATGGCAAAAGTGTCATGGCTGGGAAGAATAACAGCAGTTAAAATGAACCTGGTACCAAGGCTGCTCTACCATTGCCAGGCCCTCCCAATCTCTGTCCCAAAGAAGGACCTGCTGAAGCTCCAAACAAATATCATGAAATTCATTTGGGAGAACAAGAAGCCGCGAATAGCGAGCAGGGTGATGACAAGAAGCAGGGGAGCGGGAGGCCTGGGTGCCCCGGAGATAGAAAGATACTGCCTGGCCGCCCAGCTGGTGCCAGCGTTCGCCTGGAACCCATCCACCAACAGACCCCGCTGGGTGAAAATAGAGGAGGACTGGTGCCAAAGCCCCCTAGAAGTGCTCCCACATATTATCAGACCTATTGACCCCCCCAGAAAAGGACCGATAACCACTACCAAGAATACAGTTGAGAGCTGGAGGAAAGCGGCCAGGCGATGGAACCAAGGAAACACGACCGGCCCCCTATCCCCGATCTGGGACAACCCGGACTTCACCCCCGGCATAACACCCAATAACTTCAATCTCTGGAAATCCGGAGGGCTAAAGCACGTGGGAGACTTTTTTGAGGAGGGCACCCCACTAACCTTCGAAGATTGCAAAGCAAAATTCGGGGTACCGGAAACAGAAAGATTCCGCTACTCACAAATCCGACACTGGCTCTCACATGCGCCCATGAGAACTCAGGGCTGCAGAGAATTGATGGCGCTGGAACAAACGCTCACAACGACTCCCCCAGGGGGAAAACATCAGCCCTATACGGACTGTTGGACAGAACGGATCCAGACCAAACAGAGGCATACATGAAAAAGTGGGAAAAGGACATTAGCAGGCCAATCGATAGGGAAGAATGGGGACACATCCGGACCAGAATGCAGGAGAGGTCAAAATGTGTCACCAATAAAGAAGGGGTGATTAAAACTTGTTACAGATGGTACCTAACCCCAGAAATTCTGCACAAGAGCAATCCGACTATCTCCCCACTATGTTGGAGAGGTTGCACAGACACAGGCACGCTATTTCACCTACTCTGGTCCTGCCCAAGATCAGTCAAGTACTGGAAGGAAATCCTGGACTTAATTATGCAAATCACGGGACTAACGATCCCATGGGACCCAGGAATAGTCCTGCTGGGCAGCACAGGAGAGGGCCAATTCCCACTCTCCGGCAACCTGGCGAGCCTGTGCACACAACTTCTCACGGTGGCGAAGATAGCAATGGCAAGATTATGGAAACACCCAGAGGGCCTGGCAGTGAGCCTGTGGTGGGCCAAATGCTGGGACATCGCAGCCGCAGAGAAAATAACCGCAATCTGCCTGGGGAATAGAAACAAATTCCTCAACACCTGTGCCCCCTTCCTAGACTACGCGGACCAGTTCCCAGGAATGTCAAGAAAACTGGCCACCCTCTGCTGGATGGACAAATACGACTAAAATAAACCACACTCAAGCCCCGCAACCCGTAAGGAGACGGACCCCCCAATTCAATGGCCACCAACCCAGGCTCAAGTACAGCAGAAGACAATATGAACTCGGTGACACTCATCCCCAACCTAGTTCCAACTATCGCCTCCCCGCAAAAGTCAACTAATCAGCTAAAACAATGCCCCAAAGAACTACAGCTCCCCCGAGAGACAGTCCCACCGGGCTGCCCCCCTCCTACCCCAATACCCACACCAGGCCATGTTCTGTTTATGTTTACAGTTCATGTTTACGTTATGGTTTCATGCTTATTTCACATGAATTATGCAATATGTAAATGAATGCACTCGAAACAGTATGTTTATTGACAAAATCAAATAAAAAGAATGTTGGAAAAAAAAAAAAAGTTTGCCAGCAGTAAGGATATGGATTTACAAAGGCACAAAGTAAAAATACTTGGTTTCTACCTAGATTCCTAACTCACTCTCAATAAACAAGTTAATGCCACAACATCAGCCTCCAACTACACCTGCAAACTCATCAGCGCCTGCAGACAATTCCTCACACCAGACAGCTGTATGACACTAGCCAGAGCATTAGCCCTCACCCATCAAGACTACTGTAACACCTTATATGCTGACGCCAAGATAAGGTCCTTCAAAAAACGCCCTCAGAGCCGGGCTGAACATCCCCAGTTCAGCACACATATCAGCAACTAGACATCTGCAACACTGGCTGCTGGTGCACAAACGTATTATGTTCAAATCACTCAGCCTCACACAAAAATGTCTTCACTGGATGCCCCCCCCCACAGCTGTCTGACTTATTTACCATGACACACTGCGCCAGACCGACCTGAGCAGTTTACCAACACCTCCTCGCTATTACCAGCCACACTTACTGTAACTACTGTAAATATTGTGTATACTTTACACCAACTGTAATGTTAATACCATGACTTATGACTGCCTTGTATATATTCTCTGTGTGACTACTGTAACATTTCTACCCTGTAAGAATGTGCCCTGATGCTTTTGGGCTTGGCGCACTACATAAGCTGCAAAATAAAATAAAATAAAAGCAGAGATGCCTGGCTGTTGTAAACCCCGTAATATTGCAGAATCTGCACGATTACGTCACATCCAAAAGGTATGTGATGATTCCTGCCATGGTGTTTGTATAGTTCACAAGGATGGTGAGGCAAACATGATGTAGCCTGAGTAGCCAGAATAGCATATCCCCAATATAGCTGACTTTATAGATATGGTTGGTATCTGACTGGAAGTCCCAGACACGAATGCAATTCATGAAATCTGGTAAGGCTCCTGGTTCTGGATAGAAAACCAACAGATGTATTTACATGTGATGCTATATTTTTTAAGATCTTTGGTTATGAAGATTGTCAACACAGATTAGCATCTGAAGGTGTTACCTGCCTCATGACACAAGGTGGATATCATCCCAATTTATAAACAAGCATTGACAAGGCCAATAATGTGGGCGTTTATTGTTGTTCCTTGCATTATGCATTTATAGGTGCCAGGGTGCAAGGAAGAAGGAGAGTGCAAACTTTCAAAGGAGGATGTGATAAGGATGCGGAGAAGAGAATGAGAAGGGTGCCATCAATGATGAATAAGAAGAAATATGAGTGAGAAGGTTGAGAATGAGACGGTAAGAAATAAAGTAAGTGTGTGAGAGGAAGGATGAGAGGGGGGAGTTATGGGGGTGTGTGGCAACCTTATTTTGTGTGCCTACTACATATGGAGGGCCTCCAAAAAGTGTATATATGGAAAATAAGCAAATCTTTTACTGGCGCTTCATTCCAGTCTCTCGATCTGGCAAACCCACCCAGCCATATCAACAGAAAACAATGATACCAAACTGGTGAAATGTCGTAAAGAAAATGTTTAATAATTGGTAAACAACTATACAAACAATGCCCCCTTTTGTGTTCGTTCCATCTGACGTTAACCCCATACTTTCCACAACTATCAATTGGTGTAGGTTCAATAACTAGGTGCGGGTGTGAAGGAGTTACTATTTAAATATTTCACTACAGTAACGGTCAGATCACAAGTGTTAAAAATAAGTTAAAATTGAGTAAAGCACCAGTCGACTTGCTTCTCTGTCCAACGCCATCTTTAGAAGTCCAAACAAAGGGATTTCTTCACCTATTCGAATGACGCCTCCCCTTTTGCTACAACATGTTAATTTCCTTTGGGGGTGGGGGTTGCACTCACGACTTTAGATGTTTACACATTTAATTTCAAATCCAGCTTTTCCATAGGGTGCCCATGGGCTGGAGTCAGGGCTTGTATGGCAATAAAGCATCACCATGTGGTTTGCCGGCATACAGATATATCTGTGACACATTTAAAGGTCAGACAGATTTGCTAGTCATAAAGAGTCTTCCCGGATATTAGCAAGGAGAGTGCATGAAACGGTGGGGGAGGGGTTGGCACAGCCTTGACTCCCCTCTAATGCCGCTGTTAGTTGTCCTGCCAGAGAGAGCCCACACAGGCAGGTGCGTTTCTCTAAAGGACTAGCATACTATCCTGATTAGTGGCATCACAGCTCAGCAGAGCCAGGACTAGGCTGTGAAGAGCGGAATCCAAGACACCAGGAAGGAAGTGAGTTTCCGGGCATTATGGCTCTGGGGAGATGCACAGCAAAATATCCTCTGGCGATCTAACAGGCACACACATAGCAAGGCTAACCCCTAAGCACCCCAAACACAGGAATACATCATCCACATTGCTTCCCCACATAATTAGATGGAAACCTTTCTGATTGAACAAACACATTGTCACTTTATTGGAGTCATCCTAGCGGGCAGTCCTAGTCCTGCTCAGGCCACAACTTTGCCTGTCCTAAAAAATCCTTATCCGGGAGGCTCTGCCAATCACATGTTACATAGTTCCACTTTTAAAACCGGTGAGCGCGCCACACTTCGGTTTCCACTCTTGCGAGAATGGCCCGCCGTGTTATACCACTGCCAGTTCAGTCACTCCCACATTGTTTCAATGGGGCAAACAATGCCACTGCATCAGTTGTTGAGGAGTCCCAAACGTCCCTAGTGGTATCAGTGCCTGTCTCACCCATTGCTTGATATGATATGATATGATAGGTTATTTATAACGCGCTTAATACCCAGAGGTTTCTAAGCGCGGACCCGGGGATCGCACCTGTGGTGGTACGTGTCGTCTTGCTTCCAAGGCAAGCACGTTGCCCCTG
Organism: Ambystoma mexicanum; assembly: GCF_040938575.1. Classification (NCBI taxonomy): domain Eukaryota; kingdom Metazoa; phylum Chordata; class Amphibia; order Caudata; family Ambystomatidae; genus Ambystoma; species Ambystoma mexicanum. The sequence continues at coordinate 776,045,570 of NC_090922.1, forward strand.
GGCTATCCTCCCGAGACTGCTAATTCAGTAAGTGGTTATAGCTTGCGGCAAGACCTCAGCGTGCCTCCTTCTCTGGGACCGCCCTTGTAACTCTGCCTGTGACAGAAAAACAATATTTACAATATTGCCAGAAAACACCTAGAAACCAAGAAATATTGTTATCAATACATGCCACAACACTTTCTTCTTATGCCCTTCATGCAATCTAAGTATGGGAGGGTGGGTAGATGCTGCTGTCCAGGCTGGAAAGAGGATTATCTCTCTCAGCCCAGGCTCTTTATGTGCCTCCGCAGGCCAGACTGTTTCCGGCCAAGCACTGGAAGGCACGCCCCTTCCATCCCCCTCAGGCGATGGGAGGTGAGCCTGAGGCAAAGGGGCCAGTTGAGCGGCCTGCTATGTCAGCTGCCCCTCTAGCACCCCCTGCATGGGATGGAATATCTGCTTAGTGGGGCTAACACGTACTGCAGTCCCCCAAACACAATCTGCATTGCTTCCCCACATACTTAGACAGACACCTTTCTGATTGAAAATCACATAGCCATTTTGTTGGAAAACACATGGTCACCTTATAGGAGTCATCCTATCGGGCGGTCCTAGCCCTGCTCAGGCCACAAGTATGCATGGCCTAAAAAATCCTTATTCAGGTGGCTCTGCTAATCACATGTTACATAGTTCCACTATTAAAACCTGTGAGCGCCCCTCACTTAAGTTTCCGCTCTTGCCAGAACGGCCCGCCCTGGTATATGACTGCCAGTTCAGTCACTCCCATATTGTTTCAATGTAGAGAACAAGGCCACTGCATTAGTTGTTGCAGAGTCTCAACCGTCCCTAGTGGTATCAGTGCCCGTTTCACCCCATTATAGCTGATTCAGCCAGTGGTTATAGCTAATGGCAAGACCGCATCATGCCTCCTTTTCTAAGACTGCCCTTGTAACTCTGCCACACTTTGGGGGTGGCGCCCCGTGACCCACAATACCCCCACAAGTACTCTACTACATTCCTCCAAAATAATCACCATCACACTTTACGAGCATCCTGCTTTCGTCAGTGCTCCACGCAGGCCTAGGTTTAACGTATCTGTACCAGCATCAGATAGGTGAACTCCGTCTTTCCCAAAGTTTACTGGGTCCCTTTTGCACAAAATCCAGTGCCTGATGAAACCCAATCCCTCACGCTTCATACATTTTTCAATGTTTTTATTTATACGTCGCCTGGATTTTTCCATGGCCTTGTCGAACCCTGCTCTTTGCCACACGCTCTTTGGGAGCATCTCCACCAACACTATCTCAGTTCTAGGGAGTATGCGCTCTAATATTCTGATGCCATCCTGCATTTCCATCAATAACCGACCTCTACCTAAGTCTGGGAGGTCGTTCTCTCCATGGTGCACGTTGGGCATCCTGGGTGCTCCCAACCTCGCCAGTTGTCTGCTCACATCAGGAAGCAATGCGTGCCATTGCATGCCAGGTATGCCCAACCAAAACAGCTTGATGTTTTGAAATCCTAACTGGACCCCTCGCTTTGTCGCCACCTGGGCTCTCTTTTCCTCCCGCATGATGAAGGAATGGCCAATGACCCATACTGTGTGACCTGCTGGTTAAAAAGAAAAACACAACCAAACCCATCCTCAACTTATTGCCTGAGACCAATGACCCTGCTATGCTAGTAGACGAATACAACAATACCATGACTAAAGCGTTAGACAAGATCGCCCCACTATAAATGAGGAAAAGTAAACCCAGAGCTCACCTGAACTCTTGGTTCCGCCCGCACCTCAAAAGCTCGAGAGCCGAAAAAAGAAAATGTGAAGCCACTTGGAGACACCAACACAACGATGAAAATAAAACTAACCTTACCAATATTTTGGCCTTATACAACAAAGAAACAATACATACCAAACAGGAAACTTACAACAATAGGATTCTTCAAGCTAACGCGAGCACAAAGGAACTTTTTGTAATCTTTAAAGAGCTGGAAGCCCCCATCCCACCCACAGACAATTGCCTGAAGCACAAACTTTGGTGCACTAATATACCGAATGCCTTAGCTAACAAAAGCACCCTACTCCAGAATAAAATCACAGAGAAAAAAGCACATCTACCTAACTCAGACACATCTGCCAGCACCCCTGCACACTCCACCAAACTGTCACAACTCTTCAGCTTCTCTAGAGTCTCAATCCTTGAGGTTGAAAAAAAACATCCTTTCACTAAAACCCTTAAACTGTCAGGGAGACAAGTGCCCACCCCAAATAATCAAAGATGCCGCAAGAGACCGCTCACCATTCATAACCAAGCTAATCAATGCCTCTTTTGTATTAGGAACCATCCCTAGCAATTTAAAGGAGTCTTGCGTCCTTCCTCTCCTCAAAAAACAATTGCTAGACCCATCCATCCCGACCAACTACAGGCCCATCACTACAGTACCATTCTTACTTAAAATACTAGACCGGGTGGCTTATCTCCAGATACAGGAGTACTTAGACTCCAATCAGCTTCTGGGACTCCGCCAGTCTGGTTTCAGGGCCCAACACAGCACTGTAATGGCCTTGATCAATTTCAAAACCCAGATCAACGAGCTCAAGGACAAGGGGAACATAGCTTTGCTACTCCTCCTTGACCTCTCGGCTGCCTTCGATTTCGTGGACCACAAAGTACTTTACAACCACCTCGACTCAGCCGCTTAATTCCCGCAATATGTTATAATTTGGATCCAATCCTTCCTTATTAACAGAACCATGAGAGTCTTCTCGCCATTTGCGGCAGCAGACTATATTCCCATTACATGTGGTGTGCCGGAGGGCTCCTGCTTCTCACCCACATTGTACAACATATTTACTAAGCCCCTATTTGACAATCTGGACCATCTGGGTGTCACCTACATCAAATATGCAGATGATACCCACATCCTAATACCGCTTACCTGGGATTATGACAAGGATGTGGCCTTAGTAAATAAAATCGATCTCAACATCCAAGCATGGATGGCCGCCCATGGTCTATGCTTGAATGATGACAGAACCAAGCTCCTCATTCTAGGGACCACAGTTAACCTCAACTAACTTGGCCCTAAATATACATCTATCTAATTGATGGTAACCTTATTAAAGTTCCAAAAGAGGTAAAAACTCTAGGTTTTTATCTTAACTCCACCCTTATTTTTGCTAAACAGGTCAATGCCATGGCCTCAGCCTCTGCATATACCTGCAAGTTGATCAGAGCTGGTAAACCCTTTTTATACAAAGACAGCTGTATCATACTGGCCCGTGCCCTAATTTTGTCCAAGTTGGACTATTGCAACTCCTTATAACTGGTTGCCAGCAAGCACATCATTAACACAATACAAATTCTCCAGAATAATGCTTTAAGATCATCACAGGGCATTGCTAGAAGAGAACATATCTCAGAAGCAAGGAGATGGAATAAATGGCTGTCCATCAGCAATAAAATCCGACTTAAAAATCTGTCGCAGACCCATAACTGCCTCAACAATGCAGCCCCTCGCTACCTTGTGGAAAGAATCAAACGAAAAACAACCAGCTGACCTACGAGGACAGTTAATTCAGATTGCCTAGTCATACCCAGATTTAAATTGACAAAGGCCGGAGGGAGCAGCTTCCCGGTCAAAGCAGCGCAGCTATGGAACTCCCTTCCACCCACCTTGAGGGCAGACCAAACCTTTTGTAAATTCAGATATAACACTACTAAGTGTATGAGAGAAAATGACTACCAACTATCCTCAGCGCCTGCCCCTCTGTCTACATGTATCCATATATCATAGCATCACCTTATAGATTTCACTGTATATAGCTACATAGCCATTGTAAATCTCTGAATATGTTGTATTTTAACACTGTAAATTATGTAACTACAAACTGTTTGCTACCTGATTTGTATATATCGGGCCTACAGTTCCCTAGTGCATGTCATCTGCGAATTGCTTTATACCTTCTCTCTCTGTACTAACTAACTACTGTAATCTGTACAACCTCAAGGTGAAAGTATTCATGTATCCTTCCTGCCCTTTACGCCCTGATACCCCCGGGTCTGGTGCGGATTACAAATTAATAAACAAACAAATAAACAAACAATCGTTATTCTCCTATCCTATTCTCACAACCCCTGCCTACCCCTGGCACATGCCATCCCCCCCAGGCTCGACTCCCTGCCTCCCTCATTTCAGAGGTGGAAAATTGGTTTCCTGCCCTTTATCTCTGATATATAACATGTAACCCTCTATTTCCCATCTACCAACCCTTTTTATGGATGACCCCTGCATTCCAGCCTGGAATGCTGTGGTTGCTGCCCCTATCCTGAAGCCGTGTGAAGACCAACGGTCCCCATGTCATCCCACTTTCGGTAATGCCGCCGTCAACACCCTGTGAAATTGAAAGATGGTTAAAGGGGAACTGTTCTTAAGAATAAGCAGGTATCCCCCCCCAACGGCCTGCCCAATATGTACTGATACAGCAAGCAGGTGTGGCAACTCTCCTATTCTGCTGCGCGATGTAGCACTATTGAGCTAACTTGTGCCCACTGATCTGTCTTATACTTCCTTACCCTTTGAAGAGAGGGTCCCCGGAAAGCCCCTCCTCACCCCCAGGAACATGACAGGGCGATGCGCCGGAAATGCTCATAGCTACTCATACTTTTTCAGACTGGCCCCAAGTGCACCACTAGCTGACACATACACAGAGAGGTATCCCCTTGGTCATCCATTCAGACCTAATCCAGTACATATCCTTTCAGGAACAGGGGCTCAACAGAGATTGTGGATGGAAATACCCTTGGTTAGGCACCAAAAAGCCACGATGCTGATGTCATTAGTGACACCACAACATAATAGCATTAGTCATGAAGCACACTCGCAGCCCTGCCCCGCATTACATGAACACACATTTGCACACACAAAGACTATGCTTACACATTTGTATAGCTAGAGGATGGATACATATACATACTGTCAAAACTTTATTATTTTCCTCACTAGCCGAATGCAGTAACGCAGAAACTCAAGGCAACAAGAGATCCTGAGCAAGATCACAGATGCTTACGGAGAATAACCCTATGGAACCATGGACCATGTGTGACTAACTTATGGGTTACTGAGCACAATAGGAGCATTTAGAAATCATATTAAGTCTAAGGAAAACTTCAGAAGGCCTTCAACCACAGAACCTGAGACGAGAGGAGCTGACTCAGGCTGCACGAAGCACAGGTCGAGTTCACAGCCAGGTCAGAAATAAACAGTCACATTCCAAACCCTAGACGACAAGGCGACCAGCTGCAGGAAAATTGAATAAATACTCATAAATTCAGACCCGAGAGCTCAATTTTGTGGTCTACAAACACATAATGCAGCCAAGCTAGGCAATGGACATCCGTGCTGGGAAGGAAAGCTGATCCCAGCAACCCAGACGAAGAGTGAAACAAGTGTTGCAAATGTGGAGACACACTCTCAAAGGCAAAGGTGGTACACTATCAGATACAATTCAGACACATAGACATTTCACATTGCCTTGAAGAGGTATACAGCGAGCTGAGAACTGAGTCACAGGCCTGGGGAGACCAATTCCAGCCAATCATGAGATAGAAAGCCAGGGGTGGATGGCATGGGGCAAGAACCAATAGTAAGCCCACAACTCTGCAATAATGTAATAGATAGTTTTGTGGGAACAGGGCAGGTCAGCCACCTGACAATTTCGGACTAGTAAAATAATCTATTTAGGGTATGTCTATATGGATAACCACTCTCAACACCCAATCCATAATGGGAAAGGTTTTTAAGGAAGGGCCCAGGTGATGACAACAAACCACGCCAAAAAACTGGGGAACATGCTTTGTGGAGCTGAGAAGTACTGGAGAATTTTAATTGTCTTGTATGATTCCTGTTGGTTTTTTGTAACAAACCACAGTTCTAACTTGCCATTGGTTGAGTCCTCCATTTATTCTGGGGAAGGGTGTTGGGCCATTGGTAGTCGGATGAACCCCCAGACGATCTATGGCATACCAAGGAAATTAACCCAACAAGTTGGTAGCAGAGTCAATGGTTGCACTACGTTAGCCTAGCACAAAGCCAACTCTCCCGCTGCAGAGCCTGGAGGCTGCAGGATACCTCCCGGGTTATGAGACAGTGGGGAAAGCATGCTCAATGTAAAGGCCATCAGGAGCCAGCCTGGGGAATATCCTGCCCACAGTCCATGAGGAGTCCAGCAGACCAGATGGGCGAAGTGGCAGCTTTGGCGGACGCGGCAGCCGAGCAGTGTCAGCAGAGCACAGAGTGTATGTATTGACACAGCCACATGGCAACTAATGGGAGAGGGCAAATAACGGGGGTGTGAGGGTGGTACTGAGCATTTTTGAGTATTAGAGAGTATTTTCAAGTATTTTCTAGCAAGTTTAGTAGGTGGAGAAGCGGAGGTCGATGTCATTTTCTGTGGTTAGGGCACATTCGGTTTCGAGGTAAAAGGTTCTGGTGAACAACCTATACTATTAACTCAACGGCGCGGATGACACAAGCTACGTAAATAGTGGATTTCCTGTGGGTTGGCCATTTTAGCTCGAGTCATGGATGACGTTAACCATGTAAGGTTTAGCAAGGGAGCTAGCCTAGATTGCATAAGGTGATTCGACTGGTTAAGTTTTGAGGAGGCAGTTACAAAGCGACGCTGAAAGTACAGTTCGAACACAAGAAAATATTGATATATTCTGCTAGGAGACAGGAAGACAGCTGTGGGGTTTGTGTTGCAGTGTTTCTTGGGCAACAGGGTTCTAGCATTGTGCGAGCTGTAATTGATTTCTTAGTAATATCTTGTTTAGTGAATTGGTGACGTCACCCTTAGGTTTGTGCATACGATATGGAGAACACACATCAGTGTTGGGAAGCTTGAGATTGACAGAGGAGGTTATCCAGTGATGGTGATATGATAGGTTATTTATGATAGGTTATTTATAAGGCACTTAATACTCAGAGGTTTCTAAGCGCGGACCAAACCTGTGGTGCTCCGTGTCGTCTTGCTCCCAAGGCGAGCGCATTGACCTGGAGCTATCCTCCCGAGACATAGGTGCGCGGAAGGTGCATGCGCAAGATTTGTGAGCGTGCGTGAGAAGACAGCAATCTGTGGACGTGTGGTGCACGGAGCATGCGTGACAGGTGGTTGGGGAGCCATAGAGGCTCAGAGAACATTTTAAGAATTGCTATTGTAGTGTATTTTTCTCATAACAGCGGAATATCGAAATCCTCGATTTGAAGTTAAGTAAGAGCAAAAGCAATATATCAAGGGAAGTGGAGAGGCGACACGCCCCTACAGAACAGGTGCAATACTATCCCACCTTATAAGGATTACATTTGTAAATGTAGCGTAGAATGTACTAAAAGCACACAGTGTAAATTGACTGAACCATGGCAACCATGCCGAAGTTTCTCCAAGGATGTGCAGCAAACGAGAATCGTGGGACAAAACAGTAGCTTTATTTTACCACATGTTGTGTCAGGTACTACCAGAACCAGTACAGAAGCATCTTAAGAAATTAGTGTGCATGGAATCAAAACCTTGGCAAGAAATACCGCTCATGATAGCACACTATTGTAGGCTATTGCAAGAGAAGGTAAGGAAAAAGAACAAGGAAAGGAGGCAAGACAAAGCAAAGATACTAGTGCAAAATAAACTATTCAAGTATGCCTAAGAAGGGGTGGTACTGACAAACATAGGAGCACAAGGGACTCCACAGCAACAGCATGCACCACCGCTCGCAGGGGGAGGATTCATGGGGTGGACAAAAATGAAGCCTGGATTTTGAGGAAGAGGGTAGCCACCCAGGGAATGCGGGTATGAGTCACAGATACATCACAACCAAGGGGGCTTTCTAGGAGGGTTTTTAGGATATGACCATCAGGTGCAGCAAGGCCCACGGGACTATTCTGGGGGTTCCCAGGGCGTGGGAGGGAGCCACCACTGTGCTGGTTATGCAGACAGATTGTACAGCTCGCATACACAGTACAGCAGACTATGCAGATACAAAACAGCATGCAACCAAATGACAGGACAGTGGCAGACACCGACTCCATGGCAACAACCCGCATTAGGAACCGGGGAGGGTTCACCATGGTGGGGAGCAAATAATTTTTTTGGGAATAGGATTTCCTTAAATCCTCAATAGGACAGCCCACAAGCAGACTTGATGTGTTCCATCCTGTCGATCACATCCAGCCCCACGGAGGAACCACTCATAGGGGTATCGATAGGTGACAAGCTTTTTCCTTTCTTGTAGATACAGGGGTGACTAAGTCCTGCATTCAGGAGGGGAACTACAGGTTGTCAGGTGATGCCATGAATACTCAAGGATTCTCTGGGGCTACAGAAGTGGTTCCTTTCACGGACAGTATTTCCCTTTCTATAGGGGAGCATGATTTATTTTTGCCTTTACTTTACTTTCGACAGACACCTGTAAACATACTTGGGAGAGACATAATGAGCAGACTCAACATGATGATTTCTTTAACAGACAGGGGGCTAGTGTGCTCTACCCCAGAGATACAAATTCCCAATGTAAGGGAAATCATTGAAACATACTGCGAATGGAAGGTACAGAGGCGGGTACCAGTGGACAAGGAGCTGTTCCAATATGGGACTGAGATTGCAATTGCATGGCTCCCAGGGATTCAAGGGGAAATGTGGCACATTTCAAATGATGTTCAGACCCGAGATACCATTGGATGAGGCAGAAGGGACAATAATGCCACTGAAGAGCGAGGCGGTAATTGTGAGGGACGCGTGGATAGCAGTACACGGGATGGACAACACAGGACGATCATGGCGGCGAGCAGTGATCAACATAGCTGAGGGGTATAGATTGACCACAGTGACAGACCTATTCAGAGGCAACAGGTCAGACTATGAGATGGTGTTCCAAATGAGTGTGACATATTGGATAAACATACATTACAGAGAGGTACCACAGAGGATGGCTGAAAGCACCACCGTCCTTCCAAGAGGAGGATCTGACGAAGGTGTCTAGCATTTTATGGATCACCAGTCCCTATGATGTGGGGCTGCTGAAGGGGATGGGCAGTAAAAATAAAACTGAGACAGGAGCAATTTTGCACGAGTAAAACAATGCCCACTCTCAAGGGAGGCAGACGAGGGCATTTATGAGACTATTGCAGCACTAGTGAAACAAGGCATCCTAGTATCTTCAGAATCAACATGCAACACTGCTGTGTACCCAGTCATGAAAGCAAAAGGGGGATCATGGCATTTCATACAGGACTCGCACCCTCTTAATCACATTGTAGAAGCAGAGTATCCTTTAGTTCCGGGTCCAGCGACAATTTTGTGCAGCTTTCTAGCGGAAGCTGCCTACTTCACGCTAATAGACTTGAAGTATCCCTTACTCTCTATACCACTACAACCAGACTCACAAGATTTGACTTCTTTTATGTATAGAAACAAGAAGTGGAACCATACAAGACTTCCTGAAGGGTAAAATGAGTCAGCCTCTATATTTAATAGGGTCCTCTGGAGGGACCTACACAATGTAAGGATGGAGAGCATGGTCATACAGTATGTAGATGATATTTTGATTTGCAGCATGACAAAGAACAGTGTAGAAATTACTCAGTAAACATGCTAACAGTGTTAGCGCTGACGAGGGATACAAGGTTGGAAAAGCCAAACTACAGTACTGTCAGAAAGAAGTGCTATACATTGGACAGATGATCTGTCCAGGTGATGCCAGAAAGGATGGGGCATTGTGCAGTTCAGCAAAACCCACAACAGTAAGAGAGATGCAGCAATTCTTGGGGTTATGCAATTACTGTAGCACATTGGTCTACAACTACAGCACGTGAACCAGGCCTCTACTGAGTGCACTGAAGTAAGCACAAAAAAGGGGAAAAGATAATACGCTGGACATCAGAGATGACTGAGGCATTTGATGAGCTGAAAGAAGTACAATGCACAGCTCAAGTGTGGGGGTTCCCAGACTACAACAAGGAATTCTTCTTGTTCTCACTCTCCGATGGGGTGGTGATGACAGCCGTACCGACTAAGAAGACAAGTTTGGGACACTAGCTATTGGGATACTACAGTGGAAAACAAGACCCAGTAATGAGAGGACACTATCCTATCAGCAAGTATTACCATGGGGTGCAGCACCACTCTTTACGTGGAGCATGCCCTCTTGGCAATACAGGAAAAACCAAAGAGCACACTTACAACACAGGGAGCATCAGGGTATGAGGTGCTACTATCAAACCCATCACTGAAGATAGTGAGGTGACTTTCCACCAATGTGCTACAGGAAGGTGAATACACACATGACAGCACAGAAAACATGTAAGAATTCAGTGACAGTCATAAGGTACATGAGGAAGCACTCAACAATTGACCAGACAGATGGGGCCAGATATACAGGAACGGCAGGGGTGAGGCTAAGCAAGGATGGAACCAGTGAGTTAGTGGTCAGTGCATGATTTCCATCACATTATTCAGCACAGGCAGCAGAATTAGTGGTCTTAATAATGGCATTGGGGCACAGCAGGGGAAAGGAGGTGACAATTTACTAAGACTCAGCTTACTTGACATCTACAGTACACTCAGCACTATCATTATCGATGAGGAGGGGCTTCAGGAGGGCTGGCGGGTCACCAGTACAGCATGCACTCCTATTGGGCAGTCTAATAAAAGTCATACATTACTACCCAGAACAACTAGCTATAGTGAAGTGCCAAGCACACCCATGAGGGGAAGACCCTGTCTCAAGGGGAAATTAAGCAGCAGACACGGAAGCAAAATGCGCTGCATATTTTGGAGCACTTCTAGAAATGGAGGCCTCATCTCATGCCCGTGACTACGCAAGGACAAAGATATTAAAGGAGTGCTACAATGTATTGCTAGAAACACAAATAATGGAGTTGCAAGGAGCTGCACCCATTGGATAGACCCGTGGACTAGAAGGGGATGTACAGTATCTCCAACAGATGCCCTATGGCGGCAGAATAACACAGGAAAAGTGGTCATGCCACTCACATTGTTGCACAGGGCACTGACACAGTTACATTATCCAACACATACAGGGAAGGAGGAGTTTGCTTGTTGATTCACATAATTATGCCATCACTGGTAGTGCCCCAGAAGGATATAAAGCAGTCACTGGAAGTTAGTAGAGTGAAAAGAGACAACTATTTGTTATCAGAATCTGAAACAGCACTAGATGATGGACCACCTGAACATAGGTTATTCAGCAGAACATAAATCTTTTTCACGTCAGTGGCTCCAGCAGCCCAGACATACACAAATGCAAAATGGTTACAAATAACCAGGTGGGAGTTGATGCTGACAATAAACTTTACAGTGAATGGATTCAATGCAATAAAAGAAGAGCTCTGAGCAGTAAGGTTGATGGCAATCCAGAATAGGTACATTCTGGACATTGTCACAGACATGGAAGAGTTTGCGCAAAAATTGGAAGTTCCTGTTGCACATTTGTACCGACCAATGACGTAGAGAATGGTACATTGACAGAAGCAGTGACACAATTGTCCACGATGCATTGTAAAATGGAGTAATAAGCCAAGGGCACTGGAAAAGACCAAATCTGGATAGTGTACCTCTGGTCATGGATACCTTCATGGCTGGAAGACGGACTGAAAGTACTACAAGGGGCAGAAATATTGGTAATAGTGGGATTGTGTGTGGTGAAGATCTGCAATACACAATGCTGCAAAACTACAGAAAAATTGATAGGGATGAAGGTGACGATGGTTTGAATATAGGAGGAGAGAAGGACAAGATAGTGGAAGAGAGAGACACGCTGAGAGCATGGATAAGGTAGTATCAACTATTCCCACATAAGAAGATAAAGTTAGACAATCCATGTGACAGCAAGAATAATGGCAGACGATGGGAATGGTGCAACCCATGCAAATACATGACCTGGACAAATCAAGATATGGTTACCAAGGATAAAGGTAGTAACATATAGTGGAGCAGTCGACCAGAGGAAGGACTGAAGAGTGGATCCCAGGAATGCACTTCCTCGCCCCCAGGAACATTACAGCCCGACAGGACAGAAATGCTCATAGCTACTCCTCTTTTTTCGGACAGGCCCCAAGTGCAACACTGGCTGACACAAACACAGAAAGGTATCCCCTCGGTCAGCCATTCAGACCAAATCCAGTACATATCCTTTCAGGAACAGGGGACTCAGCAAAGATTGTGGATAGAAATACCCTAATGGACAGCCTCAATTAGGCACCAAAAAGCCATAATGCTGATGGCTTTAGTGACACTGCAACATAGTATTGTTAGTCTTGAAGCACACTCGCAGCCCTGCATCACATTACACAAACACACATTTGTATACACAAAGAACATACTTACATAGTGCTATAGGTAGAGGACGGATACATATACATACTGTCAAAGTTGTATTATTTTTCTCACTAGCCAAATGCAGTAACACAGAAACTCAAGGCAGCTAGAAATCCTGACCAAGCTTGCAAATGTTTATGGTGAATAACCCTTTGGAACTACAGGAGTATATATGGAGCCTTGTAGGACAATGTGTGCCTAACTTATAGGTTACTTTGCACAATAGGAGAATGTACAAATCATACTATAAGTGTAAGGAACATTACAGAAGGCCTCCATCCACAGAGCATGAGACGAGAGGAGCTGACTCAGGCTGCATGAAGGGCAGATCGAGTCCACAGCCAAGGTCAGAGATAAACAGTCACATTCCAAACCTTAGACAACAAGGGGATTGGCTGCAGGAAAATAGAATAAATACTCATAAATTCAGGCGAGACCTCGATTTTGTGGTCTGCAAACACGTGATGCAGCCAAGCTAGACAATGGGCATTCACCAGTGGTGAGAAAGAGAGCCAATTCCAGCAACCCAGACAAACAGTGAAACAAGTGTTGCAAACGTGGAGACGCACTCTCATAGGCAAAGGTGGTACACTACCAAGACACATAGTCGTTTCACATTGCCTTGAAAAGGTACACAGAGGAGCTGAGAACCGAGTTGGGTTACCACTCTCAACACCCAATCTATAACGGGGATAGGTTTTTTGGGAAGGGCCCAGATGATGACGACAAACCACGGCAAAACCAGGGAACATGCTTTGTATATCTAAGTTCTGGAGAATTGTGATTGTTTGTATGATCCCTGTTGGTTTTTTGTAATAAACCACAGTTCTGACTTGCTGTTCGCTGAGTCCTCCATTTATTCTGGGAAAGGGTGTTGAGCCCTTGGGAGTCGGATGGACCGCAGGTGACCTCTGGCATACCTAGGAAAGTACCCCAACACCTTATACTTACCCTCATCTTCGTGAAGGTAATATTTCCCATTGCCAGTGCCCTTCCCGATTTATCCTGTTTCCCAGTCATGACCCATTTACTCACCTGTAGGGCCCCAGAAAAAGCCCCTGAAATTGCCGCCGTGAAGAGTGTAACTTCAAACCTGTCTGAGCAGACCCCTTGTAATGCACCCAATAGTTTCACCAGTACCTCAAAATCAATGAGCTTGCAACCATCCTTTTGGGGTATTTCCAATTTTCCCCAAACTTTCCTCGGGGCCCGCACCAAGAACTCCTTAGTGGTGTCCCCTGCTTCCTTCAACTTGAAGTAAAATGCAATTTCTGGAAAGTGCTCCTGGTCCTCCCATCATTGTGAGCCCATACAAGGAAATGTGCCACTTGTTCCTCAATGCCCTTTCTGTGCACCCCAATTCCTGTTTTACACTCACAAACTTACTGTAGCCTCTCTGGAATCTGACCCACACTCCTGGTGTGAGCGAGCACTCCCCAGGTTCCCAGAGCGTCGATTCCCCACGACAAGGTGCCACCGTTCCATCCTGTACTCCCTGCCCAGCTGCTGCACCCTTGGATGGGCCTCCCGGAACTTCTCCAACTGAAGACGACAGAGAGCTTCAGCTGCAATATTAACGGTTCCTGATACATGACGTGCCCTAACTTCAATGTTCTGGTGAAGTCACTCCGCCACCAACTTTCTTACAATCCCAGAACCACCGGGCATGAGGCAGATTGTAGGTTAATGGCCTGGTCAACCAACTTGATATCAGACCAAATGTGAACCCTCCTGTTGCACAACTCACCTGGCCACAGCAGTAGGGCTACTATGATGGGGAAGATTTTGAGTGCCATTATATTACTGAACCTCCCCTTCTTCTGCCACTGCCTAGGACATTTCTCTGTGCACCTCTGCATGCCCCGAATAACGCTGAAAACTTCCTTCCCAGAGGCGTCAGAGTACAAATGTAACTCTTTGCTGGTAACCCATGGTGTCCAACACAGACTTATCCTTTTGAAACCTTGTAGGTATTTGCGCCACAACCACAATCCTCTTTTCCGGGCGCAGTCAACCGGATGTGGTGATGCTTACTTGCCACTCCCGCTGTGGCTCTTGCCAACTTCCTGGCAAACACCCTGCCAGCTGGTACTACCCTGGCCGAGAAGTTGAGCTTCCCTAAAAGTTGTTGTACCTGACCCTGCATCATACTGTCCTCTGCCAGGTTGTTGTCAATGTCTTCAATGAGCCCATCCACTTAGGTAACCTACAGCTACTCTTCCCAGTGTCAATTTCAATCCCCAGAAATGTCAGCACCTGCTCCGGGGACTGCGTCTTATCTTGGTCTAGTGGTATGTTCAATTCACCCATCAGTTTCTGGAAGGATACCAGCATAGCCCCACAGTCCTCAAACCCTTCCTTACCCACAAACAGGAAATCTTTGAGATAGTGCATAATGGCCGTTGTATGCTCCCTCGTGCCTGCGGTCCATTCCAGGAATGAGCTGAAAATCTCAAAAAAGGCACATGAAACTGCGCACCACATTAGCATACACCTGTCTAAATAGAACTGCCCTTGCCACTGAAACCCCAGTAAGTGGAAGCTGTCAGGGTGTACCGGCAGAAGTCTGAAGACATAGTCAATGTCCACTTTCACCAAAAGAGACCCCTTTCCCACCTTCATGACAAGGTCCATAGCCTGGATGAATGAGGAATATTTCACTGAGCAGTAGTCGGGATCCAACCACTCATTGGCCCTCATTACGATACTGTCGCTAAACCATGGTGCTATGAGCACCATGGTTGGTGCTGGTATCATAACGTGTCCACCATGGTGGGCGCGGAGTCTGTGAAAGAGTCCCAGTCTGCCCCAGTCTTTGCATCTGAGAGGAGCTGCAGCTACGTGTTTTGTTTTGTGTTGCTAATTTGGTGCCTGGCACTCTTACAGACACTCCTCTTTTAAAAGGTCTCTAGGAGCGCGGAGCGCCACGCAGAGTCCGTGAAAGAGTCCCAGTCTGCCCCAGTCTTTGCATCTGAGAGGAGCTGCAGCTACGCGTTTTGTTCTGTGTTGCTAATTTGGTGCCTGGCACTTTAACAGAGACTCCTCCTTTAAAAGGTCTCTAGGAGCGCAGAGCGCCGCGCGGAGTCCGTGAAAGAGTCCCAGTCTGCCCCAGTCCACCTCAGGTGTCGAGGCGTCGAGTATGGCGGCGATTGTGGGTCCACAAACAAGACAAAAAACATTAAGTGAGCGTGGACGAATTGACCTAAATGCTGCAATGGTAATGGCAACAACCGTGTCTATGAAAAAAGTTGCTGCCGCTGATTTACAACCATCTCACTCGAGTTTAGAAAACCCGACGGTGCATGTAGCCGAGGTAAAACTGTGTACGAGTGATATTGTTGAAATCGCTGATGTAATACAAACTGCACCATTGTCAGATCAACAACCCATAGTGGAAGTGCCACAAAAAAAGGCTAAGGGTGTCACCGATCTATGCTTGGAGGGGAAAAGTGGCAGCAATGTTGATTTGCATACAGATACGGACGGCGCTTTTGGTGCTGCAAATGAAATTGGAGTTAATGGAGTTTTATCAACTGAATCGATACAGGAAGTAGAGCTTTTCGTAGTTGATGTTGACACAGAAAAGAACACAGGATAGAAATGTTCCACTGAGGGAGAGGTATTAGTAAATCACATATTCTCACAGGTGGATAATACTGTTGAAGTTGACACTGCGGTATTTCAAACCCATTTGACATAACAGATGTCGAATTGATGGAATTGAAACTTCCGGAGGGGATGGTAGGCACAAGGAACTTGGTTTTTGTGCCACCCCAAAAAAATCGTATAACCTGTGTAAGTCAAATCCAGGTCAAATTTCAACAGTGGAAACTAACACCAAGTGCAAAGATAATGTATTTGTGGATCCCGATAAAACATATTATCCACAAAAACAACAAACAAATCTTGAAACTGCAACAGCGGTACAATTCATCTCCGCCGTTACTCACAAATCAAGTGCGCCGGAAGACAAAACAGTACAATCTTTGAAAAACTCGTTGTCAATAGGGGAAACCCGACAATTGGAGGTGGAGCCACAGTTGGAAGCTCTTGGTATTGTTAGTTCCAAATCAGCTGTACTACATTCAATGACTGGCATACATAATGGGGCCTCGGGTCAAAAGCCACTTAGTAGTATATTGCTGCCCCTGGTCCAAATAGAAACGTGTACATTATCAGACTCAGCCAGAAAACAAGCCAACGTAGAGATAGCTGCCTTAGATGCAGCTGGCAGAGAGGCGCGGCTAACCGAAAGTTTAAAAGCTGATTATCAAACAGTGAAGGATAAACTGATAATGAGTTATACTAATGCCTCACATAGAAAGCAAACGAATGTTGACACAAGACCTGTGCTACTTGAGAGATATTCACTCTCAATGCTGCATCAAGACCAAGAACTGCAGAGTAATCAAACCAGTACACCTCAATTAAAATCAAAGGCGGATTCGGTGTTAACTCCACTATCAGAAACAACGAAGAGGCAGGGGCGTAAATCAGGTGCTACCAATCGAGGCTGCCCACGTCATTTGGACCCCAATGAGGGTGGATCACCGGAGATAAATAAATCCTCACAGACTGCACCTATTAGTACTGGCAACCTGGAGACCGAAGTTGAATATATCAACAAAGCAAACTTTTCCGTTGTTGCTGGAATTCAGATCCACAATAACGTGCTGTCATGATGCCTACCCCCGGGCATCCGGATCGTGTCCCTCAGCCCCGGGAGAAGGCATCCAGATAATCATTAAAACCCCAACAGCCCCGGCTGGGGGCTGTTTGGATTCAGTCCTGGCGCCTTAGGTGCCAGGCTCATCATAGAAAACAGTCCTGGCGCCATAGGCGCCAGACTCATAGACTTTACTTACCTTATGCAGACCATGCTGCAAATGAGTCCAAGCCAATGTGAGGCCTGGATGGGACTATTTTATTACAGGGACTATTTTTCACTCCGGTGTGGTTCTGGGGAACTTCTTACCTGGGACTACTTTGCAGGCTATTTAAACCACGCCCGAACAGCAGCCCATGCTTCACGTTATTCTGCATCCAGCAGTGTGACGCTCACCGTGTCTGCAAGTCAGCATCCAGTCTTCTGCCACGCCCGCCTCGAATCCGGAGCTCCTAGACAAAAGGAAAAGAAAGGAGAAGAGGTTAGATCATGGACATTATTTGATTCCTTACCTCATTCCGGACCCAGCACATCTCCGAGCCTGGAAAGGACATTATTTCAGCACGCGTCGCTTCGCCAGCAGCAGCGCCGCGTTATACTCACCAGTCCACCGCATCTTTCGACTCGGCGCTGCCTCCATCATTTTCTTTGTCAAAATCCAGCACCTGGGGGGAAAACAAAAGGAATAACAAGGTGAGCCAAGAAAACCGACAAAGACAATCTCTTTGCCACCATAGGCTTACCTGCTTTACCACCGGAGGTATTATTCTTTAATTCGCTGCATCTTCCTATGCCGCACCTAAAAAGGGAGAGAAAACAGCAAGTTAAACTCATGCAACTTTTACCGGACAGTGTTTGGTAATACAGACTCTTACCTGAACGCCATCAGCTGCCTCCAGGCAATATTCTTTTGGACCCAGCTGCAACCTAACGAGGGAATGGAACAAGAGTGAACATCGGACATATTGAATCTTTGAACTTTATAGACACTGGAGTTAATATTCCTCTGGAAATCCTCCAGTACCTTCAACCCTGTGAAGTAACTGGTATCTACGCGCCCCTGCATGCCATGCAGGATGGAGAGCTCATCATTTAAAAACATAAGGAGAGATTACCAAAAGGGGATATCGTAGGTGATTAGTGGGGAGAACGAGAACTGTTGGGGGGCCATCACTAAAGTCCAGAGGTGGCTAAATCCCTTTCTCCACTTGCAGGAGAATACTTCTACGAGTCCAGCAGACAAGATTAGGCCGGCCAGTCCAGATTGTCATCTCTTCACTGCGAATCACGTTGGTGGAGACCGCAGCTGTCCGGGTCCGATCGACGCCCCTGTGGGAACTAGGTGAGCGTAACAGAACGCGAAGCCTATCTACAAATCCCGTAATGGAGAACTCAGAAACCGACCAACTAGCCCAATTGTTAGGAGAACTTAGGGCAGAAGTGCACTCTGCGCCCCAAGAAACTAATGCCCTCAGGAGAGAACTGATTGTGTCAAAGGAGCGCACTGATGATCTTGCCAGACAACTGCTGCAAAACCAAGCCGGGCAAACACCACTACCTGGACTTGGGGGGAATTCAACCCCCGTTTCATCGAGCAGCCCTGTGAAAGTGGTTCTACCAGGGAGCATTCCTTTAGCTCCACCCGAACGCTTTGCTGGGGACACAAAAAGGTTCGCCGTGTTCATGAACCAATGCCGCTTGCACTTTATGCAGACCAGGAGCTTTTCCAAACGACCAAGCCAAAGTAGCATTTGTACTGTCATACCTTAGTGGCAGCGCAGCGGACTGTTCAATTCAATTAGACAACCAGGATGACCCTCTTCTTCAGGATTTTCAGGGTTTTCAATTGAGCATGGAAAGATAATTCACCAGACATTCACAGGGACAGGCCCTGGATAATGAACTTCTATCCCTACGACAAGGAAACCAGGACCTGCTAACTTATATCACAACCTTCAATAGGTTGTTGGTGGAAACTGGATGGCCAGAGGTAAAGCGAATTACATTATTTCATCGTGGACTTCGGAGTGAACTCAAAGATGTTTTGGCCCAAGTTGTGAACCCACCTCAGGATTGCGCAGAATATATAGACTTAGTGGTCCAGCTAGAAAACCGACTCCAGAATAGAAAAGCTGATCGAGCTAAGTTCGAGATTCGGGTATTGGTTAAACCCAATGTTACTCCCAAAGGAACAGATGCATCAGAACCAATGCAGATCGGGGGGGGTTAAGGGACCCTTAACTCAAAAAGAAAGAGAAAGGAGACGACAGATGCAGTTGTGTGTGTACTGTGGGGCCTCAGGGCATTTTCTACGGGATTGCCCTATAAAACCATCCAAGAAAGTAGTCGGAGTTGCTGATAGAAATCAAACAGAGCCTGATTCGGGAAAGGACCACGCCCGATAAGCGTAGAGGTCCGCTTGCCGAGCTTAAAGAAGGAAACTCAGAGCTCGCACCTAATCATACCAATGGTCCTTATTGATCCAAGGCAGCCATCACGTGTGCACGCAGTTAGGGCATACATTGATAGCGGGGCCGTAGGAAACTATGTTATCACCACAGTCGATAGAACTGAAATTGCCTCTGGGCCTGTAACTCATTCCACCACAGAGATGACACTGTTGGGTCAAGATGGGCATCGAGTGATATTGTGTTTGACTTAATCAAAGCCCCGTAGTTCCAAATAATACTGGGGATACCTTGGTTGGAAACACATAATCCTTGTATTGATTGGCGAGAGAAGAGAGTAACCTTCCTGGAGTGTGCACACACCTGTTACCCGGAAAAAACCTTGAACAAAAGCCTGGCCACAGTCGCTAATCCAGTCATGCAGTTACCTAAGGAATATCAAGAATTCCAGGATGTTTTCCAAAAAGAACAGGCAAACACCTTACCACCTCATAGATCATACGATTGTCAAATCGACCTCATACCCAGTGCACAACCTCCATGCAGTAGAATCTACGCCCTTAGGGAACCCGAAAACCGTCACCTACGACATTACTTGGACCAATACCTTGCTAATGGTTTCATTCGTCCATTTAAGTCCCCTGCATCTTCAGCTTTATTCTTCGTGCCCAAAAAGGAATGTGACCTCAGAACGTGCAGAGACTACCGCGCATTAAACAAGATCACGGTGAAGAACCGATATCCATTGCCTCTGATCCCCGAATTACTAGACCAAGTAAAGGATGCTTGCATCTACACTAAATTGGATCTCCAAGGGGCATATCATCTGGTACGTGTAAAGAAGGGCGTCGAATGGAAGACCGCTTTTCGCACCAAGTACGGATTATTCGAATATCAGGTGATGCCCTTCGGGTTGTGCAATGCACCAGCAGCCTTCCAGTATTTTATGAACCATGTCCTTCGTGAACTCATTGACGTCTGTGTTGTCGTATACATAGACGATATTCTAGTGTACTCTTCCTCAGAATCAGACCATGTTAAGCACGTTTGTGCAGTCCTTGAGAAACTACGCCAGTACAAGTTATATGCAAAATTGGAAAAATGTGTTTTTCATGCTACATAAGTTGAATTCCTTGGATTTAACCTAACTCCAAAAGGAGTCCGAATGGACTCTCGAAAGGTGGATGCAATTCTCAAGTGGCCATCACCCAGTTCAGTTAAAGGGATGCAAAGCATGCTTGGGTTTGCTAATTTCTACCGCAGATTTATTCCTGACTTCTCATATGTTGTACACCCTATCACAGCACTTTTGCAAAAAAACAAATACTTCTTGTGGACCTTAGAGGCTGAAAAAGCCTTCCAAGAACTGAAATTGAAATTCACGTCGGCACCTGTCTTAATGCATCCACGCCCTGAGCTCCCATACATAGTTGAAACCGATGCATCCAGTTTAGCCATGAGGGCTGTCCTTTCCCAGAAGGATCCAGAAACCGGTCAATTTCATCCAGTAGCATTTTGGTCCAGAAAATTCTCGGCCCCCGAATTAAACTATGCGGTTACCGATAAAGAGTTGTTAGCCATCAATTCCGCGTTCAAGGCTTGGCGGCATTATCTTCTCGGTGACAGGCATACCATTACTGTAAACACCGATCACAGGAACTTGCAGTATTTAAAAACAGCCAAGGCCCAATCATCGCGTCAACTTCGATGGGCCTTATTCCTTGCCAAATTCAATTTCGTGATCACTTTTCGACCAGGTTGTAAGAATGGTAAGGCAGACGCTTTGTCCCGAATCGGGATGGGAGAAGCATATTCGAACCCGGAACCGGTGTCTATAATTCCTGAACAAAGAATTCTTGGGGTAACTACTCTACAGACCTTAGAAGATATTCATTTAAAGATCCAACAACTTTTTGACTCCGCAGCCCTGCAGGACTGGGTTAAAAAGGGCCAAGATTATTCAGTTGTCAATGACCTAACTTACTATCAAGGGCGTCTATTTCTACAACACAAGGAACTACAAGAACAAGTCATCTCCAATTACCATGAAGCTCTGATGGAAGGGCACCCAGGTATTGCAAAAACTGAAGCTAAAATTAAAAGACAATTCTGGTGGCCCACCTGGCGAAAAGATGTAGTCATTTGTATTGTCTTGTGGCATCTGCGCCCAGAACAAAAGTCAAAAGAAGAAACCAGCTGGTCTTTTACAACCTTTAGATACTGCACCCGCACCATGTCACACTTTGTCTTTAGACTTTATTACAGATCTACCGCCATGTAATGGATTCAACACCATTCTAGTTATTGTGGATCTTTTTTCCAAGATGGCCCACTTCATTCCTTTAAAAGGATTACCTTCTACTTCAATCTTGGCCAAGGAAGTTCTCGAAAATATTGTTTGAATACATGGATTTCCTTCCGTATTGATCTCTGACCGAGGTAGTCAGTTCATTTTGCAATTTTGGCAGAAGTGTTGTCAATTGGCACAAATCGACGTAAGGTTATCAACCAGTCACCATCCCCAAACCGATGGTCAGACGGAGAGAACCAACCAGACTCTTGAACAATACCTATGTTGTATGCTCCACCAAACTGAAAGTAATTGGAAGGACATTTTATGGATTTCTGAATACGCATACAACAACTCTGTACATTCAGGAACCGGACAAAGCCCCTTGTACACCATACATGGACATCATCCTCGAACCTCAGAACTTGATTCGCCCCAGCATTTAGAAATGCCGGCAGTAACTCATCTGCATTCTACTATTACACAAGCCTCTAAAGAGGCAACAAAACATTTGAAACAAGCAAAAGAGAAATACAAGAGAAATGCTGATCAACATAGAAGTGAGACCCCACCATATCGAATCGGAGACCATGTTTGGCTGGCTACAAGACATATACCTCTGAAAGGAACTCGGACTTCTAATCCTAGATATTTGGGACCTTACACCATTAAGGCCATTATCAACCCGGTGGCCGTCAAATTAGAACTACCCTCTAATATGCGGATTCATCCTGTCTTTCATGTTTCACTTCTAAAACCAGTTCAACCCGGGACAAGATTAACCAAACCACCTGACCCCATCCTAATAGATGGAGAACCTGAATTCGAGGTAAAAAACATCCTGGACTCTAAAATGGTTAAATCAAGACTTTTTTATTTAATCAACTGGAATGGTTACAGACCACAAGAAAGGTCATGGGAACCTAGTGACCACGTTCATGCTCCTCGATTGGTGATAAAATTCCATCGGGACGTCCCAGATAAGCCAGGGCCAAGGGGAAGAACAACTTTAGGTGGGGCCATGGGGGGGAGTGCTGTCATGATGCCTACCCACGGGCATCCGGATCGTGTCCATCAGCCCCGGGAGCAGGCATCCAGATACTCATTAAAACCCCAACAGCCCCGGCTGGGGGCTGTTTGGATTCAGTCCTGGTGCCTTAGGCGCCAGGCTCATCATAGAAAACAGTCCTGGCGCCATAGGCGCCAGGCTCATAGACTTTACTTACCTTATGCAGACCATGCTGCAAATGGGTCCAAGCCAACGTGAGGCCTGGATGGGACTATTTTATTACAGGGACTATTTTTCACTCGGGTGTGGTTCTGGGGAACTTCTTACCTGGGACTACTTTGCAGGCTATTTAAACCACGCCCGAACAGCAGCCCATGCTTCACGTTATTCTGCATCCAGCAGCGTGACGCTCACCGTGTCTGCAAGTCAGCATCCAGTCTTCTGCCACGCCCGCCTCGAATCCGGAGCTCCTAGACAAAAGGAAAAGAAAGGAGAAGAGGTTAGATCACGGACATTATTTGATTCCTTACCTGATTCCGGACCCAGCACATATCCGAGCCTGGAAAGAACATAATTTCAGCACGCGTCGCTTCGCCAGCAGCAGCGCCGCGTTATACTCACCAGTCCACCGCATCTTTCGACTCGGCGCTGCCTCCATCATTTTCTTCATCGAAATCCAGCACCTGGGGGGAAAACAAAAGGAATAACAAGGTGAGCCGAGAAAACCGACAAAGACAATGTCTTTGCCACCATAGGCTTACCTGCTTTACCACCAGAGGTATTATTCTTTAATTCGCCGCATCTTCCTATGCCGCACCTATAAAGGGAGAGAAAACAGCAAGTTAAACTCATGCAACTTTTACCGGACAGTGTTTGATAATACAGACTCTTACCTGAATGTCATCAGCTGCCTCCAGGCAATATTCTTTTAGACCCAGCTGCAACCTAACGAGGGAATGGAACAAGAGTGAACATCGGACATATTGAACTCTATGAACTTTATAGACACTGGAGTTAATATTCCTCCGGAACTCCTCCAATACCTTCAACCCAGTGAAGTAACTGGTATCTACTCGCCCCTGCATGCCATGCAGGATGGAGAGCTCATCATTTAAAAACATAAGGTGAGATTACCAAAAGGGGATATTGGAGGTGATTAGTGGGGAGAACGAGAACTGTTGGGGGGCCATCACAAAGTCCACGGGTGGCTAAATCCCTTTCTCCACTTGCAGGAGAATACTTCTACGAGTCCAGCAGACAAGATTAGGTGGGCCAGTCCAGACTGTCATCTCTTCACTACGCATCACGTTGGTGGAGACCGCAGCTGTCCGGGTCCGATCGACGCCCCTGTGGGAACCAAGTGAGCGTAACACGTGCTTACAGCAACCTCGCTCGCACTAATTCCCTTCATAAAACTTTATGAATCTTTGGGGGAATCATTGAAAGATCAAAATGCTCAATTAATAAACATGACTGCAAAATTATCAATAATTGAACAAAGAAATGTGGTGCTTCAACAGAAATTAGAAATTGAAGCCGAAAAATCCCTCCAATGGCAAAGTCGGTTGGGAGACTTAGCGATGAAAGACCATACTGATAAAGTTGATCTAATGGAAGCTGTATTAGAAGCAATGAAATGGCTTCGTCATACTGAAAAATCTGGAATGGAGCGAATGAAGAATGTGTCAGAAGTGCAGTCTGTTGATGTCATTAACAAAAAAAAGGTTGATTTAAAACGACTATCAGCAGTGGAAAATGATAAACGGCTAAACAATAACAAGCCACACTGTTTAACTTTGGAATCAGAGCCGATGAATTCAGAAGAGTTGCCTCATGTGAGTGTCCTCACGAATGTTGGAGAGTCAATTCCAGAGGTCCAAAATGACACAGCAACGTCAGTGTTAAGTAATGATGTGTTAGTGACTGTGCTCCCGATAGTAAGTACAAAGACCTATGGAATTTTTTCTGGAAAAGCAAAATCTTTTGGGCAGAATGTGTCTGTCGATCAAGATTCAGTTGGAAACAATATAGCTCGAATTCCATCAGAGCTGTCGAAAAAATCCAAAGTGTCTCAAACATCGAAAAAAACAAAACAATTTGTAAGAAATTTATCAACGCCGCTAAAGACAGGTCTCTTCACCCAAGAGGCTCAGAACCCGAAGGCAAGTAATTCGCAAATGGTGATCCCCAATGAAAATCCAACAGTAGAATCTGACCAATTGAAGGAAATGGCGGCAAGAAATCCGAATAAACGAGAAGGACTGAATTTGTAGAGACCCTCCGAAATCCGACTATGAGCGACACAGATCTATGTAATCTCTCCACATATTCTGTGGATTCCAGCGACAGCTCTAATGCATCAGAAAACGACGAATTGTCAAATCATGTTCCGGCCTTGTCAGCGCAGCCGCCTAAACTGCGTACTAAAGGGGTGGAAAGTTTTTTCCTTCCAAGAACATCTTAAAACATAATGCACCAAACCAACCCCTGAAAGGAAGTTTTCGAGATCAAGTTGAAGCAAAAAAAAGTATCTCAGAAAAAATGTTCATGCAATCTGAATCCAAAAATGACAGCTGCTCAAATGCGGAAGGAAAATTTGCTTTGGGAGAGAGGAGACACAAAATACGTGTGGAAAAAATGTTCCCCGAAGATTCTGAAGTGAATCTAAACAGAGCAAATGTCATGTGTCTTCTTCATAATTTTCCTTCCCTAAGAACAATTAGGTCAGCTGATATCAAGATTGTTGAATACTTGACGGAAGATTGCCTGGATAAGGTATTTTTACACATTAATTCACAAGCTGTAGAAAACACAATAATGGCCGCAAAGGAGGAGCTTCTAGCTTATGGGTTTGACTTAATGGTTGAGAAAAATTGCGATCAAAGTGAGTCTCAACTTCAAGTCGTGAATAGTCCTCATAGAAGTTCAAATGAGTTATGGAGAGATGTTTTACGAAAAAAATTCAGAGTAAACAACAGAGAAGTCGATGATGCTCAACCAGAAAGAACTATTGTAGTTCCAGGATATGTTAAAGAATCTCGAAACGCTTAACTAAGTTGTTTTGAGCTGGAGACAAAAACTGTCCTAATATCTTGGAATACGATGGGCTTTTCCCATTTGTATCAGGATTTCCAAATTCCCCTTAATAACAACTTTGCAATATGTCTTCAAGAGACTTGGATGAGAGAACCACCAGTAAGAGACGGATATTCCATACTGTTAAATCCAGCTGGAAAAAAACATTTTGGTCGTCCGTAATCTGGTCTGCTCACAATGATAAATAACGCTAACGGATGGACTATTCTTGACTGCTCAAATCCAAACTTGTTTGTTCAGGGAACAGTGTTACAATGTTCACAAGAATCAAACAAGACCAAACAGATGCTCTTCATCAATACTTATTGGAATCCAATTATGATTTCTACTACTGAATTTATAAGTTCCATTACAACCCTGATCGACATGTGTATGTGCAAATATAATGATCCTTTTGTGATTGTATGTGGTGACTTTAATCTAACTTGGTTTAACGATAAAAAAAAACCTTTATGTCCTAATGCTGTCACGTTAAGGGGGAATAATTTCAGAGGTACTTTGCTAAAATCGACCCTATCTGCAAGGAACTGTCACATGTTTAATGGCAATATTAAGGGCGATATTCCTCCAAATTGTACGTGGCATCGTGATGAAAGTGAGAAAATATTAGACTATATTTGGTCTTCGATGTCCATGTGGTCAAAAATCGATCAATTGAAAGTGATACATTCCAACAATAGCAATCACAATATTCTTGAAGTAACATGGATGTCTTCTAAAATGCCACCACAGATGCAATATAGTTTGCCCTTGGAAGTAAATGAGCGTGGCAACAGATTGAATATAAATGTTCATCAACTTAAAAGGCTTAATGTAGAAATGCTCTCTGAGTTAACTTCTGACGAAAGCAAATTAAACTATCCCACATTGTTTGCACGATTAGCGACAAAATCATATGTGACAGGTGAAAGCAAACATAGTAAAAAATGTGCTTTTAGTGCAGAAGTAGCACAGCGGAAAAAGGCCAAACAAAAGGAAATCAGAATGTTGCGAAAACATATGTCTATTAAGAACATACACTTGATTAAACAGTGTAAGCAGAGATACCGAAATTGGCTCAAAGTATGTGCTATAATGAGGGATCAAGCGCATGCTGGATACATATTAAAACTTATCCTATGTCATCAAGCTAAAGAGATATGGGGAATAATAAATAATAAAGTGGTGTCCCAAGACGCAAAAATGGTGACAGGAATTGGAAAATTGACCTTGCAGAAACATTTTAGTCAGGTCTTTTGCAATGCCAACCACCCACAGTCTTTTCCTGAAATGCTGCCAGCAAATGATTGGAATGTAACCGAAAATGCACATGATATTGCAATGGTTATTAAAAAGCTGAAAAATTCCGGAGCTGCAGGGCCGGATGGATTAACAAACGTGATGTTGAAATCGAACATCGATCAATGGGCCCTATTCATTGAGGAACTTTTCAAAGCAATATCAAGATCTATGCAGCTCCCGAAGACTTGGAAAACGGTAATCATAGTTCCCATTTTAAAAAAGGGCAATCGGGAAGATCCGGCGAACTATCGCCCAATTGCCCTGTTGGATATAGTGGGTAAAATCTTTGCAACTTGTTTACAAAAAAAATTAGATGCATGGGCTCAAGTTACTGGCAGAATAGATATTCGTCAATCTGGATTTACTAAAGGAGTGGGACCAGAGCTAAACCTCTTGATATTAACAACCTTAAAATTAGAGGCAATAAAACAAAAGAAAAAATTGTTTCTTACCTTTGTAGATATGAAGCAAGCCTTTGATTCTTTGAATTGGTTACGATTGTGGAAGAAGCTGGAGAAATGGGGCTGCCCAAAAAATGTGCTTCTTCCCATAATAGCATTACACGACAATACCACAATCAGGGTGCAGATTAATAACAACGGTGTTCTCTCAGACGAAATTTCAACAAATAAAGGTGTTAAACAAGGATGCCCGTTAGCGGCACTCTTGTTTAAACGGTATCAGGTATTAATATCGCCACATATAGGATCGCCGTAAATAATATTGCCGGGAAAATGCTGTGGCGATATTATTTGGGTGACCATATATGTGGCGATAGGGGCAAAAAAAATAAAATGTAAAAAAAAAAAAAAAAAGAAAAAATTTGGGGGTTGCAGCGGTGTCCCCCGCATGTTCCATGCAATAATGTCGCCACAAAAAACGACCATTTTTCGGCGATATTTTTGTATGGCGATATTTTTGTGGCGACATTATTACATGGAACCGTTTAAACTATACATCTCAGAGATTTCAGATGCCCTGCCAGAGGTAAAGGCCTTTTCCCCTAAAATAAATGGATATACGATCAGTTGTCTCATTTATGCAGATGACATTGTTTTAATTGATTCTACACAAATTGGCTTCCAGAGGCTTTTAACGAGGCTACAATGTTATCTCCATGATAATGAGCTTGAAATAAATGTAAGTAAAACCAAGATTGTTGAAATTGGGGGATTGATTAATTGGGGGATCGATGAAGCGACGAGAGAGGTCTTTTTGATGGTATTTGACTAAGTCAAAAATTCAGGTAGTACTTGCCATTAGATATCTAGGAATCCAATTTAATAACTCAATTAGAGAGCATGCTTGGTATATGGATTTGAAGCATCGGATGACTGCATTTGCTCTTCAAGGAGCGACGTTACATGCCGAGTTTGGTAAATTTACTGTAAAGCCAGTTTTGATTTTTTATATTCAGAAAGTCATTCCTTCTATAACCTTTGGTGCAGAGGCTGGTTGGAATTTAAATAACTGGGTATGGACTATTTTAGAGGGTGTTTTTTTGAGACGTGTTCTCAATCTATCTACAAATGTTTCAATGGATTTACTGAGACATGAGTTGGGAATTGATTCATTGTATGGTATTGTTTAGTGGCGATCGATTACTGCTTTGCGAAAGATGTCATTGGAAAACTGCCCCCAGCCTATCAATTAGTAAACTCGACTGCTGAAAAGCCCCACCAAGGACTATTGCTGTTGTTGTCGTCAAAGATCAAAAGCATTCTAGCATCGGCAGATATAAAATGGGAAACAGTACTTCTTACATCACAGATAACAAAAAAGAAACTAAGATTGTGGAATTGGTTGCAAAACAATGAGAGGATTTCAAAGTTGAAAACAGCCTTATATATGGGGTCTGCAAGGAATAGTTTGGACAAAATATTTAGAGAAATTCCCTTCAAGGAAACACCGTAAAATTGGTGGTTTTATATAATATCGAGTCAAAATGTATTATTAACATGTGAAGTCGTTGATTTTTTGGATGAGATTCTGAATGATGAACTGAATATTAACTGAGAATTCTGAAGCGGCATTGTGTCTCTTTTCAGGATTTCTAAAAAATGTATCATGGATTTTCTTTTTGTAATTGATGTTTGTTTGCAAACGAATTGTTACAAGTAAAATAAAAAAATAAAAAATAAAAAAAGAAATGTGGAAAACCGCCCGATTCCAGGGTTGGCGGGGCGGTATTTCCCCATGGCCCTTCCCCATTCCCATTTTTGCTCCATAGGGCATAATGGGAATGGCGAAGGCGCTAAGTACGGTACCGCAAATTGCGGTACCATACTTACCGCGAAGGTCCCATTGCGGGTCCCTACTTTAACGGCTGGTCTAAACCAGCCGTTAAGGTCGGGTCCCGCAAAGGGACCTCGTAATTAGGCGCTAATGGGTTAACGGCGCCACTGCTTCTCTACAATTGTATCCCTCAGCTCAGGGGGGCAGGCATCAAAAATATTCTCTAGTAAAAAAAACTGTATTCTCATTCCTTAAAAGGAGTTCACTTTGTAACACTTAAGCCATCCAATTTTCAGACATTAACATACCCAGGTACCCCAAGGGGTACCATCCTTTGTTTTATGGTCTCTGAATCCTTATGTATTGTATTCGGAGGGAGTCGTCCCAAACCTGGCTATACGAGCCTGTTTGAATAATTCATAATTCTTTCTGTCATCAGCATTCAACCCCATGATAGCATCATAAACATTCTGCGGGAGCCTAGACATAATCCATGAAACTAAATCATTCCCACTAATACCTTAGAAACTATTAGTGAATTCAAATGTACTCAACCAATCCAGGTTTAAGATTATCCATACTTATGGCCTCTTTTGGTGGCGGAGGTCTCTTTGGACTAGTAGACCGAGAAGATTCTGAAAAGGAAGCAGTGTCAAGGGACAGTTTACTCATGTCACATCCATGCTACATTTATTTTTCCCTGTTGCTTCTTTGTTTCTCTTTGACCTTAGGCAGTACTGTGAGTTTTCTGAATTCAAGCTCAATCCTCATTGTTTCAAGTGAGAGGTATTATGGACTTACATTGTGACCCAGTGGGGTCATGGAGGAGGTATCTGAGACACAGTAGAAGGCTGTTGTGGGGGGTTGGCAGGCCCTTGAGTACCCTCTCCACTTTCTGACCCATTTGGCAGATTAGAACTAAGTTCCAAATGTTTACTCTAAGACTCGTCTTCCGTCCATGTTGGTAGTAGGGCTTAAGGGCCTACTCCCTGGGTTTTGATTATTTATCAATTTTAGTATCAACTCAAGTTTTCTTCTCTTACAACTCAAGCCCCTTAGTCTGTACACATCTTTCAAATGTTCCATTGTACATGAAGTAAGGGACTGTTAATCAAAATTGTCCATTTTCATTTAGGTATAAGTTACTTTTTCTTTTGGTGGAGCTAGCCTTGTGGATGGTTTTCTTGGGCACAAGTATAACCAATAGTCTCTGTGATCGACTCTACACTAATCCCACCTCCTGCCATCAGTGTTAGGTACAATTTTGTAAAGTCCAACTGGTGTGGGGTTTCACAAGACCTATCGCTTGATATTAGGCTCCCAACTCTTAATATAGGCCTGTACTACACAAGTTGGTGAAGTAGCTGAACAGCCAGGCTTATCTTAGGAGGGGTAATGTGAGTTGTAGAGTAGCATAATGTAATCAGTAAATACAAGGCTCCAAGTAAACACGTACTCACTTAAAGTTATATTACAATATTTATTTATATATACACTAGCAACTAATAGTGACATTCAATGGAAGATATAATTCATTTATTCAAGAACCAATAATGCAGGTGAGCAGTGTCTTTCTATGCTAAACATTTTCCAGAACACTGAGTAACGCCAATAAATGTCTGTATTAGGACTTATTTCTGTTCACAATTACAAAATTGAGATGGGGAGGGAAAAGGGTTTAAGTCAAAGTATAACACACTGCTGCAACTTGTTCAAAGGTAGTTTCTACCAGAGGGAGGTATGCAGTATTTTATCCCAGCAATAATAGTGTCAACAATGAAATCCTGTAAGGGAACAAACACTGCCAAAGCCAGTAGAGTTCAGAAGAGGAGCATTTAGTAAACCAGGACAGCCAAAGTCAATGGAACAGTTCCAGTTCTGATGCAGCTTTTCTTAGAAAATATTAATCAAACAGTCAAGAGTTCTTTGAAAAATCTCAGGAGCTCAGCCTACCTGTTGGAGTACAATCTGGAAGGCCTGCACAGTTGAGTTGAGTTGAACTCTAGATGGTGTAAATGATTCTTTACAAGCCAGGAAGCACTACAATAGGCAAAACGTAGTTATGCCTCTAACCCCACAGTACCCTAGAATTTAAGAAGAGGTTCCAGCTGGATTCCATCCTGATGCAGACCCTTATTTCTGTTCCTTTCTCCTGGTGATGAAAGGGGTGATGTCTGGTGGGGTTCTGCAGCAGCGCTCTGGAGAGGGGCTCGGCAGCAATGGATTCCCTGTGAGTCAGCGACTTTTTGTGGTTTTCACATCTTTTTCTCAGCACCAAGAAGGAACAAATACCTCAGGTTGGATTTTCCTCCGTTGCTCGGTCCTTGACTCCGGTGATATGACTCTGGACTCTGGATGTCCTGCTTCTGGAGGTCCTTCAAGGTGCCAACACAGTTTTGGCCAGATTCGTTCTCTGGAACACGATGCACTCAATGATGGTCAGAGGTCCCTTGGTGCTTGGGATTATGCAGCCTGGGAAAGTCGCAGCAAGTCAGGGGATGAGCCAAAATGAAGCAGGTCTCGAGCCTAGTTGGTCCCACTAGCCCAAGGGAGGAAGTCTTCCTGCACATATCTTCCCCGTCTTCACCAGCGCTTCTGCGATCCTGAAAGGTGCTGCTGGCATCTCTGCTCATCCTCTTTGTCGGATGTCTTTTTCCAGTAGTCAACTCCATCTGTAGTCCCAAAATCCTTGCCTTTTATGCAAAATCCCATTCACTCACAGCCCTAGGCCTGTCAATCACATCGGAGTCAGTCAGAAATAGTGTCAGTCAAGCACACCTAGAGACAAAGGACAGAAAAGTTTTGGGACACTCCCTAATTTCCTGCATTTCCAGGCAAACTGAAGCCTGAGTGGGCTTCAGGACTAACGCCTGCCAAAGGCAAAAGACACAAAGCACTCAAACAACAGAGTAAAAGCCCATAAGGAACTGACAAACAGGAAATGGCGAAAAAAGAAGACGGGCCATTTTGGAAAAATGGTCCCCCATGGGTGCTGTCCTGCAGTTGAGAAATCTGCCTGCTAGTACCCTGCACTAAAGGTAGTAAAAATACACCACTGCCTCCAGCCATTCAAGTTAGTCAGTATAACGACAGGTTACATGAGCAGTGGGATAATGAGTTACTATATAGCCCCCCCAGCACTCCACATAGGTTGGTGCGTGCTGTACCCACAAATAAAAGGTAAGTAAGATAAAAAGTTAGCACTGTAATTCACACAAGAGAATGTATTTAAACATTAAATGTGCAATTGCATCAATTTGCAGAGGGTGCTGCCTGTCACTATGCAAAAAGCAGATGCCTATGGAGTTCACCACACTCCATTAAACAGTTAAAAATCCCAGCCAGAGAAAAATCCATGAGTGAGTGGCAAACAGCTTCACTCACTCAGAAGATTAAAGATCAAAAAGATCCCATATTCGAGCAAAAGAGCTGGGGGCCTCTAAGGTTAAAGGGAATTAGGACAGAAACTGAAAATTCTCCCTAACATGGAGGCAGAGGAAGTGAGGAACAGAGGTAGGTTAGAGGTGAGG
Source organism: Ambystoma mexicanum (assembly GCF_040938575.1). Taxonomy (NCBI): domain Eukaryota; kingdom Metazoa; phylum Chordata; class Amphibia; order Caudata; family Ambystomatidae; genus Ambystoma; species Ambystoma mexicanum. The sequence goes on from NC_090922.1 coordinate 776,078,458, forward strand.
AAAACATGATATCTAGCAGGCATATGAGAGGTAGGTTATCTCCTCACCTGTAACTCACAGTTGAGGAGGTACGCTTTTTGTTTGCCTTCAAAGAAATCTTTGTTATCTGTTTCTTGGATATCTGGGGGAAGAGTGTTCCATGCAAGTGAAGCAAGAAGAGAGAAAGAGCAGACGCTAGAGTAAGCACATGGAAGGTGCGGAGCCATAAGGGTAATCCAGGAGGAAGAACAAGGATAGATACAGTGGTGCCTTACCGTGCATAGATTTCTGAGCCAGGAGATTTTTTTTTTATCTGGCCCTGTTTTGTATCGATAGTCATCTCTCCTGTCGATGTTACCAGAAAGTAGGTGTGAAGTGAGGGAGTTCAAAGAGAGACCTGGTAGCAATGTTAATGTTCTTGTCGATAGGACAGAAAGCATAGTTGGCGTGACCAAAGTGGATGCTGGCACAATAGACAAAAAATGGTCAAGAGATGTTTGGCAGTTTTGAAAGGAAGGAGGTGCTTGATTTTCCTAATATTTAGGAAGTTAAGGTGGGCTGCTGTTCCAGATTTGGAGATGAAAGTAGAGAGGTTGTGAGAAGGGTCATAGATGATGCTGAGGTTTCTAGCTGAAGAAGAGTAGGGTGGGAACTGGATATGCAAAGAAGAGATGCGAGAGAGCGTTTGGCAGGGAAGAAGACCACCTCTGTTTTGGTAGAGTTTAACATCAGAGAGTGTGAAGCCATCCAATATTGAATGGCAGATAGATAGGTGCACATTTTCTTTTTTTGATAGAGAGATCAGAGGAGAGTTCAGAAAAAGAGGAGATGATTTGGGTGTCGTTCACAAAGAGTTGGTAGCACAACCCATACGATGGGATTAGTGCCTCTAGAGCAGAGGTGTAGAGTGTAAAGAGGAGTGAACCCAAGACAGAGCCTTGAGGAACACCAACAGTTATAGGAGGGAGTGGCACCCAGAGACAAGTATATTGATGAGGTGCAAGGTAGGATTCAACCCAGGCAAAGGCTTGATTGTGAATCCCAAGAGGAAGGAGAGTTTTGAGGAAATCAGAATGATTGACAGTGTCAAAATTAAGCAGACAGGTTAAGGCGAATTATGATAGAGTGCTTAGGATAGGTGATGAAGTTGGACACATTCAGTTTCCGTGGAGTGCCAGGAGCAGAAACCTGCTTGTAGGGGGGTCTCAAAGGTTGTGGATGTCTAAGAATTTGGTAAGGCGGTTGAACACAACCCTTTCAAGCACTTTAGAGTAGTGAGAAGGAGAGACACAGGAAGAAAGTTAACAGCTGGGTTTGGGTCACTCCCTTGCTTTTGTAGGAGAGGGATGACTGTGGCTGTTTTGAAAACAGAGATAAAGCAAGCAGAGTTGAAAGGCAGGTTGAAGAGTTCAGCGATGTGAGAGGTTTCAAAAGGGGCAATTGGCTTGACTAGCTGAGAAGCAAGTAGGTCAAATGGAGCACAAGATGGGTTTCCCTTCAACAGAAGAGATTTAACTTTGTCAGTATTAGTGTGACAAAAGAAGAAGATAAAGTTAGAGGATGATGGTAGAGTAGGCATAGTGTAAAATGTATCAGGATCAAGTGTGAAGAAGGTGAGGAGAGAGTCTCCAATTTTTGAAATGTTCGCAGGAAAGTATTCAGCTAGGTCATTAACTGTGAGAGTGGAGTTGGTAGTCATATCACTTGCTCACCAACGGCAAAGAAAAAGATGCTGGAGAGCAGCATAAGCAGAGAAAATGTGCAGCAAAACACGAAGGCACAAACAGATTGCAGTGATTGACAGGTGTGTGGGACTTAGGTCACATTACACTGATCCACTTGCACCTGCTCACCAATACAACAGAACTAACTGACATATAAGGGAGCTACCTGGGCACTGTTTTCCCTTATTATTACAATGCCTACCATCATAGGTGATGATCAGTGCAAATAAAGGCACAAACCATGTGAAAATAATGGCATATTGCTGTAATTCCTGGCATACTGTATGAGCACCTGAGCATATTATGACAAAACTCTGCATGTGACAGGAATATATTGTCATTTTATGTTTTATGGCCTGCTTGGACATACCATGCCAATACCTGATATTAGGTGGGATTGCATGATCATAAAATTAATATTTTGGATGCGATGAGTGTTCGCGGCCATGTGAAGACAATACTTTGCTTTCTATATGAGTATGTCTGGGGCACAGTGGTTTTATCCCAATATCTGGCATTCTTGCATAGGACCTTACAATTTTTGGCACATGCTAGACATCATTGCGAGTGTGGCGGTAACATGATGGTAATTCAACCTTGGCCTGTGGTATCTGGAGGAATCAACGCCGTATTACAACATGGCAGGAGTGCATATTCACCATCGGCAGTAACGGTAATTCCGTCCAGCGGAGTTACCACCAAAACTGAATCCAAAACTGTAATTTCACACATATTTTCAGAATTAGTGTAACCACCATATACTCAGCACTGATTCCACCAGCTGTATTACTGTCAGCGGGAATAGTGTTGTCACCGGAACAGGAAGCACAGCGGCATCCATTTTTAAAAACTAAATCCAACACTTTCTGTAGCTAACCAGACCCACAAGGGAGGGATATTATGTCCAGGAAAAATCTAACTGGAAGATGCCTGATCTGAGGCTGAGGCAGCCGAAGTACAGTGAGGCCAAGCTGCAGATTCCCATTGACGAGGTGGTGGCCCATGAGTTCTATGGCTCCCAGTATCGTAAAACATCTGAGCGCAGGAAGGCATTCATCTGGTCAGGCATTTGTGACATGGTCACGGCTGTGGGCACAGTGCCACCGGATAGTGAGCACTGCAGGAAGCGGCAGAAGGACCTCAAGGCGAGGGTCTGCAGCCTCCTGTCCAAACACTGGCAGGAGTCTTCAGCCACAGGAGGCCGCACGGTGGACACCATTGTCCTTACGCCATGGGTGGAAAAGGCCAGCTCCATCCTTCACATGAGGGGATCGAGGGACCTGCGAGTGTGGACGTCAGAGTCAGCAGCCAAGGTGAATCTGGTGAGCCTGAATGTGCCCCACTTCCCCTGAAAATGCACGGGCCAAATGACCACCCCAAGCATGTTTCCCTCAGCATAGATGGGCCCAAAGGCCAGGGGTAGGTGCCACCAAATGGCAATGCACCCAAAGGCAACACAAATCAATCTGTATGCATGCAGAGCTGGGTTTAAGCAGTGGTGATATATCCGCAAACTCGGATATGTCTCACAAGGCTCCCCTTTGAATTGTATAGTGGCCTGCTCCTGTGCTGAAGCAGGAAGTTCATCATTTCAACAGAGCACAATGACCATACCAGCATGGGGCAACCTTTGGAAGGCAACTCCAAGCTAGTGTGGCACAACAACCCTAAATTTTGTTCCCTCCATGCCCTTGACAGGGTTGCGCACATCTATTTTCTCTCCGGGTATTGCCAGGGTTAAGGCCAGCCCTGAATGTTAGGGTAGGTGGGCAACTATGCATGAACCCATGCACAGCAGTTTGAATGCGCATGTAAGCGCATGCAACTGTGGGCAGCCTTCATGTGTGCTGAGAAAGGCCAACTGCAAAAGTGGACCCTCAGCGCAACCACATGGACAGGCCACATTGGTAGCTCAAAGGGCAAAGAGCACTTGCCAATGGGGTGTACACCCTCAGCAGATACTTCCCCCACCTTGCACTGGACATATGCATTGGCCAGCAATCGACCATACCCATGTGTATGGTGTCACACCACCATGTAGTATGTGTGACTAGCAAGCCCATGTTCAAGTATGCATGATGATTAACAGCATGGGATTGTCCACCAATAGGTTCACAGGTGATACAGTAGGAGGAGGATGCAGGTCCATTTACATCCCATGGCCAGTCCTCCAGAGCAACACCAACAGCCACCACACCTGCACTGCCCAGCAATGAGAAGGGAAGGAGTAAGGACAGGAGTGGAACACCAGGAGCCAGCAACGCCACACATGCCAGCACCGGCACAGCACCTGGTGGCAGTGATGCCAACAAAGCTGAAGGTACTGCACGCCTGGCACGTGCAACTGCCACCCAGCAGCTGGCCACATTGACTGTGACAGGGGGGCCAGATGCTGGCAGGCACACACAAGGCGATACACCCACCCAACTGGCCCATGACACCCCCTCGTGCCCTGAGCAGGACGACCAGCCACATGGCCAGTGTGGCTTGAAGGCAGAGCGTGACAATGATGGTAGTATATGTGCCAGCTCTTATGGCTCACCTTGCTTCAGCCCCAGCCATCCCGGCAGCCCAGAGCCAATAGTGCAGGTGTCTCAGGATGCCATATGGAGGAGGCTAAACCACATTGAACAGAGACAGGAGCACTTAGAAAACCTGGTGGACACACAAATCCAGCCCCTGCAGGTCATCCCAACTGTATCCAGGGTTGCTGTTGGTACTCTTGTTCAGACGAAAATTGCCTGGCATTTCAGTGCTGAACTGTCCCTTGCCACTGATATGTAGTGGACATGTCTCTTCTGTGAAAGAATGGTGACCTAAATACTCTGGTTGAGATATAGGCCGGTAGAGAGACACTCCCAGGACCCCCCCTTGTTTGTGGCACAACAATCGTAAATGATCTGCCCTCCGTGCCCTTGATGGGGGGGACACACATCTATTTTCTCTCTGGGCAATGCCAGGGCTAAGGCCAGCCCCCAATGCAAGGGTAAGTAGGCAACTGTTCATGTACCCATGCACAGCAGTATGAATGTGCATGTGAACACATACAACTGTGTGCAGCCTTCATGTGTGATGAGAAAGGCCAACTGCAAAATTGGACCCTCAGCACAACCACATGTACAGGCCAGAATGGTAGCACAATGGGCAAAGGGCACTTGCCAATGGGGTGTACACCCTCAGCAGATACTACGCCCACCTTGCACTGGCCATATGCATTGGCCAGCAATCGACAATACCCATCATACGACATGTGCACAGTGTTACACTGCCATGTAGCATGTGTTACTAGCCGACACCTACTCCAATGCTTCCGCCAGACAGACACTCACTGACATCCTCTTTGTCATTCCTTCGCCAGATCTATGGTCTCTGGGCTCTGCCCTTTCTCCTCCTCTCCCATTAATGGTGGCCCTCGCTGGGAAGTTCTCATGGCTTCCTTCAACTCCTCTAAAGTCTTCAATAATATCTACCTTAATGGCACTGTCATGGTCCGAGGCCCTCAGGCCAATCTCCTCCTCTTTGATATGCGCTTCCCTCGCCTCATCAATTTCCTCTCATCTCCTGCTGCCCCCCTCTCTCCACCCCTTGGCTACCTTGCCCTCTCTCTCCTCCTCCTCCTCCTCTGCCCCTCCTAGTGCTCTTTCTCCTCCACAGGGCATACCTCTGATCTTTACCCCTCCCCGGAAGGTCTTTAAGGCTGGCAACCTTCTTCATAGTGCCACTCTCAACTCTCGCTCTGCTGTCAAACACTCCTCTGACATCTGCCACCTCCTTGAAGAACTAGACCTTGATGTCCTTGGTCTTACTGAGACATGGTTCACGGTCATCTCTGTCACGAGCTTTGACACTCTCCTCCCTGATGGCTACAAGATCCTCTCAGCACCCAGATCCTCCCAGTCCGGCGGGGGGTATCCCTGATCTTTCCTGAGTGGATTCCTGCCTCTATCATACCCACGCAGACCTACTCCTCTTTTGAATGCCTTGTCTGTAGGCTTTCTCTCTCGCCTACCCATTCTCTTACTGTGGTTACAATCTACCGGCCTCCTGGTCAATTCACCTCATTTCTCTCTGAGTGGGCAAACCTCTCCTCCTCCCTCCTGGCCTCTACCACTAAACTCCTCCTCCTCGGTGACCTCAATATACATTTAGACTCTCCTTGCTACTCCTCCGTACTCTTCTGTGACCTATGTGACTCCCTCTCCCTGTCCATCCTCCCCTCTGGCGTGACTCACTCTGCAGGGCACACACTCGATGTCTTGATCCCCTCTGATCTCCCCCTCTCCATCCCTCTGACCACTCCTCTCTCCTGGAGCGATCACTCCCTCCTCTCCTCTCATCTCTCCCTCTCTTCCCCCCAAGCCAAGCCTAACCCAACACTGCCACCCACCTTCTCGGGCAACCAGGCCCATGAAGGGTGTGTCAGTTGAGGCTTTTGCCACCACTTTCTCCCCCCCCTCCACCTTTGGCTGTCTCACATCCTGACACAGTCCTGTCTCTGCTCTACTCAATTTCTGATACGCTTGATGCTCTTGCCCCTGCCATGAGGATCCGTTTGAAGTCCAAAGCCAAGTGCAATTCCTGGTATGATTCTGACCTAGCTACACTTAAACATAAGTGTAGGGTGGCTGAGAGGAAATGGAGGACTTCCTGCTCATCCTCTGATAAACTGGCCTGTCGCCTGCTACAAAGGCAAAACTGACTCTCTGTCCACACCAAGAAGAGATTCCACATTCAAGCTCGTGTCTCTGCGGCATCTAACAACTCGGCCAAACTCTTTAAAATCTGCAAGGAGCTGGCCAACCCTGCTGCAGTCTCTACCCCTCCTGTTGCCTCCCAGGCTCTTTGCAATGCCCTTACCTCTCACTTCATTTAAAAAACCCAGGACATCCTGTCCACCCTCTCCACCCACACCCCTCTACATCTGTGCTTGCTGACCCTCCTTTAGCCACCCCCCACCATCCTTCTTGTCCTTTCCTCTTTTCTCCTCTGACGAGGTCGCTAGACAAGTCCGATCTATGAAAGCCTCGTCAAAACAAGTTCATCCCTATTCCTCTAAAACCATCAAGGACCACATTGACACCCTCGCTCCAGCCCTTGCTGATTTTTGCAACCACTCCTTTGCCTCGGGATCCTTCCCCTCCCCTCTGAAGCACTCCTTTGTGCATCCTCTTCTCAACCCACAGCTGATCCTTCTTGTCCAGCTAACTATCGCCAAATATCCCAAATATCTATTACTGCGCTTCTGGGCAAACTCCTGGAAAAGTTGGCAATCTCTCAGCTTAACCTTCATTCCAATTCTGTTGGCTGTCTCCAAGACCACCAGTATGGCTTCAGAGCTGCCAGAAGCATGGAAACTGCTCTCCTGAACATCTGTGAAGATCTGCTCTCCAACCTTGACTCTAACATTCCCTCTGTCCTCATCCTCCTTGATCTCTCTTCTGCCTTCGACACGGTCAACCATACCATCCTGCTCAACCGTCTCTGTGAAAACCTGAGTATCACTGATCAGGCTCTGGCCTGGCTGACCTCTTTCCTCTCAGATCGACCCTCCCAGGTCCAACTTGGGTAATTCCTTTCATCTATCTTCCTCTCTACCTGTGGTGTTCCCCAGGGGTCTAACCTCTCACCTTGGCTTTTCAACCAACACCTGCCAACTCTCGCCACTGAATTGCCACTTTCTGCTAACATTTCCAGTGCTACACTGACAACACTCTACTCATTTTCAGGCTGCCCTCTGCCACCTCGTCTCTCTCTCTCATCTCTTATTGCCTAACTGCCATTCAAGATTGGTGTGCCGCCAATGATCTTTGCCTGAATTCCAGCAAGACAGAGATCCTCCCTATTGACACACCTTCACCATCCTTTCCCCTCACTCTCTGGCCGGCCTCCTTTGGCCCTACTCCTACCCCCACCTGCGAGGCTAAGTACCTTGGGGTCATCTGTGACTCCACCCTTTCCTTCTCTGCCCACATCTCTGAGGTCTTTAAAAAGTCAGATTTCCTACTGCACCTCCTCAGAGGTACTCTGCCTTTCCTCTCCTACCCAAAAGCTCATGGTATCCCAAGCTCTGGTTCTCTCTAGCTTGGACTATTGTAACAGCCTCTTTCTAAATCTACTCTCCGCCCTCTGCAACTAATCCAGAAGAGGACTGCAAGACTTGTCCTTGGCCTCAAGCCCTGGGATCGTATCTCTCCAGCTCTGAAATCTCTTCATTGGCTCCCAGTGGATGCAAAGATTAAATTCAAAACCCTCTGCATTGTCCTCAAGGCTTTCTGGGGCCTGGGTCCAAAATACCGTCAGCTATCCCTCCACAAATGCCTTCCCTCTCGAGCTCTTCACTCTTCTACCTCCAACTCCCTCAGGGTCAGTCGTTTTTCAAAGGAATGAGATTGGGGTAGATCTCTGTCTTCGGCTGGGGCCTCCCTCTGGAACAGCCTGCCTGCCACTCTAAAACTTGAAGAGAACCGGTTCCGGAAGCACCTCAAGACCTTCCTCTTTTCTACTGCCTTCGTTCCCCCTCTCCCCTGCTGATCTGTTCACTCTTGGCACCGTGTACCTGGCCACCCTCTGTCCTCCGGGCCCAGGTACCTGCTCACCCTGCCACCCTCACGCACTGCCTCCGGGCCACCCCTTGCACTGGGGCCTGTATCTGTACCCATACAGCCCCCCCTTTTTCTTCCTGCATTTATCAAACCTACCCTGTCTGCTGCCTTAAACCTAGCACTTGTAAATTGCTGGCTGCACTACCACTGTTTGTTGCCTTTATTATTTATTTATTGTTATTTATCTGTTTCTCCTCTGCTTGGCACTTTCCACTTCTCCCCCCTTCCATGCACTTTTCCCATCCCCCTCTCCCATGCACTTGCGCGTTCTCAATGTCACTGGGCCTAGTAAGATCGCTGTTTTGTTCTCCCCTGTTCCCCTCCCTTGCCTTGTCACGCTCGGAAACACTTGTGTACGAGCGCGATAGAAATAAAATATCAATAGCAATATCAATAGTAAGCCCATGTTCAAGTATGCATGATGAGTAACAGGTTCATTTACATCCCATGGCCGGTCCTCCAGAGCAACACCAACAGCCACCACCCTTTCACTGCCCAGCAATGAGAAGGGAAGGATTAAGGGCAGGAGTGGGGCAACAGGACCCAGCAGCACCACACATGCCAGCAGCCACCGGCACAGCACCTTGTGGCAGCAATGCCAACAAAGCTGCAGGTACTATAACACTGGCACCTGCAAACATCACCCAGCAGCCTGCCACTGTGATCATGACAGGGGAGCCATATGCTGGCAGGCACACACAAGGAGAGGTGCCCACACCCACCCAATTGGCCCATGACACCCCCTCATCCCCTGAGCTGGACGACCAGCCACATGGCCAACACAACTTAAAGTGAGAGCGTGAGCCCCAGCCATCCCAGCAGCCCAGAGCCCATAGTGCAGGTGTCACAGGATGCCATATGAAGGAAGATGAACAGCAATGAAGAGTGACAGGAGCGCGTAGAAACCCTGCTGAACACACAAATCCAAAACCTGCAGGTCATCCCTACTGTGTCCAGGGCACCTCTTGGAGGATAGCAAGGGCAATGCACTGGGCCTGACGACAGTCCGCTGTCACATTTTCAGCCCTGACTTTTGTGTGACAGAGGGTGAGGAAGATGACTTAGAGCATCCCAGCTTTTGCTGAGGTAATGCAGGCCAGCATGCACTTGACACTACAATGCATCCATGGGCCTGAGTCGGACCAGTCCACCTCTGTCACCCTCACATGGGACTCCCTGCCCAGCACCTCAAGGCACCACTCCATGCGCCATCTGGCTCCAAAGGTGCTGTATGAGACTTGTAAGGACAAGCACTCTGTATATAGTGAAGGTGGACAACCAAACATGTAACTCCGCAATAGACCAAAATAATAATAACACACCGTCAGCGAAGGAGACCACGAGATAAGTTGCAAGGATAACAAACTTTATATAAAATAAAGTATGCAAGCAAAGGACTCTGCATCCTTAGAGTGCTCTTCCAAAAATTACCCGGGCAGCACATTATAAAAGACAATTGCGTCAGGAATGACGATTATCAACTATAGCAGATGTGAGTTTGCTGGTTGGTGGTGTACCTATGGAGGTTCTTGCTCCCTAAGGGATGCCAGGCGCCGATTGGCAGTTGCTTCACAGTCGATCTTGGTGCACGTGGATCAGCTGGGCTCATCCTCGCTGTGAAGGTCAGGACAAATATGAAACATTCCTAACTGTCCAGGCTACACAACAGGAACTGATAATACAAGAATAATGGCAATCATAAAATCCTTGCATGAATGGAGGTACTTAGAGAAAATGTGTTAATATATTGGCATTCATACCTCTGAATTCAGATCCTCATTGATACCAGGGTCCTTCTCCCAGGTGTCTGCCCTAGTAATTTGATCTACTATTTCTGTTCCCCGATGCCTCATGACACAAACAGACATGTTTTGATTTGGAGAGAATATAATACTATGCAGGCTTAAGTCTACGATGGGTGTACTGGAATGGTCATATTGAGGAGGTCAGATGAATATCAACATGAAAGCGCAGAGTTTCAGGGACTGGTGGGCCCTGCTCTGGCGGGGTGGGGGATTGAGAGGGCATAGGCAGTTTTTTGGAAATGGACGGGCACTTGTGCTGGGGCTTGCTTCGATCTCACACTCTGCGGAGAGCACATTCTGGGGAAGTGATGCTAAGCAATTGCAACAATAAATGATTGGACCTCTGTGAGAACAAGGCTCGTGCGGAGCTGACAAAGAGGAGGATGGCGGTGTCTTGGGCTCTCTGTGTGAGGCGCTGGGGGGGATGGGAGAGCTGAGATTTGCAGAGGGATGATTTTTGGGCTGAGTGAAAGATGGCATCTATGTCAATGCAAAATTCTGTCCAGTTTTGGGGTTATTCACATAGATCTCTATTTCGTATCATTACAGGATGCACCGTGGGGGCGGGTGTGTCATCCCCCTTGGCTAACACATCATCTATTTACCACAGGGGGATGTAGGGGGGTGGGATTTGACCATCTCCTTCCCATGATTCCTGCTTTTCATTACTCCTAAAGTAACAAATACCCCCCCAGTAGTTCTACATTGCTCAGCCCGTTTTACTGCTTCACCACGTGCGGGGGTACCTTTAATGGGCATCCATACTCTACACACACTTCTCAAACTCTCCCCATGCTGAGCATATTCTTCAGGAGTGCATGTCATGTAAATACATCCACTATTCTCAAACGGCATGAACCATACTATGGGGATCGTCCACTTCTTACCACATGGATAAGATATATTTTCTGCAAAAAGAAGATGTACTAAATGGTGTCTAAACCAAAGGGTAAACTAACACACAATACATGATATATCTAATATCCAATTTCCATACATAAAAAAATACAATTTCAATTAAACACGTAGAAGTTTTTCACACTCATAAAATGATCACATTACATAAAACTAGATTAAAAAAAAACAACATATAAACATATGTACAAAAACACAAGGAATACAGAAATATGGGTTGACTTTTCTAATGTATGCATCAAAACTCTATGTGATTCTTCACACTGGAATTATTTTTCTTGTTTTGAGAGGTTATTACTATTCTCTAAAACCCAACTTGCACATGTTTCTGTCCTTGAACCACAGATAAATGTAGGACATTCATCAGGGGAAAAAGGTTTCTTGTGTTTATACTGGTGATAAATCTTCTCTATTTTCACTTCTTATCTTCCAAACGTATTCAATAATATGGTACCATTATGGACTGGAGAAAAATTAGTCTCCTCAGTCTAATGTACACCATGAATGGTTGTAAAGGTGATTTCCTTTTCATTGGGAATATCAACCCAAAACTTCCTTCTATTCTGGAGGAGTTGCAAAGTGTATTTTTCCACACTTTTAGTATGCCGACACATATACGGTAGGAGAATGGTGCTAATACACCTATCCGTAGAGAGATTCAGAAATGCTTACTGTACGTGGATCCATGTCTCAAGGTAAAGAGGATACTGCAGCCTCAATTCCACAAAATTGCCTATATGAACATAAGGAGCAAAAGTCTCCTTGTGCCCAGATCCTAAAACTGCATTCTTTCAGTGCAGAATAGTCATTCAGTTAGTACGCGGTCAAATACATCCCCTATCCCCATCCAGGTCAACCCACACCTCCTTATAATTCTCAAGATCTTGGGGCTGTCTAATAGTAGTGTGATAATAGTTGTCCACCTCATCCCCTGTGTGGTATAATGCCACCATGCAGTATTTTGGCTCATCATTTTTGCCAGTTTGGACTTGGGCTTCCCTAGTATCATAAGGCACCTTATTATTTACATTTCTATTGCTGATTGTCACCATCATCATCACACTATTTGGCACTGTTGCACTGTTGTGCAGCACCTGAGTCCTAACTGGCACACACAGAAAATCAGCAGAAAGAACACAATGATGGGCACCAACATCTTCATGAAAGTTCCAAGTCACAGGGTACCCAGCTGAATGCCATAATTAACCAGTCACTGTTTTGTATTCCTCCCTCTTTTCTCACCTTTATGCCCAGCCCATGTACTGCTGCAATCACATGTGATAATGTCCCGTTTTCAGCATCTGAAGAAGGTACGAATGTTCAAAATGAACTCCCGATTTTCTTGCAAACACCACCTTCCATAGCTGTGAGAAGATCCAGCACAGAACGATTTTGCATCGTCATGAGTTAAAGGGCCCGCAATTCCACTTTGATGACGTTGAACCACTCTGCAGTGTAATTTTACAGATGGATCAGCTCCCACTGGACTATATGGAGCCCTTTTGTTTTTGCTCTTGTCTGGACACTGTTCACAAGTGATGCAAAGAATGTCTCTGCTGAGCTAAAGTTTGCATTCATCGGGGATTTGAGCAAGGAGGTCAGAGGATTCTTGAGACAGTTAATTAGATGCACGCTTCCTGCACGACATGTGGTCATACTGTTCTTCCTCAGGAAATATTCAAAAGATGGGGGGTTGCTCTTCAGTCAGTCGAGGTGCCCTTGGTTGCACTTGAGGCACTACTCCCCCCTTTACATGCTCTTTTGGTATCACCAGCAGTGCAAAGTGCAGTGTTGCAAGCGTAATAGCCCCTCCATGATGGTGGGTGGTGAGTTGCAAGTATGCTAGTTTACCGCACACCCAATAGTAGTCCTTTAAGGCAGTAGTGCCTTTTTGAAGATGAGGAATGATGAGGGTTCTATTGCAGTGTGTGTTGGAACCCATGGACACCTTGCCTTCTCCATAGACACCAAGTTCGTAATTTTCTTCCTGTCGGACCTTGAAGGGTTTTTCGAGGGCTGTGAACCATGCCATTTTTGTAATATGCTACGTCCGTATTTGTGCATATGTTTGGTCCATCCATTCCAATCTTTGATCTGATAAGCCATGCAGCCCTTCAGCCTTGCACATGTAGGTTGATTCTTGGCTTCTGCCCTCGATTGCCAGGATTGGTTCTTTAAAACAGTTCATACCTTGTGATCCTTCTTTGCAGAGCTTTTTGTCTGGCAGGAGGAGTTTCAATTTTACTGTGCGTGCCTGGAAGGAGCTTTGTATTCTGCATAGTGCAAGGTGGATGAGACATTGGGCTTCTACCAAGGGGGATTCTTAGGGCACTAAAACCTTAGGTGTACCAGAGGCATGGGGTATCAAGGAGTGCACTAAGCAAATGCCATTGGTTGCTCTTTTCCCAGTTGCACTCATATCAGAGTACCAACTGTTAGATTCCCCAGGGAGGCAAGGATCCTCAACTGTGTCTAATCCCAACCCATGGTAGGAATTGTATCTATGTTGATGTGCCTGTCTTTTCCTCCTTCCAATATGGACGGGGGATTGTTGTTGCCCTATAAACATTTTACACATTCTATCAGTAGTACATAGTGACCCTTGGACATTTGTGGGTTGACTGTACATTGGGAAGATACCAACATTTACATTTGTATTAGTGGCTGCGGTGTCTTGTCTGTACACCACCGGGGGAGAAGAGGAAGCAGATTTCACAATAAAGACTGGGGTGTGGAATACATTATAGATTTCACTAAGCAATGAGGTAGATACTATGGTAGGTTGTGAGGTATCTTGTGAATCTGTAAACATTGTGGGTGGTGGCAGTGTAACATGTAAGACTTTCAACGTGCTTTCAGTTTCATTGTCCAAAAACAATTCAATTTGTGAGGTTAGTTTAGTGACAATCTTATATACGGTGATTACATTCAGGATTGTACTGCTGCTACCTTTCCATATCGCCCCCTCTCCCACTTCTTTTATATGGGGCCCCTAGATAAAAGATTCCCTGCAGTACATTCCAAAAATCAATATAGTTATTGTAAAAACAATTACAACAAAATGAATGCCACATTCATAGCATATCACTTGTAAAGCTTATCCTATTCCTATTGCTATCTGACTGAGAATCAATATTATATATATATGTACATATGCTATACTTTTTATTACAAACACCCTTTTAATGTACTGCAGCATTCGTTTGATTGTTATCTAATGTCTCAGGTGTCACGCTGTCATGTGCTTTCCTGATGTCTGAGAGATGTATCCAGTACCGTAGACCTTTCACTTTTACTGCCAGGGGGTACAATAGATCACCTTATAAGGTCCATGAAATTTCAGGGAGTTCCATTTTCTAACAAAGCTCCGCACATAAACCAATTCACCAGGCATTAAGGGTTGTGCGGGGCTGTCTGCTGCTGCAGTCGTTTTGACAGTTTCTCTTTCTCTTGTAAATGGTGGTGCAGTTTGTTTGGCAATGCATCTTACTGCCGTGTGAGCTGGGTGAGATATTCTTTAAATTCTTCTCTTAAGGCAGTTGCTGTTCTATATGCATGAGACATTCTCCTCAGTGGTGACAAAGGTATTTGTATGCATCGACCAGTCACTATTTCGTTGGGCGACAGGTGATGGTCCTTGCTGGGTTGTGTGTGCAGCTGGAAAAGGGTCAATGGCAGGCAGTATACACAGTTCTTTTTCTCGACCAGCATGTTTGCTTGCAGGTGATAAAACAAGCACATTTTATGTTTTAGTCCCAATAGTGAGGTCACTTCTTTGAACAAATTGGATACAAAATGTGTTCTGTTGTCAGAATGATTGACATTGCATATCCCACATCGGGGGAAAACCTCTCTAACCAGGAATTTAGCAGCACACTTTGCATCCGGGAGGGCTCAGGGCCCTGATTCCACCCACCGCAAAAAGCTACACACCACCACAATTAAATATCTGGCTCCATTGCATCTTTCTATCATGTCTGCATAGTCGATGTGCAGCTCACGGAAGGGTGCTACAGGGCGGGGGAATGTCCCCCTGAGTGTTCTAAGAGTCATCCCTGAATTAAGTACCTGGTAAATTGTACATTCTATCACCATTTTGTTAAGGTATTCCTGGAGGTTTGTGATAAACCAATCTTCCTGGAGATCGGAGGTAATGTGCTGTTTGGAAGTATGTGCTGGAAAGTGCAATCGTTCGATTTCCACACCCAATAATTCTATGAGCATAACCATTTTCCCTGTTGTCTCCTGTCGCCACAGTAAATCGGTTGGTGACTGTGTGCACCCTTGTTTGGTCCATAACTCTTGCTCTGTGGGTAGGGCTCTGTTCTGAAACTCTACGATTTGGGCAATGCGTAATGAGTTGTATCCTTCTACCTTGGATTCTCCTTGTTGTTACGCTCACCTGGTCTCTGCGGGGACGTCGGTGCACGGTTGCAGCCCTCCCTGGAAATGGCTTCCCTTTGCCAGGCTTCTTCCCTTGCTTGTGTGTTGTGGACTGTGCTGGTTGTTGACACTGGCCTGCGAGAATATGAGAGGTTGTGAGAATGCTGTGATACAACTGCTGTGTCCCTGTGGTGAGCATGCGCCGACCTATTTAGTCTCACCTGTTTAATGATGATGGAGAGTTCTCCGTCCTGCTTCTCACTGCAGGGGTGCTTTAGATGGACCGAGTTTATTCACTGGTCCATGTGTGTGGCAGCCCAGACCGGCTGTGGCTGAACGACGCCAAAGGTAAGTGTCCTTTCAATAGTGTCTTTCCTTGATTACTGTCCGTATCCTTTTATAATGTCTTTCCTTTGCTTTCTCCCAATAGGTGATATGCGGCCCAGCAGTAGTTGCGACGCAAGAAGTGAGCACCAATGGAAGAGAAGAGAGTTCACGATGTTCCAATAGATGGTAAGGTTGGTTTTAAGATCAAGTGCAAGGATTTTTCTGAGCGTGACCTTAGCGTAATGTCTTTAATGATTTTCTAACCTTGTTTGTCTTTTTCTCTTGCAGGAATTGTATGCCGATGTCAGACTGGAATGCTGCTATCCAGAGTTCTGCCAGCGAATGATGAATGCCTGGATCCGCAGTGATGCTGACTGAAAGTGGATTCCCGGGTAAGTGTTGTGGCTGGTAGCCGGAATCAGATATGGATGCGCTCTGACTGTGGTTGCTGCTGGAATCAGGTAAGGATGCGCTCTGACTGCGGATGCTGCCAGAATCAGGTAAGGATGCGTTCCAACTGTGGTTGCTGTAGGAATCAGGTAAGGATGCGCTCCGACTGTGGTTGCTGCTGGAATCAGGTAAGGATGCGCTCTGACTGCAGTTGCTGCTGGAATCAGGTAAGGATGCACTGCAGGCAGAGGTGAGTATTATGCTGCCATAAGCAGATTAACGCAAAATGTTTACATGAGGGTGGGGCAGGCTTAAATAGCCTGGCTCCAGCCAAGCCTATTAGTTCTGACTCATGGCCCCACCCTGCCACTCCTTGAGGATGCTGCACGTGCAGCCCAACTCACTCCTATGGCCACGCCCGACCCGGAGGCCATAGGAGCAACCAGCACTTGCAACAGAATACAAAGTGTGCAGGGCACACTTACTCATGAGCCTGGCACCAAAGGCGCCAGGATTCGGTCCAACTGGACCCTTTAAGTTGTGGAGTCGGAGGTTCTTGCCCAGTGGCCATGACAGCACTCCCCCACAAGGCCCCTCTCACAGGTGCTCTTCCTCCTGGTCCTGGGTTGGCGGGCTTGTTGCGATGGAATTGTCTGATTAGCCGTGGGACATGGCCAAACTCACTAGGTTCCCATGTACGGTCTTGAGGCCCTAAACCTTTCCAGTCTATAAGGTAGTACAATTTAGATCGCACTATCTTGTAATCCAGAATAGTCTTGACCTCGTATTCCGGTTCTCCTTCTATGATGTCGGGCTCGGGTGGTGCCTCAATCCGAGTACCTGGTTTCATTGATTTCAAGAGAGAGACATGGAACACCGGAGGGAAAATACAATTTCATGGCAGCAGGGTTAATTATGGCCTTGATGGGATAAGGTCCTAAGCACCTGGGATGGAATGCTTGTGATCCTTTCAAAGGAATGTTCTTGGATGCCAACCAAACTTTATCTCCGACCTGATAATGTGGAGCCTCTCTTCGATGTCGATCTGCAAATTTTTTCTGTTGTTCTTTGGCACAGGTCAGATTTTCAGTTGCTTCTTTAAGGATTTACGTGATAGTTCTGTGCAAGGTTGTAACTGCTGGCATTTCTAATTCGTCAAGTGAATCAAAAGTGGACGTTCGAGGATGTTGACCATGCGCTGTGTAGAATGGGGTCGGTCCGGTGCTAGTGTGGAAGGAGTTATTGTAGGCGAATTTGGTCAACCAAAGGATGTTTTTCCAGGACTCCTCAGTTTGTTGTAACATACACCTCAGGTATTGCTCCAAGGTCTGGTTGGTCCGTTCGGTTTGACCATCAGTTTGGGGATGATGATTAGTTGATAACCGGAGGTCAATTTTGGCTATTTTGCAGCACCTCCTCCAAAGTGCTGAGACAAATGGTGTTCCGCGATCTGAGATCAATACATATGGGAATCCGTGTAGTTTGACAATCTGTTCCAAAAACACTGTAGCAAGGGCAGAAGCAGTGGGAAGTCCCTTCAATGGATAGACAGCATATGCCATGATGCTGGTGGTACAGTCAAAGGATGTAGTAACCCTGCTGGACTTAACTTCTGAGATTTGTACTGTGCGCAGACACCACAGGTCGCAATGAATTGGGCAATGTCTTTTCTCCAGGTTGGCCACCAATATCCCTTTTGTATTTTGGCTCCAGTTTTGGCAATCCCTGGGTGTCCTTACACTAATTAATCATGATAGTTTGCTATTATCTGGTCTTGTACTTTCTTGTCCTGAATATATAGTCACCCTTGAAAATAAGGTAAATCATTTTTGATGGTGTATTGGTCTCCTCTAGCTAGCCACATCTGTTGTGCTGCTTGGTTCATCCAAGATTGGAGATGGGTTTTCAAGTCTTGCAAACAGGTGGTTGCAGCAATTTGGTTTTGGATTCGTTCTTTGGGAATGATGGCCAAAGGCTCAGATGTGGTGAAAGCTTATTTGTCCTTACTCATGCGCGACAGAGCGTCTGCTTTCCCATTGCGTACTCCTGGTCTCTAAGTAATGATAAAATCGTATTCTGCAAAGAAGAGACCACAGCAAAGCTGGCGTGAGGATTGGGCCTTGGCAGTATTCAAGTATTGTAGATTGCAGTGATCTGTGATGACTGTGACCATGTGTCTTGCCCCCAGAAGAGAATGTCTTCATGTTTTGAAGGCTTCCTTAGTCGCTAACAGTTACTTGTCAGTGATTGCATAGTTTAATTCTGGTGCAGAGAATTTACGGGACAAAAATGCTATGGGATTTAATTGTCCTGTGTCAGGGTCCTTTTGCGATAATACTGCTCCCATGGCTACGTTGGAGGCATCTATTTCCACCACGTATGGCAGGTCTGGTCGAGGGTGTTGAAGAACTGGTGCCATGGTGAATGCAAGTAGCAGCTCCTGGAAGGTGTTCTCTGCTTCAGGAGACCAGAAGAATTTCTTATTTTTCCTCAGGAGGGAGGTAATTGGATGAACTATCTGTGAAAACCTTGGAATAAACCAACAATAACAATTGACGAATCCGAGCACACTCTGTACTTTTTGGAAGTTGGTGATGGCGATTGAAGGATAGCCTCCACCTTACGTGTGTCCATATGTACCCCTCGTGCTATTCCAAAACTGCTCTTACATGGCCAACCTGGTCCTCTTTGGAAGCTGATTAAATAAGAATGTCATCTATGTAGACAAGTGCGCAAACGTCCAATAATGAATGTAGCACATTGTTCATAAAGAATTGAAACGCAGCTGAGGCATTACATAACCCAAAAGGCATGACCTGGTACTTGAAAAGCCCATATTTGGTTTGGAATGCCGTCTTCCACTCGTCTCCCTTTTTAACTCTTACAAGGTGATAGGCTCCTCGTAGGTCTATTTTTGGTTGAATGCCTGTACAATGATTTTCAGATTACAATGTTCTGTGATTTACCTTTAGATTAGGAGATGACCACATTTCATGATTGAATTGCCAGTTTTCAGATCATTTTCTAAATATATAATAGTGACTCTCTGTGCATAGTGCACTCTGAATTGAACTGGAGTGTGGGTCCCTGTGTGGAGATTTCTATGAATGAATGATTCAGAGCCTATCGATGGGTCTTTTTGTTTATAATGTCTTTCTGAATTTACTTTCGCCTAATTCAATTTGTTGTTTATTGCATTACAAGCTTGACCGAACATGTCCATGATATGTCTTTTTGTATGATATTTACTTTACAGTCCGTAAGGCTAAGGGAGAAGAGGGCTTATCCTCTAAACTCATCAGCCACCGAAAGCGGACTTGCAATTTTGCTTCATTCTGTACAATACTGTTTGATATTAAACCATATATACATTATTTTACTAAAATGACAAGACATGTTGTTTCTGATTAATCATTCTAGTGATGTGTAAAGCTCTCCAATAGAAATTGTGTCGGCGGCAGAGGATTCTACTTTGAATCGTCTTTTCTTCTTATCTTTTTGTGTTCACACTGCGGTCATTAGAGTCCCATTGTAGAGCGAGAACAGGTAAAATACCTGCTTGTAATCAGGAGTGGCTAGGACTGGGGCTGTGCTGATCAATTATTTTAGGCTCTCAAATGCTGTTTGCATTTCTGCTGTCCACTTTAAGTGTGTCTTGTCTTTCTGTGCTTCTTTCAGACCCTGCAAAAGGGGTTCCTAGTCATTGCATCAAATGCCAAACCATTGAATGCCACACCATAGAAAAAAATGCATTAAAAAAAGCATTGAATGCATATTTTTTCCATTTTTTTTAATGGGGGGCGTTCCCCCTAATCTCCTTTTTTTAACCTTTAAAGCCCATTATAATTAAACTAAAACCTTTACCATTTAAAAAAATGCATCCAATGCTTTTTTTCGATTCATTTTTTTCTATGCTATGACTTTCAACGGTTTGGCATTCGATGCAATGACCAGGTACCGCAAAAGGGGCTTTGTGCATGCTGCACAGACTAGTATCCAGGCTCTACAGTAATTGCAGATCCCAAGGAATTTCAGCATATCCTTAACTGTGTGGGGTCTGGCTTAGGCGCGCACTGTTGCCACCTGATCAGGTATTATTCTTTTACCATCTTTTGAGATCAGTTGGCCCAAGTACAGGACCTCATTCAGACAGTACCACAGTTTTTTCTTGTCTACTTTATAACCCTTTTGGGCAAGTAACTGAAGGAGAACAATTGAGTCTCTTCGAAAACTTTCTTCATTTTCACTGCAGACCAGGAGGATTTCTACATACTGAATAATGGTACCCGGGACTTGAATATTGCTGAGATCTTCGTGCAATATCCTGAGGAATATACTGGGGCTCTTGCAGTACCCTTGGCACAGTCGACAGTGTTCATACCTTCTCCGACCCAGTGTAAATGCTGTGAGGTATTGGGAGTATGGATCAAGGGTTACTGAAAAGAACGTGTTTTTCAAATCAACTACAGTAAAGTGAGTGGCCTGTTTTTGAATGCTACACAAAATGGAAGCGATGTTCGGGACAAGAGGAACTCCTTCTGAACAATATTGTTAAGTTTCGAAAAATCCTGTATCATATGCCATGACCCCCCTGTCACATTTCTGATGGGGTACTAGGCCATATTGCATGGGGAGTTTGAGGGCACAATTATCTCTTGCTGAAGCAGTTCACTTATTGTCTCCTGGATCCCTTCCAACAACTCTCTGGACAATGGGCATTGGGGGTTTGTGCTCCACAGATGAGGATGCACTTGTTGCATATCTGTGTCATAGTAGGAGTGGGATGCACTGACTACAGCCATGAGGGGGCTGTGTACTTTTCTGTATTGTACCATCACTTCACAGGGGATCCTTATTTCCAAAATATAGAGAAATAATAGAGTAGGGGGGCTCGTACTGTGTTTCACCCTATCTTGGCATCCAAATCTTCTGTAAAAGGAACCATTACTACAGCCCCAGAGAACTCTTGTGTTCTGAGATTTTTGCAAGATAAAGGAAAATCACCTTCACATATACATGGTTTCTCCTCCCCCAAGTCCACTATAAAGATGAACTGTTTGTTCTCTATCTCTGTCCCTACCAGTGGTTCCTCTTTTGTATGCAAGGAAGTGGATATGACTGGACACGCAAGTACTCTCTGTGGGCTGTCCTAATTGGGGTGAGTGTCTGTCACCGGGCAAGAGAAAATATTTTCACTGAGCACATATGCCCCTTGGTAGGATGCCGGTGCGCTGTTGGTGGTGGTGGCGAAAGGATTGTTGTGTCCGTGGGCCATCTGGTTGGGGTTGTTTTGCTGTAATTGCATGTTTTGCGGGGCTGGGGTGATGGAGTGTGTTGTAACTCAGTGGTGGAGGGGGCTGTTGTGCTTGCTGCAGGGGCTGTTCATCTGCCCCTTGAGGAAGGCTGTGTGGGCTTCCCAGGTGGGGGTGTCCACATTGTAGTAAACTGTATTAAAGTTGGTTATATTGATAATTTCCACCTTGCCTGCTGCGGCATTTGCGCAAAAAGTGGCCCCACCTCCCACACGACTAGCATTGCCCGGGGTTCCCTCCCCTTGGCCCTTGCCCCCATATCCACCTCCCCTCTGTCCCTAGAACTCACCTATCCTCTTGCAGTCCTTTCTTGCCACCGGGGTCCCATGTATTGCTCTTCTCCTCCCCACTATTCCTGCCCGTTGTCTGCCCACATTGCAGCCATCCCTGCCTGTGTTGCTACATACAAACACTTCCCTCCTACCCTGGCTGCTCCAAGGGCACAGCTGCTGTGACTGCCGCGACCTTCACCAATTTCATCTGTACCAGTTTCACTTCTTCAGCTAATCTCCTCTGAATTGTTTCCTTGTCCCTCTCTTTGATCCTCCTACAGTGGTGTACTATAATGCTCTGAATCTCAGGCCAGCCTTTAGCTTCTATCCCTGCTATTTTATCAAGGGCCTTCTGTACTTCCTTTGGAAGGCCTTGCTTAATTATGAAGTAAAATAGGGAGGTAGACTGGTCCCACGCGCCGCCTGTCTACACGCGCCACATCTCCTGCATGCAAAGAATTAACTGTGCATCATCTTCCTCATCCCCCATAGTGCAATGCATTATGGAATGTAAATCGGGGTATCTGGGAAGGTCCTCCGCAGGGCATCCCATACCTGTTGTCAGTTCTGATTTTGGCTTTGAGAGTGTGAGTAGGTTTAGTTCTGGCTTTAAAAGGGTTGTTTGGCTGATTAGAAAAGTTAAATTGGTTTGAGCCTTAACTGTTTTGATTACAGAGTGAGAATAAACCACTCCAACATCGAGGTGAGGGACTGGGTTCTGATTGGTCCAGTTAGTCACCTGTTGGGCCTGACAACATTCTAAACTGCCTTTCATCGTCCAGAAAAGTCCAAGAAGGTCCTGTTTATTTGACTCTCAAGTTGTTAAGGCTTTAGTGTTCATATATTAGTTATGGAACTAGAAAATAAGATTTCTGAGCAACAACTGCGTGGGACAAGACAACCAGTACTGTGTGGTGGGAGTGCAGCGTTTTGTTTAATTCTATGAAGAAAGGTTTAACTTCTGGAAGGTTAATAAAGACAATCTGGAAGGATCTCAAAGATTTGTTAGTTTAGGTATTTCATTAGGAGTCTTTTCAAGTGAGCCTTGCCGGTTGGTATCAACCCTTTAATGACTTTTGAGAAAGTAAATGAATTACGTTTCAAGAAAAGTGCTTCAATTTTCCAACATTCGCATAGCTCTCAACTCACCCGCTTTTGGCGGGTGTCACCCGCCTTGCAAATGGCTGACTCACCCGCCAGGCCTCCTGCACGCCCATTCATTCCAATGGGCGTCTCACCCGCCAGAAACAAAATCGGGTGATTTCACCTGCCTTTGCAAGACAATTGGTTGAGAGCTATGCATTCGTCTACGTTCATGAACTGTTTGATTGAAGAGATCAAATGCTTTTCAGTCACAATTAGCAATGTGAAGTGAAAATCTGCACAAGATTTATAAATAAGTTGGAAAAGTACCGGTAAAATGTTTGGAAACAAAAACTGTTTTGATTACTGCATAGCGCGCTTGAGGGAATGCTCAGTCTGGCCGTATGAGGAAATTCCTCAGGGCGCATGCGCTAGGCCGTAGGGATAGTTTTTCTAGCTGACCTAAAGTGGACAATTCCTGATTGCGCATGCGTGAGGTCGTAAGGAGTAGTGTCCCCTGTTTTCCGAAGTTTGTAGTGCACATGAGTTTTCAGTTAGTGCGCACTTTCAGTCTGAAAGGGAGACAGATGCAGCTTTATAAGGCAAGTCAAGTTATTTTGGTAAACGTTCTCTTTAAATTAGCGTTTCTCTGTGTGTTATGCCAATCAGGTGAGCGCGCATGCTTGTAGGGCCTGGGTTAAGCCTGCATAGGAAGCCATAGAGATAAAAGTGTACGTACTATCGCATGTGCGCAGTGTAGCACATAATCTTGATGAACTAGGCAAGTATGCATAATCTTGATAAATGTGTTCAGGGGCATCTTTGACAACAGTCTGTTAAACAATATGAACACACTCGGAAAACCAAGGTGAAGAAAAACTAAACTATCACAGCAAGTTCGTTGTTTCATTCAGACATCTTTTACAAGGAAGAACTCCATGTTTAATGAAGAACCTTCATGAGTTACCAGTCATAAAAAATACTAATTTGGAGAATACTTTCAGAGTGTCTAATAACTCAAGAGTGTACCTCGTTAGCCAGTTGAGGTGCTCAAAGTGAAGGTATTTCATACTCATTGAAGCCATGAGAACATTTCAATAAATTGCAAAGATGTCCTTCATGATAAAATCCAGTCCTCTAAGCAAGAGGCAGAGGACACACAGGTATGAAAATTAATTGAGGACAGAAAGGAAGGGAATAGTGAGTGATTGGTATGCTAA
This sequence comes from Ambystoma mexicanum, assembly GCF_040938575.1. Lineage (NCBI taxonomy): Eukaryota > Metazoa > Chordata > Amphibia > Caudata > Ambystomatidae > Ambystoma > Ambystoma mexicanum. Next base: position 776,102,470 of record NC_090922.1, read on the forward strand.
GGTAATGTGTTCTCTGTTTATTCCTCTGCAGATTGGTGCCAGACTGAAGACCAGTATCTGTATCCATTTTTTATTTTCTCCACTTCCCCCTACCCCTGAAGTAGTAGGAACTTCAGCAGTTTTCTAATCAGTTGTTGATCACACTTTTTTGGGAGACCTTGGGATTCAGCAGCTTCCGCGGACTGGACACTAACAGGACTGGATACCTGTGCTCTAACGTTATTGAACGATGCCCCATCATGAGTGCCGTTAATTAATGTCACACCTGGAAACCTACCTTCACTCACACAGCATTTGCTTGGTCACCTACCGCATCCACCAAGATACTCATAATGTTTTTATCACCAGGGGCACACCTGCCATGTTTTTCTCAAAGGAGTAAATCCATTTTCCCACACCTGCTGTTAGTGGGAGGAGGGACTTGAGGAGGTTGTATTTATCCATCTGCACCCAGGGTATATAGTGAAGTCGTCCCGCTCCCTTATGGATAAGGAGCATCTGTAGTTTTGAATTTACCTTCCCTCTGTTCACCTTTGTTCCTTTCTTTTTTGCTAAAACCATTCTTCCCATTCTGTCATGGAGCCTCCCATCCCATATCTCTGCCACCCAGCACCCCCCACCCCCAGCACCTTCTTTGGATTAATCAAAATCCTTCCAGTACTTTTCATCTCTTACTGATGCCACAGTGTCATACCCCAAGCTATACATTTCTCCTTCTCGCTCCACTCATTCTGTCTGTATGGGTGCATTGTCAATCTTAAAGCGAAAGTCTCCCAAAGTCTCCCAATTTCCAACCGTCTTCAAGTATGGGAGTTGAATCTTTCCTTGGTTGGGGCCCTCCCACAGATAGTTTGTGTCATGACAACTGTTAGGAGGCACAAGCTGTGTCACAAGCTGTGCCACAAACAGGCTACCACTAGAACCCTGTGGGCCTTAAAACCACTGCAAAAGGGCTCCTGGAGCCAGGTAAGGAGGGACTGTTCAAGCTAGATCCCTTTTATGTATATGGGCCTTTAAATCCAACATGGAAGCAACCGCATGGCTCAGTTCCTGTGAACCAAACCATGCGGTCTAGGGTCTTGAGTGTGGCTGGGGCCTGGGACTACTTTACCTGGTACTATTTTACTTGGCTTCGCGTTATTCTGCAACTAGCAGCGTGACGCTCACCGTGTCCAGCTCCTGGTCTCCAGCAAACTCCTGCAAGAACAAGGTTATTCCGGCTTACCTGAGAATTCACCATCCAGCACTCAGCATCTCAACCGGGCTGCAATCCGTGAAAACCGAGAGAAGAAGAAACATCACTCACCTGTGAGTACTAGCTTAGGACTTCCAGCGAACCATGACCTGCAATAAAGAGAACAGAAAAACAATAGTCTCACCTGAATTCCAACGTGCTATGCCGCGCGCTTCCATCCGGAGCACCACAGCAACATCCTGCAAAGGAAAAGGAGACATATTCAGGTTCGCTTTCTATATTAAACAACCACACAGCGCTTTACTTACCTTAATGGATTCTGGGGGTCAGCTTTCTTTTCACTGCTCTGTCATCCGCTCACAGCACCACAGCGGCCTGTGAGAAGAGGAAGAACAAAACACAGGTTAGCTTTAAGAGACAATGGGCCTCATTACGAGGTGGGCGGTAAGGGTTAACAGGCACCGCTAAGGAGACCGGTGCTGGTAAACCCTTACTGCCCTATACCGAGGTCCCTTAGCGGGTCCCGCTATGGACCCCTGGTTTTACCAGGCACCCTTAGCGGGAGCCGCTAAGGGACCAGGGAGCTAATAACGGGCCCACTAATAGCTCCATCCCCATTGAGCCCTATGGGGGCTTGAATGGGAATGGGGAATGGTTCTCGGAATGGGGACTTACCGGGTCCTCCAAGGTTGGATTGACCCGGTAGGTCCCTATTTCGAGAACCCGGACCCGGAACGAGGTAAGGGGGTAGCCATGGTGCCAATAGCACCATGGCTACCTCCTACCTCGTAATGAGGCCCAATAAAGGCACAGCGCTTCGCTCTTTCTCTTACCTAAAAACGTGCCTCTCCATCGGGCACGCCAACATCAAGACCTTCACACCTGAAAAGAAGGAGATAAATACTTTAACGAATTCCCACCATAAAAAGAACAAAGACTTACAATTAACAGACCTACCTGCCTATCAGCAGATTCAGGGTCACAGCAGGCCTTGGCCCAAGGAAGGTGTACTGCACCAGTGAAACAACTCGAACGTCAAGCGCCCCTGCACAAGAAAGGCAGGACGGATAGCTAACCCTACAAATAACTGAGGTCAGAAAGACCCCGTGGGAAGGGGATCGGTCAGAGGCAGGTCGGAGATTCACCCATTAGAGACAGTTCTCACAAATCCTCCCTTCTGTAATTGCATATTCATTATTCAGCACCGGGCAACTATGCATCAGGGGTTCCAGATCTCAGAGCCTTCCGGACACCTCGGGGGATATCAGGTGAGCGTAACATCGTGCTGATTCGCATACTGCTCGTAATCGGGCTAGTTCGGTATGGGTTATGGTTAGTGCTACCGCAAGATCTTGGGTAATTACTCCAGTGTGAACAGGGGTGGTGGTAGATGGGTCATACGGAGGGGGTGGGGCCGTACCTGGGGCAGCAGGAATGCTGTCCCCTGATACATACTTTGGGTCGGAGTAACTTTTCACAAAGGCTGATATGCAGGGAAATTTCTTCTCTGTGAAAGTGAGCTAAAGACTTGGTAGAGTCTCTCCCAGGGGTTATTCACCCAAGAACAGGTCATTGGGCTGTGTTCGTGCTGGTAAAGAGATTCCCAGACCTCCCTTTGTTTTGAGTAACTTTTCACTGGCCTTGTGAGTAATGGGTAAATCTTCTTCGGCTCCTGCTCCACTGTCTCCGTATCCCTCCCGTCTCCCAGCCCCATTGTCAGCATTTCTAGCCCTTGCAATTTAAACTCACGTGCCCTTTTAATTGTGGCAGGAGTTTCTTTGAACATACTCGACAAATCTAACACTCACTTCTGTTTTGGAGCTGTTTTCCCTTATATTTTGCTGTCAAAAATGTGGTCAGGTGTTCTAATGGTCCCTTATCAAAAGACCCGTTCTCTGGCCAAGCATGTGATAGTCCCTACCCCTTTGTTTCAGTAACCCATTGATTATGGTATTTTTTAATTTGCTCACTATACAGAGGGAGATGCTTACAAATATGGGACAGCGGATTATCCATTCCCGTTACTGAGGACCTTTCACTGGTGTACTGTTCCCCCAACTCTTGTAGGCCCTTATCTTCCCTTGCCCTCTCTGTTATTCCTGAGGCCTTCTTTCTGGGATAGTCACTAATATCTTAGACCCTGTGCCTTAACATCACAATACACTGTACAATTACATACAAAGCAAACAGAACATCTTAAAAACCAACAGAAACTACCCAAGAACAATGAATGAACAACATGTACCCCACAACATATACCCCACCCCCTTTCTTAGAGCATCTTCATTTCTCACTTACTCAATACTCACATAACCTCTGCCCCTCCTGGGACTTCCTCCACATATTATAAAAACACTGAACATAATCAGCTAAAATAACAAGCTAAAACAACAACCACTACCTATTCCTGAGCCCCCTAAATATGTGGGGCTCCTACTTATGTATCTTTACTGATTCTCCACACTGATCGGGACCGTGCACCATAGCACCGCCTTCTACCTCCTTTCAGAGCTAGGTTCCTGTATCTCTCTTTATAAAATACTAATGGCCATAAAAAAGGCAAGCGCTTCACTTCCGACAATCACACTATTCATTCACATCCAACCTTTGTGTGTTTCCTTCAATCATGTCGCTCTATATTCCCCACAACCCAGCATTTGTTTTTCCTTGCAAGGATTAAGTCTATGGTGGGTGTTCTGGAATGGTCAGTATGAGGAGGTCAGATGGGTATCAACATGAAAGAGCCTAGGGTCGGGGACTGGTGGGCCTTGGTCTGGCAGGGTTGGGGTTTGAGAGGGCATGGGCAGTTTTGTGTAGATGGATTTGCGCTTGTGCTGTGGCTTGCTTCGATCTCACACTCTGCAGAGAGCACATTCTGGGGACGTGAAGCTAAGCAATTGCAACAATAAATGATTGGACTTCCGTGAGAACAAGGCTTGTGTGGATCTGGCAAAGAGGGGGATGGCAGTGCCTAGGGCTCTCTGTGTGAGTTGCTGGGGATTGGAGAGCTGAGTTTGGCAGAGGGATTATTTTTACACCTAGTAATAGATGGCGTCTGTGTCAGTGCAAAATAGTGCCTAGTTTCGGCGTTATTCATATAGATCTCTATGTTGTATCATAACAAGATGCACCATGGGGGTGGGGGTGTCCCCCCCCCTTGGCTAACTGGTCATCTATTTACCATGGGGGGGCTAGGGATAGGATTGAACCATCTCCATTCCATCAATAGGCACACAGGAGTGGTTGGGGAGGGTGTGTTTTGAATTAACAGACAAATGGTTGCTCAATTCAGAGCCTGGTCTGGACCTGTGCTTCGTTGTATGCCACCTCCTCTGCCGTCTGTGGATTCCACACAGTGCCATCAGCCATGGTAGCTGGGGGTGTCTAAAGTCACCATGAAGGGCAAATGTCATAGGTGTCAGTTACAAAATATTGTGGATGTACTGCTTTTTATGACAGCATATTGATAGACAATAAGACACCACAGTACTTTAATTTGGAGTCATTCACTTCAGGGATACATTTACTTTGTCGTGTAACACCATGCACACAGCTCACGGCCAGCACTCATCAACTTTCAGGGTCTGTGGCTGGATGCCATGGTGCATGTGCTGGGCCTGTGCATTTCTCTCCTGCATGTGTCATGATTAGTTGTACTTCTGCAGATTTGTGTTGTCTGCGCCTTATCCAAGATGGTTTCATATAAATGGTTACACGAGTACATGCCATTATGTCTGCCAGTATTGCATTCCATTGTTCCGTATTGCACTGTTGTGTTAGATGTATAGGGATGTATGATGTTGCATTGTGGTTCCTGTGTGTGCTGCTAGCCTGTCAGTGCAATATGCATTGGTGAGTTACTACAGCATTGTCATTCATGTGTGAGTTTGGTGGGTTGTCCCCCACCCCACCTTCACAAGGCATTTCAATAGTGCTTTGAAATTAGTTTGAGTGATGGCACTTTTACTCACCCAATATCCACGTCCATGGCCCTCTGTGCCTCTCAATGCATCAACGCTGTGTGCTATTCTGCAGGACCATGGCATCATGTGTAGAACCAGGGAAGTGGGCACAACAGTGTGTGCGATCACAAGATCAGCATCGCAGGTGACCTGGATATTCATGGACTGATACTGCTTCCGGTTGCAGTATTTTGGATGACCAGGGGGCCACCAAAGCCACATGGGTGCAGTCCAGAGCAGCACATACATTGGGCAGGTGGGCTGCTGCATAGAAACGTGACTTTGTGACATTGATCTGTGGTGGGGTGGTGGGCAGGGAGATATGCCAGGAGGCATGGGATAGGAGTGCTTCAGTCACCTGAACAAGCACATGTGGAAATGTGGCCTGGGACTTGCCATGCAGCATGCCCACAGTGTGCTGAAAGGTGTCAGTATTAAGGAAGTGTAGGACTGACACAAGCTTCAGCAGTGGGCGGTTAGGCACTTCTGATATTGATACTGCTCTGTGTCGTCATGGATCAACGTGGCTAGGTCAACGATAGTCTCCCTGTTCAGCCGGTACAGAGTAATCAGCTAGGTGTCAGTTGCTGTCATTGGTGAGGGCCTGACCCGGGGAATATGCCCTCCCCTTTCATGTCATTTCCTACTCCTCTTCCTCCTCTCTGCGCCCTGCATCCTGTGCTTTTGTTCCTGCCTTTGCAGCAAAATGTGGAGCAGCTGCATGTTTAAGTTCGAAATGTGGCAGGGTCAGGTGCGGGCCTTACATGCCCTTTCTGAGTGGATTGGGTACACCCGTGGCTTAATTTCCATCACATGTATGCATTTACCATCTTTTAGGTGGAGATAACAGTTCTGTTTTTTGGGTGGAATTACTACCCAATGTCAGTGGTATTTCAGCATTCTTTCAACTTGAAATATGGCAAAAATACCGTTTTGGATTCCACTGGTGCAAATTTTGGCTTTATGGTAAAAGTGGCTGTAATACCGTTACCATAGCAAACCAAAAGGGGTGATCCAGCCATCACCTCTTTGTTTTTGTTTTGCCACCCTAAGCAGGACCGGTATGACCAGACATGGGCCCTGTGCCTGTTGGGCCTAGAGACTCAAGCTACACCTCACTGATGACACCGAAGGAGGCTGAAACATTTCTGGGGATGCCTGTGGTCTTGAGCAGCAAGGATGTGACCTAGCAGTTCAGGCTGGTTTACCCCTTTGGAGGTGGGATCAAGCCTGATTTTCATATGGTCTTTTCCCCATTCTGTAATGAATTAGCAGGTGAAGAACAATGATCGGGAGGGTTGCCCAGAGCAATTGCCAGAGGTTTACGATTAATTTGAAACCTTCCAGCAATCACCTCTTTGTTTTTGCTTTGTAACACTGTTACCACCACTTTTACTGCATACCTTGAAACAACAACCCAAAAGTTCTAGTCAAGCAACCTGTCATAAGATGAGTGATACCAAAAGACAGGACCGGGCAGTAAAAGCTGGTTTACACTTCTAGAACGTTAGACTTTCAAGCATCTTGTTGATTCTTATACAGTCAGGTTTCTTTGATGCATTAACCATGCTTTTCTGGGCATCTGCTCTTTATCAATGCCCATTCCGTTTGTGTTTATATACACTTTTTTTGATTTCTAAAACTCAACGATTGCCTTCAGCGTCAATGTTCTTTACAGAAGCACATCAGTGTTTTACTTAGCAGCTTGTAAACCATCTGTGATCTTCCCACTACTTCACATCGAAGAGTTTTTGAAAGACAGCTTTGTCGGCTTTTTCCATAAATCATTACTACAGTTTGAAATTAATCTTATATAACATTAGTTTAGTATTTTAAAACTTTGAAGTCACCTTGTATACTTTCTGGAGTAATAAAAACAGCCAATTGAATATGCAACCTTGTTGAAGCAAGGGGTTTTGACTGTTTTGTATTTATATTGTTCTGGACATTTTTTTCTGTGAGTGCAGGTTCATGTTTTTCATTTGTCTCCATGGCATTGCGAGTTAGTACCAGGTTGAACATGCATTAACCGGTCACGTGGAAGAAGTGGAATTGCTGTGACTATGGGCCTCATTACGGCTTTGGCGGTAGCCATGACGCTATTGGCGGCATGGCTGCCTCCAAAACCGGGTCTGGGTTCCCTGAATGGGGAATTACCAGGCCATTCCGAGTTAGGAGGGCCCGGTAATTCCTCCCTCAGGGAACGCGGGGCCGGACCTTCCCCATTCCCATTGGAGCCCCCATAGGGCTCAATGGGAATGGGTGCAGGGAGCTAACAACGGGCCGATTACGACCGGCCCGTTGTTAGCTCCCTGGTCCCCTTGTGGGTCCAGCGAGCAGACCTCGTAATCAGGCGGAATGGGAATAACGGGTCCGAATCCATTAGCGGACCCCATTAACCCATTCAGCCTGACTCGTGTCAAATAACGAAAATCGATTATAAATTGGGCTCTGCTTAGCATGGAAAAATGTGTCTGCAATTGGTACATGATGAGTACCTGGGCATGTGCAGCTTTATCTTGCATTTGTTAACTATACTTGACATGATGTGAGGCTATAACTGCCATATGATAGTACCAACTGCCCTTAAGAGCCAGGACTGGTATTTAAAGACTGTGCCCTGGCCTATGTTGGTTCTCCTGTGTATCACCCTGTCATCACCCTGTCATGAGTGGACCTATGGCACCTCAAGACAACATTATAGTTAATAAATGATTGGTATCATCTATTTTTTGTTTTTTGTTTTTATACAATTGAGTTTTGTCTGCTTTAATAACTACATGTTATTTTGTTATTTCACACTTACTGTTGGTTTACATCTGTGATGTCATCAGAGTCTAATGTCATGTGGCATTTCTTCCTGTGCTGACATTAGGGATGAGGTCAGCAATGAAGTGATGTAATGTCCTGTGGTGTCATTAATGAAGTGTCACATCTTTTACCCCTAGTATTTTGGTGAAATAATGTCTCCTTTCTTAAAGGTTACATTCCCTCATGAGCAGTGAAAATATAATTTGTGATTGGTTGTTCATGATCTTACTACCGAAATGTATTCTGGGATGATTAAGCATGCACAATACTCCTATATGAATGCATGCTGGAGTGTATTACATGGCCTGCGGTAGCGGCCATGCAGTTATGGTTAATTTGCTAAACCCATGGGAAGAGCACTATTTGGCAGCGTATAACTTCGCTCCCCGTGGACGGTGAGGTTTGGTCAAGGGGGGCAAAATTTCTTTTTTTCCCATAGACTGAATGGAGAAAAAAAGCCCAAACCGTTGAATGGATTTTCACCAAATTTGTGGCAGGAGTGGCGGCTTGGTCCTGAAAGCATGCTTATGTAAATTTGGTGAAAATCCGTCCAGTAGTTTTTTTTTAAATGACCAAAAATTGGGTCTAAAAAACTTGTGATATCTATGTCAGCTCCACGGACACACTTCCCTGTTCACTCCGTGGACTGGACACTGATTGGATAATAGGCTTGCATTGTGTCCTCAGATACGTGACATGTTTGCTGATTGGTTGGGGTGAAGCATGAGGTGCATCACATTCTTTCTCTGTGCTCGGCATATTGGATCCGTGGACATCCGCGGACAGCGCAGCATGGAACTGAACATAAATCCAATTTTGGGGAGTGTGTTGGTGTGTAGGAGTGCTTGGAGAGGTTGGGGGAGTAAGAGATGGGTCAAATGATGTATTTGTTTAGGTGGGAGAAGGCTGAGATGTGTTTGCAGTGTCCGGGGTCACCGCTGTTATCCGCAGACTTACTCAACACTGGGCACCGTGTTTAGTAACCTGTGTTTCTTCATTAAACCATTGGGTCTGTGGGAAAACAATCAATGCTGGATTAAGAAAATACTTTCTACATTGTGGTACAATATATTTCTTTCATTGATTTCAGTAGGAGGAATTTAATAGGTGTATGGTTTTTGATTTGGAAGTGGTGGTAGTATTGTTGCAATTAGATAGCAGTTGGTGTATTCTATTTGTTTATTTTTCTATTTTAGTGGTATTCATCTATCTGGTGGCTTGTTGCAGATTTTTGGGGTAGTTAGATACCTATGGGCGTATTCTAACTGTTTATTTCTTGTTTCATTTTGTGGGATTCATTTATCTGTTTGTTTGTTGCAGAATCCCGGGGCAATTAGACACCTGTTGGCATATTCCAACTGTTTATTTCTTGTTTCATTTTAGTGGTATTCATTTATGTGTTTGCTGTTTGCTTGTTGAATAAACTTGGGGCAATTAGATACCTGTTGTAACTGTGCATAGTTTTGAAGTTTAAGTTTTGTTTATGTTCATACACAGATTAACTATTACATTTTGGTTTTAAGAATATTCAGTAAGCATTTACAAGATTTGCTGGTAATCTCTGTTTTAGAGTAATGATACTATCATTACATTCAAGCAATCCACATTTTTTTTTATATATCCGTGTAGTGACCTGCATTGGTCATGGCTCCTGCGTGGTAGATTATACCTATTGTTGTAAAGGTTTTCTTACCAAGTGAATCTTGCCCATGTGTGAATCCAGTCAGTTTGCAGCTGTTTTTGGTACCATCTGCATTGTAACGTAAAAGCATACTATTATATATTATTTGTAAGGTGGAGCACTTATCTGAATTGCAGGTAGTACATAATCTGCTATGGTTTGCATTTCGTACAAGTTCCTGAAGTGGAATGGTTTCACGGTTAGGTATGGATACATATATGAAGCGTTCATTTGGAACTTCTTCTTGTGTGACATGGCTGCAACAAGTGCATGTATGTTTCCTCATGTATGAAATCTGGAAGATTTCATTTATAGGTATGTTTTTGTTTTCTAGTACTTGTTAAGTCCATTAGAAATTCTTGTGGATCTTCTTGTGTGGTTATAGTGAATTTGACCATTCCAATACAGTAGTCCAATACATGCCTTATTCCAGAAACACTTTAAGTGTTGTCAGGATTGTTGGTTGCATTTCTATGAAGGACTAACATATGCAAACACAATTGGTCTGTCCCGCATAAGTAAATGTTATCAATAATTGGTGGCAATTGGAATAGAATATTAATTGCTACATTTGCGTAGCAATTTACACCAGTTGTATTTGAAAATTTGAATGGATCTGACAGTTCTGTGTCCAACTCATTTGTTCGGAGTGTGCATTGTTTCTTTGAAAAGGTAGTTGACTTTGTTTGTGTGGTACATTCTTCTTTGGTTGTGGTCCTTGATGAAGTAGTAGCTTCTTTTAATTTCTTTTGAGGAATTGTTGTGAGATCCTGCATAATTTGAGAGTGAAGTAGTTTTCTTTTAGAAAGTTTTGCTTTTTGAGGAACAGGATAGGTTTTTAGATGGGGCTGTAGAGTGAACACAGTCTATTGTATTCTAGAATGCAAGGAATATCAGCATTTACTTTACTTGCATCAAAGTTGTTTAGAAATTGTCCGTCAAGTGTACATAAGCATGATAGTGCTATATAGTTCATGCCCTAAACACTGTGCTAGAATGTCTATCAATGCTTTATCTACGGTAAGACTTTGTGATTTGTGAATGGTGACTGTGTATGCTAGAGTTAGAGAAAATTGTTCTCTGCGTACATACATGTCTTTGAAAAGAAGGAAGCGGGATGTTGAGCGTCCTATCCTTTTAATCTCTGATAGTTTGTCCAAGAGAATATTTGTCTAAGGGAATATTGATAAACTGAATGTTGTTGCCATGTGGGTATGTTTGAAAGCCAACAACTGTACCAAGAGCTCCATTAACTAGTCCTTGGTCCACGTCAAGGTTATGTTTAAGCAATTAGCCTAGTTATGGCCTGTTGAAAAATGGGTAGTGTCATATCATGTATATCCAATTTGTCTGTGGAGCAAATTTTAAGTATAGATTGCATTTCTTTTTTTAACATTGTTTCATTCAATTTTGAACAGCTTACAAGAGTGGCATCAAGGACATACAGTTTACATTTTCGTGTGCTAATTGTTCCATGACATCAGTAGTACATGAGTTATGGCCATAGAGTGCATGGATGTGCCTGGTTTTCAATATAGATTGTGCTTCTTGAGATAGTACACCAACTCAAATACTTTTCAAAATGTTGCCGTATGTGAGGTCTGCAGACTGACGCATGTTTTCAGTTAATTCTATGTATTGGAAATGTTGGCAAAGGTTGACATTTCCAATGCTGCCAAGAGTTTTACGCCATAGTTTGTGCCCTAATGTTTTAAAATAGGTTCACCTTTAACTGGTGTTAATTGAAGAAGATATCAGAAAACTATAATGTGTTTTCCGCCATAGTCTGTTTTCAGGACCTCTTGTAATCTCAGGTGAATGAAGGCTAACATTTGATTGGAAACCAAGCTTACCTCATCTATTAGCAGCATTTTTATTTGTTTGAAAACTCTGCGTAGTTCCATAGCTGTTTCTGGAGAAAGTTTGCAATAGTCTCATTTGTTTTGGCGTTTTACTGGAAGGAGTAGCAATCGGTGTAAAGTGACACTGCCAATGTTGTAGGCAGCTAAACCTGTGGGGGCAGTTACAACAGTGACAGTTTGTTGTTTGTCATTTGTTGGAGGAACTTGCTGATGATTTTGATTAATAACGTTTTTCCCGAACCAGCTTGACCACTCACGTATAACAGTATAGGTTTGTAGTCTTGGCAGGTGCAATTTTTACTTTTATGCTGCACACCATGCTCAATTTGTTTTGCTATTTCTTGGAAAATGCTATGCTGCTCATTGTTTAGTTGTGATTTTAGCAGAGCAAAGTCTTCTGTAGATTGCTCATACTGACATATGGTGTTTTCTACTTCTGTCATGGCTAATTCTGCCTCATTTGTTATTAGTGGTTCTCCAAGTGGTTCTTAGCTTCCTGTTACAGAAGGTTGACTACTGTCAGGAGTGTCCACATCTAGTTGCACCTGGAGTTCTTCTTCTTGTTGCTGTTCATTGTGAAACATTGTTTTGTACCGTGTAAAGTATATGTCTGTTATATAGTGCTTTCATTTGATTTGAAAACATCTTCATAGGCGTCTTATGTATCTAGTTAATCTTCTTCTTTTCTCCATGGTTTAAAAAGTTGTAGCAGGGACATGTAATACAGTTCTTTATGTTGAGGAGTTTTTAATGACAATTTGATATGATTAATTAAGCTTTGTTTGATAAGTTTCACTAAGCTTCCTTCACAATTTTCCACTCTGTATCTACCTTTCTACTCATCTGGTTTAGCATTATTTATGTATGTGAAGTTTTGGGCTATGTGTTATAGACACATGGTTTCCAAAGTGGTACTCCTGTTTGGGTAGTATGTACCTAGTAAATTATTTTTCAAAATATCTTGGCTGTTGGGATCATTTTTGGCTATTCGTTCTATATCATTAAATGATTTCAGAACTCTTTATCTAGATTTAGCAGGACCAAGGCTTAGCCATACTATATTTTCAGATTTTCCATACAAGGCAGTGCCAGTTAAACGGTCTGCAGCTTCATAGCAGCCACATTCTCTATAGGAGAGCATTTGTATGCCTAAATTGTACAATTTCTGTGATAGTGTTTTGTCAGATGATATGTCATCCCAGAGGTTTTGGACCTCTGTTTTTTCTGCTTTGGTTAAGTAGGCTGTAACATATTGTGTAACTGCAGTGGAATTCTCTGCAATGTACTACACATCTATGTTTGCATTCCATATGAAGGCAATGATTGCATTGTAATTATTGATGTATTTTGATCCTTCTGTTCTTTTTATGCAATATGTGTTCTTAGGTGATTTACCTTTGACACTATGTCTAAATGAAGACATGAAGTTGTTTACTTGACCTGTTGTTGAAACTTTGTTTTTATATTTGTGACAATACATTTGTGTCTTTGAAATTGTCAAATTTGTGCATGAAGCTCACTATGTGTCGTTTGTGAAGGCATTTCACAAGTGACACACTTTTGGTTGAACTGCAAAACAGTGGCATCACTGTCCTGACCAAATTTAGGAGAATCTTTAATCCACAAAAGCATATTAATGTGTGGTGCTTCTCTGGTTTGGTATTCTTTTCTCCAAAAGAAATGTTGCACTTCTCAGAGGGTACGAACAGTTTTATTACAAATGAAGTGTAGCACAGCAATGAAGTGATGATGGAAATATCTTGATACATTTACGGATCTAAAGAGCAGAGTTCTCCGGGTGTTTTTATATCTATATTTGTTTTGTTTTTGTTTGCTATGCATAGGAAATCATGTCAATCTTCAAATGCATTGTCTGCACAACTTAATGTCACAAACCAAGTGGGTGGGCCAAGGTTTCTTATCATACAGCATACATCTCTGTGATGTCGGAACCAGTATTCTTTAGTATTTTTGTAGTAATTGCGTAGCTGACATATTTTGAAAATGGCTACCTGATTTCAATGTGTGTGCAACTCCGTAGCATAGAGTTGCTAGTTCACTTTCAAAGAGAAGGTGGAATACGTATTCCACGTTTTGTCTAAATCTTGGGTCTTCAGAATACATTCATAAAGAGCAGTATTATGATGCTGTTATTTGTGTGGGTCTATCATCGTACCTTCCTCCTTTTCCAGTAGGAAAGAGTAGAGGAAAGGCACTTGCTTGTATACTTTTTCCCATATGCTGATTGGAGATCCTTTGGCTTATCGCATTTGGTACGTTTCCAGTGCATCATCTATGGTGTCTTTAGAGTGTAATGGGTGAATTGTATAATGGTCTAAAATATTGGATTCAGTAGCAGGATCTAGAACTTGAAATTGACCAGTTTCTGATAAGTCTTGAATTATTTCAGTGTTTTCCCTCAGGTTTTCTTCAATATTTATTTCTTTGCAGTATTATTTGTTGTCTTTTAGATATTGCAGGGCTTGTCTAACTTTGTGTAAATCCACGAGTTGTTGCCAAATTTTTGTTGTCTTTTGTAGGTATGCCATTTACTAAGATAATTAAAGATTGATCAATTGGACGTTGCACTCTCCGAGTGTGTACGTTTTCTATGAGATCTAGTGGCAAGTAAACTACTTTGCCACAAACGCCTTTCGGAGGGAGGTTGTTTAGCTGTTTTTGGGTGAAGGCGTATTATTGCTTGAAATGGATGCACTGTTTGAATTATGATGCTCTCATACAAGTTAAGTTGTTGCAGGGGTTTTGGTAGTGGGTCTAATTCCAAGTTATTTGTGATAGAATGTGAAGGTGTTTGGTTGTTGTCAAGTTTTGCAGTGCAGTAACTGCAAAGTATTAAGGTGTCAGTAATTACATATTTGTTTTCTGCTATAAGATAGAGAGCTAATTGGAACCACGTGCAACCTTCATTGTCTTCTATTTTGTACATTATGTCTATAGTTTTTGTGCTATTCTTATAAAAAGTCCCGTGGCAACACACACACATACATGGTTTGGTACTTCAGCAGATGTACTTTTAAAATGTAGTATTTCTTTTTTGTATGTGTAGTAGAAGTTTGCCATCTGTAAAGTTGTTGCTAGTCTTTTGTAAAGCAATTGCACTTTGTAAGTGGTTTTTACTTCCAAAATATTTTCTCTGGATATGCTCTATTCCTATGATCTATTTCTTTGAGTAGTTCTTTGGCTGTACCATGTAGAAGATTGTTATTTAAATTGGCTAGTGCTAAAGCAGGAGTTTTGGCATAGTACAGTTTATGAACCAGATTTCTTATAGTTGAATGGTGTGTTGATATCATTTTGACATGGTGGAAGGTGCTTTTGCAAATAGGCCAGAAATGCAGGCTAATGAATGTCCTTGTAGTCCTGTGTATTTGCGCACTGGACAGCAGTCCATACTCTGTAACAGTTTTATTTTCAATATTTTTTGCAATGTTACACATTGATGTACACGCCCATTTGTAGACTGGACGCATTGGTTCAGTGGAATGGAGAGTTGATAGTAAGTTTTCTGGGGATATTTTTGTTAGCAGCGTTTCTTGTTCCATAATGGTATTCTTAAGTTTTTTATACCCTTGTCCACTGATATGTATGGCAATTGGGTTTATTTGCTTTTATTTGTATGCTTCTTCATTGAAATATGGTTCTGTGCTGGTGGAGTCCATTCACCTCCACAGATGTTTGCAAAGTTATGTTTGTTTATATTCCGTTTATTGAGAAGTCTCTATTGTAGTTTAGTACTTAGTTTTGTTAGTGGTTTAATTCTGTTTAAAACTAAAATAAATAATTTCCTTTTGAAAAGGATTGCACTGTCTATGAGAGATTCTAGGATTATTTTTCTATGGTAGGTTTTAAGGGTTGAGAGTGATTTCCCTCCTGTTTTTATAAGGTTCTGAAGGACTCTGTGGCGGACAATTATTTGCAAAATATTTTTTTTGGGTATGTTAACTTGTGGCTACATCGAGCTTTATAGGTGCAGTGCCAGCACTAGTAGTAGTTGCAGTCTTGTTAATCACTTTCTGTTTCATTTTACATTTTGAAAGAGGAGGCAAAGTTTCTTTACTGGAAGCTGTTTTTGTATCGCTTAGTGACTGTATCAGCTGTTTTGTTTGAATTTATTTGTACATATTCTGCTAGAGGTGGATGCTTATTTTGGACACTTTTATTTTGATTTTGTCTACTTCTGCGTTGCTTTCTACAGAGTTGCTTTTTGGTAGGCATTCTTTGGGGTCTCTTGGAGAAAAAAAGAAAGTGTGGGTTGGGATGTTGTGCAGTGTATGTGTGCTTTGTGCATGAGTGTCTGCGTATGATGGTAAGCATGAATGTAGAGGTGTATGATTGTGCAATGGGCTGTTACTTCAAGTCAGGAAGGCTATTCTCATATTTATGTGTTACTATAATGGTGTTCAGATGACAATACAAAGTATGCAGCTGATGAGGGGCAAGTAGTAATACTTAATCTAATGCTGCAGGGTTAATACAATTGTTTGTTCTACAATACTAGAATTCTACAGTGTTTTAGTAACAGTTAGAACATTATGGCAGTATTGCACTTACTTTTTTGGAAGGATGAGTTCTGGTTCGTACTTCAGACACTGCTGGTTTTCAAGAGAGTGGTCTTCACTGCAATTGTGAAAGAAAGAAAGAAAGAAAGAAAGAAAGGTTAGCAAATATGTGTGTTAATAGCGCTGTTGTTAATCTAGACATGATCTTTTTTTGCAGTAGCAGTGCTTTCTGATAACTGTGCATAGAATGTAGATGCACTTTCCTTTGCCTAAGTGCATTCTGTATATTTTACTTAGAATCTGTCAATTGAACGTGCTGGAGAAATGATCACAATAGTAAGCACACATAGCACACTTGGCTTTTTAAGACAGTGTTATTGGATGTTAGGAGATAGGAGAAATAACCACATACTCTTCTTGCTATTTATGCAGGGTAAATGGCAGGTACTGTGGGGAAAAAAGCATGCAATGTATGCATTTGTGAAGGTGTGGGAAGTAAAGCAGAAGGATTTGATGGGTTCAGCAGCTTATTACTCTCTAGGATAGTTGTAGGGGGAAGGTTCAAATAAGAAAACCTGGAAAAGTGACAATGGTACAAAGCAATTTTACCACACTGCAGGTGATTAGCAAACTACTGGGTGATATTATGGTGCTTGTAGATGGGAGAGTCTGAAATAAAGCAAGGGTTGCAATGAAGGGTGTGGTGCTTGCGTTGCAGTCTGAAGGGAAGGGGGAAGATGTTGTATGTGTTGGTTTACTACACTGTTTGTACATAGTTGTACATGTTTGATAGACATGACTGCATCTGTGTATAGTTGAGTGCTGTGGTAAATTGTAGAACGGAATGGGCAACCAGTTGGAATGAGAGAGCTTTCTAGATTGGAAGAACATTTGTAGAGACAGTGGTGTTATTTCAACTGGGAGCCTTTGAAAATGATATTGGCTATCTGTGTGCATGAATAAAGATGTATGTACTCATCCTGGCTGCGTGACATTTTATAACACACTACAAAGCCTTCTCCCACAATTATACTGTTATTTCTCTCATCTTTTAACATGAAATGACACTTTGTTAGACAGCTGTGTGTGTTGTGTCTGATTACTATTATAATCCTTTCTAAAGGAATTTCAAATGATAGATTGTGTAAAATATCCAGATTGTATAGAAAGGAAACTGTATGTACATCCTATGCACTAAAATGCATTAAATAATACTATAGTTGAATGTGGATAAATAGGTGACAGTGGTTACACAAATGACAGAATGAATGAAGGGAATAACAGTGTGCACATTACAGTTAGTAATATGGGTAAATAAACATTTGGAGAGCAGACAGTTTTGCAAGCAACACTTGATCATAGCAGATGGGAGGAATGACAGTGGGCCTCATTACAACCTGCCAGTCCGGGACCGTGCAAAATCCGTGACGGCGGTAAAAACGTTTCCGTGTCCGCAAGGTTGCGGAAAAACCGTCCGATTACATGCTGTCGGTCGCGCGCACCACACGGACTCGGAAACGTTGTTACCGCCGTCACAGAAAACCCCACGGAAATGGAAATAACGAAGCCACAAGTGGCGCAAAACCCGTTTCCGCCTCCGCCACCACGGACACGGAACCGGAAATACCATGATCGCCAAAACAGGAAACAGAGAGGCGGCCATCATATAAAAGCACAATCCATTGCCATCCAGAGCCAGCACAAGCACAATCCTAACTCTGAGAAGCCAAAAGGGACCACCAGCATGTCTGCCAGGATTCCTGCTCAGAGGCAGCGCAAACAGCGCTTCAGCGAGGCGGAGCTAACCGTCTTGGTGGAGCACATTGTGGACAATGCTGAGATGCTGCTCAGCGCCGACCAACGGCATGCCACACAGCAGCGGAGGAAGGAGTTGTGGGCCGAAGCTGCACGCAAGTGCACCGCCGTGGGCGTGGCAGTGAGGAGCGTGAAGGACTGCCACAAGCGTTGGGACGACCTGAGGCTGAGGGTACGCAACCTCATTTCCACGCAGCGCCAACGCAGCAGTGGGACAGGCGGAGGACCCCCTTCCCCACTGAGGCTGCAAGCATGGGAGGAGCATTGCAGCAGCGTCCTCCACCTAGAGGGAATCCATGGGATCGGGCAGGCTGAGGCAGGAGTGAGCCCACCTGCAGATGCCGGTAAGTGCCCAAACATGAATGCCACATGTAAATATGCAGTTGTGAGTACTGGGCCAAAGGACCCATTAACAACCCCCCCCCCCCCAGGCAGTGCATGTGTGGGCCAAAGGACCCATTAACAACCCCCCCCCCCCAGGCAGTGCATGTGTGACCCATCATGATCCGTATGGCAACCAATATCACTGAATGCAGACACCAGCAATCAGATGCATGTGACAAACACTATTCAATGTACAATCTTAATGACGCATGTGATGCACCCATCTGCCACCACAACAACACTAATTGCATGCCCTTTGTGTCCCCACAGCCGTTTCAAGTGACAGTGATACTGCACAACAGGCCAGCCAATCTGCATCGGCAAGTACACTAGCCACCGCCACCACACAGGAGGATGCTGCCGGCAGTTCTGCACCTCTGGCCACATTACCAGCCACTACAGATGTGCGGCAAACCACCACCACCGACATCCCCACCGTCTCCACACTGGCGGAGTCTAGACAGGTGCCACGGGAACCTATCATGGACACCCAACACAACACCGAAGGCAGCAGTACTGCAGAGGGGGCGGCCTGCAGCGATAACAGTGCCCCGCAAGAGCACTCGGAAATGGGGCCACAGGGGGAGATGCCCACATTGGAAGACCTGGGCTCCTTCCATGAGCTGGGGTTCAGCCCCACTTCACTGGGGAGTCCCATGAGGTCGCCCACCCCATCCATGGCCGAACTGAATGCCCGCATGCAGCAGATGGAGGACCAGCAGGCTACCCTCACCCAGCTGGTGGAGAGGCAGCTAGAGGAATCCAGGCTGCAGAGGGAGAGCTACAGCGCCTCAGTGCGTCGCCTGTCGAGGTCCATTGGACGCTTTGCGAGCACCATAGTGACCCTTGCACGCCATGTGCGGGAGGGCAACGACCACACCTCCAGGCTTGTAGAGGCCATCTTGGTTGGCCAACAGGCAAATCTGGCACGGATGCCGTCAATCCCAGATTCTGGCCCATCAAACACTACCACCCCATCCAGCTCCACTACTGCCAGTCCAAGGAGGCGCTCGAGTAGGCGAACGGGTCCTTCGGGCAAGGTTGCACAGGCACAGAAGCGCACACGGAAGTGATGGCATGTGTGTGGGGCAGTGCAGGACACATGTGGACTACAAGGGTGTGAGAGGGGTGGGCACGTTTGGGTGGTGGGGTAGGTAGTTTTGGGGGTTTGGACAATGGGCTCTGGGTGGGGGTGGGCACGTTTGGGTGATGGGGTAGGTAGTTTTGGGGGTTTGGACAATGGGCTCTGGGTGGGGGTGGGCACGTTTGGGTGGTGGGTGGCCCCGGGTGTACAGCTTCCCTAACCAATGCACCTTCTTCCCTGTTGTTATCACATCAATACATCACCATTTCAAATCAAGACATACATGTGTGGACATTGATCATTTATTTTGCAGTGCAACTATTAATTCATTGTCGTCACCATGTTTGTGCATTTCTGTGAATGTGCTGTGACTCAAAAGTAAATGCGAATCAGGGCATCCCGTGCTCTCTGGCCATCATGTGGACCCCCAGGGGGAGGCGGTGCCATCCCATCCCCATCTCCATCCCCATCCCCATCCCCATCCCCATCTCCATCCCCATCTTCCTCATCTGCGTCTGGTGGCATTGGGATGTTCCTGCGCAGGCATATATTGTGCAGCATGGCACATACGAGCGTGATTTTGCCCGTCTTCACTGGGCTGTACAGCAGTGATCAGCCAGATCTGCTCAGACAGCGGAAACGGGCCTTCAGCAGTCCAAATGTCCTCTCAATCATTCCACGTGTGCGGATATGTGCCCTATTGTATGCCTCTTCATGCCTGTTCCTTGGTCTCCGTACAGGTGTCATCATCCATGGCGTGAGTGCATATCCCGCATCACCTACATGGGATGTAGATGGGGGAACATGTCAGTGTTTGTGGCATCATGTCCTCATCTGCTGCTGTGCATTCGTGTATCATCATTCATTCATGCATATGTACCATGCAGTGTATGGAGGTATGTCTTGGGCATCACGAGGTATGTCACTGACTGCATATGGGCCTACACATTAACTTGCATGTTTACTGTGCCCTGCAGGTGACATTTGATTGTGTGCATGTCATGGTGCAGTGCTGTCCACACATGGCAGAGTGACTCCACTGTACGGAAGTAGTAAATACACGTCGTCTCATTTACACGCCTCTCATGCTTTTTGGGGCAGTGTTTCAATTGAGGGTGGGTGTCTGCAGTGGCACAGGGTTCATGGGACAGTGACGGGATTGGCTGTGGCAGCGTGTGCACGGGCACATTGTGTTGCCCTGTCATGTCTTCCTTCATGATGTTTGGCATCCGCTGTGTATTTGGTAGATGGAAGGGGGGTGATGCATGTGCGGTCACAGCGGCACACTCACAATGCTCATTGGCCTGGACACACACACACCACTCCGACAGGGTTGTAACATCGTCAGCTGTACTCACCCAATAGCCATGTGCTTTGTCCGGCATAGCGTTCCATGTACCGTGGCAACGTGGAATTCCGCAGTACCATTGAGTCATGTGATGAGCCTGGGAAACGTGCGCAGCAGTGTGTAATCAGTTGCATGGCATCACAAACCATCTGGACATTCAAAGAGTGATACTGTTTCCTATTGCGGAACACCGCCTCAATTGCATGTGGTACTGTCAGCTCGACGTGGGTGCAGTCAATTGCGCCTATGCAATTTGGCATGCCTGCTATGGCATGGAAGGCCAACTTGGTGGCAATGACCTCGGGGGGTGTGCGGGGTAGGGCTATGTGTTCCGACACATGGCGCAACAGGGCATCCAGTACCTGTACCAGGATTTTTGAGAAACACGGTTGTGATATGCCGTGCAGCTCACCAACCGTGTGTTGATAGGTGCCAGTGCCAAGGAAATGCAGAACTGAGACAACCTTCAAGAGGGGGGGGATGGCGGTGGGGGTGTCAATTAGGCTGCTGATGTTGTCCACAATCATGGCGGTGATGTCCAGGATTGTTGCGCGGTCCAGCCGGTATAGGGTGTGGATCTGTCCTGGGGTGTGGTTCCAGGGTGAGGCCCTGATGCGTGGTATTGGTGGCTGGCGGCGGGGTCGGGCTGGCTGGGCAATGGGGTTTGCCATAGCTGCAGGGTTGGCTGGTTGCCGCCTGCGCCTCCTCCGCCTACGCCTCCTCTTCTGTGCCATTACTGCCACCATGTGCAGTGCTGCCTGTTGGTTGAGTAGGCCCAGTCCCAGTGCTACTAGACCTGCTGCCTGCATGGTTCTGTGTTGTGTTGGGCTGGGTGTGGCCCTTTTGTAGGCTCCCAGTGGCCTGCTAGGTCCAGCTGGGCTGATTTGGTGCACCTGTGCCCTGATTCAGTTCAGCAGGCAGTGTATAACGCCATGTTCGCAGTGGCGGCGGTTCCGCCACCGTGATCACGGTATTTACGCCATTTTTTTGCTGGTATTTCCGTGTCCGCGCTAGTTGTGATGCTCACAGTGTTTCGTGTTGACGGTAACAGAGGGGTTTCCGTGCAGACAGACTTAACGGGAACCCTATTTCCGGGGTGGCGGTTTGGGTGGTGCCATTACCGGGGCCGCGGATCATAATTGCGCAGACATGGAAACGGTGCCGGTATGGTTTTACCGGCAGTGTTAATTCCGGACCGGAGTACTTGTAATGAGGCCCAGTATGTTTTTTACAGGTTATACAGGGTAAGTTGCAGTTACCATGTTTATATGAATTTATACAACAGCTGTACATGTACTGTGCATAAAATATTCATACCTGTAGTTTGTGTTCATTCATGTGGATGTGGATGAATCTGCAAGCAATAATATTGAAGAGTTTTACAGTAGTTGTTGATGTATGTGCTTTGCAATCACCGCCCAATTGTACTTAGAGTGATCAACAGTACATCTAAAGTGCTGAACTGTGATGATGGAGTTAGATGTAGAGTTCTTGGATGTGATTGGTGGATGGTTGTGTGACTGCTTAACAGTAGCCAATGAGGAAATGGTGCAGAGAATGAAGTGGAAAGGGTAGAAAGACTTCCCCAGTGTTACTTACACGCTCCGCCAACACCGCAGCTGTTCACGGACAAGGCGTGCCACATACAGAACTTCTGAGCATGAAATGGGAATGTATTTTGGGGATTAGCCAAACAGGTCTTGAGTTTCTGCTTTGTATTGAGAGAGGCTGTGTGTAGTGAAGATGGCAGAGGTGTTGGTGGTTGGAGATATGTTTGTGAATGGCTTGGAGTAGTATGCTATATCGAGGAATGTGGCTAACAATTTTGACATAAAAGGAGTGCAGGTTGTGTGGTGCACTGCGCCTGGTTTTAATGTGCAGGCAATGCTAGAAATTTGTCAGGATATGGCTAGGTTTAATAGTCCATAGGTAGTTGTCCTGCACTGTGGTGCTTTGCATTTGGGCTATGTCAGTGCCCCTTATTTTGTTGCAAGAAGACTCTGGAAAACTTGGTTCCGGCAGTCATGAAAGTACTTCCAAATGCCAAGGTTATTTTTTCTGATTTGGTACCTAGGGCAGTATGGAACAATAGTTCTGTTGTTTCTCCTCAGCAAAATGTTGCTAGGTGTTTAATTAACCAAGGCATGTTTGCTTTTATGATTAGAGCTGGCATGTTCTTTTGCAATAATGACACCATTGATTCTGGATTCTGGTAATGTTGTTTACTTTAAAGAAGATGATATGTCTTTATATTTTATGGGAAATGCCATGCTGTTTTGAAACATAAGGATTGCTTTGGAGAAGCTAATGTGAAGATATTTGGAGGAAAATAAGAAAAGAAAATGTACAAAATAAAAGGTGTTTCTGAAGCATCTTAAAATAAAAATAAAAATAAAAGGCTCTTTTCAGAGCCAACCTGAAAGGGGAAATGGGGCACATGGTTTAAATTTTCATTCCCCACTCTCAGATGTTATGATTTGTCCGCTGACACCGTGGTTGTCTGCGGACAGCGCGTATTACATACAGGGATTTTGAGGCTGAGAGGCATACAAATGAGACTTAGCAGGGCAAGGGATTGGTCAATAAGGTTTACTGGGTGTGATGTGTAAGAAGAGACTTTGTCAGAAATTATTTTTCCTGAGAGGAGAGCAGATAGCTATGGCTGTGTCTTTCAGAAGGCAGATTGTATTTTGGGAGACTCATGGATAAATTGGTTGGAGGTGGATTCCCTCAAATAGAAGTGCACTAGCATGGAGTGCGTGGAATGAAGTGGCTGGATTTGGTACATCTTTGTGCTACTTTGGTGACACAACACCATCCAGACATTATTATTATTCAGTGTGGAGGGAACAGTTTAGTACATGGCTCTGGAATCTCTTTGCAATTTGCAATGAAAGAAGGACTTGGGAAAGTCATGGACATGTTTCCAAAGTCCCGAGTAATTTTCTCTAGTATTGCACAGAGACAAATGTGGCTGCGTTCTTCTTCATTTGGTCCATAAATGGAAAAAGTGAGGCGCAATGTCAACAAGGCTGTTTGTGCCTTTTTAAGAGATGTTGGCATGTCCCTCTTTTCAAAATGTAAATATTATGTTTCGTCGTACACACATTTTTCGCAGAGATGAAGTACATCTTACTTATGCTGGCAATCAGATTTATCTGCGAAATATACAAAATGCATTGCAACCCTTTATGGAATTATAGCAATCCTTTTTCCAGCAGGTGTTGACTATTTGAAGTTTTCGAAACACCAAAAAACACCACTGAAAGCCTCTTTTAAGAGCCACCAATTCCTCCCGGAGAAGAGTGGAATTGTTTTGATAGGGCAGCACCCCAGAAGTTGTAAATGTCCATGGACTGTCCACAGACTTCTAAAAATGCACAGGGCCCTGCAGCATTTCATTGGCACTTCTATTTTGAATTGTGAGAGACGGCTCTGAAAAGAGCCTTTTTTTTTGTTTTTTTTGCTTTGTATTTTTTTAGGTTTTTCTGACATGACGCATAACGAAAGGAACGAAAGGGAGAGTAAGGAAGGGGCACCAACCACAGGGATAAGAAATAGCAGATAAAGAGAGGAAGATGTAGGGTGGGCCTTAATCAGGTAGGTGGCAGTCTTTCTCATGCTCCCGGCCCGCATCCTTGAAAGCACTTCAAAGGGTCTCCCCTCTGCAGAGTACTGTGTCGCAGTACATACACAATACTGTGACCTTTGAAAGGTATGGTCCTACAGTATCACATATGGCCTGCGAGGTAGCTGGAGGGATGCGCTGCCCCACAGGATTGTCTCTTGTGGTGGCAGGAGAAGAAACAGAGGATGCTGCAGAGGAGCCTACTATGTTTATCGCAAGGTACAACCTTATGAATAGCCCCACCATAGAACGACCTTAGGTGTCGCTTCATTGAGGTAGTACCATAGCTGTACAAACCCGGTTTGCCATGACTCAGCACCATCTGGCACTGAGTGCAGCACACCTTGTTTGCTCAAGCTTTCGGTACTCCATCAAGAGTGGCAAACAACCTCAACACACAAGACTCATGGTGAGTGCCAATAGTAGGGACTTCCAGTACCTCAACCTCGTCATCGTCTTCATCTTCCCCTGCTTACTCACACCTGTTCCCCTCTGCAGGCCCTTGGGGAGGTGGTGGTGGTGGAGGGTTTGGGGGTGGTGCTGAGACAGAAGTAGCACCAGCAGCAGTCATGGATGCCATCAGGACAGCTGACAGGAATTTTCCAAAAGGAATTGATGCAGTAGGAAAAGCAGGTCCACCAAGGATCATTGTCCAGCAATGCGCTGTCTTGCTTGGAAATCCAAAATGAGGATCAGCTCTGGGGTATGGCCTTTTATAGCGGTGCTGGAGCGGGCTTCGTGGACACACAAGCTCTCTGTGAACACTTCGAACACCAAAAAGGGCTCAAAAAGTTCCAAAAAGTACATAGATCACTAGTTACATTGTCTGGGACATGTGCAAGGGTGAATTTTCCAGGAAAATACCTTGGATTGCTCACAGAAGCACTTTTTTAATGTCCGGGGGCCCGGACTGTGTTAGCGAACAAGGATATGATGATGTCGCGGACA
This sequence comes from Ambystoma mexicanum, assembly GCF_040938575.1. Taxonomy (NCBI): domain Eukaryota; kingdom Metazoa; phylum Chordata; class Amphibia; order Caudata; family Ambystomatidae; genus Ambystoma; species Ambystoma mexicanum. The sequence goes on from NC_090922.1 coordinate 776,127,708, forward strand.
AATGCGTGGGGTCGGGTGTACGCATGTGTGCGGGTGTTCTACGGATATTGTCCGTGTCCCGGAACTAATTAAAAGAGCGACACATGTGCGGTGGACAGTTACGGACATGCGCAATGTTCATAGGACCCAAGGGTGTACTACGCTTGCTTGCAGGTTTTCTACAGACAGAGTTCAGTTCCCCGACCAAATTAAATGTGCATCACAACATTGCAGACAGGCGGACGGGCTATTTGTTCTACAGACATATACATTGTGGTTGTGAGCAATGCAAACAGAGGGTATGTTCCAAGGACACTTGATTGTGAATAGTTGCAGACATGCAGAACGGATTTAGTGTCCTGCGGACTCCTCCATTTTGATTGCGGACAGTGCGAGAAAGGCATAATGTCCTTAGGACACCCCCATTTTGGTTAATTGCAGACAAGCGGACATCTTATGTGTCCTAAGGACACCTCCATTTTGATTGTGAACAGTGTGAACAGGCACAGTGTCCTTAGGACACCCCCATTTTGGTTAATTGAGGACATCCAGGATAGCCACGCCATCTGCGGACACCGTAATGGCCTTTTAAAAAAAAAAAACACAGAGGAATATAGTAACAGCACACATAATGTTTCATTATTGTATAAAAATATAAAAATTATGAAAGAGACGGCGAAGCAGAACTGGATACAAATACAGGAGAATTAGCGGTTTGTACATTTTGGATGATAGGGGAGGAAGGGATTGAAGTTTTTGGGGATGGTTGGCTGGGACATGGAGAAGGGGTACAGGTACATGTGGGACAGTGATATTCAATGTTTTCCTTTATATGGTCCACTACAAAGTTTTTAAAAGAATGAAATTATCGATCTCATTAATAGATCCATTTTTTGCTCTACACGCTGCAGATGATTTTCCAAGGTGTCAGTTTCTGTATTGTTCGTATTGTCTGTATGGTCTGTTAAAAAAATATATATGTTAAGTACACATAAAATAATGGATATTAATTGGTTTATTTAGAGAAGTGTAGTGCCTACCATTACTATCACTGTTTTCATACATTTTGTCCCGATGAAAATGTTCTTCTAGCCATTCTAAAGTACTAGACATTTCTGCATAAAAAAAACATTTTTCATTGTACCCTAATACAGAAAGTTTATAAATATATGAAATTAATGTAGTGTACTTACCAGTTTATTTTAGGTTTTGCTGTTACTGCTGCATAGGTGTGCTGTTGATTTTTGCTGTGTAGTTTCTGTGAGGTAATTCTTCTGGAGGCATATGTTATTTTCTTTTGATATGTTCCATAATGTTGCATATGCTATGTAATTGGACTGTTGATGTCTTACATATAGAGTTTGCACTTCTTATTTATTATTGAATGTCATTTATTTATGTGCTGCTCTTTGGACATGGTCAGTGTTTTTATTGTATAATACAGCAATGTAAGATACCCCATGAGTTTTTGGAAAGTGGTAACTAGCGTGGGGCAGGGGGTTCAGTATGTTCTATGTTACGTGTATATAAACTAAGGGAATTGAACACCTATCAAATTCATACTATCTATATCTATATTCAGTGAAAAAAGTTTGTTAAAGGGACATTGTGGTTAAATTGCGCTCCCAAAAACCTATGAAATTCAGTGAAAAAACGTTGTTAAAGGGGCGTTATGGTTAAGCTGAGCTACTAAAAACCTATGAAATTCAGTGAAAAAACGTTGTTAAAGGGACGTTGTGGTTAGGTTGCGCTACTAAAAACCTATGAAAGTCAGTGAAAACAACTTTGTTAAAGGGACATTATGGTTAAGTTGTGCTACTAAAAAACCTATGAAATTCAGTGAACATTTTTTGTTAAAGGGACGTTATGGTTACAAGTAAAACCGAAACCCCCCCAGAAATTTGCCAGTTATGGTAAGCTAAGCAACCATAACTCGCACCACCACCGTGCACTGCTAAGACTAACACCCTGGATATATATATATATATATCACACGGCCCGCGGTAGCGGCGTGTAGTTTCGGTTAATGCTAAACCCATAGCTTAACCCATAGGAATAACCACTTTTTGGGTGGCTTATAACTTTGCTCTCCGTGGATATATTTGGCTAAAACGTGGCCAAAAAAGTATATGAGTCCCGCTAATTTCTTTTATAAAGTTGGGTGAGGTTTCGTGGAGTGGGGAGCAAAGTTTTAGAGGGGGCCCACATTTTTTTTTTTCTTAGACTGAATGGGGTAAAACCGAAACCCCCCCAGAAATTTGCCAGTTATGGTAAGCTAAGCAACCATAACTCGCACCACCACCGTGCACTGCTAAGACTAACACCCTGGATATATATATATATATATATCACACGGCCCGCGGTAGCGGCGTGTAGTTTCGGTTAATGCTAAACCCATAGCTTAACCCATAGGAATAACCACTTTTTGGGTGGCTTATAACTTTGCTCTCCGTGGATATATTTGGCTAAAACGTGGCCAAAAAAGTATATGAGTCCCGCTAATTTCTTTTATAAAGTTGGGTGAGGTTTCGTGGAGTGGGGAGCAAAGTTTTAGAGGGGGCCCACATTTTTTTTTTTCTTAGACTGAATGGGCAAAAACTTTGCGCATGCCTACAGGCCATATGGCTGGATGGATGTTAACCAAATTTCTGGCAGGAGCAGGGGCTTTGTTACAAAAGCGTAGTTTTGTGTGTTTGGTGGAAATATGACCAGTACTTTGATGCAAAGAACTGAAATGCACGTCTAAAAAAATGTGTGATATCTGGCTCCACTCTGCAGACAAAAGGCTTGTGGCTTGCAGTACGCCGTTATGTCGGCGAACATTGGACACAGCAGCTGGTTGGCTGGAAGGAAGAGTGCTGTGCATCTACATGGTGTATCGGAGGACAGTGCGGTTCTGGAGGTCCTGGAAAACATACTTTACGCCATGTGGTGGTGGGAAGAAGGGATGGAAAGTGTGGGGGAGTGACAAGTGGTTTCTCTGATATATCTCATTAGGTGGAAGAAGCTGGTGGTGTGGCCGCAGTATCCTTGCGTGAATGCAGGCAGCATGCGTTACGGCACGATTTTTGGCGCAGTGACCTCTTTCCATGGTGACTGATGGCAGATCAATGGCAAAAGGGGAGTGCATTGCACATGACATGAACATTTTAACATACAGTGTATTATGGTGTTTTGTATGTGGTAAGGGCGTAGGCCCTTCGATGCATGGGTGGAGCACCAAGAACTATGTGCCCTGGTTGCAAGTAGGTTTCACATTGTTGCCTTGTGTGTGTGGTTTGTCAACATTGCATACACTGGTGGTTCCATGGGTGTGCGGATTGTTAGCACATCCTACAGTGTGTAGTCCATGGCTGGACCTGATGAAGTGAACAGTCCTGCAGTGTGCATATTTTATCAGCTTTGGTATTTACATTGTTCCAACATTTATACAGGGATGAGTCTTATGTGCGCAGACAATACTCAGATGGCAGTTCACATGGAGCGCAAGGTCTCTTTACCTAGTCTAAACAGTCGGCTCTCAGACAGCCTAAACATTAACAGGAATCAAAGGTCGGGAGGCTTGGTTGCAAGTTGAAAACACAGTTCACCATTTTAAAACAGAGAATCATACGAACAAAACCAAAATGGCGGATGAATCGTAAAATGGCAGCGAAGTTGATCCAAAATCGAAACTTTGCAACGCGGTTTTCCTCGCAGAGCACTAGGCTTAGGCCAACATTAATCATAAAGGAGGCACTTTATATTTACCATTTCACAAACCCTCCTTTTGGCCTAAGCCAAGAGCTTTACCAGAAATAGACAATTTACTCATAACTACATGTTTCAATGTCCATGCATCCTGAACCATATTCATCAGATATATCAATCGCCATTAGGTCTTTCTCAGTAATTTCTTTCATCACAAATACATCCTAGTGTTACTACTGCTTGCGCGCAACATTCCCCTAGCATTGAACATATGGCAGGAAGACATTGTATGCAACAACAACAAAACAGCAAAATGCCAAAGATTACCATGAAGAATGAGAGAAGCTTCCATCCCCAAGACCGTAAAGAGTCCCAGAACCAAGTACTAAGATCCCAGTTTCCTTCGGGAACGTGCACTTCTGAACTTAGATCATGCAGATTTTGTATTGCCTTAAATATGGCTGGGGAGGAATCTGGTGCGAAAACGCAACAAGCGGACCCCACTAATTTGCATACTCTACCACGCTCAGCCAAGATGACGTCTAATACCATTCGGTTTTGCAGTGCCACTAATCTAATTGTCTTTTGCTCTAGAGAAATGTTATAGAGTATGTCAGTGGTCCGGTTGATGGTTCTCTCCAGTACTCTTGCTAGTCTCTTGATATCCTTGGAATTCACAATCTGTCCCCAAAATGGTACAAAAGATTTTGCTACGTCGCTCAGAACTTGTGAAGGAGTATCGCCATTCTCGTCCTGCCTTGGACGAGCCCTAGAGATTTCAGTGGTACTGGCTACATGTACCCCTGGTAGCAGAATTCCCAAATAACAAGTTCCTTGCCAATCCCTAGGTAGCCATGGAAAAGCTTCATTACCACAAACTAAGTAGACAGGTTCGCCTACATACAAAGGTCTGTTCTCACTGGTCAAGTTTGCAACATTGGTGCAACCCTCGAATTCGCCCATAAAATGAGTACCATTCCTTTGTATGCAGAAAGAAATAGAGTTGGGGCTATGATTAACAGTATAAGAAGGTGGCATGGCATCCCTGTTGCCTACTGGAGCCATCTTGAAAGAATTGAGTGATTGGAAAGGTTGGGACAGTCTATCAGAGGCCTAATAGAAGCAACATTAAGCTTGCTCCTATTTGCTAAAAGTGAGCACCCTAGAGGCGTTAGAACTCGCCTTTCAAACTCATTCAAATTTGTACCTTCAAAATTCCCTGAGATGCTATCATTCCATCGGCCAAAGAATAGTGCCCTTAAAGAGGCATAGCATGCAGTAGTTAAAGGCAAAGGATGAATATACCAGCCCAACCCTTTTTCTCCATTTTGCGGTAAGTGAGAGCATACCCAGCAATTCGTCCTATTCAAAATCGCATGTGTCACATTCATTATTAACAGTAATGTATTATTATGATAGCTCTGTCTATGTTGGGAGTCCCTAGGAGATAGAGTGTGCAGGTGCACGAAAGGTGTAGACATAGTAGGAACATTCTCAGTAGGCAAAAATGTTTCAAGTGGGCGTACTTTTTCCATATACCAAAATCCGAAGGCAATCAATACAGTAAGACTGGTTAATACAATTATGAGAAAACAATACGTCCTCACGGACCATGTATTTGATCGTCCAATGTCTTTGTTGGTCACACAGTCACTTGTTTGTTCTGCATGAGTAGGGACGATAACAGGCATTGTTCCTTGAAACTCTACTCTGAAAAGATTCCTGCGAAAAACTCTGTAGTCCGTTTGCTGGTGATCTCCTGATCACACATTTTCTTAGTCTTTCCCTATCCCTGGCCACCTATTTGTTCGTTCGGTGCAAAAGGTGTGGTGAAGGACAAGCTCTGTAGTTGTTCCCCTGTGGGCACAGCCGAGCTGTGCAGTAAGTCTAGCTCCGTGGACGCAGATTGTACCTTGTGACTCCTGGTACCGTGTGATATGTGAACAGTGTGTCGTTGCTTCCTGATGGAAGTGATGAATTGGCAACAGAACCGGACAAAAGTGAAAAAGAATGTGTAGAAGAGTTCAGAGACAAAGCAGCAATTTCAACAGGCCCCCCGGGCTCAGGAAGTGTCTCCAAAACACCTTCGGTGCTACTCAATGCTGATCGATCATTGGAAACAGAGCAAGTAAGTTTCTCCCTGTCTTCTCCATCGTGTGGCAAAGGGAAAGGTATCCTCTTGACATGTGTTGCGTGTATGTGTGTATCCAGTGTCTCTTTCCGGCTACTCGTACGGCAGTCTGTGTGGCCAATAGGACCTGAAAAGGCCCTCTCCAGCGCAGTGCGAGACTGGATGCTCTCTCAAATGACTTTGTGAGCATCCAGTCTCTGGGTCGAATTCTGTGACCTGGCCCCTCGTATTTAACTGGGAGGGCTTCTCGCACCTATTGATAAATCAAATAAAGATTTTGAGTTAACCGTTCACAATACTCAGAAAGAAGTAATTGCTCCACATTTCTTTAATATCTAGGTTTAGGCAGATTCCAAATGTTAGCTGGCCTCCCCATAATTATTTCATAATGGGAGAGCCCAGTCTTAGTCTGTGGGGTCGTGCGCATTGAAAGAAGAGCTATAGGTAAGGCATCTGGACATTTCAGATTGGTGCCGGCACAGACTTTGGTGATTTTATTCTTTAAAATACCATTGTGACGTTCTACAAGTCCAGCACTTTGAGTGTGTCTAGCCGAATGGAACCATTTATCGATCTGTAATCCCGGGCATACTTGCAGAATAACAGCAGCGATGAAATGTGGACCATTATCCGACCAGATGACCCTCGGCCAACCAAACCTAGGAAAATATTCCTTAAGCATGGTTTTCGCCATTGTCTTTGCTCTGGCATCTTTCACAGGGAAGGCTTCAACCCATTTACTAAAAGCACAAATAACTACCAAAACATATTTAAAATTGTTACAGCGATCCATTTCAATAAAGTCAATTTACCTCGAAAGGGACAGAAGGTGGGCCAAAACTACCCCTTGGTGTCGATGTACCCTTCCCCACATTGTGCTGTAAACAGACCATACAGCTTTGGACAAAACGCTCAGCAGTTTTCGGGATGTAAACATTTACCCAGACAGTTTCTAACATTTTACAAATTTTCCTAGCGCTTATGTGAGTGGGACCATGAGCCATTGACACCATCGTAGTGACTTACGCGTCTGGCAACATCCATTTTCACTCTGAGTTATCCACCCAACACCCATCATCATCCAACCTCGCCAAGCCCTCAGCCCATTGTTTAGTTTCTTCTACAGTGGCATCGGCTTGGATATTATTCATGGAATCAATTCCTTCATCTATAGTACAGACATGTATGGTTTCTGAATAGAGATCAGTAGCAGTCTGTTTGGCTATCTGATCAGCGAAAACGTTCCCTTTTCCCACATCACCTATGATTTTCTGATGTGCCGCCCATTTCATAATCGCTAACTGAGTGGGAAGTGCAAGCGCTGAGAGTAGCTGAACAATCAAGGTACCAAATTGAATCTTCTTTCCATGTGAGGTCAAGAAACCTCATCTGCCCAAAGTCTACCGAAGTTGTGAACCACCCCAAAGGCATACTGGCTATCTGTATATATATTTACTCTAAGCCCTTCGGAAAGTTCACAAGCTCTAGTCAATGCAATAATCTCTGCAGCCTGCGCAGAGTTATGAGAAATTCTCTTGGTTTCCACAATCCTGCTTAGTGTAGTGATGGCATAAGCAGCAGTGGATGTACCATCCGGAAGTTTGAAGCAGGAGCCATCGCAAAACAGCTCCCCTTGTGGATCGTTCAAAGGTGTATCTTTCAAATCAATCCTGCCTTTAGTTTCTTGTTCTATGGTATGAAGGCAGTCATGTGATGTTTCGTCACTGCAAGCAATATCTTGCGGAAGAGGTCACAATTGAGCTGGATTTAATACACAACATCTTTTAATTTGGATATGCGGTGCAAACAAGATCAATTCGTATCTCGTTAATCGTGCAGAAGTAAGATGTTTTGTTTGCGTTCTGTTTAATAGAATGTCTACAGAGTGAGGTACCAACAAGGTCAAAGCATGGCCTAGGACCATCCCCTTCCTCTGTTTTACAGATGCAGCAGCAGCAGTGACAGCTCTCAGATATCACGGCAAAGCACATGCAACAGGATCAAGGGTGGAGGAAAACTAACCGCACAGCCTATTCTTCCCCCCATGTTCCTGCGTTAACACAGCCAAAGCACATCCATCACGTTCATGCACATACAACTCAAAGGCCTTTTCATAATTTGGTGTGCCCAAAACCGGTGCTGAACACATTGCGGTCTTGAGCAAATCAAAAGCTTTCTGGATGTTCCATGTTCCACGGCAGTGGCAAAGAAATGCCCTTCTTTGTCAAAGCCAACATTGGTTTAATCACTAGTGAGAAGTTTGGGATCCACTATCTACAGTAAGAAGCCATTCCTATCAAGGCTCTGACTTCCTTCTGTGTATTTGGGACAGACATGCTAGAAATGATTTTAATTTGTTCAGGTGTCAATCTTCTTTCCTCCTTTGACAGGAGATAGCCTAAATAGGCGACCCCCTGTCGAGAATATTGAAACTTTTTCAGTGAAGCTTTATGTACATGTTTTGCTAGATGAATAAGCAATAACACAGTGCCTTCCTTATAAGCACTTTCTGAATCTGCCGCCAAAAGAAGATCGTCGACAACCTGAAGCAATATACAAGTAGTAGGCAACTCAAGTATGTCGAACTGTTCTTGCAAAGCCCTACTGTAAATGCTCAGACTTTCCGTGTACCCTTGTGGAGCACGGGTGAATATAAACGAGCGTCCCCATAGGGTGAACGCGAACAAGTATTTGCTATCCTCGTGTATAGGAATGCTAAAGAAGGCATTCTTAAGATCCACAATGCTAAAATGTGTACCAGAAGCTGGAATCATTGTCCATATCGTTGTTACATCAGGCACAATTGGAAATTGTGGAGCAACAATCTTATCGATAGCACGTAAATCGATAATAAAACGAAAGAAATTGCATTATCCCTTTTCTTATAGACTGGTAAAATTGGACTATTGCACAAACTCTCCGCAATTTCTTCAATTACTCAACGATGTACAAAATCAGAAACTATCCACTTCAAAGCTTGCTCACCATCAACTGAAATCTTATACTGTGGAATTAGTGGCAGCTTAACTCCTGGTTTTAAAACGATCTTAACAGGCTAAATTTGTAAAATACCAACATCATTGTCATCAATTGCCCATACACACTCCGGAACGTCACTAAATTCCGGCGCAAAGGTCTAGTCAGAAACTGTGAGGTAGAAAATTGCTGTGGTGAAATCGTCAAACGCACTGCATCCAAAGAACAATGAATTACCGCATTTAATTCCTTCAACAGATTCAACCCCAACAAATTCTCTCCACAGTTTGTTGTCAAAAGAAACAGACAGTGATCAGTGAATGGACCCAGTGAGATTGGTACCGGCAAAGAAACCGGACTAACCACTGGCATACCAGAAAACCCTACAGAAACATTAGTCTGTCCTGACAGTGGAATGTCTGGAACCGGTGAATGATCAATGGAACACTTCTTTTCTCCTGTATCTATCAAAAATAGATGTTTCCTATTTCCCACTATCATCTCAACGTAGGGACCTTTCTGAGTAATGGGAATAGGCATTGGTTCCAGACCCTGCTTCGGGCTGTCCTAACGGAGCAATATATCATCAAAGGGAAGATCTTCAGAAAGACAGGCAGTAGAAGGGTTATCGAAAATATTTTTGCTATCTACATTAGATTGCTGGTTATCTTGCGAAAAAGACTGGGAATTTTGAGTGAACTGACTTCTACAAAGACCCCCTACCCCAGAGCGACTTCTGGGTCGTCTACTCATGACACCATATGTGTTATTCGACCTCTGCTGGAGGATTGGGCATTGTGCTCACCAATGACCCTCTTGTCTGCAATAGGCACATTCGTTTGCGTGTACAGGACCCAACGGCACATTACCTTGTGGGACATACTGACACCGAAACTGTGTACTACCTCCTCTAGAACCTCTGACTATCTGCTGTAACAATACCTTAGTTTTCAGATCTCCTTTTTTCTTTTCAATCCTTTCTTTCTCATTATTGACTCTGTTTTCATAATACTGAGCCATATGCAATACTTCGGACTGCCATTTAGCTTGCCAAGCACTCTCAGAATTTATAATTTGCGACTGGATGTCAGGTAACAATTAACGCACACATTTGTCCACAAATAATCTTTTTCCGGACTCGGTACTTAAATCCTGTCCACTAAAATCTGAGAATACTTGTTCAAACCGATTAAAGAATTCGGTAGCACCTTCAGATTTTGCATTGAATACAAGCAGTAAGCTTGTCCCAAACTATCCTTCTCTCGGGAATTAAAGTCTTTAATTTTACCACTATTCTATCAAGCAAAGTCAGTATTACCTGCGGTGGTCTTTCACCAGCTGGCCTATATCTATCTTTTCTGACCAAATTATCCCATGTGTCACCCAACCCTGCTGCATCGTCTACAGTCCTAATCTGTTTCCACAAATCAGCAGGTAGGAGCAGAGGAAATACCAAGTTTATATCACCCAGAGTGAACACTGATGACTGCAAGACAGATTCTATCTCTTTATAAAGCCCTGTCGGATTCTCCCTAATATCTGGAATGGATTGTCTAATAGTATTCACTTCCTGTCGTGAGAACGGGACGTGAACAAACTGTGATACATAATGTGTGTCAATATCATAGGCGGCAATGCCTGTTGCTGCATTATCCGGAACCTCGACTTTAGGGACAAATGTCAGAGGAACATCTCTCATAGGCAACTGAGTAACAGGCAACTCCAAACGCTTACTGAACAACAGAGCAAAATCGAGCGCTAAAGCAGCAGAAGTAGTGTCAGATAAAAAAGCTCTCTTATAGATATTCAATAGTTCTGTGGGACAACAAATCTTTCTCTGTATACATTCATCCTGCAGGTATTCTACCATTAACTGTATCACTTTCCTCTGCATTTCTGGCATACACTGACTATACGTGTCATATACTTCTACGGAAGATATCGATATGTCTGAAATCCATCTAAGTGCACCCCTGCTGCAAATTCGTGTTTCTTCACTCATCGACTTACAAGGAGGAAGGAACCGTTTCTGTACAAAAATAGCATTCAAACTATCACCATCTATTTCATCATTCTGTAACCTTTCTAACTACCTTCTAAACTCAAATACCCTCTCGAGGTGCTCATATACGTTCTCTGCAGTATCTCTTGAATATGCTAAAACATTCAGATCTCTTATCCCTTGTGGGATATCTAGATCATTCAGTCTGTTCCACATTACGGATAAATGAATTCACATCCCTTCAATAAAGACATTTTTCTCAGGAAAACTAAATTAGAGAGCGTAGCGAAAACATCTGATTGTTCACCGTTCTCCATGTATTGTCTAGCCCATGCATTCAAGTCTCACTTTCTTTCTTTAGAAACTGTATTACGAGTTACAATTTTTGATTCAGCACCCTTATCGTCTACAAGCAGAACAGAGCTATTTGGAAGAGAAACTGTAGGCACATTTTGTACAATAGGTAATGAAGGTGCCATTACTGGCGTCGAAGACAAATTTACCGGAAGCACAACAATGGGAAAAGATAGGGGAATAGGTGGAGGAACAATAATAAGAACTGGAGCAATAGCTGGCGAGACAGGTAGAGTAGGAATTACTACGGGAGGAGGAATAACAGCAGGAAAAGGTAAGGCAACAGGAATAGGTACATAAGGTGGAGGTGCAGTAGCATCAGGCCTTCATTCATTTAAAAGCTTATGAATCAACTCATCTGATGCATGAAAATCTTTAGACGGATATATTTTCTGTATACTAAGTTGAAAAGCCCTATCCATGTTTCTAACTGACTCTGACTGTTTTTTGCTGATCATACAATAACACTTTCACTGCGTTTGACATATGTTGGCGTGCATGTTTCTCTCCACTTTTAAGCTGCTGCATAGCTTCTTTTTTCCAATTTTGCAATAAATCAAATGCTGCAGGACTAGCTTTCTTCTTTAACAATATAGATTCTAAATATTCAATACGAGAAATCTCAAAGCTACCATTGATTGGCCACTGAAGTTGAGAAGCATGTCCAGTTTGTCTGTGTGAAATATCATTAAACACTATACTACCAATGCCGTACTTACAGTACATAGTACATGCCAGCGACCCCTCCTATGGTGCCGGATGGCCAAATTCCAAAGATTGTCTGTCTCTGCGGAATAACGCCCTGAAATAGGCAGACATCTTCACAGGCATGTCAGATTACCTGGTCAATAATTGTACTCGTGAGAACAAAGCTCCAAATCAAATATCAGGATACTTAAGAATCGGGGCATGCCTCACCTGATGCAAAGGACTAAGGACTAAGGGAGGTCCGATCGGATTACTAAGGACAACAAAGGACCCTCGTGGTTGGTGATTTTGGCAAAACTGCCCGCCTCGATATATGGACCCTCGTCAGGATGCCGTCTCGGACCGCGTGCTCGCCGTCCGGGGATCGGGTCGTGCACTACTATTGAGGTGTCGCATCTCATCCAAGAAGGGGCCCCCTTTCTCACCGTCCGATCCCGGTCCGATAGCCGCATCAACTCTTCAACGAGGTAGCATCAATCTTGAGGGTCCCTACTCGGGAGCCATTTGTAAGAGCAAAGAAATATCGAGGCTGAGTACCACAAATGAAATACACCAATCACAGGCTGAAAAGATTCACAGATCTTTTATTCTGCACAGTTTACAAAAAAACACAGATAGCTATCTGGCTCTGAACACCCCGCAACGTATACCAGCCTGACAATGAGAGGTGAGAGAGTGCTGGACATCTAAACACTCGTGCTATTATACGATTTTGAATAATATTGTTCAGCCTCTCTTCACGTTAATAATTTGTGGTCTAGAGTTTGTGCCTAGTGCACATACAGCTTATACAATAATATACAAAAGGATTACATAAGTTGGTATTTCCATGAAGATACAATGGTAGTGTATGTTCTCGGATCCCGCGGTAAGCCTTAGTCTATATTCCAACACAATGCAATTCGGCCTGTGTCTACGCTTGAGGTTTACTTCACATTGTTCCAACGTTTATACAGGGATGAGTCTTATGTGCGCAGACAATACTCAGATGGCAATTCATATGGAGCGCAAGGTCTCTTTACCTAGTCTAAACAGTCGGCTCTCGGACAGACTAAACATTAACAGGACGCAAAGGTCGGGAGGCTTGGTTGCAAGTTGAAAACACAGTCCACCATTTTAGAACAGATAATCGTATGAACACAAGTCAAAATGGTGGATGAATCCTAAAATGGCCGCGAAGTCAATCCAAAATCGAAACTTTGCAACGCAGTTCTCCTCGTAGAGCACTAGGCTTAGGCCAACATTAATCATAAAGAAGGCACTTTATATTTACCGTTTCACATTACATTTGTGGATTGTGGTACCTGGCCCCATGTTCGCCTGCATGGCTCTGTTATGTTGTGCTGGGTGTGGGCAAGGCATACACTGTTGCGTGCATGGCACTCTTGTTAGCATGGCCAAAGGCTGTAGGCCGTAGGCCATGCATGCAAGAGCCTAGGTCTTGATGATAGCCACCACAACGTAATGCAGCCATCTGCATCTCTGTGAGGTGCTATGCGTACATTACCATATGGTGTAGGTCATTGCATGTGTTGCACATTAGGGAGCCACATGTGAGCATTGGCGTTCGCTATGGTGTGCCACTTCTAAGACCCTTGCTCTAGGAAGTGTTTTAAGATATTGCGCCATGAAAGGAAGTCCTCAGCAACACACATTTCAAATGGGGACAATGTACACAGCCACCCAAAACCGTTCACCACACCCGACACAGCGTCATGCAGCCATGGATGTAAACATGTGGCCAGGGTGAAAGTTGGCAGGCTCAAATTGCAGCTCGGGAGTGCATTGCAGATGACATGAGCATTTAAACATTGGGTGTACTACGGTGTGTTGTGTGTGGTGAGGCCCTAGCCTCTTGGGTGCATGGTTTGAGCCGTTGCACTGAAAATTATTATGTGGCCTGCTTGCATGTAGGTTTGCCATTGTTGCGTTCTGTGTGTGGTTTGTGAGCATTGCATACATTTTTGGTTCCATGGGTCTGGTGATTGTTAGCAGTTTTACAGTTTTTGGTCCATGGCTGGAGTTTATGGCGTGAACACTCCTGAAGTGTGTCCACTGATTGGTGTTTTGAAATACTGTGTGTACAGAAGTGGATCTGGGTGAACTGAATATTTTATGTTCTTGGGTAGTGCGCTTTGCACAGATTACTGACAACTGTACTGCACTTTAAAGTATTGGTTCTTTGCACTTACTGGAGTGCTGGGAGGAAAAAAAACATATTACTACCTGCACTTTGTGGTGGTGGGTGCCACTCTGGGTGAATCTGGAGGCTGAAAGCGTGGATACTTTTGGTGAACTTTTAACTGGAGGTGGTTTGAAAGCACACACAATATGTACTGTGAGTGTGTAACGGTACATATGGAGTGCTGTATAGAAATATCATAGTGTTCTATGCCGAGGTCTTGGATGTGATTTCTGCATGCCTGTGTGACTATTTGACAGTACCTAAGGAGGGAGAGCTACAAAAACAAATGTGGAAAGGGAAGAAGGCCTGTCCCTGGCTTATTGGGGTGCTGCCCTCGCTGTGGCTGGGAAAGAGCACATGCCACATTCTGCCCTATCAGGCGTCAAGGGTGTGCTTCACAGGAAGGGGCGGTACTATTTTTTCCCAATATTCTGTAGTGAGGTTGGCTGAGATGGAGAGACACAGAGTACTGATCGTGGGTGATACCTTTGTGCAAGATCTGCACAAGTATAGTTGCATTGCTGTTAATTATGAGTTGGAAGGAGTAGAGGCTTTCTGGGCACTGTCTATGAGAGCAGTTTCGGTGGTATTCTTTGACCTACGCAGATGTGTGGCCTCTGTCGGTACTGTTGATGTTGTCATGTTGCATTTTGGAGGTCAACATTTGGGGTACATGTCCTGTGGACTTTTGCTCTGTCACCTAAAGAAGTTGATGAAAGCAGTGATGCAGATTTTTCCCACCGTCAAGGTAGTTTTCTCAAGCATACCACCAAGAGGAGTATGTCACCATGCCAGTGTAATTTGTCCCCAGCCAGAGGTCGGAAAGTGTCTTATAAACAGAAGCATGTGTCAGTTCATGTGCAGTGCTGGGATGTTCTCCACCGACTGTGACATCATTAATGATCAAAATTTGCACTGGTTCCATGCAAATGCCATTTCATTGACCACCATTGGCAATGCTGTGTTGTTTTACAGTGTGCAAGAAGCGTTGAAAAGAATCCTGTACAAATGTAAGGATGAAAAGGAAACAGAAACTGAGATTAAGAGCAAAAATAAACAAGGTTCTGTGCAAGCACGTAAAAAATAAAAAATAAAAAAATAAAATAAAGGCTATTTTCAGAGCAGCCACTACAGACAAAATCCCCTACCCTGGTTGAAATGTATTCCCCCACTCCTGGCGATGTGGATGAATCTGGATGCAGAAGTCTTGGATAGTGTTACTGAACTTTGTACTGGAGGTGCTTTTGAATTCACACGACACTTGCAATCTGAATTTTTAACGGTGCATATGACGTGTTGTACAGAACTGACAGTGTTAGATGCTGACGTATTGCCTGTGATTGGTGGATGCGTGTGTTACTATTTAACATTACACAATGAGGTAGTGCTGCACAAAAAATTGTGGAAAGGAAATGAGACTCTGGGGATTATTCAATCAGGTACGGAGGGTGTGGTTCACAGCAAGGGGCGGTAATACTATTTTTCATTACTCTGCGTAGTGAGGAGGGCTGACATGGAGAAACTCATTGTATTGATTTTGGGTGATGCCTTTGTGGTAGATTTGCACATGTATGCCCAGGAAAGAAACTTTTATGGTGATTTTGATTTGGAAGGAGTGGACGCATTGTGGGGCGCTGTCCGTGTCTGCCGTTTCGGCACTATGCTTGACCTTACCAGACAAGTGTCCAGTTTTGCTACAGTGCACGTTGTCGTTGTGCATTATGGCAATATGCATTTGGGTTACGTGACTTGTTTACATTTGTTCCATCAACTGAAGAGGTTGATGAAGGCAGTGAAAAGGCTTTTTCCCACTGCTCAGGTGGTTTTCTCTGCCATAACACCAAGAAGTATATGGGACTATCCTAACGTATGGTGTTCCCAGCCAGAGGCTGGAAGAGGCCTCACCAACAGAAGCATGTGTGATTTTTTATCCGCTCTTGGGATGTTCTTCTGCAACAATGACAGCATCCATTCTTGAAATTTTGTGTGTTTCCATGCAAATGGCATTTCTTTGTCCAGCATTGGTGATGCTCTTTTGTTTGCCCATATACAGGAGGTGTTAAAAAGTTTACTGTAAGAAAGTGAGGAGGCAAAGAAAACAGAAAACCCTATAAAAACTGAAAATAAAGGTATTTCTCTAGAAGCATCTAAACAAAAAGAAAACAAGGCTCTTTTCAGAGCCACCACTGAGGATGAAATTCCCTACCCTGGTTGCAATTCATTCCCCCACACCCACACACAGCACGAAAGCCACATCCAGGGCTTTTGAGGATGGCGGGCATGGAAATTGCACTATGGAGGCTAAGGGATTGCACTATAACATTTCTGGGTGTGGTGTCTACATAGAGGAATGTTGTTCAGAACTGATAGTGTTACATGGAGAGCTCTTTATTTTGATTGGTGGATGCGTGTGTCACTATTTATCAGTACCGAATGAGGGGGTGCTGGAAGGAAGATAGTGGAAAGAGAAGAAGGGCTGTTACTTCTTTGCTGGGTCACGGCTCTCTTGGTACTTGGGGAAGCTCACGTGCCACACACTACCATTGTCAGCATGCTGCCCATGGGAATGCGATAGTGGGGATTATCAGTACTGAGGGTGTGGTTCACAGGAAGCGGCGTTAATACTTCTCTCCATTACTTTGTGTTGCGAGCTGGGCTGACATGGTTGCCATTACTTGCAAAGGTAATGTAGCACAGCAGAAATTGTTCCAAACTCAGTTACAGCTCAACTCAAAGTTAAGAGGGCCGCTACTCTGTTCTGAAAAGCTAGAAACAAAATGCGAAGCAGTTCTGGGGTGTGACCCTTTGTAGGGCTGCTGCAGAGACCTTGAACTGGTAAAGAGGCCTATATCGACCAAATACATACATGTTCAATGGCACATTGTGGGGCTCTTGGAAGCGTGTAATTTCCCAAAAACACTTTGTAGATCGCAGAACATTGCACTTTTTCACTGTTTGAGGGTCCAGATCATGTCCACGACATAAGGGCGCACGTGCAGCGTGGATGCGATCCCATGGTGATGTTGCACATGTTCTTGATTGGGACGGATGTCCGCAGGATGCGTTTTGGGCAGAATACTTTGTGTGCATGTGCATAGGTGTCCTATGCATACCTTTGGGATCTCTGCACAAATTAATAGTGCGACACATATGTGCTGATCATTTTGGGACACATTGGGTGTTTGTAGGGTATAGCAGGTGGGATGTTTATGTATACAGCTACCTGTAGGACATCAGTGGGCGCCTCAAACTACTTAAAGTTCGTCGCAAGTTTCTTTGCATACGCTGGGCGGTGTTACCAGGAGATAGAGGAAGAGATACGTATGCACGTACTTGTGCATCGGACGAACGTCCGCTCCCAGAACTAGTCATAGGTGGTTCACAAGATGAGGACATGCGGTTCGTACTGGCATAGTGCGGATACCTCCATTGTGAGTGCGGATAGGCCGGGCAGGTGCGGTGTCCATAGGACACTTCCTTTTTACTTAATTGTGGTCATTCCCATCAGTACTGTGCACAGCTGAGTCATAAGGGGGTTTTAAAAACAAAGGAAAAGCTACATATACACTCAGGAACAATTTACACATCAACCTTCATTGGCTGTAGGTCATTTGGTCAAAAACTAATTGATCGAATGCCATTTGATCGAGAGTCAAATGGTCGAAGAAAAATGGTTGATTTTTTTATTTTTATTTTTATTTTTATGGGGGGTTCCCCCAAACCCCCTTTTTCTATATTTTTTTTTTTACCAAACAAAACTAAAAAAATATATAAATAAATATAAAAATTCGACCATTTTTTTTTCCGACCATTTGACTTTCGATCAAATGGTCATTCGATCTTTTATTTTCGACCATTTGACCGGACACCCCTTCATTTGCACACATTCATAAATACTATTAGGAAAGGGAAGGGGTAGCAGAAGTGGATCAATATTGTGGGGAATTGTGGATTTGTACACTTTGGTCATGAAGGGAGGAAGGGATTGAGGTATCATTGTAACGTCTTTGATCACACAGATTTTGAGGGGATGGTGGGCTATGAAATAGGGAAGGGGTACATGTGCAGGTCGGGGAGTGGTATTTTGTTTTGTCCCTAATATGTCCTTGTACCTAATATTTTAAGGCCGCACAATTGTTCACCAATTCTTAAATTTTGGCTTGCAGGCTTTCCAGTTTGCTCTTTACAGAGTGTCTTTCCTTTCCTGTGTCCGTATATTGTTGTGGAAGGGGTGCCGCTTGTGCTGCATTGCTTTCCTTTCCAATATGTTCTCTTAATGAAAAAAAAATCTGTTAGGTGTACATGAAGCAATAGATATTAAATATTTCACATTTCAGACTGCGGTGCATACCAATGGGGTTACTTGCGTAAGTGATATTGTCATTCTTTTCCAGCCACTCAAAGGTGCTTGCCATTGCTGCGTACAAAAAGAAATGCTATGCTTATCTACCATTGTATACTGCACCACCTGTGCAATTATCAGACAAAGCTTAGTGTGCTTACTACGCTGTAGTGATGTTCTGGTCTTAGTACTTTCCAGTCCTTACTGTGGCCATTCGTTCTTTGTTCCTATGTAAAGCAGCAGTGTGGTAAGATTGTCGAAGGCAGATCTCACTTCTCTTAGTGGTGCATTACGTTATGGTGCACTCCCGATTCTGTTCATTTCATAAGTACACAGCTTTCAGACCTACTCTGTCTTCCCTTGCAATTCACATACATGGTGCTGTTTGTATATGTTCCTTGTGTTTGCTGAATGGTACCACTATATACGAGAACCTGTGTCTTTCCTAGCAGGTGGGATGCCACCAGAGGACTGCGACCAAATGCATACTCTATGACTGCTTTGTGCATTAACATGGTGCCAGCGGTTTCAGTATGTTATACGGTACATGTTTACAAACTAAGGGTATCCTGGTAAAAACCTATGAAATTCAGTGAAAAAACGTTGTTAAAGGGACGTTATGGTTAAGTTGGACTACTAAAGACCTATCAAATTAAGTGAAAAAACATTGTTTAAGGGACGTTATGGTTTAGTTGCCCTACTAGAAAGCTATCAAATTCTGTGAAAAAACATTCTTTAAGGGACTTTACTGTTCAGTTGCCCTAAGAAAAACCTATCAAATTCCATGCAAAAAGTTTTTAAAAGGGACATTGAAGTTACTCTGTAGTAATACCAACCTATCCATATCATGGTTACAATGGACGAAGGTCATGCACCCAATAACACAGTTTTAATCTCTTT
The DNA here is from genome assembly GCF_040938575.1 of Ambystoma mexicanum. Classification (NCBI taxonomy): domain Eukaryota; kingdom Metazoa; phylum Chordata; class Amphibia; order Caudata; family Ambystomatidae; genus Ambystoma; species Ambystoma mexicanum. The sequence continues at coordinate 776,146,975 of NC_090922.1, forward strand.
ATGATGTATTTCCTATGGCCACCTTGTACGCACAGAAAATGAGGGATCCAATAAGGGCACTATTTCAGTCCTTCTAGTGCACAGGGAACTTGCAACTGTTGTAAGGACCTGCGTAGTGGCAACAAACACTAAAATTGACAACATGCCCTGATTGCATTACTTTTTCCTACGGCTTTTATTACATTCTTTAGTACACCGCCATGGGTGTCACATGCTACGGTGGTTGTGGCCAGGGCCTAGAGTCTTGGATGCATGGCTTTCGGCCAAAGGCCGAAGGCCTTACTTCCAAAACTCTAGGCCTTGGCCACAAATACTTCAGCATGTCACACCCATGGATACCCTCTTACTAATGCCTATCTATTACCTGGTTGTGGGGAGTGTGTGCACTCTTGGGTGCAAGGCTGAAGGCCATGCCCCCAACAACAAAGCTATAACCTTTTCACTTAAAAGCCCACATGGGTTTCATGTAGTGCCGTGGTTGTGGACAAGATGTGTACTTTTGAGTGCATGGTTGCAGGCTGTATGCCATACACCCAAGCATGCACCCAACAGGAAACTGGTAAGCACTGGAGTTATAAGCCACTTCACAACCATATATTGAAATGTATGGCAATACACCTAAAATGTTAGGCCCTGCCCACAAACAGTGCAGCATTTCAGACCTACACAGACACCCCTAGTATTGAACATCAGTCAGGTGGCTGTGGGGAGAGTCTGCAGTCATGAGTGCATGGCCGCAGGCCATGCACCCAACAGCACAGTTATATGTAGTGTACTTACAGGGTACAGTGGATACGATATGGTGTGGCAGTGCATCACTCTATCGGCTGTGGGGAGGGGCTGCAATCACGGGTGCATGGCCGAATGCCATGCCCCCAAAAGTACATTTGTTCGTTGTGTAGTTATATACCACAATGAATGTCATATGGTGTGGTAGTAGTGGGCAGGATGCAGAGTACTTGAGCTAAGTAATAAGCACTGCATTTGTAAGTAACTATGCATTTCAAATACTGTATACCCATACATTCATAATGCTATGGCTTCAAACTCACCTCTGTAGCCAGTGGCTACAAACTACTGCACCATATCAGAGCTATTGGTACACTTATTGTTATTATTAATTATTATTATTATTATTATTATTATTATTATTATTATTATTATTATTATTATTATTAATATTATTATTATTATTACTTGTACTATGCAACATCATTAAGATGGTTGTGTGGAGGGCGTAGCATACATAGTAAAAGTGTGTACATAGTAAAATGACAAGGCACCATGGTTCCGATATGCTGTGGTGTTTCTGGCCAGGACCCAGACTCTTGACTGCATGCTCAAAGGCCATGCACCCAAGACTGCAGTCATAAGCAGTGGAGTTACAAGTCAATATGGGTGTGGTGTAATGCGCTAGTTGTGTTGACGCCCTAGTGTCTTAGCTTCATGGCTGCAGACGATGGTCCGAAAAGTAAATTTATAAGTAGCTAATTTACAAGGACCATGGTGTTGATATGCAGCGATGGTTGTGGATAGGAACTATACTCCTTGTACCTTGGTCGTAAGGCGTAGGTGGTACATTACTCACCGAAGATGCAAGGGCCAGCCTACAGGGACTGCAGCATATTAGTACCATAAATTAGACGTGATGTGTAGATTCCCATATGTGGAAAACGACTGCCAATATACTTACTCCTTACTTTGTTCATAATCCACATAAAATTTTTAAGCGGCTATCGTACTTGGTGGAAGTATCGCTTTTTCCATTTCTGTGATAAAAGAAAAAGGTGTGTTAGTGTTTGCATTTTTTGAAAATGTACTACATTGCATAATAGACAGTTTACCTTTTTTTACCCTCATATTTAGTTTACAAACCATTGTACTGTGCATTGTGCTCAGTTTCTGTGTTTGCTTTTCTAATCCTTGGGTCTGGGGAAAAAAATCCTTGTTGGATTAAAAAAACCTTCGTTTACTATGCTACTAACTACTTCCTTGTTTCCTTTGCGTGTTTCCTTCATCTTTCGGATCAATGTAATGTTTGTTGCCTTCCTGCCGATTTTGAACAACAGTTTGATACCTGTAGGCGTATTCTAACTGTGCATTTGTTCCTACAGATTTGTGATACTCATTCATTTGTGTCGTTGTTATATCCTGTTTCCTTCATCTTTCCCATTAATGTTTTGTTTCTTGCCTTCCTGCCGATTTTTAACACCAGTTAGATACCTTTAGGCTTATTCTACCTGTGCATTTGTTTCCAATGATCTGTGATAATCATTTATTTGTGTCATTCTTCCATCCTCTTGGGTAATTAGATACCTGTGGGCGTATTCTAACTGTTTGTAGTCTTTCACATAATTTGTTGACAATCTTGAAGTACACATTATTTCGTAAATGTTGGCTTTAAGAACATTAAATACGCATTTGTTAGATTAGCTGGCAATCTCTGCTTTAGAGTAATGGTGCTATCATTACATTTGAACCATCCACAATTCTTTTTATGCAGTGTAGTGACCTGCATTGGTTGTAGCTCCTACATGGTAGATTATACCTACTGTTGTGGCACTTGACCGTGTGTGAATCCAGTCAGTTTGCAGTTGTTTTTGGTGCCATCTGCATTATAACGTAGAAGCATAAGTATTATCTAGGTAGTATGTGATTGTATCAGTAAGGTGGAGCGATTGTCTGAATTATAAATAGTACATAATCTGCCATGGTTTGCATTTTGTAAAAGTTGCTGAAATGGAATGCTCTCACAATTTGGTATGGAAACATACACAAATCGCTCATTTGGGATTTCTTCCTGTATCGCTTTGCTACAGAGAGTGCATGTATGTTTCCACATGTATGAAATTTGTAAGATTTAATTTACAGGTATGCTTTTGTTTTCCAATACTAATAATATGTACATTAGAAATTCTTGTGGATCTTCTTGTGAGTTCATAGTGTGTCTCACCATTCCAGCACAGTCGTCCAATTGTTGCCTTACTCCATGAACACTGTATGTGTTGTCAGGATTGCTTGTTCCATTTCTATGCAGCACTAACATTTGCAAACACACTGTGCAGGTATTTATTATTAACAATTGGTGGCAATTGAAAAAGAATATTCATTGCTATATTTGCATAACGACTTACCCCACTTTCATTTGCAAATTTGAATGGGCCAGCAAGTTCTGTATCTGAGTGCATTTTTTTCATTTATTCTGTTGTTTCTTTACCGACGTCCCTGGTTTACATTCCCTAATAGGTTGTTCTATGTTTGCGGTAATTGATGAAACTTTAGCTTCTTTTCTTTGTGGAATTTGCTGTTGAATTCTGTTGCATTTCAGTTTCATTTTCTTTTCTTCTCCACGTTTTACTTTATCTGGAACAGGGTATTGTTTCAGATGAGGGGTGTACAGTGAACGCAATCTATTGTATTCTAGAATGCAACGAATATCAGCTTTGACTTTACTTGAATCAAAGTTTATTAGCAATAGACTGTCAAGTGTACGTTAGCGTGATAATGCTACGTAGCTCATGCCTTCCTTAAACACTGTGTTTCCTACATCTATCAATGCTTTGTCTAGGGTAATACCTTGGGATTTATGAATGGTAATTGTATATGCAAGAGTTAGGGAAAATTGCTCTCTACGTACATACATGTCTTTGAAGAGAAGGGATCGAGCAATTTTGCGCCCTATCCGTTTCACTTCTGAAACTTTATCAAAGCGAATATTTACAAAACAAATGGGTATGATTGAAAGCCAACAACTGTGCCCAGTGCTCCATTAACTAGCCCTTGCTCTACGTCAAGGTTACTCTACAATTTAAGGATAATTTCAATATTTTATCCAAACCAGCAGTGTTGGAGATTGAATTTTCTAAACTATTTAGTCTTGGTGTGGCTTGCTCACACATGGGTACTGTCATACCATGTGTGTCTAGTTTGTCTGTAGCGCTAATTTCTATTATTGGTTGCATTTCTTTCTTTAACATTGTTTCATTGAACTTGAAACAGCTTGCAAAAGTTGGCATTAAGGCCATACAACTGACATTTTTGTGCGCTATTTGTTCCATAACATCAGTTGAACATGCATTGTCGCCATAAAGTGCATGTATATGCCGGTTTTTCAATACAACCTGTGCTTCTTGCGATAATACACCAACTCTAATACTTTTTAAGATGTTGGCATAAGTGAGATCTGCAGATTGCTGCATGTTCTCAGTTAATTCTCTGTATTGGAAATGTTGCCAAAGGTTAACATTACCTATGCTACCAACAGTTTTCTGGCAGAGTTTGTGGCCTAAGGTTTTAAAAATTGGTTCACCTTTCACAGGTGTCAATTGTAGAAGATCTCTGAAAACGATAATGTGTTTCCTGCAAAGAGTTCTTTATTGTTATTTTTAAGTACTTCTTGAAATCTGAGATGAATCAAAGCCAACATTAGGTTGGAGACCATGCTCACTTCATCTATTAGTAGCATTTTCATTTGTTTCAATACTCTGCGTAATTCCATTGCAGCTTCTGCAGAAAGTTTGTAGTAGACACTGCCTATGTTGTAGGCTGCTAATCCTGTGGGGGCCTTTACAACAGCTGACAGTTTGTTGTTTGTCAATTGTTGAAGGAACTTCCTGATGATTTTGATTAAGAATGTCTTCCCTGATCCAGCTTCACCACTGACATACAGCAGTATAAGTTTGTAATTTTGGCAGGTACATTCTTTATTTTCGTGTTGTACACCATGTACAATTTGTTTTGTTACGTCTTCAAAAATGGTGTGCTGATCGTTGTTAAGTTTTGCTTGTTGTACAGTTAAGTCTTCTGTATCTTCTTGATACTGATAGATGGTGTTTTCTACTTCTGCCATAGCTACTTCAGCCTCATTTGCTATTAGTGATTGTCCTAGTGGTTCTTGACTTCCTGCTACAGAAGGTTGACTACTGTTGGGCCTGAAGTTTTTCTTCCTGTTGCTGCTCATTGTGTAACATTGTTTTGTACTGCGTAAAGTTCACATTGGTGATAGTGCTTTCATTTGCTTTGAAAGCATTTTCATAGCAGTCATACTTATCTAGTATGTCTTCCTCTTTTCTCCATGGTTTGAAAAGTTGTAACAGAGACATGTAATATAGTTCTTTCTGTTGAGGAGTTTTTAATGACAATTTAACATGATTAATTAAGCTTCGTTTGGTAAGTTTCACTAAGCTCCCTTCACAATCGCTCACTCTATATCTACGTTTGCTTTCATCGGGTTTTACATTATTTTATTATGCAAAGTGTTGAGCTATGTGGTATAGACACATGCTGTCCAGAGTGCTACTCCTGCTTGGATAGTATGTGTCCAGTAAATTGTTTTTTAGAATGTCTTGGCTGTTGGGATCATTTCTGGCAATTGTTTCTATGTCCTCATATGATTTTAGCACCCTTTTTCTAGATTTTGCAGGACCAAGACTGAGCCATACTATGTTGTCTGATTTTCCATACTGTGTCCAGTAAATTGTTTTTTAGAATGTCTTGGCTGTTGGGATCATTTCTGGCAATTGTTTCTATGTCCTCATATGATTTTAGCACTCTTTTTCTAGATTTTGCAGGACCAAGACTGAGCCATACTATGTTGCCTGATTTTCCATACAAAGCAGTGCCGGTTAAACGATCTGCTGCTTCATAGGCCCCACATTCTCTATGAGAGAGCATTTTTAGGCCTGGGCTGTACAATTTCTGTGATAATGTTTTGTCTGATGCTAGGTCATCCTAGAGGTCTTGAAGCTCTGTTTTTTCTGCTTTTGTTAAGTAGGCTGTAACATATCGTGCAACAGCAGTTGAATTGTCTGCAATGTACTGCACATCTATGTTTGCATTCCATAAGAGGGCAATGATTGCATTGTAATCATTGATATATTTTGATTCTTCCCTTCTTTTTATGTAATACGTGTTCTTAGGTGATTTACCTTTTTACCTTTAACACTATGTCGAACTGAAGACATGAAGTTATTTACTTCACCTGTTTCTGTAACTGGTCTAGGGAAACCAAAGCGGCATTTGGTGTAGTATTTACCTTTGTTTTTGTATTTGCGGCAACAATATTTGCCACATGTGTGTCTTTGAAATTGTAAAATCTGCCCATGCAGCTCACTATGTGTCTGTTGTGAATGGATTTCACATGTGACATATTTTGGGATAAACTGCAAAACATTGCTATCACTGTCGTGCCTGAATTTCGGTGCACCTTTGATCCATAACAGCATGTGAATATGTGGTGCTCCTCTCGCTTGCTATTCTTTTCTCCAAAAGAAGTGCTGCACTTCTCCAAGGTGAGGAACAATTTTATTGCAAATAAAGTGCAGCATGGAAATGAAACAATGATGGAAATATCTTGAGACACTAACTGGATCTAGAGAGCAAAGGTCTCCAGGTATTAATATGTCTATGTTGTTTTTGTTGCTGTTTGCTATGCGTAGGAACTCATGTAAATCTTCCCATGCATATTCTGCACAACTTAGCGTAACAAACCAAGTCGGTGGTCCAAGGTTTCTGATCATGCAACGCACGTCTCTGTGCAGTCTGAACCAGTATTCCTTTGTACCACACATGTTTGCAAATTTGTTATACTTGATTGTAAAACCTCATCTTTTTCCTGTACTTTTTTTATTAACTGCGTAGCTGACATATTTTGAAAGTGGGTTCCATATATAAGAATGTGTGCAACTCCATAACATAGTGTTGCTAATTCACTTTCATAGAGTAGGTGGAATATGTATTACACATTTTGTCTACTTCTGGGATCTTGTGAATACATTCCTAATGAGCGGTATTCTGATGCCCCAATCTAAGTGGGTCCATCATCGTATCTTCCACCTTTGCCAGTAGGAAATAGCAGTGGAAAAGCACGGGCTTCTAGACGTTTTTCCCAAATACTCATTGGTGACCCTTTGGTTTGTCGCATTTGGTAAGTTTCTAGTGCATCATCTATGCTTTCATTGGAATGCAATGGATAAATTGTGTAATGGTCCAAAAGAGTGGATACTGTAGGTGGATCCAGAAGTTCGAATTGTCCACTTTCTGATGGTGAACTGTTTGAATTATTATGCTCTCATACAAATTGAGCTGTTGCAGGATTTTTGGTAATGGAAACAATTCCAAATGATTTGTAATAGCATGTGAAGGAGCTTGGTTATTGTCTAATTTTGTAGTACAGCAACTGCAAAATATTAAGCATTCAGTTAGTTCATATTTGTTTTCAGCTAATAGGTACATAGCTAATTCAAACCATTTAGAGTCTTCATTGTCTTCTATTTTGTATGCTATGTCCACATTTTTTGTGTTCCTTTTGTAAAACGTTCTGCGGCAACACACACACACATGATTTGGTACTTCAGCTGATGACCTTTTAAATTTTACTATTTCTTTTCTGTATGTGTGTAATAGAAGGTTGCTATGTGCAGAATTGTTGCTACTATGTTCAAAAACTGTTGCATTTTGTAAGTGGCTCTCACTTCCAAAATACTTTTTCTGAATATGGTCAATTTCTTCTTGTAAGTATTTGGGTGTACCATGCAGAAGAGTGGTATTTAAATTGCCTAATTCTGAAGCTGGACTATTTGCATAGAATATTTTATACACAAGATTTCTTACATTGGAATGATGTATTGATATTCTTTTGATATCATGGAAGGTACTTTTGCAAATAGGCCTAGAAATGCAGGCTAATGAATATCCTTTTAGTCCTGTGTATTTCCGCACTGGACAAATATCCATATTTTGCAGCACTTTCATTTAACTTTTCTCTTTACCTTTTACATTTTGATTTAGGAACTGACATAAAGATTTGAAAACTTTTTTTGGAATGGCACACATTTATGTGCACAGCCATTTGTATACTGGATGGTGTGGTTCTGCTGAATCGAGAGGTATTTGGGTTTTCAGGGGATAGTTTTGTAAGCAGTGTTTCTTGTTCAATGATGGTAGTATTGATTTTCTCATACCCTCGTTCACTGCTATGGGTGGCAATTGTGTTTGTTTGATTTTGTTTGTATGCTTCTTCATTAGAATATGGTTCTGTGGTTGTTGTGTGACTCCATTCACCACCACAAACATGTAAGAAATTACTGTGTTCACATACCGTTTATTGCTGAGTTTCTTTTGTAGTTTGGTACTTAGTTTGGTTAGTGCTTTCATCCTATTTAACACTAATATAAACAACTTCCTTTGGAAAAGGATTGCACTGTCCACGAGAGCTTGTAGGATTAACTTTCTACGGTAGGTTTGATAAAATACTTTTTTTTACTATGGGTTCTTGTGACACTATCAGGAATATTAGGAGCATTGTTAGCTGCACTGGTAGCCATTTGTTTGGCAACATTTTTGTATTTTGTGACACATTTTGATGGAGGAGGTAAAGTTTCAGTAGTTGAGACTTCCTTTGTTTTGCTAACCTACTGCATTAACTGGTTTGTTCCAAGATTCTCCACAAACTCTACAACAGGTGGATGCTTACATTGGGCACTTTTATTTTTAGTTGCTATACTTCTGCGTTCCTTTCTACAGAGTTGTTTTTTGGTAGGCATTCTTTGGTGTCTGTTGAAAAGAAAGGTATACTTTGGTCTGTTGTCCAATGTATGTGTGCTGTGTGCATGTGTGCATGAGTCTGATGGGGAAGCTCTTTGTCATGGTGTGTCATTGTGCATTGAATCTTGCAATTATTTGGTAAGGCTGCTTTACTGTTTGTATACTACTACAATGTGCTTCAGATCAGAGTACAAAGTGGGCTACTTGTGACGAGAACCATTATTAATAAACGAAATGCCATAAATTTGCAACAGCAACTTCTTTTCTAAATCTAACCTTCTATGTTATGTATGTTATTTGAGTTCCAAACACACAGGGATTTGTCAGCCATTCTGCCTGTTATTCTTTATTCAATAAATGTATATTTGTAGGTAGAATGGTTTAGAAATCAATGTTTCCTTTGGTACCCAAAATAACCAAATAACCCACACAGCCTCTTTGAGGAGTAGTTACAATATAAAGGTAGTACTGTGATTACTTTTTTTTGCAAGATGACCAGGTTTCTTCGGATATGTCGTCTGCAGTGTAGATTCTGTTGATTCTCAGGAGAGTAGTCTTCACTGCGATTGAAAAAAACAAAATCAATTACTTTGTGTGTTTACAGCAGTGATGATACTGCACACATTCATTGTGCTACTTTCGTCAGAGCATTTTACTTTCATATTTCAAACTAGTGCTTGTGTACATTTGACTTCACTCTGTGCAGTGTTTGCATGGTATTTTCAATATGGTACTTGAAAGTCCTTCAGAATTGCTAACAATTTTAAGGTTATGGAAATGCCTTGTTTTTTACAAGGTGCACTATGCATAGGAGAGAGGTTTGTAAGCGATAGGGCACAGTAGTAGATGGGGAAAAATGTTCTACTTGCAAACTAAAAGCAAGATGCCGACACATCGGGAGACCCTTAGAGGGAGATGTCACCACAGCAATCAGGAGCGCTTACTTTTCTCATACGATTACATTGCAAGTAGCATTACTGTAGGCCGCACACAATACACAACTCCGATATTTCCACATACACAATTGAGTTCCGCCCTAAATAGGGATACTTGCAACGTATGTACTGGTTATGCGGAAGACAGTAAGCAGTCGTGCAGTTTGTCAATGACAAATCGGATATCCTGCACTTAAAATGGGGAGCGTTTGTATGTATTGCCTATGCACATTTAGCGGCATTATTGTGTCTAAATTAAATCATAAGGGTTGCACATGTTCTCTGATTAAAATATACATACCTGTACTGCAATGATATGCGACTTCCATTCAGGAATATCGACAGTAATTTTGAAGTGCGCAATGTTGATGACGGAGTTACAATTAGCGATGTTTAATGTGATTGGTGGATGGTTGTGCAACTGCTTAGTTGTGTCCAATGAGGGACTTGATTTGTTACTGCTGTGGAAAGGGTGGATGGACTGGGTAAGAGTTACGTGCCGCACGTAGGCAATGCTTGTCCGCAGGTAGGGCGTGTCACATATGGGTTTCTACAGCTAATCCTGCATGAAAGGGGACTGTAGGCATCAGCCAATCAGAGGTTCACATTACTCTTTTGTGTCGAAAGACGGTGCGCACGCTGAAGATGGCAGAGGTGGAGAGGGTCAGGGTTTTGGTGCTTGGAGACATTTTTGTGCATGGCTTACAACACTATGCCGAGAGTAGGCATGTGGCACATCATTTCGATGTCAGAGAAGTGGAGGTCCTGTGGAGCGCAGACACTGATGCCAATGCTGCAGCAATTCTGCAAGTTTGCAGAGACATGCATACAATGACCACTCCTCATGTGGTAATTTTGCACTACAGTGCTTGCCATTTGGGATAAGTGAGTTCACGTACTTTGTTGGCAGATTTGGCACAGCTGGTTGAAGCACTCATGGCCATCTTCCCAACAACGAAAGTCATTTTTTCTGCTTTACTCCCAAGAGTAAAATGGGATAACAATTCTGTTTTCTGTCCGGATCAAAGCAATGGGAGGTGTATCATCAATCGCGGCATGCGTACATTCATGCTAAAAGCTGGTATGTTTTTCTGCAGCCATGATAACATTGCTCCAAGCAATGCAGATTATTTTGAAGCAGATGGTGTTGCGCTATCTTCTTTGGGAAATGCAATGTTCTTTTGGAACGTAAGGCTTGCTTTGGAGAAGGTTCTGTAATGGCTGTAGGAGCAAAGCAAGGACAAAAACTACAAAAAAATAAAATAGCAGTATCTGGCCAAAAATAAAACAAAAAACGCTTCTTTTCAGAGCCCACCTTAAAGGGGAAAAGGGGGAATATTACTTTAATGTACCGTCGTCACGCTCTGATCCTATACATGTCCGCGAACATGGTGGTAGTTTGCAGCCAACACATATCACCAACGGGGATTCAGGGGTGGAGACGCATGCATATGAGAATGAGCAGAGCTAGGGATTGGTCCATAAAGTTCAGTAGGTGTGTTCTGACCGGTGCACTTTAGTAAGACCGTCTTCTCCCTGACAGAAGACCACATAGCCATGGCTTTCCATGCTCGAAAACAGATTATCTGGATTTATGGAGACTCATGGATACATTGGTTGAAGGTGCATGCAGAAAGCTGCCGTTTATCTGCAGATATTGGATTTCCTCATGTGGAAGTGCACTGGCAGGGCGTGCGTGGCATGAGGTGGCTGGACTTTGAACCTCTCTGTGTTACATTACTGACAGAGCGTCCTCCAGATATACTGATCATTCATTGCGGAGGAAACAGTTTGGCCATGTCTCTGGAATTTCTTTGCAATTTGCAATGAAGAAAGGACTTGTGAAGCTCATGGACATGTTTCCAAATTCTCAAATACTTTTTTCCGTATTGCGCAAAGACAAATATGGCTGCGTTCTTCTGATTTTGGTCCACAAATGGAGAAAGCAAGACGCAATGTGAATAAGGATGTTTGTGCCTTTTTAAGAGATGTTGGCATGTCTTCTTTCCACAATGAAAACATTGTGTTTCGCAGCTCTTTCATTTTCCGCAGAGATGGAGTCCACCTTACATTTGCTGGCAATCAGATTTTTCTTCGCAATGTACAAAATGCATTGCGACCTCTTTTGAAATCACACTAACCTATCTGACAATCCGTTTTCTCCAATCCACAGTTTTTGACCCACACAACACACCACAGAAAGGCTTTTTTCAGAGCCACCACTTACTCCAAGCATACACTTCATTGTGTTTGCTCCGCTTGCACCCTCCTTTTTTCCCCTACGACTGTCCGCAAACTTTTCCACAACTCAGCGGGGTTCTATGACTATCATTTCATAGTTCTATTGTTAAACTGAGAAAGGCGGCTCTGAAAAGAGCCTTTTTTTGTAATTTTTGTTGTTTTCACGTTTATTGCTTCACAGCACAAGACACACTAGGAGAAGAGGCCAAAGGAGGGTGAGGAAGGGACACCAGCCACGGGGATAAGAAAGGGCAAGTGGACAGAGGAAGATATAGGGTGAGTTTCATTTAGGTAAGGAGCAGATCTTCTGGTGCTCTGTGACTGCAGCCTCAAAAGCACTTTGAAAACTCTCCTCCCTGCAGAGTACTGCATCACAATACGTACACACTACTGTCACCTTTGAAAGGTAAGGGTCAACAGCATTGCGAATGGCTTGAGAGGCAGCTGGAGGGAGGCACTCCCCCACAGGAATGTCTCTTGTGGTGGGAGGATCGGATATGGAGAATGCTGTGGAGGAACTCAATCGACTACGCTCTTCACATGGCACCACCTTGCGAATGTCCGCAGTGTGGAACGAAGTGAGGTGTCGCCCGATGGTTGTCATACCAAAGCTGTACACACCAAGTCTCCCACGACTCAGCACCACCTCGCACTGGTTACACTTCACCAGGTTCGCACGTGCTTTTGGTACGTTCCCATAAACGGAAAAAAACGCCACACCCACGACTCCCGGCGACTGCTCCTAGTGGGGAGTTCCTCCACTTCATTTTCTTGCTCCTCTTCTTCCTCGCTCTCTACATCCTCACCCATATATCTCTCTGCAGGCCCTTGGTGATGTCATCAATGATATTTGTGATGTCATCTTTGATGTCCTGGGTGTTAGTCTTAGCCATGCACGTAGATGGTGAAAGGTTATGGTTGCTTAGCTTACCATAATGGGGAATGTGCAGTGGTGTTTGGCTTCACTGTGAAGTATAACATTCCTTTAACAAAGTTTTTTTTACTGAATGTACATATATATATATATATATATATATATATATATATATATATATATATATATATATATATATATATATATATATATATATATATGGCAGGGAACCAAAACAAAGGGGCTAAACATGTGATGTCATCAGTGATGTCATTAGTGACATTTGAGATGACATCTTTCATGGTCTGGATGTTAGTGTTAGCAGTGCACAGGGATGGTGGCAGGTTTGGGGGCTTAGTTTACCATAACTGTAGAATTTCAGGCGTTTTTCAGTTGTAAGTTGAAGCATAAAGGGGAGGGTGAAATTATTTTTTTAGTGAAGTGCAGAGGTTTTTGGTATGGCAACTTAACCATAATGTCCCCTCAACAAAAATTTTTCTGCAGTGAATATATGTATGTATTACACACAACGGTAGTGGTTGTGTATTTATGGTTAAGTTGCTAATCCCATAGGAAGAGGACTTTTTGGGAGGCTTATAACTTCGCTCCCTCTGGACAAATCCTCACCAAACTTTGTGATAAAAGTATATGCCCCACTCTGAATATTTGTGAGGTTTAGTCCGGGGGGGGGAAACTTATAGGGGGGGACCAAAACTTATTCTTTTTCCCATAGACTGAATGGGGAAAAAACTTTGCTCATGTCTACAGCCCAAACCGGTGAATGGATTTTTACAAAATGTGCGGCAGGAGCAGAGGCTTGGTCCCGAAAGTGTGCTTTTATAAATTTGGTGAAAATCCATCCAGTAGTTTTTTTTTAAAACGATCAAAAAGTAGGTCACAAAAAATTATTGATATCTATGTCCGCTCCGCGTACACATTTCCCTGTTCGCTCCGCGGATAGTGTCCTGATTGGCTAATCGGCTTGCGTCGTTTCCGCAGACATGCAACGTGTTCGCTGATTGGATGGTGAAGAGCGTGAAGTGCGTCAGATTTTTTGAAACGTCATCCATCTTGGGTCCGCGGACAGCGCAGTGACATTTGGTGGAGAAATACAACTTTGGCAAGTTTGTTGGTGTGTAAGAGCATTTGGGGAGGATGGGGGAGTAAGAGATGGGTCAAATGCTGTATTTATTTAGGTGGCAGGCACCCCTGTTGTGTTTGTCTTATCCACGGACAGCCGAGCTGTCCAGGATGTCCGTAATTAGCCAAAATCGGGTTTTCATAAGGACACTATTCCTGTCCGCAGCCAAGTTGAAACTGTTCTAAGAACAGGCGCGGTGTCCGGGAGTCCGCAAATACCCAAAATGGACTTGTCCTAAGGACACTATTCCTGTCCTTACTGTCCGCAGGCAAGTTGAAACTGTTCTAAGAACAGGCGCTGTGTCCGGGATGTCCGCAATTACCAAAAATGAACTTGTCCTAAGGACACTATTCCTGTCCGTAGTGTCCGCAGGCAAGTTGAAACTGTTCTAAGAACAGACACGGTGTCTGGGATGCCCATAAGCAATCCAAATGGAGGTGTCGTAAGGACAGCATATCTGTCCGTGCTGTACGCAAGCAAAATAAAACTGTTCTTAGAACACGTTAGGTGTCTGCAGACATATAAAATGCCCATAGTGCATGGTTAATATGTTTGATTCTATGGGTGTGATCTATGGGTGTGATCTATGGGTGTGATATGCTGCGTGGTTGTGGCCAGGGCCTAGAGTCTTGGGTGCACAGTGTATTTATGGATTTTAACATCCAAAACCAGCCGTGGCGCAGAGTGGCGCAGCGACACTGCAGCAGCGCCAGTTACGCCCCAACCAATGCACAGTGCACAAATCCCGTACATGGCGCACAGGCCCCCAACCACGAAAACGCCTGTAAAACTCCCTGCACACCCCTCCGAATACATGTACACCCCGGCGTGGGGAGTTACACATGCGATTAGCCCTGTGCGAGCGGGGTACGTGTAATAATGGGGTTCACGGGAAGTTTCACAAGCGATTGGCCCTGTGTGAGCGGGTTACATGTATTACTGAGGTACGCGGGAAGTGTCACACGCGATTGGCCCTGTGCGAGTGGGGTACGTGTATTACTGGGGTTTGCGGGAATTTTCACACACGATTGGCCCTGTGCGAGTGGGGTACGTGTATTACTGGGGTTCGCGGGAAGTTTCACACGCGATTGGCCCTGTGCGAGCGGGGTACGTGTATCACTGTGGTTTGCGGGAAGTTTCACACGCGATTTTGCTGTCAGAGCGGGTTACGTGTATTTCGGGGGTGCGCGTGAAGTTTGACACACGATTTTTCTGTCAGAGCGGGGTATGTGTATTGCGGGGGTGCGCGTGAAGTTTCACACGCGATTTTGCTGTCAGAGCGGGTTACGTGTATTTCGGGGGTGCGCGTGAAGTTTCACATGCAATTTTTCTGTCACAGCGGGGTACGTGTATTTCAGGGGTGCGTGTGAAGTTTCACACGCGATTTCGCTGTCAGAGCGGGATACGTGTATCCAGTGGGGTGTGCAGGGAGTCCCACACGTGAATTGGCAGTGTGGGTCCACCCAGGTGTCCCCACTACCCCCTCCACGGCCCCTGCAGGCAGCCCACATCACAGGGGACTACCCTGCACCCCTGGTCATGTCCCGCAGGCAGCCCACCCACCATGGGCATGCCCCCCAGCCAATCCAGACATCACGTTGCAATATGATCACCAACTCATGTCCACAGGCACCCCCACACCCCAGCAGTGAGGGGCACCTGCCAGCAGGTCCCCACTCATGTCCCCTCACACCCCCACCCCCCAGCAGTGAGGGGCACCTGCCAGCAGGCTCCCACTCATATCCCACTCATGTCCCCCAGCACCCCACCCCCCAGCAGTGAGGCGCACCTTCCAGCAGGCCCCCACTCATGTCCCACTCATGTCCCCCTGCACCCCAGCAGTGAGGGGCACCTGCCAGCAGGCCCCCACTCATGTCCCCCTGAACCCCCACCCTCTAGCAGTGAGGGGCACTTGCCAGCAGGCCCCCACTCATATCCCCCTGCACCCCCACCGCCCAGCAGTGAGGGACACCTACCAACAGGACCCCACTCATGCCCCCCAGCACCCCCACCCCCCAGAAGTGAGGGGCACCTGCCAGCAGGCCCCCACTCATGTCCCACTCATGTCCCCCTGCACCCCCACCCCCCAGCAGTGAGGGGCACCTGCCGGCAGGCCCCCACTCATGTCCCCCAGCACCCCCACCCCCCAGCAGTGGGGAGGACCTGCCAGCATGCCCCCACTCATGTCCCACTCATGTCCCCCAGCACCCCCAACCCCCAGCAGTGAGGGGCACCTGCCAGCAGGCCCCCACTCATGTCCCACTCATGTCCCCCAGCACCCCCAACCCCCAGCAGTGAGCGGCACATGCCAGCAGGCCCCCACTCATGTCCCACTCATGTCCCCCTGCACCCCCACCCCCCAGCAGTGAGGGCCACCTGCTAGCAGGCCCCCACTCATGCCCCCTGCACCCCCATGCCCCAGCAGTGAGGGGCACCTGCCAGCAGGCCCCCACTCATGTCCCCATGCAACCCCACCCCCCAGCAGTGAGGGGCACCTGCCAGCAGGCCCCCACTTATGTCCCCTAGCACCCTCACACCCCAGCAGTGAGGGGCACCTGCCAGCAGGCCCCCACTCATGTCCCCCAGCACCCCCACCCCCCAGCAGTGAGGGGCACCTGCCAGCAGGCCCCCACTCATGTCCACTTATGTCCCCCTGCAACCCCACCCCCCAGCAGTGATAGGCACCTGCCAGCAGGACCCCACTCATGTCCTCCTGCACCCCCACCCCCCAGCACTGAGGGGCACCTGCCAGCAGGCCCCCACTCATGTCCCCCTGCACCCCCACCCCCAGCAGTGAGGGGCACCTGCCAGCAGGCCCACACTCATCTCCCCCAGCAGTGAGGGGTACCTGCCAGCAGGTCCCCACTCATGTCCCCAGCACCCCCACCCCCCAGCAGTGAGGGGCACCTGCCAGCAGGCCCCCACTCATGTTGCCCAGCACCCACACCCCCCAGCAGTGAGGGGCACCTGCCAACAGGCCCCCACTCATGTCCCACTCATGTCCCCAGCATCCCCACCCCCAGCAGTGAGGGGCACCTGCCAGCAGGCCCCCACTCATGTCCCACTCATGTCCTCCTGCACCCCCACCCCCCAGCAGTGAGGGGCACCTGCCAACAGGCCCCCACTCATGTCCCCCTGCACCCCCACACCCCAGCAGTGAGGGACACCTGCCAGCAGGCCCCGACTCATGTCTCCCTGCACCCCCACCCCCCAGCAGTGAGCGGCACCTGCCAGCAGGCCCCCACTCATGTCCCACACATGTCCCCCTGCACCCCCACCCCCCAGCAGTGAGGGGCACCTGCCAGCAGGCCCCCACTCATGTCCCCCTGCACCCCCACCCCCCAGCAGTGAGGGGCACCTGCCAGCAGGCCCCTACTCATGTCCACTCATGTCCCCCTGCACCCTCAGCCCCCAGCAGTGATAGGCACCTGCCAGCAGGCCCCCCACTCATGTCCTCCTGCACCCCCACCCCCCAGCAGTGAGGGGCACCTGCCAGCAGGCCCACACCCATGTCCCCCAACACCCCTATCCCCCAGCAGTGAGGGGCACCTGCCAGCAGGCCCCCACTCATGTCCCCTAGCACCCCCACCCCCCAGCAGGGAGGGGCACCTGCCAGCAGGCCCCCACTCATGTCCCCTAGCACCCCCACCCCCCAGCAGGGAGGGGCGCCTGCCAGCAGGCCCCCACTCATGTCCCACTCATGTCCCCCTGCACCCCCACCCCCCTGCAGTGAGGGGCACCTGCCAGCAGGCCCCCACTCATGTCCTCCTGCACCCCCACCCACAGCAGTGAGGGGCACCTGCCAGCAGGCCCCCACTTATGTCCCCTAGCACCCTCACACCCCAGCAGTGAGGGGCACCTGCCAGCAGGCCCCCACTCATGTCCACTTATGTCCCCCTGCAACCCCACCCCCCAGCAGTGATAGGCACCTGCCAGCAGGACCCCACTCATGACCTCCTGCACCCCCACCCCCCAGCACTGAGGGGCACCTGCCAGCAGGCCCCCACTCATGTCCCCCTGCACCCCCACCCCCAGCAGTGAGGGGCACCTGCCAGCAGGCCCACACTCATCTCCCCCAGCAGTGAGGGGTACCTGCCAGCAGGTCCCCACTCATGTCCCCAGCACCCCCACCCCCCAGCAGTGAGGGGCACCTGCCAGCAGGCCCCCACTCATGTTGCCCAGCACCCACACCCCCCAGCAGTGAGGGGCACCTGCCAACAGGCCCCCACTCATGTCCCACTCATGTCCCCAGCATCCCCACCCCCAGCAGTGAGGGGCACCTGCCAGCAGGCCCCCACTCATGTCCCACTCATGTCCTCCTGCACCCCCACCCCCAGCAGTGAGGGGCACCTGCCAACAGGCCCCCACTCATGTCCCCCTGCACCCCCACACCCCAGCAGTGAGGGACACCTGCCAGCAGGCCCCGACTCATGTCTCCCTGCACCCCCACCCCCCAGCAGTGAGCGGCACCTGCCAGCAGGCCCCCACTCATGTCCCACACATGTCCCCCTGCACCCCCACCCCCCAGCAGTGAGGGGCACCTGCCAGCAGGCCCCCACTCATGTCCCCCTGCACCCCCACCCCCCAGCAGTGAGGGGCACCTGCCAGCAGGCCCCTACTCATGTCCACTCATGTCCCCCTGCACCCCCAGCCCCCAGCAGTGATAGGCACCTGCCAGCAGGCCCCCCACTCATGTCCTCCTGCACCCCCACCCCCCAGCAGTGAGGGGCACCTGCCA
This sequence comes from Ambystoma mexicanum, assembly GCF_040938575.1. Taxonomy (NCBI): domain Eukaryota; kingdom Metazoa; phylum Chordata; class Amphibia; order Caudata; family Ambystomatidae; genus Ambystoma; species Ambystoma mexicanum. Next base: position 776,165,448 of record NC_090922.1, read on the forward strand.
GCAGGCCCACACCCATGTCCCCCAACACCCCCATCCCCCAGCAGTGAAGGGCACCTGCCAGCAGGCCCCCACTCATGTCCCCTAGCACCCCCACCCCCCAGCAGGGAGGGGCACCTGCCAGCAGGCCCCCACTCATGTCCCCTAGCACCCCCACCCCCCAGCAGGGAGGGGCGCCTGCCAGCAGGCCCCCACTCATGTCCCACTCATGTCCCCCTGCACCCCCACCCCCCTGCAGTGAGGGGCACCTGCCAGCAGGCCCCCACTCATGTCCTCCTGCACCCCCACCCACAGCAGTGAGGGGCACCTGCTTGAAGGCCCCCACTCATGTCCCCCTGCACCCCCACCCCCAGCAGTGAGGGACACCTGCCAGCAGGCCCACACTCATGTCCCCCAGCACCCCCACCCCCCAGCAGTGAGGGGCACCTGCCAGCAGGCCCCCACTCATGTCCCACTCATGTCCCCCTGCACCCCCACCCCCCAGCAGTGAGGGACACCTGCCAGCAGGCCCCCACTCATGTCCCCCAGCACCCCCACCCCGCCAGCAGTGAGGAGCACCTGCCAGCAGGCCCCACTCATGTCCCCATGCACCCCCATCCACCAGCAGTGAGGGGCACCTGCCAGCAGGCCCCCACTTATGCCCCACTCATGTCCCCCAGCACCCCCACCCCCCAGCAGTGAGGGGCACCTGCCAGCAGGCCCCCACTCATATCCCACTCATGTCCCCCTGCACCCCCACCCCCAAGCAGTGATAGGCACCTGCCTGCAGGCCCCCACTCATGTCCTCCTGCACCCCCACCCCCCAGCAGTGAGGGGCACCTGCCAGCAGACCCCCACTCATGTCCCCCTGCACCCCCACCTCCAGCAGTGAGGGGCACCTGCCAGCAGGCCCACACTAATGTCCCCCATCACCCCCGTCCCCCAGCAGTGAGGGGCACCTGCCAGCAGGCCCCCACTCATGTCCCCCTGCACCCCCACCCCCAGCAGTGAGGGACACCTGTCAGCAGGCCCACACTCATGTCCCCCATCACCCCCGTCCGCCAGCAGTGAGGGGCACCTGCCAACAGGCCCCCACTCATGTCCCCCTGCACCCCCACACCCCAGCAGTGAGGGACACCTGCCAGCAGGCCCCGACTCATGTCCCCCTGCACCCCCACCCACCAGCAGTGAGCGGCACCTGCCAGCAGGCCCCAACTCATGTCCCACACATGTCCCCCTGCACCCCCACCCCCCAGCAGTGAGGGGCACCTGCCAGCAGGCCCCCACTCATGTCCCCCAGCACCCCCACACCCACAGCAGTGAGGAGCACCTGTCAGCAGGCCCCCACTCTTGTCCCCCTGCACCCCCACCCCCCAGCAGTGAGGGGCACCTGCCAGCAGGCCCCTACTCATGTTCACTCATGTCCCTCTGCACCCGCAGCCCCCAGCAGTGATAGGCACCTGCCAGCAGGCCCCCCCACTCATGTCCTCCTGCACCCCCGCCCCCCAGCAGTGAGGGGCACCTGCCAGCTGGCCCCCACTCATGTCCCCAGGCACCCCCATGCCCCAGCAGTGAGGGGCACCTGCCAGCAGGCCCACACTCATGTCCCCCAACACCCCCATCCCCCAGCAGTGAGGGGCACCTGCCAGCAGGCCCCCACTCATGTCCCCCAGCACCCCCACCCCCCAGCAGTGAGGGGCACCTGCCAGCAGGCCCCCACTCATGCCCCACTCATGTCTCCCAGCATCCCCACCCCCCAGCAGTGAGGGGCGCCTGCCAGCAGGCCCCCACTCATGTCCCACTCATGTCCCCCTGCACCCCCACCCCCCAGCAGTGAGGGGCACCTGCCAGCAGGCCCCCACTCATATCCCACTCATGTCCCCCTGCACCCCCACCCCCAAGCAGTGATAGGCACCTGCCTGCAGGCCCCCACTCATGTCCTCCTGCACCCCCACCCCCCAGCAGTGAGGGGCACCTGCCAGCAGACCCCCACTCATGTCCCCCTGCACCCCCACCTCCAGCAGTGAGGGGCACCTGCCAGCAGGCCCACACTAATGTCCCCCATCACCCCCGTCCCCCAGCAGTGAGGGGCACCTGCCAGCAGGCCCCCACTCATGTCCCCCTGCACCCCCACCCCCAGCAGTGAGGGACACCTGTCAGCAGGCCCACACTCATGTCCCCCATCACCCCCGTCCGCCAGCAGTGAGGGGCACCTGCCAGCAGGCCCCCACTCATGTCCTCCTGCACCCCCACCCACAGTAGTGAGGGGCACCTGCTTGAAGGCCCCCACTCATGTCCCCCTGCACCCCCACCCCCAGCAGTGAGGGACACATGCCAGCAGGCTCACACTCATGTCCCCCAGTACCCCCACCCCCCAGCAGTGAGGGGCACCTGCCAGCAGGCCCCCACTCATGTCCCCCTGCACCTCCACCCCCAGCAGTGAGGGACACCTGCCAGCAGGCCCCCACTCATGTCCCCCAGCATCCCCACCCCGCCAGCAGTGAGGAGCACCTGCCAGTAGGCCCCCACTCATGTCCCCATGCACCCCCATCCACCAGCAGTGAGGGGCACCTGCCAGCAGGCCCCCACTTATGCCCCACTCATGTCCCCCAGCACCCTCACTCCCCAGCAGTGAGGGGCACCTGCCAGCAGGCCCCAACTCATGTCCTCCTGCACCCCCACACCCCAGCAGTGAGGGGCACCTGCCAGCAGGCCCCCACTCATGTCCCCCTACACCCCCACCTCCAGCAGTGAGGGGCACCTGCCAGCAGGCCCACACTCATGTCCCCCTGCACCCCCACCCCCCAGCAGTGAGGGTCACCTGCCAACAGGCCCACACTCATGTCCCGCAGCACCCCCATCCCCCAGCAGTGAGGGGCACCTGCCAGCAGGCCCCCACTAATGTCCCCCAGCACCCCCACCCCAGCAGTGAGGGGCACCTGCCAGCAGGCCCCCACTCATGTCCCACTCATGTCCCCCAGCATCCCCACCCCCCAGCAGTGAGGGGCACCTGCCAGCAGGCCCCCCACTCATGTCCCCCAGCACCCCCAGCCCCCCAGCAGTGAGGAGCACCTGCCAGCAGGCCCCCACTCATGTCCCCCTGCACCCCCACCCCCCAGCAGTGAGGGGCACCTGCCTGCAGGCCCCCACTCATGTCCCACTCATGTCCCCCAGCACCCCCACCCCCCAGCAGTGAGGGGCACCTGCCAGCAGGCCCCCACTCATGCCCCACTCATGTCCCCCTGCACCCCCACCCCCCAGCAGTGATTGGCACCTGCCAGCAGGCCCCCACTCATGTCCTCCTGCACCCCCACCCCCCAGCAGTGAGGGGCACCTGCCAGCAGGCCCACACTCATGCCCCCCAGCACCCCCATCCCCCAGCAGTGAGGGGCACCTACCAGCAGGCCCCCACTCATGTCCTCCTGCACCCCCACTCCCCAGCAGTGAGGGGCACCTGCCAGCAGGCCCGCACTCATATCCCCCTGCACCCCCACCCCCCAGCAGTGATGGGCACCTGCCAGCAGGCCCAAACTCATGTCCCCCAGCATCCCCACACCCCCGCAGTGAGGGGCACCTGCCAGCAGGCCCCCACTCATGTCCCACTCATGTCCCCCTGCACCCCCACCCACCAGCAGTGAGGGGCACCTGCCAGCAGGCCCCCCAATCATGTCCCCCAGCACCCCCAGCCCCCCAGCAGTGAGGAGCACCTGCCAGCAGGCCCCCAATCATGTCCCCCTGCACCCCCACCCCCCAGCAGAGGGGGCACCTGCCATCAGACCCCCAGTCATGTCCCACTCATGTCCCCCAGCACCCCCACCCCCCAGCAGTGAGGGGCACCTGCCCGCAGGCCCCCGCTCATGTCCCCCTGCACCCCCACCCCCCAGCAGTGATTGGCACCTGCCAGCAGGCCCCCACTCATGTCCTCCTGCACCCCCACCCCCCAGCAGTGAGGGGCACCTGCCAGCAGGCCCCCACTCATTTCCCCCTGTAACCCCACCCCCCAGCAGTGAGGGGCACCTGCCAGCAGGCCCACACTCATGCCCCCCAGCACCCCATCCCCCAGCAGTGAGGGGCACCTACCAGCAGGCCCCCACTCATGTCCCCCAGCACCCCCACCCCCCCAGCAGTGAGGGGCACCTGCCAGCAGGCCCACAGTCATGCCCCCCAGCACCCCCATCCCCCAGCAGTGAGGGGCACCTACCAGCAGGCCCCCACTCATGTCCCCCAGCACCCCCACCCCCCAGCAGTGAGGGGCACCTGCCAGCAGGCCCCCACTCATGTCCCACTCATGTCCCCCTGCACCCCCACCCCCCAGCAGTGAGGGGCACCTGCCAGCAGGCCCCCACTCATGTCCCCCAGCACCCCCACCCCCCAGCAGTGGGGAGGACCTGCCAGCATGCCCCCACTCATGTCCCACTCATGTCCCCCTGCACCCCACCCCCCAGCAGTGAGGGGCACCTGCCAGCAGGCCCCCACTCATGTCCCCCACACCCCCACCCCCAGCAGTGAGGGGCACCTGCCAGCAGGCCCCCACTTATGTCCCCCAGCACCCTCACCCCCCAGCAGTGAGGGGTACCTGCCAGCAGGCCCCCACTCATGTCCCCCAGCACCCCCAGCCCCCAGCAGTGAGGGGCACCTGCCAGCTTCATGCCCCCCCCAACATGTCAACATGACCCACAATCATGGCCCTCATGGCCACCAAAATCCCACGGCACGCCCCCCCTGCCCAAATAACCAACCAAGCATAACATACAACCCACATTGAAATGCCCATTACATGAAACAACCCAAATGGCATGTATGTACATCAACACATGTCCATCTCACACACACAATGGGTGCCAGTGAATGTGAAAACCCACATCGTGACATGCATGAAACCAATGAGAGAATACCACACATTGAAATACGGGAACAAATGTATTGAACAAAAAATGTGGTGAAGGAAATTCAAATACCAAACAATGGACATAAGGAAAACAATGCAGAATGTCACATAATGATAAATAAAAGGAAATCAGAATCCAAAATATATGAAATCAAAAATGTCTCCAAAATCTCCTTCCAACAAAGCAAATCCAAACAGAAATGAAAAAGTAAAATCCATTTCTCCATGGAAAAATCAAAAAAGAAAATGCCGACAAATCCACACTCCATCTATTTACAAGGATGAAATCCTGGGTCCATGTGCCCAACTGTCCAAATGAAACCTACAAAATACACTAACTAATGAAGAACTATATACAAAAAAGTGGGGTATTGTCCAAGCGCCCCCAAACAAAATGAAAAGCAAAATGAAACCTAATACTAACTAACTATTTACAATGGTAGCGGGCTAGTCCGACGGCTCACTTTTGGATGTCCTGGACCAGGGCATCATCGAACTCCCGCTCAATGTCCTGGAGGAAGTCCTCTTCCATGTTCCCGAGGGTTTGCAGGGAGGATGACATATTGGCCTCCAACTCCCTGCGAATTGCCTCGAGGCACTCGGCCCACCTCAGTGCCCTCCGCATGGAGTTCTCCACCCTGATCATTGTGAGCCGTGCCTCTTCCACCCGCAGCCGCTCCACATCTATGGCGTGGCCCAACTGCATGGAAGACACTTGCAATCCTGGGTCCTACTGCCCTCTGGCCGATGCCTGCCCCTCCGATGTTGAAGGCCCCGAGCCATCATTACTCCCACCATGTTGCTGCTGCTGCTGTGCCTGTGCCCTGGCTCTTGCTGCCTGCACGTCCTCCTCCAGCTGGGGTGCAGTTGTTGTAGTGGCCACCCCTGCTGGATGTCCGACTCCCGACTGTGGCAGGGATGTGTCCTCCACCAGCCTGGCCGCTGGGTCAGAGGCAGCTCCACAGGGTACCCAGGTGATACTGGGTGGGAAGATGGCATGGAGGACGACTGGCGCTTAGTGGGTTCAGGTGAGGAGGGGGTCGCAAGAAGGTCCAGCACACGGAGGAATCCAGCACTGGTGACCCGACCCATTAGGTCAACGTGGTCAAAGAGGCATCCGAGATGACGTGCAGTGTCTTCACGAAAACACCGCAGGTCACCTTACATGCCCCATTGACGCAACGCTATCCCAGCCAGGACAGGCTCAACACGGTCCCGAATAGCCACGTCCACAGGGAGAGGAATGCCAGTTGTTGTGCACCCATCCCCTCCCTGAAAACGGGTCTGGACGTAGGCATCCCTGCTGGTGATGGATGATGCAGTCACAGGATCAGGGACAGGATTACAAACAGGTACCTCTGCGGCAGCCTGTGCTGCCTCATGTCCCTGCCCCTGCACTGCACCACTGGCACCAGTGGAATCCCTACCTCCAGACCCCATGTGTGTCCCTTCCACGGCCTCCTCCTCCAAACCCCCACCAACCTGGATGACTCCATGCCATCTTCTTCCGTCGGACCCTGTGGGGTCTCAGCTGCCCCTTCTGCTGCCGAGGAGTCCATCTCCAACCTCCGCTTCTTGGACCTACCCTCGGCAGCTGCGGCCTGGGACGCAGCACCAGACTCCTCACTCCCTGAAGAGATGACAATCTCCGCCCTCTTCATCAGTTGATGCTGCAGACAGGGAGAGATAGAACACAGGCATCAGGGCACTGTACAATGGACTGATACACACATGGCAGTTGTACATGAGTGGCAGTGTCAAACTTCAGACTTGGCATCACACTCCCTAACACACATGTCATTCCTACACACACACATGAGCAATTCCACAACAATATTGCACCAGGCAGCACCATCCATACACAAACAACAGCATCAGCATCCGAAGGTGAGTCTGACGTCACATGAAACACGGGGAGTACACAACACATGCACACACACCAACACACTTACATGCATGTGTGCATGTCCACCAACTGTCAGAGTGATGAGATCGCCATCCATGTCACATCTGGAATTCAGCCTTCTACATGTCAGTGCCACATGCATCCATGTTGCATCACAGTTGTACACTTGTCAAATACGCACACATGCACATGTACACAGTGAAGATACATGCAGCTGGAACCAACATCCATGTGTGACACCATACCATGCCAACATACATACACAGTAATTCAAACATGTGTGCTCACACATGTGTATTTCGCCTGCATGCGTATCCACACATACACCATCCATGTGTCTCACACATGAGAGGACTTGCATGTGTCAGCCTCACGCCCCTGTACATACACATCCATACATGGCCCTACAGAAACACATGTGAAACCTGCACACTAGTGGCACACCACGACACGCACAACGTCCAACCAGTATGCATGTACACTTACTGCTCGACTCCAGACGGGTCTGCCTCTCAAGGACGTAGATATGGAGCACTGGGCTTATGTGTTCTAGGAATCTCATTTGGTGGTCGGACAGGTGGCCCTGTGGCCCCTTGGCATCCGCTGCCTTCAAGAGGCGCCAGGCCTTGTCGAGGGTCCTGGACCTGAAGTCCTCCGGCGCTTCTTGACATGTTTGATGTCGCAGACTGCCACCCCCTCCTCGTTGATGGCAGTCACGATGTCCGTCCAGATCCTGGTCTGTCCTTCATAGTCGGCGCGCAAACTTCCAAAGAGGGCATCATACTGCCCCAGGACTTCCTCCACCAGGACACCAACTTCCCTGGCACTGAAGCTGGTGGCCCTCTGCCTCTCTGGCTGGGGGTTGCCAGTGGTGCCAGATGGTGTTGTGCCCGACATGGCAACCCCAGAGGCAGGTGTGGGTGGGCAATTGGGTCCTGGGGCTGGGCTGTGGAGCAATGGTAACCCATTCGGGAGTCTTCAGTTCCAGCAGGAGTGGTCACAGCAACTTCACCCCTGGCTGACGTGCAAGCAGCAAATAGCAGGGCACGTGGGCAGCAGGCAGACAGGCAGCAGAAGATGGCAGGTGGGAGCGTGCTCAGGGCTCTTGGGGCCAGTAATTCGGCCTTCTGGGCAGGAGCATGGTCTTCCGTGTGTTGTCGTGTAAAAAAATTGCACGTCAGCATGTCCTTAGAACACCTCCATTTTGGTTAATTACGGACAACCAGGATACCGCGCATGTTCTTCGAACAGTTTCAACTTGGCTGCGGACATTACGGACAGGCTTAGTGTCCTTAGGACACCCCGATTTTGGTTAATTACGGACATTCCGGACACCCGCGCTGTCCGCGGACATCTTAACTGCCTTTTAAAAAAATATAAGACACAAAGGACTGAATTAAAACACATACAATATTTTTTATTATTATATACTGATATAAAATGTATGCAAGAGAGGGGGAAGCAGAAACTGACACAAACACAGGGGAATTGGGGGTTTGGAGAGGATGGATGAGAGGAGATGAAGGGATGAAGTCTCATCATAATGTTTTTCTTGGTGGGGAAGGTTTGGGGATAGTTGACTGGGACATGGAGAGGGGGAACTGGTACATGTGGGACAATGATATTTAATTTTTTCTTTTATGTGGTCTTCCACAAAATGTTTCAAAAGATTGAAATTTTCCATTAGCATGTCAATTTTTTCTTCCATGCGCTCAGAATTTGTTGTAATGTGTCTTTAGGTGTATTATTCTCAATGTTTGTATGGTCTGTTAAAAAAATAAAAAGGTTAAGTACACATAAAGTTATTATTAATTTGGTTATATAGAGAAGTGTCTATCATTAGTAGCACTATCTTCAGTAATTTCCTCACCTGGAAAATTTTCCTCAAGCCATTCCAAAGTGCTGGACATTTCTGTGTAAAAAAAAAATATATATTACTTTTAGTGTACCTAATACAGAAAGTTTAGAAATATATAAGAAAAATGAAGTTTACTTACTAGCTTCTGGTAAATTGTGATCTTACTGTTCTGTAGGTCTGCTGTTGCTTCTAGCTGTGCAGTTTCTCTGAGGTAATTATGTTGAAAGCATATCATGTTTGTTTTGGTATATTCCATTTTAGTACATATGGTATTTAAATAGATGGTTGATGTGTTACATATATAGGTTCAACTTCTTATTTATTATTACATATAATGTGTTTATATGCTGCTTTCTGAATTTGTGAAGTCTTTATATGACTTGAAAGAACAATTTAAGATACCCCCTGAGTTTTTGACTAGTGTTGATGGGGTCCGCATTCGTCCGCGGACATACGCAGAGTCCGCGGACATCAAAATCACTAGCTGGGGGTTCAGTATATTCTATGTTACATTTATATAGAGTCAGGGAATCCTAGTAAACATCTATCAAATTCACAATATGAATATGTATATTCAATAAAATAAAATTTGATAAAGGCAGGTTATTGTCCAGTTGCGCTTTTAAAAACCTTTGAAATTCAGTAAAAAAACTTTGTTAAAGGGACATTATGGTTAAGTTGCGCTACTAAAAACCTATGAAATTCAGTAAAAAAAACTTTGTTAAAGGGACTTTATGGTTCAAAATAAAACCGAATAACCCCTGAAATTCGCTAGTTATGGTAAGCAAAGCAACCATAACTCACGCCACCACAGTGCATTGCTAAGACTAACACCCAGGACATCAAAGATGACATCACAAATGTCATTGATGACTTCACTGGTTTTTAGTAGCGCAACTTAACCATAACGTCCCTTTAACAAAGTTTTTTTTACTGAATTACATGGCCACCTTAGTGGCCATGTAGTTATGGTTAAGTTGCTGTTTCCATAGGAAGAGCACATTTTGGGCGTCTTATAACTTCGCTCCCCTTGGACGAATTCTCACCAAACTATGTACATGGCCCACTCTGAATTATTTTGCAAATTCTGGTGAGGTTTGGTCCAGGGGGGGCAAAGTTATAGGGGGGGTCCCAAAACTTCTTTGCTCACGCCTACAGCCCAAACCGCTGGACGGATTTACACCAAATTTGCGACGGGAGTAATGGTGTAAATCTGGTGTAAATCTGTCAAGTAGTTTTTTTTGAAATACAAAAATGTAAGTGAAAAAAATTAGTGATATCTATGTCCGCTTCGTGGGCACACTTCCCTGTTCGCTCCGCGGACAGGACAGGGATTGTGCAAGCGATTGTGTGATGTTCGGACATGTGGCGTACTCTCCCATTGGCTGCAGTGAAGCGTGCAGTGCGTCACATTTTCAGTGACACCAGCCATCTTAGTTTATTGTTCAGATTGAGAGGCAACAGAGACCCTGCTCATGCCCCATATCTCCCTCCTTTTCCCCCACCCCCCGCTCATGCCCCTTGTCTCCCCTGTGCCCACCACACCCCGCTCAAGCCCTGTGTCTACCTCCCGTTACCCCCATCCCCGCTCATGCCCCGTGTCACCTCATGCCTCTTGTCTCCCCTGTTCCCCCAACCCCCCGCTCATGCCCTGTGTCTCCCTCCCGTTCCCCCTACCCCCGCTCATGCCCCATGTCTCCCCTGTTCCCCTCACCCCCCGCTCATGCCCCGTGTCTCTCTCTTGTTCCCTCCCACCCCCCGCTCATGCCCTGTGTCTCCCTCCCACCCCCCGCTCATGCCCCTTGTCTCCCCTGTTCCCCCCAACCCCCTGCTCATGCCCTGTGTCTCCCTCCCATTCCACCCACCCCCGCTCATGCCCCATGTCTCCCCTGTTCCTCCCTGCTCATACCCCGTGTCTCCCTCTTGTACCCCCCCCCCGCTCATGCCCTGTGTCTCCCTCCTTTTCCCCCCAGCCCCCGCTCATGCCCCGTGTCTCCCCTGTTCCCCCCACCCCCTGCTCATGGCCTGTGTCTACCTCCCGTTCCACCCCACCCCCCACTCATGCCCCGTGTCTCCCTCCTTTCCTCCCCCACCCCCGCTCATGCCCCTTGTCTCCCCTGTTCCCCCCACCCCCGATCATGCCCCATGTCTCCCCTATTCACCCCCTCCCCCCGCTCATGCCCCGTGTCTCCCCTGTTCCCCCCACCCCCCGCTCATGCCCCGTGTCTCCCTCCCATTCCCCCACCCCCGATCATGCCCCGTGTCTCCCTCCTTTTCCCCCCCACCCCCGCTCATGCCCCTTGTCTCCCCTGTTCCCCCCACCCCCGATCATGCCCTGTGTCTCCCCTGTTCCCCCCTCCCCGCTCATGCCCCGTGTCTCCCCTGTTCCCCCCATCCCCCGCTCATGCCCCGTGTCTCCCTCCCGTTCCCCCACCCCCGATCATGCCCCGTGTCTTCCCTGTTCCCCCCACCCCCTGCTCATGCCCGTGTCTCGCATGTTCCCCCAACCCCCAGCTCATGCCCTGTGTCCCCCTTCCGTTCCCCCCACCCCCTGCTCATGCCCCATGTCTCCCCTGTTTCCCCCCACCCCCCGCTCATGCCCTGTGTCTCTCCTGTTCCCCCCACCCCATGCTTATGCCCCGTGTCTCCCTCCTTTCCCCCCCACCCCCTGCTCATGCCCCGTGTCTCCCCTGTTCCCCCCACCCCCTGCTCATGCCCTGTGTCTCCCTCCTTTTCCCCCCTACCCCCCTCTCAGGCCCCGTGTCTCTTTCCTGTTCCACACACCCCCCGCTCATGCCCGTGTCTCTTTCCTGTTCCCCCCACCCCCTGCTCATGCCCCGTGTCTTCCTCCTTTTCCCCCCGCTTAAGCCCTGTGTCTTCCTCTTGTCTCCCCTCCTATGATGCCCCTTGTTGACCTCTTGTTCCCCACACCCCCCGCTGATGCCCTGTTGTGTTCTCTTTATACACCCCGCCTTCCCTTTCCATGGTGGCCATCTTGGTAAAAGATTTTCCTTCCTAAACCCGGACGCCGCAGGCGTTCCGGTTTGGGAAGAAAAATCTTTTCTTTACCACCCGGGGTTCCCACTTTGAGAACCTAGGATGCTAGTGGTCTTCATCTATTGAAAAGGACGTTAGGTTAAATAAAAACCTATGAAATTCAGTTAAAAAAAGGGTTAAAGGGACATTAAGGGTAATTTGCACTAATAAAAACCTATGAAATTCATTGAAAAAACTTTGTTAAAGGGACGCTATGGTTAAGTTGCACTAATAAAAACCTATGAAATTCAATGAAAAAACGTTAAAGGGACGTTATGGTAAAGTTGCACTAATAAAAACCTTTGAAATTCAATGAAAAAACTTTGGTAAAGGGACATTATGGTTAAGTTGCACTAATAAAAACCTATGAAATTCAATGAAAAAACTTTGTTAAAGGGACTTTATGGTAAAGTTGCACTAATAAAAACCTATGAAATTAAGTAAAACAATGTTGTTAAAGGGACGTTATGGTTCCAAGTAAAACCGAAAAACCCCAGAAATTCGCCAGTTATGGTAAGCTAAGCAACCATAACTCGCGCCACCACCATGTATTGCTAAGAGGACATCAAAGATGACATCACAAATGTCATTGATGACATCACTGATGACATCACATGTCTGGCTCCCCCTTTTTTCCTTTATTGCGATATCTTGGCCACATGGTTTCCTTCAGTAACAGTCAGGAATTACAAATTGAAATGGTACTCTATTTGTAGACTTATCCTTCAAGTAATTCCCTTAGGGTCCAGTCAAATCATACGATACATATGCATAGGGTAAGTGGCACCTTTGATAAAGAGCAAACATGTCTCTGCATAAACGTAATCAGTTAGATTATGAACACTTTCTGCTGCTACTGCTGTTTTTTTCCTTACTTCAAAGTCCTTGTATATACTCATATTTGTATGTGTTGTTGTCTCTTTGTGTTTTGTCTATAAGAATGCAATTATGTAGTAAGTGGGTTTTATTACCTACTTATCACCTGTTTCACAGTACGCAAAACTGAAATAAGAAAGGAGTTATCATTTCACTATTCAACATGGCAAACTTATGAATACTGCACCTCCATCATAAATGCTGCACACAATGCCTAGGTTTCTACATGAGTAGCGTAGTATACTGGATAGAACTTAATAATAGAATCCTATTTATATCAATGCATTGCTTAATGTATGTACTAATTAGCACTTGATATTTATTCCAATATTTCTTGCCACTTTTTTTGGTCAACATTATAATGAGAATACCTTCTACAGAGTTTTCATGAAAAGTAAATGAACATGTGATGCCATCAGTGATGTCATCTTTGATGTCCTGGGTGTTAGTCTTAGCAATGCACGGTGATGGCGCGAGTTATGGTTGCTTAGCTTATCATAACTGGCGAATTTCTGGGGGTTTTCGGTTTTACTTGAACCATAACGTCCCTTTAACAACTTTTTTTTACTTAATTTCATAGGTTTTTATTAGTGCAACTTTACCATAACATTCCTTTAACAAAGTTTTTTCATTGAATTTCATAGGTTTTTATTAGTGGAGCTTAAAGCTTAACCATAACATCCCTTTAACAACTTTGTTTCATTTAATATATATATATATCTATCTATATTTATATATATATATATATATATATATATATATATATATATATATATATATATATATATATATATATATATATATATATATAGAACTTGATGATGATACTAGCCTAGTTTCTCTATCTCGCCATTGTCGGTTTGTGAAAAGAAAGAGAAAATATCGAGGCTGAGTACCCCCAAAAGGAAATACACCGAACACGGGTTACAAAGGAACATACAAAGATCTTTATTTTATACTGAACAGTTTCAAAGGACAAAACAACAGATAGCTATTGACCCTCAGTACAACACAACGAACTCCAGCATGGTTCGGTGTGCTCAGTGAGTGGGACTGTACATTAGAATAGTTGCACCTTATATACCTTTGAAAACTTGATGTCCAACCCTACTGTGGGTTAATATTTGTTAACACATTACGGATCTAGGGTTCGTGACGAGTTCACACATCTATACGTTTAGGGTTTACTTTTAATGTATTCACCAACAAGCCTTAATAGTCACAATGTATCTTAGGATCTCGTGTTGAGCCTTCTTAAACATCTATACAATGTAGTCAAACAAGTGTTCACATTTCAGTATTTGAATACATCATTCGTAACACATGCTCGCGGATTAGCTTCATTGGCACGAGTAATCCTTTACACACAGGTCAACGAAGGACAAGGTCTCAGTTCATGACCCTAACAAGTGGCTTGCAGGCAAGTTACACATTAGTTTATACATAGAGGTCCAGACGGCCATGTTCCATTTTCGGAATGACACTGTCCACCATTTCAGCTCACAGTGTGACTTTGCAGAGAGAACCTAAAATGGCGGTTTGACCTAAAATTGCGGCTTACATTGATTCTAAGGTCGGGACCTTGCAACACGGATTTCTTCGCAAGTGGTTTACAAGCAGCTTGGCGTAGGCCAATATACATATATTCATCACAATAGGAGGCGCAATATAATTTCCCGTTTGACAAACCCTCCTTTTGGCCTATGCCAAGTGCTAAACTACTTCTGATCTTCTTGCAAACAACTCCATGCATTATCGTCCATGCACCCTGAATCACTGTCAGAAACATATGTTGTCATTAGATCAGTTGCTAAGATTTATTTTAACGCATATTGTTTGGAATTTTTATCTGGGGCATGTACCTTATGTCCTATTGTACCTATCGCCTGTGCGCAACATCCCCCTAGCGTTGAACATATACTAGGTAAACACTGGATACAACAGCAAAGAAACAACAGAATTCCCAAAATGATCAGTAAGACCAACAGCACCTTCCAAACCCAAGATCGCAAGAAGTCCCAGATCCAAGCGCTAAGATCCCAGTTTCCCTCGGGAGCATGCACTTCTGAACTCAGGACGTGCACATTCGTTATTGCCTTGAAGATAGTTGGGGAGGAATCTGGCACGAAAACACAGAAAGCAGACCCCACTGATTTACACACTCCACTACGTTCAGCCAGAATGACATCTAATGCCATCCGGTTCTGAAGTGCTACTAATCTTATTGCTTTCTGTTCTAATGTCATATTATAGAGTATGTCCGTGGTCCGGTTGATGGTTCTCTCCAGTACTCTCGCTAGTCTTCTGATGTCCTCGGAATTTGCTATCTGCCCCCAAAATGGCACGAATGATTTTGCTACATCTCCCAAAACCTGTGCTGGAGTGTCACCATTCTCGTCCCGCCGTGGACGAGCCTTTGAAAACTCTATAGTACTAGCTATGAACACCCCGGGTAACAGGATCCCTAACTAACAGGTTCCCTGCCAATCCCTGGGTAACCATGGAAATGCTACATTACCGCAAACAAAGTAGACAGGTTCGCCTACATAGGTCTGTCTTCCCGAGTCAAATTCGCAACGTTGGCTCTACCTTTAACATTTCTAATTGACTAAGTACCATTCCTCTATACGCAGAAAGATACTGAATCAGGGCTTTTGTTAACAGTGTACGAAGGAGACATGGCATCCTTATTGCCTTTCGGAGCCATCTTGAAGGAAATCAAAGATTGAAAGGGACGAGACATTCTATCAGAGGGCCTAATAGAAGCAACGTTAAGTTTACTCCTATTTGCGAACAGCGAGCATCCCATGGGAGTCAGAACACGTTCCTCAAAACTATTCAAATTAGTACCATCAAAGTTCCCTGAGATGCTATCGTTCCAACGGCAAAAGAACAGTGCTCTTAGAAAAGCATAACAAGCAGTTGTCAAAGGTAAAGGATGAATATACCAACCTAGCCCCTTATCCCCATGTTGCGGTAAATGCACGTGGACCTATTAAAAATGGCATGTGTGGTATTCATGATAAGTAACAATGTATTTTTGTGATATCTTTGTCTATGCTGGGAGTCCCGAGGGGACAGAGTATGCAAATGCACAAAAGGAGTAGAAACAGTGGGTACATTTTCAGTCGGTAACAAGGTTTCGAATGGATGCACTTCTTCCAGGGACCAGAGACTTAGCACAGTTACTATTATAAAACCAATTATTACTATAAAAAGACAGCAATACATTCTCGGGGCCCAAGAGATTTGTCCATTTTCCCGGCCGGTCACACGATCATTTATCAGTCCAGTATGAGCGGTAGTGGTTGCAGGCATTGCAGTCTTCAAACGAAAAACCGCAATGTTATTAGCTGGCGACCTCCCGGCCGCGCGACTTCTTAGTCCTTAACAGAATCCCCTTTTTCTCAAACAATTACTTGGGCAAAAATCAAGCCCTTGATGCATTTCCTTTCTCGAATGCACAGCCGAACCGTGCCATAAGTCTATTTCCTTGGACGTAAATTGTACCTTGCTGTTCCTGGTACTGATTGATCCGAGAACAATGTGTCATCACTTCCCATTGGAAGCAGCGTATCAAGAGCAAGTGAAGATGCAGGATCCGGAATGACAGTTTCCGGAAGCGAAACCTTTGCAGAGTGTGGAGGCAAAATGGCAGGTTCCCCAAGCCTCACTGGCTCAGAGAGACTCTCCGATGCACTCTCGACGCTATTTACTGCTTCGGGACGGGATCGTTGGTTGCAGCGTTAGCGAGGGGTTCTGTTTCTTGTGTATCGTGTGGCACTGGGTGATGAAGTTTCTTGAGATGCGTATCGTGGATCCAATTTTTTCGGCCTGCGACACGCACCGCCGTCTGTGTGACCAGCAGGACCTGGAATGGGCCCCGCCAACGAGGTGCAAGGCAAGAAGAACGCTCAAATGCATTGGTGGGCACCCAATCTCCGGGCCGAATACTGTGGCCCGGGCCCTCATATCACACAGGTAAAGCCTCTCGCACCTGGTGATAAATCAAATACTGGTTTTTAGTCAACTGGCTACAATAATCTGAAAGAATTACATTTTCAACATTCTTTAAAGATCGACATTTCAGAATGTTCCAAATATTGCCAGGTCTCCCCATTACCACCTCAAATGGAGAGAGCCCAGTCTTAGTTTGAGGGGTTGTACGCATGGCTAGTAACACGATCGGTAAGGCGTCCGGCAATTTTAGTTTGGTGCCAGCACACGTCTTAGCAAGCTTGTTCTTGATGATAGCATTGTGTCTTTCTACTAGTCCAGCGCTCTGAGCGTGTCTGGCCGAATGGAACCGTTTGTCGATCTGTAATGCCGCACATATCTGCAGAATTACAGCAGCGACAAAATGTGGACCATTGTCCGACCAGATGACTCTTGGTAGCCCGAACATGGGAAAATATTCTTTTAACATGGTTTTTGCAGTAGTCATGGCTGTAGCGTCCTTGACAGGGAAAGCCTCGACCCATTTGTTGAAAGCACAGATGACAACTAACACATATTTCAAATTATTACAACGTTCCATTTCAATCAAATCAAAGTGGATGACCTCAAAGGGGACAAAAGGTGGCCCAAAACTTCCCCTTGGAGTTGATGTTCCCTTTCCCACATTATTCTGTAAGCAGATCATGCAGTCTTGGATATAGCGCTGAGCTATTTTCGAAATTTTGTCATTCGCCCAAACTTTTCCTAGCATTTTCGTAACTTTCTGGGCACATATATGTGTAGGGTCATGGGCCATAACGACCATCATCATTACATATGCGTCAGGAAGTAGCCATTTCCCTTCAACTATTTCCACCCAACACCCATCATCATCAAGTTTCCCCAATCCCTCAGCCCACCTCTTGGATCCTTCTAACGTGGCATCGGCTTGAATATCCCTTACGGACCCAGCACTCTCGTCCAATGCATAGGCATTTACAGTCTCTCTTGAAACATACATCTCCATAAAGAGATTGGTGGCAGCCTGTTTAGCTATCTGATCAGCGAAAGCATTCCCTTTTCCTATATCATCTATAATCTTCCGATGTGCTGCACATTTCACGACAGCTAACTGAGTAGGGATTGCAAGCCCTGAGAGCAGTTGTACTATTAGGGAGCCATGCTGGATCTTTGTACCATGTGAAGTTAAGAACCCTCTTTCTGACCAAAGTCTCCCAAAGTTGTGAACCACCCCAAAGGCATACTGACTAGCAGTATATATGTTTAATGTAAACCCTTCGGAAAGTTCACAAACTCGGGTCATTGTTATAATCTCTGTGGCCTGCGCAGAGTTATGCGTGATTCTCTTGGTTTCCACGATTGTGCTCAATGTAGTGATTGCATAAGCAGCTGTGGATGTACCATCCGGGAGTTTGAAGCAGTAGCCATCACAAAACAGCTCCGCTTGTGGATTGTTCAAAGGAGTGTCTTTCAGATCAATTCTACCCTTTGGCCCTCATTACGACCCTGGCGGTAAGTAACGGTCATTACCGGCATGGCACAATTAACCTGTCCGTGCTGGCCAGATACCGCTAAAAGCGGCACATTATGACTTCTCGGGCACAAACATTGCGACATGCCGGTAATGTAATCACCGCCATGCCGCTAAAGTCCTTAAAAGCCCACTTACTGGCATCGTATTCCGTGCAAATAGCTGCTCCGCCACCCTAGCTATCGATATTAGCGGTCACCGCTAATAGCGGTGACTGCAAATAGCGGGAACCGCAATTAGCGGTGACCGGAAATAAACAGATCCTGAAGTTGCGTCACCACACAGGAACGGGAAGGAGCACGGCGGCCATCTTTAAAAACACAATCCATTGCCATGCTCTTCAACCAGTGGACACCTGACCCCCACAACCTCCACAAACCTTCACCTACACCCATTAAAGCACTCTATAAATAAATAAATCAATCAATCAATCAATTACTCATCAGAATGCCTAAAGTTCTGAAAAAAAACGGAGATCGTCTGCGGCAGGAGCGCTTTTCTAGGGAGGAGCTAAATATGTTGGCTTAAACCCTACAAGAGCATGCCGATGTAGTTTTCTAAAGAGAGATGACCAGACCGGCAATTATGAGAAAGAAGGCCATATGGGCCATGGTAGCCCAGAGGGTCAGTGCAGTAGGCACAACACCCCGCAATGCCAGACAGTGCAGAAAAAGGTGGGACGATCTACGTCTCCGCGTCAGGAGTATACTGGCAGCAAATAGAAATCTGGGCATGGTGACTGGTGGAGGAGCTCAGTCGCCCATCAAACTGCAGCCGTGGGAGGAGATATGTGCCACAACCATAGGCACAGAGAGCATAGAGGGGGTCGGAGATATGGAGAGAGCAGCCCTGACATCAGGCGACGCAGGTAGGTGCCTTAAATCCAGCCATGCCAAACTCACTGAAGTCCAGATTTTTGGGAAGAACAATGATGCCTAACAGGGTCAACACAACACATTAGCAGAAGACTGCCTTGTACACATGCATTATGCACACCCTTTCTGTAGCCACCCACATGCCTTCATGCTTCTACCACCTAAGAGGGAGACAACCTGTATGTCAATGCCTCCAATGTGCATCATCTAGTAATCAAAATGAATGCAGCCATCACAATGCCTGCTTAATGTCCGCAGACCCATCACTAACCCTTTCCCTCCTTTGGTCCACCACAGGCTCTCATTCGGACAATGCCGACGAAGACACTGGCACTACACCTGCCAAGAAGCCCAGGCCCGAAGACCCAAAACACCGTCCCTCCACCTCTGGTGCAAAAAGCAAACCCCCACAGCAGCCAAAATCCACAAGCACATCACAGGCCACGGCACTGGTGTGCAGCAAGTCAAGCACTACGGCACCACCGCAGCTAGCTCAGACAATGATGAAGGGGATGTTGATGTTGTCGTGGGTCCCCCCACTGCCCCCCTTCATTCCCCCCTACCTGTCCCCATGCAGCCAGCCCAGCATGACAATGGCATACAGGGGCAATCTCCTGATAACTCTTGGCCGGCCACTCCATGCCCAGTGGCAGATGTGCAGAAGGGGAGCAGCACAATGGACACGCCAGTAGCATCATCCACAGGCCAAAAAACCCAGGAGTCGATGCATGAAATCATGATGCGGCAACAACAACTGGCCTCCCTCTTGACACTGCATGTCGCAGAGTGTGCCAGCGCAAGGGGGGAAATGCACGAATGTGCTGAAACTGTAAAGGCTGCAATAGAGTCCACCTCCAAGGATATTTGTGCTGAACTGGCCGTGGTGCGGCACGTACTTTCGGAGCTTGTCCAAACTATGATGGACATGCGTCCTTGTGAGCAGCCCAGTTCCTCCTCGGCTGCCAGTTCTACCTGAACCAGCCCCGTCCGCAGATCGGGCAGGAACCTGTGGCGTACAGACAGGGGTGCACTGGGTGCCGTGAGAGGGGGGTGCCAATAGAGGCCGCCCTGTGGAACGATCCCACATGATGCACTTGAGCACAGACATCCACACCATGTTATGGGGAGTTGAGGGGGCAAGGGGGAGTGGGTGTGTTGGGGAGTTAAGGGGGGGAGTGGGTGTGTTGGGGAGTTGAGGGGGGAAGGGGAGTGGGTGTGTTGGGGAGTTGAGGGGGGAGGGGGGAGTGGGTGTGTTTACTTAGAATTACTATTTCAATACACATTTTGGATATGCACAAATCACTTGTGTGGACATTCATCATTGCGTACGTGTGTTTTCTTGCTAAACAGTCCACAGTGTGCATATCCCAGACACACCCAGTGCCCCAAGTGCCATCTCTATGTGACACTCCCCATCTATCTGTTTTAGAGGAATTGGTTGAACAAAGTCCAAGGCATGTCACGTCCCTCCTGTGCATCGTTTCCTCCCTGAGGTGCTGCCCCATCCCCACCCTCCCCATCCTCTTCATCAGGTGGTTGCAGTTCTGCGTCCGGGGGCCGGGGCACATTCAGTCTGATGTACATATTGTGCAGCATGACACATGCCATGACAATCTTAGCCAACTTCTCATGGCGGTACAGGAGTGCCCCACAAGACCTGGTGA